>NC_090442.1:823936272-824579397 GCF_031143425.1 Pleurodeles waltl | reverse complement strand
GTTGGCACCGCTTTTGCTTCAAAAGATGACGCAAATGCGGCACAAAAAAAGTATAAATATGGGCCTTAGTTATAATCGACACAGGGTTAAACTGGATCCAGGCAACCAAGGTCACACTAGGTAGGCCCCACAACAGTCAAACTGAACTAATTTTAATAAACGTGAACATCCATCCAAAAAAAAGCACGCAAAGGGGGCAAAGTGAAAGCTTTGAGCAAACTAGTCAAGATCTTACAATGACAGCGCCATGAGAATATATTCATTCTTTCCAACAATTTCAGTCTCAACTTGTTTGCCACAAAAGGGGGAGCCACAAAGAACCGAATCGCAAGTACACGCAGGAAACATCTGGAAAATGTAGGTTTAACTTTGTTTAATGTAACCAGTGATAAGGACACCCCAGCATCTATAACCTTCGCAAGCGATAAAACATGCTTAACCATCGATTATACATTTATAAACAACTCTGTGGTACTCCTAGTGCAGAATTTCCAAATCAAGTGCAGAGCAGAGAGCGATCACTACCCACAGACACTGGAACTTGCACTCAAAATAGAAACACTGCAAACCTCAAATCATTTAATCACACCCCAGTCATGTTGAATCTCAAAAGAATAAAATGGGGTCAACAAGGGATAGGGGCCGTATCTAACTGCAAGGCCCCTTGAAGTGAGAATTAATTTAGCAGTCAGGCAAGAAAAGGAGCCCGCTTTTAAAGGTGACTTAGGCGAAGATTGGGCGAAGTTAAAATGCAGTCTGCTGGCAACATTTTTGGCTACCTCCAACTCAGTCAAGCAGCATCAGGCATTTGACCCAAAGAAGGGCCAAGACTGGCAGCCCTGGTTTAACAAGGCCCTGCGCATTGAAAAAATACAAATTGTGCAGCAGTCCAGGAAACTGTCAGAAAAGAAACATTTTCTAGAAAAACCATGGCCGGAACTACTTTGGACAAGCAAAAGGCCAAACAAGCACTTCTGGAGCCTTATGAATGAACTGTCACTCCTAAAAATGAATGTCAACATCTTTAAAGTTTTGCATTTTAAAATAAGGTGTTAATGTTGCCCATACTACCACCACAGAGGCAACCGTTATATACTGTGGATACCTCATTCAGCCCAAGCTGAAATGCGCTCTACACAAATCAAGGAAAGGAAACATTCTTATTATTCATAGGTATAAACCTTAATTCCAGAGGTAAAGACTTTATAAATATCTTCGCATACAAGTACTATGTTTGCCTCGCATTAAACAATCAACACTATCTTTGCACAGAAACAATTAATAATAGGTCACTGCAGCAACCATTTAACCAATGCACAGTAAACCAAATTAATTCTGTTGCCAGTCCATGATAATACATCAGTGAATGGTAAGACAATTTTCATCACAATACTGCTGCCAAGTGTATGTATAAATACCAGTAAAATACTAGACAACAAATGGTTTTGGAGCAGCGTTAATTACGCCAGTCCAACAAGATTAATTTAGACACACGAAATCCTAGTCTAATTGCTCACAGTGTCAATGGCCTTTTGACTCATGAATGATTGCAGTGACATTACTAGAGACAGAACATTTCAGAGCATAAACAAAAGTCATACTATAAAATATTTATTTTCTTGCTATACTGCATGGTCAAAGCAATATCTTCTTGGTCGATAACTCACTCGCCCAGGACAAAATGAGGCAAGTGTCATTAGTTTCCCAAGTTTACAAAATGTTTGTACAGAGAAGAACTGAGAAACTGTTTATAATCTAATTCTGTGATGTGCAATATCTGACATCCATGCGTGAGCAGGTATACTCACTATTGTTGGGAAACTTTAGCCGTCAAGATACCCAGGAGGTCTAAGCATGCCAAGCAAATATCCACAAACTAAATCAAGCAGTTCGGTCAAACTGGGTATATAGGAAAAGAGGGAGAAGGAGTCCTAATTGATTATAGTACTCACAGTTCTACTAGGTTCAGTTACCTCTACATTCAGTGGCATATTTATCATGGTTTTATCAAGGTTTTCTGTAACCCTTGCTCTACACAAAGGGGCATAAGGGAGATACAAAGTCTAGCATGACCTTTACCAAGAAAAGCAAGACCACTTTGCATGGCCCTGCATGACTTTGGTAAATGTAGAGTAACACATGGCAGTAAATGTTGCTGTGTTACATTATGGGAGGTGTTCCATGAGTGGAGCAGGGATGTTCCCACGCACCCACCCATGGACTTTGGCACACCCCCAGATTTAGCTTCAGTGGGAGGCGTAACGAGGAGCAATATGCTTATTTCATCTAGTGTGTTCCTCTTTCAGTGTGTGCTGCATTTTGCAGGACACACAGAATGAGGAAAAAGCCCCTGAGGAAGGTGTCCTGCACAAATACAATCCTGCAACTACAACACCCCTGCACCCTGGTTGCTTGCCGCGCTGGGTTGCTTGAATATTTGATAAATATGCTCCTTAGTCTTTGTACATAAACATGCCCTAAGAAAAAACATAAAGGTTAATTGATAAAAAACTGTCAAGCTTTCTGACATCCTTATTATGTATTGTTATGGCTACAACCTATTTTTTGTTGTATTTGGTAATGTTGTAAAGACGCTGGACAGGCCAGGAGAGGGAGGATAGGTCACAGACTAATCATTTAATATTAATAGCTCCTGATCAGTTGGTTCTAATTTGAGGTGAGAGACTCATATCAGCAGCTAGGTAGAAACTTGTTTTTTGATTTTTCAATCTTTCAATTTAGCAGGGGAGGGAAAAGATTTGGATATAGTTTTCGAGTGTGAAATGATGCTAAAGAATCTTGGATCATATGTACTAACATACTGGTCACAAAATGTGTTTTCAAATTTTGTACCAACTATTTGAGACCAGTATTTTACTTTGTAAATCTATGTATTTACTAATAGGTCAGGTTTAAAAATAGGAAGTCACATGGGGTCAAGGAATGGCCTGCCTAATTATTTTTTTCATTTGTGGATGCACACCGTTTGGTACCTACAAATATTTGCGACCACTACAATGATTATGTAAGTGTAATTACTGGCTATTTTAGTCAGTTGTAACACAATATGCGGTGCATCAGGATTTTAAACTTATCCCTGTGATACTTTACACTGTATTCATTCTGAAAATTGGAATAGTGAGTTACCCGGGGCATTGGATGAACCCGGCATATACACGCAGCTTTTTTTCATCACGAGGCCTATGCGGTGGGGGCATGTTTGGCATGCAGAGCAGCTTGAGCTATGTAGCTGCTGCCACTATGATTCTATTCATGTTTGGCTATGAAACCACTTGTACTGAAGGAAGTGGATGTGTTTTTTTGATCTTCACCTACTTTTGACATCAAAGGATATTTTTGGCATATAGCACTTTTGGCTGAGGTTGACATGTGTACAGGGTGATATGCATGTGACACAAGGTACTGAATTTGGACATAATGGTAACGTTTGTACCAGATACTTGAGCGATTGTGACACTTCATGTAGGCATATGTATGTGATATGTTGTCACTTTGTTTAGTTTGGGTCTGTTTGATTTTGTAGGTGGTGTGTTAAGTGGAGAACGGTATCCCGAGAAGACCCCTTGTGTCATTTGAGTTCACTAAAGCCTAATTGTTTTGCCTATTGTAGAGGCTTCCCATAGGACTTACCTATAGTTATAAAACCATTGGTGAATGTAGAGTGTGTCATTATATTGTATGTCATTTGTATTATTTGTTTTATGTAAGCACTGCATTGTCTGCACTATCACCTCTTCACACGTGATACTTTTATTGTTTGTATATTGAAATACGAAACAAATATAAAAAATATATATGCATGAATCTATTGTGTGTCCAGAACTAGCATCTGTGCAAGATCACCATTATGAATTTGATACATGAGCATACCAATTGAATTGATTTTGAATAATTTAAAGTTGATAACAGAGACTTGTAGACATTAGGGTTTGCCAGCTCTGACTGAGTCCCTTGTGGCAATTGTTGTGTTATGGGTTGTACAGTTTCCAATCCCATGGGTGTATCCCTGTTGTATTTGTGTTCAATGGATTACACAGCAACACAGGAAACAGTGCACAATTGCTAAGATTAGGATATGAGCACCACAGATTTGTATATCAGCATCATGTTCAGAGAGCACGACATCTAGGGCCAGATGTAGGAAAGGATTTGCAACTCGCAAACGGCAAAAACTGGCGTTTGCGAGTTGCAAATCGCATTTTCCTATGCAGAAATGCATTCTGCGAGTCGGACCAACTCGCAAAATGCATTTCAGAATCGCAAATAGGAAGGGGTGTTCCCTTCCTATTTGTGATTCCTAGTGGTATGCAATACCATTTGCAACCGCATATGCGGTCGCAAATGGTGTTGCAGTTACCATCCACTTCAAGTGGATGGTAACCCACTCGCAAATTGGGACCCCTTCCAGTTTGTGACTGGACCCAAAAACATTTTTTCAGGGCAGGGAGTGGTCCAAAGGACCACTCCCTGCCCTGAAAAAATACCGAAACTAAAGGTTTCGTTTTTTTTTTAAGTGCAGCTCGTTTTCCTTTAAGGAAAACGGGCTACACTTAAAAAAAAAAAAACTGCTTTATTTAAAGCAGTCACGAACACGGAGGTCTGCTGACTACAGCAGGCCTCCATGTTTGCGAGTGCCCATAGTCGGTATGGGGCCGCAATTTGCGACCCACCTCATTAATATTAATGAGGTGGGTCATTGCGACCCCATACCGACTCGCAGACGGTGTCTGAGACACCGTTCTGCATGACATTTTGCGAGTTGCAAATAGCGAGTCGCTGAGACTTGCTATTTGCAACTCGCAAAATGCTTCTTTAGTACATCTGGCCCCTAGTTTCCAGCCAGATCTCCAACTAGTTAAGGGATGCAGCGCTGCCACGCAGAGGAATTTAAGGCTACCGCGTATCTGTCCCTGTATTTTTGTTACTGTCTGGGCTTGTGTTTTGGTTCAGGGAGGACCTGGTTTGGCAGTTCAGCCTGGGATGATCCTATTGCAGCAGGATCAGGACAGATTTGCTTATAGTTGAATCTATTTCATGGCGGCATGGTAGACAAAAGAATGATGGGTTGGAATGCTACCCTGATTGACGGCCAGTGGTTAGACAAATTGCAATCATTCCTCCTATTATCTTTTGTGTGTCTGATGTAACACCCTAAGTGGTCAAACATATGTTTGTGGGGGTACTATGCTCACTGTGCCACTGGATCCAAGCTGCACCCGATTAATGAGTCCTAATCAAGACAAAACAAGTCTTGCACTGCAAGCATCCCTGTCATCAACTTTTGTATGTTTATAGTCTGGGCACCAGAGGCACATACTGGTGGAACATGTTGGTTAAATCCAGAGGAATGGGTGTATTATGATGGCTCCCAAAGCGTCGCAGGCCCCAGTGCTCAAAGCCCTGAGTGGGAGTTCCCCCATCTCCATTGTGACGATTAGCACACACACCACACATGCACACATACACACACATAGATAAACAAGACATGTATATATTTCTGATCTATATTAATATTGCTCTAAACTTTATAAAATATTTTACAAGAAGGTCCTAAAACCTCCTAATACACACCTAATACTATTTTTTGAGATGTCTAGTGGCTCAAAATCTTAATCTATAATCTATTTTAATGTACATTGACAAATGTTTCCATTATCCACTTTGTTTTGACAGCTTAGCATGATGGGTTATCAAGGTGATTAAGACCTTAGAGGACAGATGTCTTATTGCTCTTAGAGATCAGCACCACACAATTGTCACCATCACAGTAGGACATTCTGTCCCCTTAAGCTGACCCACTGACAGTATGTTGGCTGACAGCTTTTCATCTGGCAGGCGACTATTCAAATGCAAATAGTTTTTTTTTTCTCCTTTATTGGCATTCAGTGTCTCACATTTTACAATTTGTACTGTATTAGATTGCTTAATAGGTCAATTGATACTGCTACTGTCTGTGAATTTAACTGCTACTAGTTTAGCATGCCAAGAGCAGTGCAGCTGGGCTAGGCGTAGGAAGGTTTCTCCTGCAATGTATCATTTAATCCAAAGCAAACCAGGTAAGGAAAGTACAACCGCTGCAACCTAGACATCACTTTTATCCCAATGCAAATGATGATGTCATCACATATACGAGTGGCAAAAAGTGGAATAGCTACAAAAGCAATAGCTGGTGTTGGAGTGTAGCATTTATATTCAATATTAACGTGATATGCTTGCAAAATAATGTATAACGAAATTGCAGAGAAATGGAATTCATGAACTACTAATGTGCACGTTTGAAATGTGCCCACGGGGAGTGGCCTCCAATGAATGCGACGATTAATGAAATTGACTAGTAATTAATTATTAATGTACTACTGTATGATTCTGTTTTAGCATTAGGAGTTATAGGTTAAGGGTTTGTTGAATTAATCATTAGGTCTTAATTAGCAAGGGTCTGGGCCTAGCTGCCTGGCCTCATATTAAATGTGTTTTTCTAACGTGCAATGTGCTGTCTTCCTGGAGGACATAAAACTGTACTTTTCCAGAAGCTAGAGATGTGTGTAACCGTAGTAAATTCTTTCTCATGAGACCCGACTTGCTCAAGGAGACATTCTTGCTGAATGCAACAGTGTAATTCGCAACAGGTACAAGGTCGCCCAAACTGGTAAAGACAATGGAGCTACTGACTGAAACGAGGAGTGTAACTTTTCCATACCTGACATCCTACCCGGTAAAGACGTAAATCACAGGAGCCAATAAACTGCATGATAACTGTTTTAAATGAAAATTCTAGTGAGGTGATCAACGGACTATTGGATAGAGATAATGGTGCACCAAATACTGACCAATTGGAAAAAAGAGACTTGTCTGGCGAATTCAATTTAATGACGTGTCACAATGAGAAATCAGCCAATTCTTTTGCGAGACATTGCGTGCCTCTTATCCCACCACTCTGCCCTACCTTGGGACTTTGTTGCCTGATATCCTAAATCATCCTTATTTTCCCATTGCCCTATAGCGTTCTTCCTCTCCTTATGAGGGAAGTGTTCCTTACTGCTCTGTCTTGTCGAGATTTTGCTGTGCTGTCCTGACTGATGGCGAATCGACTGCTGTCCTGAGGACGAAGACTAATTCTGTATGATGACCCATTACGGAGGGTAACTATATGATGATGAAATTGTAATTGTCTGTTTGCCTTTCCTTTCTAGGTACCAACTTCTCTTTTTGATAGAGGCCATAGTTAGATGTTTTCTAAATTTGTGTTACTAAATTGTTTTGCATGAAACCCAACAGGCTGATGCTAATTTGAGGTTAGATAAGGAAATCACAAAATGGACGCAAATAGACAAATTACGGAATCTTTGCTTTGTTGAATAACGTGTTAATGCTACTCTGCTAAAGTTGATTCATGTTGACGACGTGCTTTGTTCTAATGTTCGTGATCTTTGCTCTGCTTAAGTCATATTCCAGCTGCCATATTGTGACGTTATTGATGTGCTTTCTGGTATTGAGACTAATAAACTTGCTAGTAGAGTGTAACTAATAGGGAATAAATCTCATAAATCTTACTAAATCGAGTGTGGTTATTCATGGATGGAAGACCATGTTGTGTTTCAATTTTTATTAATGCAATTAACTAATGTGATTGATTTGTTATTGCAAATATTGATGAGGTTATTTACCTAGTGATTGAAATGCGTAATAGTTATCTCGTCTTAGGGTGCCTACAATCAGGGTCAAAAGGTTCATTGGCCTAAAACGAGTCCCCGTGTAAGTAAAGCACCTTGGTTGGGACGCGTTATCAGTTCTGGTAGAAGAGGATGGTTTCGGCCCTTTGGGGCCCTAAGACGAGGGACCACTGTTTTAGAATTGTTTTTGAAATAATGCAAACTGGGAAGATGTTGATCCCCTAAGCCCCAATGACTTTCCCGGGACCCCAGAGCTTGCCAAAGTGAGTTGGGTATGTTCTCGGCGTTCTAGTGATGGTATGAGTGAAGTAGGGTTTGCGCTTGCACAACTTATGCATATCATAGGTGAATTGTGAGGTTTGTGAGAATTTTAGGCCAGGTGATGTTTTAGTAGGACCGTGCGTACTCCGCGGTACGAGAGTAGGGAAGTCGGCGAACTTCATGTGAGTGTGGCGCTTTGTGCTCAAAATTGTCCATGTGGTTGTTGGTGATGTACGGACCCTGTGTGGTCTAAGACTCCGGAGTATATTGATAAGTTTATGAGACACTTGGGTTTGTGTTGTAATTTGCACGGTTTAATTAGGTCAATCGGGCGTGGTTGACGAGTCGAGTTTGAGTCAAAGTGTGAGTGAAAACCTTCGATGGAGATTTGGTAAGTTCTAAAGTGCACTAGGACGAACCATTGACAAATCGAGAGTAGAATTTGCAGGTCGAATTCTGCTTAGGAGTGCAGGATCTGAGAGGAGAGAGAAGCGGCCGAGGCTTAAAGTGAAATCTCTGTAAAGTTCTGAAGCGATTGTGTTACCCTTTCCTGTAGTAAACAAATTCGAGTTTTGTTAGTGCTCGCAATATATTGCATTAGTTTGTGTGATTCGAGAGTGAGGGAGACGAGCCGCAAGACTTTGTCAGCTGCAGTGTGAGCGGGTGTGACGTCATTGGAGCCGCGCTGGGATAGGTCGGTTAGTGAGAAGGGTCGCACACGGATTGGTAGCCGTCCATGAGAGGCAATTGGTTGAGAAGGTAGGCGAAGGGTGTTCTGGGAATTAAAGTCACTTCCTGATTCAGACATAGACGAAATCAAAGACGCTAAAATGAAGTTCTTCAAGGCTTTAAAGAGCGCATTGAGGGGAGATGTGTACATAATTGCGAGTGTGGGGGAACCTACACCGCCAGAGGATACTCTGGCTTATGCCGTAATGGAGGAGAAGGGAGTTGCTCCATTTATTTGGCTAAAGCAATGGTGCAAATTAACAGAAAAAGACGGGTGTTTGGCCTTTCCAGAGAATGGGACGTTCAACATAGGGATTCTTGAGAATTTGCGGAAGGCGTTAAACGAGCAAAAGCCGCCTCCGTGGCCAGCACAGTTTGAGGCGTTAGCAATTTGGGAATTGATGGCCATACGACAATGGCAACAGAAGTTTGAGAGAAGGATGAGAAAGGCAGAAAAGACACTAGCGGAGGCTAGATGGGATAGTGGAAACAGAATGTGGAGAAGATAAATAATAGATGGTTTTAAGATGTTTCTGGCGATAACCCAAGAAGCTGAGACGCAGGGAAGAAAGGCCGCTTGTAAAACAGACAAGGGCTCTAGTAAAGGAAAAGAGAATAACAAGTCTTGGACAGATGCAGATGACTCAGATGACGATGAGTTCCTTAACCAGTTGTTACATAATCGTCCACCGCCATATGCCATGGATGACAATAGACCAAGTACTAGTGCAGGTCCTGTAAATTTGACACTGAACCAGGGGACAGCGAATACAGCACAGGTAAATGCAGTTGTGAAACCAGACCAAGTACAGAATAGTGTCAGTGTGTCCACTGCTCCAGAGATGCAGACGCAGTTACAGCCACCACCGGTTCAGAGGCTCTACCCTGACATCCCAATACTAGAAACCTCTACGAGCTTGATGGTGCCACCTGACCAGGCATATGCGAGATCAAAATTAGTGCATGCTGAGCCAACTCCACTTTTACTGCCCCACCCACAGCCACAGATGGTTCAGAGTCACAGGACCACAGATAGCTACAGCACGGATAACGAGTCAGAATATGGGGGCCAGTGTTTCACAGGGTGCGGGGAACTAGCCAACACCAGCCGCCATATCCTTACCCATCACAGTTGGTCCACCAGTACCATTGTATGTGCAGGATAAGCCTAGCGTGTGTGTTCAGGGGGTAATGACCCAGGACATGACAAGAGGAGGGTTCATAGGGAGCTCTCAAGGGGTGAGCCCAGTGGAACAGGTGGTAGAAAGATTGAGGTCTCTGTTAGACTTCAGTCCGATGGGGGTTCCTCCAGATGCCATGAGACACTCAGGGTTGGGATTACTGACTCCTCAGATCCCAGGTGCGAATGCGTCACAACAAACAACGATACAGGCTGGAAATATCTTGTTGTAAGGTTTAACTGCGCAACAATTGAATGAATGGTTAGACAAGTTGAATTCACCACAGACAACCCCTGCGATAGCAGAGCGGTCGTGAAGGGAAGAGTACCTAAATTTTGTGAGACTGGGCATGGAAGCAGCCGAGTTAGTTGAAGGGAGCATGGGAGTGAACAGGCTAGAGTCATACACTGAAGCAGAATTGAGATATCTGTGCCCGAAAATAACTAAAGAAGTGAGCAAGGTGCACCAAAGGTTGGCAAACCTAGCAGATAAATATGGCATAGACTTAGACAATACCAAGCACCTGAAAAGGAGTTACAGATTAGACTTTGAGCCTAAAGATTTTGATCACATGAGGTCTACTGGAATGAAGGCACACCTTAAGGATATACTACAGAGTGCACCGGTTTGGGGAGCTTTAGAGAAGTGGGAAGGCAGATGGGCAAAGAAGAGAGATAAAAGGAAAAGTGACTACTTGGAATAGCAGCAGCCAAAACCGGCGCCGGATACCGGTACAATAAAAATGCTAACCATGAGAGAGACGGCTGGAGGGGTTCTTGTCCATGTACCATGGTCTAGAGGTGACATTCTGTCATTCACAAATGACTTCCCCAGGCTGAGGGAAAAGCCAATAGAGTGGTACCAGCAGACAGACAGATTTGTGAAGCTTGCGAAGTGTCTTTGGGAAGACTTGAATACATTGTTTGAGATCATAGTTTGATCTGATTTGTGGCTCGAGTGCAAGAGAAGTGTGGATTGGCCGACAGAAGAACTGGCAAGGGACAGAGTAACAGGAGCTCCGTCTCCTGAGGAGATGAGGTACTACTTTAAAGTGATTGAGTTTTTGAAGCAGAAAATGTTGCCGCAAAATATTGATTGGCAAAAGATTGATCGAACGGCACAGGAAGGCAAAGAGTCGATACATGCTTACTATGAGAGGTTGTTGAAGGCATTCAAGCACTACAGCGGTCCAGAGGTCATAGAGCCGAAAGATATGAATCACCTTGTGTTCAGGTTTGTTGAAGGGCTAAGACCAGAGATTAGCCAGATGATTAAGAATCATTTGATCTGCTGGCAAGCGAAGCCTATTGATGAGGTATTTTAGTATGCAAAATACTGTAGTGACGAGATTGAGTTGAAGCAGAGAAAGCTGAAAGAGAAGGTGATGGTGATGCAAATTAAGGCAGCGCAAGCAGGGATGCAGGGAAACGGAGTACAACAGATGGTACAACAGCCGCATGGAAACAGAATGTTTCAAACGCAAATGAGAGGCAGAGGTCGAGGAGGTTTTGTGCACCGTGGTCGAGATTTGAATACAGTAGGGGTTCAGAATAATGTGCAAGGGATGAAGAAGGTGTTGCCT
Organism: Pleurodeles waltl; assembly: GCF_031143425.1. Lineage (NCBI taxonomy): Eukaryota > Metazoa > Chordata > Amphibia > Caudata > Salamandridae > Pleurodeles > Pleurodeles waltl. The sequence goes on along the minus strand of NC_090442.1, from coordinate 824,567,953 downwards.
TACCATGCGTGCGGGGGCGTGGGACACTGGAAGCGGGAATATCCGATGATGGTGCAGGTGGGTGTTGTTCAGCAAAGCAATGATGTCAATGCATTCCAAAATGTTAAAGGACCAAGAATGAGGGGTCCTAATCCAAAATTTCAGAATAACATGGTTCAGATGCAGGGCCTCCAACCCATGCAACAAGTACAGATGCCACGTATGCAACGAGTGCAGATGCAGCAAGTGCAACAGCAGATTCCAGTGGTACCTAGACAGCAAATGCAGTTGCCCTTAGCGCCCATGGGACAGCAACAGATGATGCTTCCTCAACAGGTCACAAGTCAAGGAATGGGTCAAAATAACACAGTACAACAGTTCCCATTACGGGGTGAGAATGGAATAAACGATGAATGGTCGGATGGTCGGATGACAGTTCGGATAATGAGGAGTGCAGGCTTGCAGCGTCCCTAGAAGTAGATCAGAAGGGACCCTATCTGCAAGGAAAGGTGATGGGTCACAAGGTCTCAATTTTGGTTGACACAGGAGCTACACGCTCTACAGTCAGAAGTGCAGAGGTTCCAAAGTTGCCCCTTTCAGGACGTACTATAAAGGTAGTGGGAGTGGCAAACCACTCCTGGCTAACCCGATCACAGATCCAGTTCAAGTCGAGATTGGTACCTTTCAGGGATTGCACAGGTTTGTAGTCTGTGATTCATGTCCTGTGTCCCTACTGGGAAGAGACTTAGGGCCAGATGTAGCAAAGGGTTTGCGCCTCGCAAACAGCGAAAAATGCCGTTTACGAGGCGCAAAAGCCTCTTTGCTATGCAGAAATGCATTTTGCGAGTCTGATCCGACTCGCAAAATGCATTTCCGACTCGCAAATAGGAAGGGGTGTTCCCTTCCTATTTGCGACTCGCAATGCAATTCAATTTCATTTGCGACCGCGAAAGCGGTCGCAAATGGAATCGCAGTTACCATCCACTTGAAGTGGATGGTAACCCAGTCGCAAACGGGAAGGAGTTCCCATAGGACCCCTTCCACTTTGTGATTGGAAAAAAAAAAAAAAATCAGGGCAGGCAGTGGTCCAATGGACCACTGCCTGCCCTGAAAAAACCCGAAACTAAAGGTTTCGTTTTTTTTTCCAAGTGCAGCTCGTTTTCCTTTAAGGAAAACGGGCTGCAGATGGAAAAAAAAACAACTGCTTTATTGAAAAGCAGTCACGGACATGGTGGTCTGCTGACTCCAGCAGGCCACCATCCCCGTGAGTGCCCATACTCGCAATGGGGTCGCAAACTGCGACCCACCTCATTAATATTAATGAGGTGGGTCTTTGCGACCCCATTGCGAGTTGCAGAAGGTGTCTGAGACACTGTTCTACCTACTTTCAGTACAACCTATTTTATGCCACAGGCTAGGAAGTGGGCTTTAAATGTGCAGATCATGCACAGCTTTTTGTGGACATGGCAGTCAAATGGCCACGAAAATCTGCCACTGCCACACATTTTCCTTGTCTTCCACATACCTCCCATGCAGAGACGTTGCTCCTCCCCTCCAGGGGTCGCACCTTGAGTCAAGGTCAGAGCTTCCACAAGTCGAAGTAAGGAAACTATTAACAATCAAGGTGCTTCAGTGGCCACAATACTATTTTTCCTAGATTTCTGCGGCAGACATTTATAGATTTGTATGTCTAGGAGTTCACATGCTGACTATGGTATTCAGCCTTCATTTGAACTGTCACAAATCAGTTGCACATCTGGCTCATTGTGTCAAAAGATACTGAAAATGCTTTAAAATTTCCAGCTTCTGAGATGTTTTTCTGCTTACACATGTCTTTCACTTACACCATGAATATTAATCATATGCAACCGAATTCACATAAAATAAACGCATCAAGCTGCAGGTGTGTTGTTGCTGCCTGATTTATAGTTGCCACACGTTGCTTCTCAGTGGAATTTGTTCAGTATTTGCTAATTGCCATAAAATAAGCATACAGTATTTAGAAATTCTTAAAGCAAGTGACTCAGTGCTATTTCTGTTCATTAGATGGATGAAGGCTCTTGGATGTAAGGGATTATAAACATGATTTATTTTAGATTGGTGAGTAAATTAGGGTGCCTGCGCCTCGGAAGAGCCCAGCTCCATATATGTTAGATGGCTCAAAATCTGAAGCTGGTCCAACAGATAACCTTCAAGATAGGGCTCCGGCCGCAGAAATACAGTAGATCACGGTGGGGTTCCACTTAAGTGCAGTGAACAAATATTTAGAGCTCTTAAATGCAGTTCTAACAACAGAAACTTTGAACTTTTGTTCGAAAAAACAGAGTGAATGCATTTACTCCATATTTCCTGCAGGGGAAATAGGAAATTAAGCAAATGTAACATCAGGGTAACTAAAGCACAGGCTGTTTTCGCAAGATGTTTCCCTTGTTACATAATGATTGACGGAAAAATGCATTTTTCCACTTTAATGTCAAGATTGGCCATGCACACCGTTCAAAAGCAATTTGTTTAATATTTTATCACATAAGTATCAAAAACAGAGCCAATTAGGTTGTTCTATATTATTCTACAAAAGGGGTTAGACATGTTGCTATTATATTTATTACTCAGTGGTGATCGCACAGTGTAGATATTTTTAAATCAGAGTTTCTGAAGTAGGGATATTTTCTGTTTTGCCTATAAAGTCTGTGCCGTTTGATGACTATCCTACAAAGTTTTGCTGTTATCCATCACGTGGAAGTCCGATAAAAAGGGGAATCTCAAAACACATTTCCCCATGAAGTTTCCTCTAGGAATATTAAGAAGCATTTTAGAAAAAAAAATCTGAACAATATCACACAAAATTTGCAGAACGTTAGTTTGTTGTGCTTTTTCTGAGATGGTGTAAATCTGTTCATCTCTTTTGAGAAAATAAGCTTCAAAAGTTTGTGTTATCTGAACAGTTGGTCCTCAGGAGTATGTGGCACTCCAGCAGTACTGTAAATTTAAAAATGAGAGCAACATGATTGGTTGAGATGGCTCTTTTTACCTGTTGGCACCTTTGGTACTGGTGGCCAACCCCACACCGGGGTGGCGGGGTTGGCCTCCCGTGAAGTGTGCACACAGGAGGAGACTCAGTCCAGGCGATGCGTCCAACATGTGACGCATATAGCATGAAACTAGAGTAAGGCCTGGATTAATGCATGATTGTTCATGTTGAAAGATATGTGCTGCACCATTTAGAAATCAGTTAAGTTTTGGATGCAAGCATCCCTTTTAAGCAAGATAAAGGCTCTCTACTCCTAATCAGGGTTCCAGTGCTATGTTTGAAAGTACATTGAGGCTTAAAGCCAAAGCCTGTTCCAAAAAATCTGTGAAAAAGGCCAAATCTTCTGTTCATAATGGATAAACCGGCAGTGAAAATGTGGGAATGTGCCCATTTATAATATTTGTAATGCAATGCAATAGACAACTTCTATGTAGTGTAGCTGTTAATTACCAGAAATTCGCTGAAGTTCCTGGAGTATTAGACATTGTTGAATAATATAGAATATAGGAGTGTCCGACTTAAAAGTGCTTTATCTCTCAGTGGAGTGGTAATTATGGTGCAAAGCTTGCATACAACTGTGCCCCTTTCAGGAACATGTGTAACATATCTTACTATATTACAAAGTGCAGTCAATAGGCCCTACAAAAAAATGCCTTTACAGAGGTAAATGTAAACCTCTCAACCTCTTCACTTAAAAATGTGGATCTTGTGAAATATTTAAGTGGGTAATCCCATTAAGGTGTATAGAAAATTGTCTGAAATGGTAGTGTTTGAAATTATTTCAAGGCCAAAACCTTATTAGATGGTGTCACAATGGTTGTATCATGCCAACAGTAATGTAATCAATGATGTCATTTGAGGTGTCATCAGGCGAGAAAGTGGATTATTAGTTGGGGTGAATGGGACTCCATCACATATAATAATGTCAGTATCTTGTTAGGTCCAGTAAAGGTTTCAGTATTTTAAACCTGAGCTCAACATCTGGTAGCTACTGGGTAGTTCAGACAGGCTTAACTTGAGAAAATGTGTAAAACATTTAGAAGTACCAAAACAGTTAAAAAGTCAAAAACACAGTAAAAACACAATTCATAAACAGAGAGAATAATTTAATGATCAAAATTACATGAATTTTTAGTTATTAATAAAAATAGTGCCACAAAGTGTTAAGCACCAATTGAGGTTGCTCTTGGCCATCACCTAGGTGCAGCTTAATGCTGACTGCGATGGAGCCAGGTTGGATTCAGAAATCAGGTATTAAGTTCTCCGTAGAAGAATACCACATGATATGTGAATTTAACACGGCTGTTTAAGAAAGTTCAGGAGATTATGAAAACCGCAGGCAGCTAAAGCGATCTACGTTGTCATCTGACTTTAAGTTCCAATCCAGAATTGTATCCTAGCAACATATTTAACACTGTAAACAACACAAGTAAAATGTGTGATATGTACAGAATACCACAACACCTCCATCCCAATAATATGCAACAAAATAAGTAAAACCCACAGTAATAATAGAATGAAACTAGAAATGAAATTAGCAAAAACTGAATAAACATGCTACATTTAAAGCCTGAACTTGTTTAAGTTTCAAGCATATTCTCACTTGACTACATTTAAGCTTTCAAATATATGGCCTCTTTATGAGTTTGGCGGATGGAATTACCCGTTCACCAAACTTCCAACGGGGAGGTTGCCTCCATGTTGGTATCTCCCCTCTTAACCCATTACGCCCTTTCCAAGGTTTCCTCCCAGCGGAAAAGTGGCTGCAGCACTGTCGTTGGCTCGTAATCAAGCCGGTGGCAATGCTGGTGCAACAGGGGGCACCTATCTGCCTAATCCATCTGCCTTACTCTGCAGTAGAGTAAGTCAAGTTTCTTTACTTTCCTTACTTCCCAGAGAATCATCTTGTTGGAAAGAATTTGTGATGATGGGCGACACCAGTGAGTAAAGTGGGAATAGTAAATGACTGATTTGATTTCAAGTTTGGCGTAGGGGATACTCTGTGACAAACATGACAAATACAATCTATATAGCCCATTCCTTTCCCTGTAGTGCAGTGCATCATTACCCCTACCCATCTACTTACGGCAGACAGGATAAAATATATCTCCATTTTATATATGACATGTGTGATGTATCTTATTTATTTGTCTGCCTCTTTGGAGTCAGGGTAAAAATTAACTAAGCAAAAGGCAAGTAGGGAAGAGCAGGACCATTGGAATCAAAGATAGATAATTGTCAGATACAGTGACCCAAGCTGCAGACAGAAGCAACATACTTGAAGCACTGGCTAGCATGCCTCTGATAATTTGGCACAGCAACTTGTACCCCATAGTGCATAATATAGAGTCTTCTTCTTACTGCAGGGTTCTCCCAAGATGGGGGGGTGGTAGGTAGGTAGTAGTAGTAGTAGCAGGCTAGCATGCTAATAAGGAAGACAGAACATGACAGTCCCACCTATGCGAACTCCAACTACAGGTATAATCAAAAGGTTTTCAATCACTGTCAACTCAATTGAAAGAACTTAGAGAGTTAGTGGGTCATCATCATATATCATGACTGTGGGATAGGAAGACTGAGACCAGACTACCAAATGACAGTATTGACACACAGCAAAGAAGACCTGATATGATAATAAAATATAAGAATACCAATTCCTTCTGAGCAATGGTGGAGAGCTATAGAATACAACTAAACTTAGAAAATTAGATCATGGAGTCAGAAGTGGGCTTAGACTCAAGGGTGTTTGGACCAGGTTAAGCATTTATGGAAGACACACACAAGGCATGCATGAAGATGTTGATGGGGCCGGTGTGGATTATTGCTCAGGTAATAGAAGGTAGAAGCTCATGCAGTGAGTTACTATTGCTTTCACCTCATCTGCCCCAGCAAGTATGTGATTCATTTAAGGTATACAATTACATCACATCTTAATAAATCACACAGCCCGGGGGTTGAGGGATAGGTGCTGAATGAATGGATAGGAAAGGGGCTTTGGAGAAAGGTGTGACAAAGACAAACACTACACAAAATAAACCACAACAATATTCGTGGGGGCACTGAGCAGCACACCATTATCAATCTGTTGTGGATGGAAACAAAGGGATAAGAAGGAAAATATGACACAGTTCAGTAAATTCATTGGAAACAGTCCTTCTGCCCAACAGAGGCCCCAGAGAGTGTATCCTAAGTGTTATGTCTTTAAGTTTTGAAATATGGAAGAAGGAATGTAACCCCCCAAGTTCTAAACATTATGATTGTGAAAAGGAAAATGATACTGTATTGCCAAATTGGGTGATGCATCTCCATTCTTCTTGAATGTCCGTCACTCTGGTGCCTGTCTGAACCTGCCTGGTAGGTAAGCTAGAGTCTTGAGCTTTCCAAGTTTTATTAATGCAGGAGAGGACTAGGAGAAGGCCTGTGTACTGAAAAAATATTAGCTGCATTATAGAGTAAAGGAAAAGGACAAAAGAAAGCAAGGTAAGCTTCATGAGGAATTCAGGACTCAGGAGAATTCCAAGAAGATTCAGAGACAGAGCAAGAAGATAAGAGTCCTTCCATCTTCCTCCTCCAGATTCAGAGTAACTCCATCCCAGTCCCAAACCGGTAGACTTGTGAAGTGCACTACTGTTGAAGAAGAAATAAATAAACAGAACTGGAGTATTTTTTGTGTAGATTTGTGTTTGGTAACTAAAGTGGCTAGTTTGTTATGAGGAATCGGAAAAAAGGAGTTGACCCTGCAAGTAAATTTCACCACATTTGAAAAGTCATTCACTTTCAGGAAAAAATGATCACCCATCAGCCCCTAAACAATGCAAATCAACTGAAACAAGTTCACTGTCAGCCACCACATACATGTCATCAGTCACAAATTCACAATCACATTCAATCAATACATCACGACTCATTGATGCAATAGTTACTTAGTTACTTCTTCCAATCCAAGCCAGTGGTTGAACAAAATACCTCTTTTTTGATGGTACCCACAGATTGGAATTAGGCAATGGCACTGACAGTCTTTTAATCAATGATCTAGGGCAGCCCTGCTAGGTGATGTAAAAATAGGATAGGCACTGTGTCATGACCACACAAACTTGCCAAATCAAATCAAAGAAATGCTTGAGAAAAACAAAGAGATATCCTCAGTGGAGACAGCAAAGCCCAAACTGGAAGAAGGTTTGCAGAGTAATCTTGCGCTTATTTCAAAGGAAGAATCAAGAAGAGAAGATTCAAGATGGCCGTCGTGAGTCCTGAAGGTTAGTTACAGTTCTAGTCTTGCAATCGGTTGGTTGCTAGGTTACGAGCTCACCAGCTGGAAGCTTCACACTTCAACTGAGGTCTGACAGGAATAAGCTGTGTGGAGAGAGAGCGCGCTTCAGAGCAGAAACTCATGTGAGGTAAAATTACACTTGAAGAATATTTTACAGAAAACGTGATAAATATTGTCAAGGTTTATTCGAGGAGTTTGATAGTAGACCGTTCCAGTGGAGGTTTGACAAGGCTACAGAGTTTAATGTATGAATAAACCTTATGTTTACAAGGTTCCTGTTTAAGATACCAAAGTCAAAAGAAAAACGAACTTTAACAAGCAAGTATTTACAAATACCAAGGTTATAAACGAAGGCCGAGTTTAACGGAGAAATTAATGTTAACAAGTAAGCATTTACAAATGCAACGGTAATAAACCAAAGTAGAGTTTAAAAGAGAAACAAACTTTAATATACAAGCATTTGCAAATACAAGTTATCGACAGATGTCGAAGTAAGAAAGGAGAAACTAACTTTAATAAACAAGCATTTACAAATACAAGTTATCAACACATGTCGAAGTAAGAAAGAAGAAGCGAACTTTAATAAACAACTCCATTCCAGGCTTCTATGTGACTATAAAATCAATGGTGGTACAACATAAATCTGACACAAACATAATGTTGCACTACCATTCTTTTGCGAACAAAGAAAGAGAAAAAGAAGCTGAATGAGAAATAATGAAAACTTTATGTGGTGACACTGGCCTACTCAATCCTTGAAGTAGAGTTCATCCTAAAACTCTAGTGGTTCACCCAAAAGTTGGTCAGCTAAAATGCTTGATTCTGACCAATCATCCTCTTCCTCCTCCTGTGGAGTTTTAGAAATGGTGTAAATTCAGACCAGTCATCGTCTTCCTCCTCCTATGGAGTTTTAGGAATGGTGTAATCAGGTGATAGGAAATGCTGGTTCATTTTGATCATGGTAAGTCTCTCTACATTTTGAGGAGAGAGGCTGGACCTTCTGACTATAACAACTATACTAGCTACACTAAACATACATTCAGCAGACACCTGGCTACAGGACAAGCCAGAATCTGTATTGACAGCCTGCTGAACTCTAGCCATTGGTGCATCTTCCCATACCAATACACCAATGGGTTTTGATCTAAATACACCTTTTTCTGGTCATCCAGATACTCCTAGAACATCCTCTGAATGGTTATTGGTGCTGCTACCTGCTCAACCGCTTTTTCCTTCTCCTCTTCATTCGACCTAAGACCTGTCACTTGAAACTAAGCCAATGCGGATGTTGGATCGGATTCTTCTTTTGCTGTTGTTGCATATTTTCTTGTAGGTGGGGTTGGCAGATGTGAGACAATAATCCACCTTTTGTATTGTTTAACATCCCCTTCAGAAAAAGGAATGATAGCGGGAAGATTTTTTTTTTGTAGTGGTTGATCAAGTAGGCTGGCACAGATTCACTCTTTGGATGTGATGACGTAATTTTATAGACTTGCATTATAAGTCAAGCGATAGCTTAGGCTAGTAACCAAGGCATGCGCTTCTGGGTTTTCGTTCGCACCCCCAAATGCGAACCTTTCAGACACCTTCTTTCACTGCTCCCATAGCAGATGCAATTACAGGATAGCATGGCCCAATTTACTGTCCTCCTCCCTAACTTCCCGCTTGAAAACCTTTAAAGGGAGCAGCATCTGTGTGATACATTGGACTAGGTCTCATTTGTCCACATCCATGGTCATAGCTCTTCCGATTGCATCTGCTCCTCTTTCAATGACATAGTCATTGATCTGTTTGTACTGCTCAAACAGACGTTGCAGCATATAATAGGTTGAGTTCCAATGTGATGGCATCTGCGGTATCTGAGCTTTAACTGGTACTCTGTTGTGATGCAGAATAATCCACAACTGTTTCTGGGCTTTAAAACAATGGCTGAAATGAGTGCAAATGTGTCTCTGTGAGAGCTGGGATTTTCTTGATTAAATGTTTAGTCTTCACGTAATTAAACTTGCAGATTAATGTGTCAATTAATTTAATGATAATATTGTGTTTACTAGAATTGTGACTAACTGAATGGCCACCATATTATGTAAGTCCTATATCTTGTCCATGCTAACTTAAACTGATGAAATTATTCTGTTCTTACAGGAGAGTGTGTTTCTCAACTAAAACAAATGGTAGAATTAAATGTGTATTTAGTAGCATCTGCTGGACAGTTCAGAAGCAGATGCAAGGTCATTATATAATGCATTATATAATGCAAGCTGTATAAAATGTATCTAGTGTGTTCTGTAGTTTTGACTAACTTCATTGTTTGGAGATATGTTTCTAACTTGTATTTCTTTTCTCAAGGGAAAAGAAATGGTGTGGTAACATATTTTGTAATCATTTTCCTGTGACTTCATATTCCGGTGGAGTGGAAACAATGACTCCACAGATGAGGCTAAAGAAGAGGAAGTACAGGATAAAAATGCATTAGTTTAGACTTTGTCAATGGAATAACTAGAAGAGCTTGGAGTAAACTAATCATACAATTTTGATATCTGTTAATGTTCTGATTGGTCATAACTTTCTCACCTCGTACTTTACCCAATAATTTTCATTTAACAAGTTTAATTTAATGTTCAGTCACCATTGTTTGTAGCTCATTCATTGGGATTTTCTTTCATCCTGAATCCTAGAGATTCTACTACTTTATGATCTGTCACTTTGATTTCATATTTCCAGATAGTCTATTGACATTCTGGCACTTTATTAGTTTATGTTTGTTCAATGCTCAACTTGTGCTTAGATAGTTTAGTGTATCTTAAAGTCCAAAATTCTGAACCATTACCACTACTCTTTTTCATGTATCTGACCTGATGTTGGTGCCTGATGTTGCTGTCCCACTGATGAAGAAGACGTTGTTGCTGATTTTCATAATGATTTGGTAATTGTATGAAAGTGAATTGTTATTTGTCTTTTGTTTTTCAAGAGTTTATTTACTGCTGCTTATTAATTTTGATAGCGTCACGGCAAGATGTTTTATAAATTTGTGTTACTAAAACTTTTACATCAAGCTCAACATGTTAATGCTAATCATTGGTTAGTGGGGTGTTACTCATATGCTCATGAATTCTAGTTGATATTTTCTGTCTTATCAATATTCAGATGTATTCAATTTCTCTTGCTCAGATTGTTTTGCTATGGTTTTGGTTATAACCATTGAGATCATTTGTCTTTTTGCATTGATTAAATTTAGATATATCGTGCATTTTAATCAGCCTTTGTTGTTTCTCTATATGTAACATTTGCGTTAGAGAATTTTTTTGTGACTTTAGCATCGTTAATATAGAGAAATAAATTGTTAACTTCTTAATAAACTGGTGTGGTTATTAAGGTTGAATTGCTTATCATATGTTATCTGTGATGTTTGTGATGTATTTTGAATGACATTTTCTCAAAATAGATTTGGTTCGGTTAATCGACCAAGTGTGTGAAATCCACTATGTAGTCTCTTGTGACTAAAATATAGGTAGGGTTTCTCCAAGTCAACATCTCTAGGTGGTCAGTATGTTGCTATGTCATTGACTACGTTATTGCCATTGTCTGTGCCACCAAATTCAACGCAGAGAACTCTGGGTCACAGCCATTCATACCCCTTGCTATTAAATTCCTCCAAAATGTGTGCAGCTGTGTGTGACTTCTCCATGCTGAACATGGGTACTGTTGCACATCGTTGAATGCTCTCAAAAACTTTGTTAGGGCCAAGACCAATAGATAGCTTTTGCTTTACCCCTGGAAAAGAGATCCAGTGTGCACTGATGCACATGTAATCAGTCACCTGACACTAGGTCTACATATCTGTTATCAGGTGAATTGTGTGGGACAAGACTTTACTGTAAAACGTGTCGAACCGGTTGCAGTACATCTTGATGCAGCACTGGAACAGCAACTCTTGCAAAATAGGTCTGTCTCAGAACCTTACATTTTGGGCAGAGGGTTGCCATAAACTCTAAGAATCCCACTCCCTCCGCAAAAGAAAAAAGGGAGTAGGCTAACAATCTTGCCAGCTTGCTATTGTACAAGCGTGCTGTTGGGTAGTTGCGGTCATATGGCCCCTACTGCCTAAATATGCCCATACTTTTAGCATGGATTTTCTTATTTTGTGGGGCAACCTCTGCAGGTGACTTTTCAGATATAGGTGGCAGTAGACTAAATTTGCATTGTGGTGGGACAGTTACCATATGCTGTGTTGTTTCCATCTGACTTTGAGTCTTCCTGTGCCATTGTAAGGTCATTGAGGCAGGTGATTCTGGTGCACTGCTAGAGACAGGGCTATTTTCCTTAAGGGTGATGTCACCGTCTACTTCCTCATGTTTCACTATGATTTGACCATGTGTAGCTGATGTTTCCTGGCTCTCCTTACCTTCACCACCGCAACCAGGTTGAGCTTTTTGTTTAAGGTGCTGCTCCCACCAGATTGTGTGATGTTTCTTCATATGGGTTGTCTGGCCTCCAGTACCATAATGTGAACCAGGCTTACCTTGCTGAACAATCCCATGGCAAATGGAGAATATAGCAATGTTCTCCTTCTGTTTACTAATCATAAAAAAGTCCCAAACTGGGGAGGAGTACTTTTTTACTGGGCCTCTGCCAATGCCGGAAGAAGAACTGGATGTAGGTGGTCATGGATGTGTCAATTGCCTCGCTGCAGTGCATACTTTTACCGAGGTAGGGGTTGGTGTGGGTGTCTGCTTGGGTCCTACAAATATGGGAGCTGGAGGTGCTGTCTGTGCCACATCACTCAGAGCAGGTTGGATTGTAATGTTGGACTCCTCTGTGTCAGCCTCTACAATAACTGTGTTGTCATCATGATCCTCATCATCAACCCCTTCCATGATTCTAAGGCTTTCTGCAACTTTTGTTTTCCCTTGCCTCTCCTGGCATCTACCGGACTCTGCTGGGGTCCACTCCATGTCCCTATCATCGTCATCAGAAGTGGTACTTGAAGATGATGGTGGAGTAGTAATACCCTTCCTTTTTATTGCTGGGGGTCTGGAAGTCCTTAATTATAAAAGAGGAGGTTCTTGCTCGACCGAAAGCTCAACCTCCCGTTCTGCTCCTACTTTAGGAAGATCTGGCTGTGGCTGCTATCCACTTTGCTTCATTTCCTGAACCAATGGTGTCATCTTAACTACCTCTAAGTTGGCAGTCACACTAATATACACAAGTCAAAGAGTTTGGTGCTTGAGGACTGAAGTAACTATAGGGCCTTCTCTTTGGCAGTACTGCAGGTGATGTGGGGTATCTTATCTTGTACACCTAACAACAACCAATCAAGAAAAACATATAGTTAATGAAATGTGGCATACCATTATTGCAGTAGATTGAAAATAGTACAGAGAAATGCAATGTCAGTGTGGTTGCTTACTTATGTAATATGCCTAGTATTTATTGTGAAGTCAAACCATACCACCATAGTATAAAAAGTGACATTTCAAATCAGATAGCACAATAGGTAGATCTTTGCTTTATTTGCATCTGTTTTAGGAGGCACCTGGGGGTAGTCAGAGAGAGGTGCATGGGTAAATCAAATAATCCTTTAACCAAAATAACATTTGGTGGCAAGATGGTCCAGGGGAAATGCTTTGGTGGATGGAAGGATGATTGGTTGGAGGAATGGAATGGAGTGGATGGATGCAGAATTAAATAAAAAGACGAATAAAAAATATAGAAAAAAACATACAAATATAAAAAAATTAAAAGTCAAAATAAAAAAGTGAACAATTAAAAAGTATTAAAAAAACACAAAATTAAAATAAAAAATAAAAAAGTAAAGAAGAATTATAGAAAAATAAACCTAAAATATAAAAACTAAAATAAAAAATGAAATTAAAAAATGAAATAACAAATGGCATAAAAAATAAATTAAAAATACAAATGTCAAAAATAAAATAGAAAAAAAGCGAAAAATAGAAACTTGGAAAATGAATGATCAATAATTAACGATGCTAGTATGTAAGCCTATGTCAACTCAAAGACACACTGGCAGCATAGTGTAAGCACAAAATGGCTGCCAGCCACATGGTCAATAACAATAGCAAGGAGGAAGCACGGAGAACAAAGAACATATGCAGGCCTATTGCGAGGGACATCTGCTGGATGGACAAAATGGCTGCCAGCCATCCACATGGTCAAAAAACAACAACAAGTAGCAAGGAGGAAGAATGGACAACAAAAAACACATGCAGGCCTATGGCAAGGGACACTGGCTGCATCCACAAAATGGCTGCCAGCCACCCACATGGTCAAACAACAACAACAAGGAGCAAGGAGGAAGCTTGGAGAAGAAAGAATATATACCAGCCTATGGCAAGGGACACTGGCTGAATGGACAAAATGGCTGCCAGCCAGCCACATGTTCAAGCGACAACAACATGGAGCCAGGAAGAAGCATGGAGAACAAAGAGCACATGCAAGCCTATGGCAAAGAGCAATGGCTACATGCACAAAATAGCTTCCAATCAGCCCCATGGTCAAACATCAACAACAAGGAGCATTGAGGGAGCATGGAGAACAAAGAACACATGCAAGCCTATGGCAATGGACACTGGCTGAATGGACAACATGGCTGCTAGCTAGCCACATGGTCAAACAAGAAGAAGAAGAAGAAGAAAGGAGGAAGCATGGAGAAGAAAACCCACATGCAAGCCTTTGGCAAAGACACTGGCTGGATGGACAAAATGGTTGCCAGCCAGCCAGATGGTCAAACAACAACAACAAGGAACAAGGAGAACAAAGAAGAACACATGCAAGTCCATGATGAGGGACACGGGCTGGATAGACAAAATGGCTGCCAGTCAGCCACATGGTCAAACAACAACAATAAGGAGCAAGGAGGAAGCATGGAGAACAAAGAACACATGCAAGCCTATGGCAAGTGACACTGGCGGCATGCACAAAATGGCTGCCAACCAGCCGCATGTTCAAACAACAACAGCAACAAGGAGCAAGAAGGAAACATGGAGAACAAAGAACACATGAAAGCCTATGGCAAGGGACACTGGCTGGATGGACAAAATGTTTGCCAGCCAGCCAGCCAGATGGTCAAATAACAACAACAAGGAACAAGGAGAACAAAGAAGAACACATGCAAGTCCATGATGAGGGACACGGGCTGGATAGACAAAATGGCTGCCAGTCAGCCACATGGTCAAACAACAACAATAAGGAGCAAGGAGGAAGCATGGAGAACAAAGAACACATGCAAGCCTATAGCAAGGGACACTGGCGGCATGTACAAAATGGCTGCCAACCAGCCACGTGGTCAAACAACAACAACAAGGAACAAGGAGGAAACATGGAGAACAAAGAACACATGCAAGCCTATCGTAAAGGACACTGGCTAAATGAACAAAATGGCTGCCAGCCAGCCACATGGTCAAACAACAAGGAGGAAGCATTGAGAACAAAGAATACATGCAAGCCTATGGCAAGCGACATGGGCTGGATGGTCAAAATGGCTGCCAGCCAGACACATAGTCAAACAACAACAAGCAAGCAGCCTGTTTTGGCCACTGACATGGCTAGAAGCAACGCAAGAGAACACAAGGTCTCTCTCACGTGCATTAGTGGTCCAGGAGAATTGTATCACTCATGAGAAAGCACCAAAACCCAATGTCATGAACGTGAACAACTCATCTCCACGCTGGAGAGCAGAATTCGGGGACGCCACATTACCAAAGTGCCCTAATTCCGCAAACTCTGCCGGTGGAGCAGAGTTCTACGTTCAGGTCTATTTGTGACCACATTTCTTGCAAACCACTTTCCATTCTGGGCACTCTTTGTTGTTGGCCATATGCCCTGAGCTGCCACAGTGAAAACATTTACCTTGAAAGATTTGCAATTATTTAGGCTTTTTGTACTTTGCTTTCCAGATAATGATATTTCTTGCACCATCCTAACCATACTGCTCTCCAGTTTGTCTGTCAGGTGTGTCTCTTTGCATATTATATCTACACAAGCCTCAGAATGTTCAAGTGTCTTAGCCATAGTCAGTACCTCTGGCAATGAGGGATTGTCTTTTTGCCACATGCTCTCCCTTGCTTTATCTAAAGTACATCCTAACATAAAGTGATCCTTCAGCCGTTCTTCATGTGATGCACCAAAACACCAGGCAGTAGCTTTCCTGTGCAATTCAGTAATATACAGCTCCACAGATTCAGCCTGATGTTGCATCCTCCTCCCAAAGTGATACTGTTTATTACTGTGCTGACCTTAGGATGATAATGTAGGGCAAGGTTCTTTAAACAAATCTCATACTCATTCAAATTTGCTGTTTCATTGTCAGATGAATCAGGTAGATGTTCAAAAACCTCTTGGCCTTCGGAGCCTAGACAGTGCATTAACAACAACATTTTTCTCTCTGCACTTAGAGAAGTACCACATACTCTAGCATAATGACTAAACACTTTCTCCATGTGTGTCACTGTAGGGGAGGATCTCCGGGGCAATTAAAAAAAATGATGTGCTGTATCATTTTACATTTTTTAAACTAATAGTTATAAAATAGCATTTTTAAAGCCAGCTTTTTTCAAAGTATGTTTGTATACTGTACATGTCTACACCATACATTCAATTTAACATAACTTCACATATATTTTCACTAGATAATAGTGCAAGTTCTTAAAATGTCAAGGTTTGTCTATTACAGTAGTATAATATGTGATGACAGACACTCAAAGTGCTTGTGGCATACATTCACAACAATAAAGGAAGCTTATCACCATGGTTAATGTTCTGGAAGCATTTCTCCAGAAGTTGACAGGCAGCAGGCACTCCCTATTGATATTTGCCTATTACTGTGTGTGTATTGTGCTTCTTACTAACTCAAAAGATGACTGGCAGTAGGCATACAATGTTAATGTGTTCCCAGAACAGTGTGAGTATAGTACTCGCTGGCTCAGAGGAATGCTGGGAGGAAACACTTATTATCACGGTGTGCCCATTAAGGCGTGCCTATCACCTAGTGCTCCTAGTTGTTTCAAACAGATACCAACAGTAGGCACCTATTATTAAGGTGTGCTCATCACTGCTCATTGAAAATCAAACTTTCCATTTCAGTTCCTCTTCACTAAATAATTAATGTTATACCTTTTGTTGTTACCAATAGGAATCATCCCAAGTATCAAATATGGCCGCTGCTGCATCAACAAGCATCAATTTAAAAGAATTAGGCCTTGTTTTCTTTGTGTGAGGATGACAAGTTTCCATATTGTTTTTACAGGTGATAGCTTCTAAACTGTATACGCTGGGAATAGGCACAAGAAGTGTCCAGCCACAGAGGCACTGCTCAGCACGCACAATATATAAAACTGCACACACACTAGGAAATCAGCTTGAGCAATGTCTAGTTTGAGACTCCACTCAGCTCTCTCTCCTGTTTGAAACAGACAGCATGCACCAAACCAACTGCCAGCAAGTGTAATATTAAAATTACACAGTAACCTTCAATTTCTCATCATACACGCTGTTATTTTGCTTTGCACTCAACATGGAGACATCTGACCCCTTCAGCTCTAACATTGTGAAAGTTGTTCACAGATGGTTGCACAAAAATATCATAGCATTGAGGTTTCCATATGAAAGTAGAAGTAGGTAGTCACAGCAGGAACCTCATAAGCACATCGCTTGTTACCAATGTTAAGTTCTTGATAGAGGAATACCACAAAAAATGTAATTATAACAGGCCATTTATAAAGTTCAGGTGAATAGGAAAACCGCAGCCAAATACAGTGATCTACAAATGTCATCTGACTTGAAGTTCCAATTCAGAATTGTATCCTAGCTACATATTCAACATACTAAATATCACAACTAAAACATGTGATATGTAAAGAACACCACACCAGTTTCAATCCATTTGGAAATTTTACCTTCTGACTTAATCTCTAGAATGGAAGTCCTCAGCAGGACAAGGCAGCAGGCTGTGGCCAAGAAGGGCTTCATTAGGCCAGATAGCCATTAGACGGTATCCCTTTGAAGATGTGGACTTTTGGTGGAAAAACTCTGAACAGGATAAATTCATTCCAAAGGAATGGCCCTTGCTGGGTGAATACTTTTCGCACCTTCGCCTGGTGAAGATTTCAATGTTAGGACTTAGTGCCAGATGTAGCAAGCGTTTTGCATGGTGCAAACTGCGAATTTCGTTGTTTGTACCATGCAAAACGCACATAGCGATGCTCATTCCCATTTTGCGAGTCGGTAACCTGGTTACTGACTCACAAAATGGGAATGCGACTTGCAAATAGGAAGGGGTGTTCCCCTTCCTATTTGCGATTTGCATCGCGATGTAGTATTGCTTTGTGACCGCAAACGCGGTCGCAAAGCAATTCACATTTAGCACCCATTTCAAATGGGTGCTAACCCATTCGCAAAAGGGAAGGGGTCCCCATGGGACCCCTTTCCCTTCGTGAATGGCTCTGAAAAAATTAAACAAAAACTTTTCATTTTTTCGTGTGTATTGCAACTCGTTTTCCTTTAAGGAAAACGGGCTGCAATACAAAAAAAAACTGCTTTATTAAAAATCAGTCACAGACATGGTGGGGTGCTGTCTCAAGCAGGCCACCATCCCTGTGAGTGTTGCGAATCGCAAGGTGGTCGCAAATTGTGACCCACCTCATTAATATTAATGAGGTGGGTCTTTGCGACCCCCTTGCGATTTGCAGATGGTGTCAGGGACACCATCCTGTATCTGGGTTTGCGAATTGCAAATTGCGAGTCGCTCAGACTCACAATTTGGAAGTCGCAAACTCGGACTTACCTGCATCTGGCTCATAGTCACTATTTTGGAGCTCAGATTCCTACAGCCGGGCAAGACTGCAAGCTGTAGCCGAACAAGGCTCCTCTCTATGACATCCTGAATAAATGGATTATCTGCGGTGAAAAATCTCTGAGTGGGAGCAACTTGAATCTTTGGCCCAGTGGCAACATACCTTTGTTAGATTAGGTTTGCAAGTTTGTCCTGGTCCTCTGAAGGTCCTTAGAGCCAAAAGGCTTTGAATGCCATTTTTCTCAGGATACACTTTGATACAGCCCAGGTGACCAGGACCTTAGGAACAGCAGCTGAAGGTCAAGAAGAATCACTCCAGCAGAAGCAACCAGCAGGGGCGAGGCAGGACCAGTCAGAATTAGTCAGCAGAGCAGTTCAGGAAAAGGGCTTCAGCCAGTTTGTTGCAACCCTTTAGGTAGCCAGTGTGAGAAATTGATTTGTTGGTTGAGTGGGGTGTTAACTCTGCTCAAGCAACAGCCACAATCCCTATCAGAGTGAACAGCAAAAGTCACTAAATTGAACTGTGCCTAACCCTTCGCTAGCATGTCACAAAAGCAGTCAGGCTTAACTTAAAGACAATGTGTAACATATTTATGCAGCACATAAACAGTAATAAAGTAAAAACACAACACAAGACAAATCCCACTCAAATTCAGAAAAATTGAGTCAGTTTGTAATCAATAAGGTCAAATCTAGCACCTAAAAGATCAAAGGGCCAACCACAGACATCTGGTTGTGCAAGACCGGGTCAAAGTCGGAAAAGATGGCAAACCACAATGGTGCATGAGTTGGATACATGATGTAGGTTGGGACCGGTCAGCACTTACCTTTGGAATTGAATTAGAAGACATTTTAGCAAAACGTTGTCTGAAAAGGGAATGTTCAGTGGGCCAAGCTTCAGGGGATGTCCAAGGAGCAGACGTCATCGCCGGGGAGCTGTCTGGATGAGGCTGCGATGAGGGTTTCCCTGTTCAGACTTAGTCTATTTTTTGGTAGTTGAAAATTTCTAGTGGGGCGAGGCTGGAGGCTGGAGCTGAAGAATCTTCCAGAAGGTTAAATACCCCTTTGGTGAAGGACAACTGAACAGGATGTGCAGCTGCGGAGAAGAACCTGGTAGGAGCTGCTGAGAAATCAGGTCAACAGGCAATGGCAATGCACCTTGGCTGGATAGACAAGCTAGCAGATATGGGTCTCCTCTTGGTTTCCCAAACAATGTTTAGCAAAAAAAAAAATTGCGAGTCCCAAATTTCTGCTTTTGCCTGTTTTGGCACCTTTACCATCACGACCAAGGGGCCATGATTGGAGAGGCACCATTGGGGGTTAGCACTCTCTCAGGCTGGGTCCAGATGCGGAATCAAGATGGTTGGAGTCTTTTCTGTTCCTAATGCTCTGATCAGGAGGCCAACAAACTTGCCCTTGAAACCACTCTGGTAGTTCTGGGTTCATGAAGTGGAACAGGACTCTAACAGCAGGGCAAGCCTGTGGCAGGGCAAGACTCTAAGGGTTCAGGCAGCAAAGCAGTTTTTGAAGTACACAGCAGGACAGAGCAGCCAGTAGTCATCTGAAAGTACTTCTATACACCTGGAAAGTGAACTGAAGTCTGGGTCTTGAGGAACCTACTTTTATACCTGGTGTATTCTTTAAAATAGAAGACGTTTCTAGAGAATTGAATATTCCTGCCCCGCCTACCCTGGCTACAAGCTGTCTGCATGAACAATGCAGTGGTGACAAGTTGTCTGGTGTAAAGGATGCAAAAGCAGGAGAACATGTGGGAGAACCTAGGCCCTGGTTTAGCTGTTTGTGAAAGTGTTTTCCAACCCTTTTGTGTCAAGTCCTGAAGTTGTGACTGTAGCAAACTAGTGATAGAAACAGTTCAAGCACACATGAAAACCTTTTAAGAGTAAAACATGAACAGGGTTTAAAAGCATATTTAAATATTATTTTGAAACTCATTTTTATGTTGATTGCTGAGATCCCAAATCACAAAATGTGGATGGAAACAACATCTGTCTACTACCACAGTGCCAGACCCTCAGCTAGGCCCCCAGGCTTATCATAAGAGAAAAAAGTCAACAGCAAAGGAACTGTGTGGGCACAGATGAAGCACCAGTTAAATTCTACTAAAAAAAGAAGACAATGACTTAGAGGTGGAGGTAACCTAGATGGCTGCTTAATTGTCCATGTAATTCACATGTGCTGTGCTACAACATTCCAGAATGTGAAAATAATAATTACTTACCAGATATCCTTGGTACTGAACATTATTGACTGTGCAATATGGTGGTTTTCCTTTGTAGTCCAAAGTTTGCTTCAGAGATTGAACAGATCAAATAAATCTTATGTTGCACTAAACATAGCAAATTCTGTGCAATGTTAGAACATAGGGGCCAAAACATAAAGGTAAGTTTGGATGTGTAAATCCCTCATATGTAGAGCTACACTGACTTTCAATCTTCTCATACATGGAATACGCCATTTCCAGGTGAAGGTTTACACAGAGATATTGAATGTATATGCCTCCACCTCCTCAAATGAGGGCATGGAAACTCTTACAACTATATTTATGAGTGTAAAGTAACTATTACTAACTTTCCACTGGTTGGTGATGCTCTCTGGCAGAGGGGCGGAGAGCTCGCTACAGAAAGTAATAGGTGATTTTAAGAAATAATATCAAAGTTTAAAAAAGGAAATGTTTTAGCTAAAAAATGGCAAATCACAATTCCACTTTCTTAACTCCTATTCAACTAGGACTAAGACATTAACAAGGGACTACAGATATTTACAAAAACGTAATATTAATATATTTTACATTATTTTAAAGTTTTAATTTCCATTTAAACAATCGTTTTATTATAAATATTTAGTTTACAATTAATTTTCTCTTCCCCACTCCTTACATTATCAATGTGTTACAGTTCTCGATTATCTATTTTAATTGTGATTTAAATTTTCATGTAAATATGTTTAGGCATAAGTTATCATTTAAAAGGTATTTCTATATATGTAGAGTAAAAAAACATTTTTTTGCTTTAAATTTGTTTTAATAATAAAAATCAAATTTTATTTGAATTAATATTTTCTGTCTTTTAATTGAATTTATTTTATATGTTTCCCAGACAGTTTTATTCTATGCCCTCACTGTTTTTTTTCTTTTTTATTGTTTTTCTTAACAAACTGATTCAAGCCATACATTGTGTACTAAAATGGAAAGGCATTTTTCTACATCTCTTATTTCTGGCAACCCAGCGATCCTCTCTGAGAGGTTGATATTGCCCACGTTTATCACATTAACTTGTGGTTCTTCCAATTACATTCATATGTCCCAAAAACTATTCAACGACAAATGATCTTCAGTGTAGGTATAATAGGATAAGATGGATGGTATGAAAAATATTAAACGTGAAAGAAACCGTTCATAGACACTCCTGTAGGTTCATCTAAGATCCACATTTCCTGTTGGACTATAGCTTTGTTCTCACTTTTTGTTTGCCTTTAACCCCTTAGCTGCTGGGCCTCCCTCTGTCCCCTAGTGCTGAGCCCTTTTTTTGGCTATTTGGGGTAGTTCTCACTTAGGCCCATATTTATACTTTTTTAGCGCTGATTTTTGGCGCAAAAGCAGCGCAAACTTACAAAATACAATTGTATTTTGTAAGTTTGCGCTGCTTGAGCTTAAAAAAGCGGCACAAATGCGGCTCTAAAAAAGTATAAATATGGGCCTTAGGCTTTCATAACTTTTTGTCCACATAAGCTATCCATGCCAAATTTGTGTCCTTTTTTTCTAAAAGTACCCAGAGTTTGTGGGTTCCCTTTGAGGAGACCAAGAAATTAGCTAAAATACAGCTACAATTTTGTTTTGTTTTTCATAAAAATGGGAACAAAGGGCTGAAGAAGAAAGCATGTGTTTTTTTCCATGAAAATGGGATCAGCAAAGGTTTGTGGTGCTAAAAGCATCATCTTCCCAGCTTTCAGGAACAGACAGACTTGAATCATAAAACCATATTTTTCAACATAGTTTTGGCATTCTACTTGGACAAACCCGATTTTTACTATTTTTTGTGCATTTAGCTTCCTTCCAGTTAGTGGCAGAAATGGGTGTGAACCCAGTGCGGGATCCAGGACAGCAAAAAAATTCTGAAAAGTAGACAAAATTCTGAATTCAGTAAGGGGTAATTTGTTTAGATCCTACAAGGTTTTCCTACAGAACATAACAGCTGAAATTTAAAAAAATATTGAAATTGAGCTAAAAAAAGCAATTTTTCTCCACGTTTTACTCTGTAACTTTTTCTTGCGATGTCATAGTTTCAAAAGTAAATACCATTACGTCTGCTGGACTCTTCTGGCTGTGGGGATATATAGAGCTTATACGTCCATCAAGAACCCTAGGTACCCAGAAACAATAAAGAAGCTGCACCTTTCAATGGGTTTTCATTGTATACCGGGTGTACAGCAATTTGTTTGGTGAAATGTAAAGAGTGAAAAATAGGAATCAAGGAGACCTTTGTATTTCAAAATGGGCACAAGATAAGGTGTTGAGAAGAAGTGGGTATTTACACATCTCTAACTTCTGGGGTGCCCATACTAGCATGTGAATTATAGGGCAGTTCTCAAATAGACTTCTTTTTTACACACTGTCTTACATTTGGAAGGAAAAAATGTAGAGAAAGACAAGGGATAATAACAATTGTTCTGCTATTCTGGGCTCCCCAAAGTCTTTCGATAAAAATGGTACCTCACTTGCATGAGTAGGCCTAATGCCCGCAACAGGAAATGCAACATGGACACATCACATTTTTACATTGAAATCTGACGTGTTTTTTGGAAAGTGCCTGGCTGTGGATTTTGGCCTCTAGCTCAGCTGGCACCTAGAGAAACCTACTGCACCTGTGCATGTTTGAAAACTAGACATGTGGGGGAATCCAGGATGAGGTGACTTGTGTGGCTCTCACCAGGTTCTGTTACCCAGAATCCTTTGCAAACCCCAAAATGTTACAAAAAAACACTTTTCCCTCAGAATTTCTGTGCTGCAAAGTTCTGGAATCTGAGATGAGCTGCAAACTTCCTTCCACCCAGCATTTCCCTAAGTCTCCCGATAAAAATGTTACCTCACTTGTTTGGGTAAGCCTAGTGCCCGCGACAGGAAATGCCCCACAATACAACGTGGACACATCTAATTTTTCGGAAGAAAACGGACGTGTTTTTTGCAAAGGGCCTAGTTGTGGATTTTGGCCTGTAGCTCAGCCTGTACTTAGGGAAGCCTATCAAACTAGTGCATTTTTTTAAATTAGACACCTAGAGGAACCAAGGATGGGGTAACTTATGGGGCTCCCTCCAGGTTATGTTACCCAGAATCCTTTGCAAACCTCAATATTTGGCAAAAAACACTTTTTCCTCATTTTGGTGACAGAAAGTTATGGAATCTGAGAGGAGCCAGAAATTTCCTTCCACCCGGCATTCCCCCAAGTCTCCTGATAAAAATGGTACCTCACTTGTGTGGGTAGGCCTAGTGCCCACAACAGAAATAGATCACACAACGGTCAATGTTGGTCCTTACATGAGGGCAGCTGTTGATCCTGGGGAGATCCATTCCTGACGCAGGCACTAGGTACAGGCACTCAAGTAGGGTAGTGTTTTTATCAGGACAGGTGGGAAAACACTGGGTGGTAGGAATGATGTGGATCCCAGCATATTCCTGTAGTTTGTGTTACAGAAATGCAAGAAAAAATTGAGTTTTTATTCAGCATTTCACCTTTGCAGGGTATTCTGGGTAAGAAAACTTTGGGGAATCCACACAAGTCACACCTCTGTGGACTCAACCAGATGTCTAGTTTCCAGAAACTTCTGGGTTTGGTAGATTTCCCTATAAGGCCTCCGAGCCCAGGATCAAAAACACAGGTGCCTGCCTTACAAAAACCAGGTTGTTTTCTGATAGATAATTTTGATGTCTCCACAATACTGTTTGGGCGGTGGAATTTGGCGCTGAACTAAATTGGGGATCTCCCAAAAGATCAATCTCTCTGTGCTTGCCTCCGCATGGGCTACCCACCATTCTCCCGATGCACAGACTGTGCTTGTGAAGGGACAGCAGGATTGTGCTCATCACCTCCCTCATAATCAATGGAAGAGGAGTTATCGAATGGGACTCCTCTGACTGAAAAAGCACTCCCAGAATCTGTGCCATTGTCCTATCCTTCAGATGCTGTCTCAGTATCTGCTGTCTTACTATCTGATCCCTACGTCAGAGCTGTCCTCTATAACCTGACTGAGGGCTTGAGCAGCAGTCACCCAACGAGATGTCATCTCAGCTACTGGATAAACTGTTGCTCTAAAACACTAGCCTACGTAGACAGTCACAAAATTGCTGGTGGGTGTGTGTGTACGATACGTGCAACAGTAGAGGTCACCATACCTTTGCTTCTTCCCACAATTAGCACGTTCTTTCAAGACACTCAAAAAAAGACACACTATTACTTCACCTTATCACATACCAATCATCACAGTCTTTAGCACCTCTAGCGCCCAGTCCAACAATCATTATTGGTGCTCCCACTCCCATGACCTCTTCCTAGGATTCCCTCACTACTACCGAGCAAGAGTGCCCTTCATCTCTCCATAGCCCCTCCACACATACATTTTAATTTTTTTATTATAGCGCAGATAATGAATAACTTTTATGTGTGGGTCCGGTGTTCCTGGGGGCCGATCACAGCCCCCAGGAAAACCACACACGCATTGACAATAGTGATTGATATATATACATATATCTTTATAAATCTATCTATATAGATTTCTATATATATGTCTATATATATAGATATGTATACATAGACATCTCTATATAGACATCTATATATACATATCTATATATCTATATATACATATCTATATATCTATATATATATATATATATATATATATATATATATATATATATATATATATTTTTTTTTTTTTTGTAACTGTATGGTTTCCTTGAGGGCAGGGAAACCATACAACTATTTTAAAAAAATGATTGCCCCCCACAGAGGGCCACCCTGCTCACGGACGACCCCCTGTCAATTTATTTTTCTTTTCTTTACTTTTTGTTTTTATTTTTTTCCAAAATTGTAACCCCTGGGGGCATGATTAGGTGTGATTGCGCCCCCCCAGGGGTAGATCTACCTTTTAAAAAAAAAAATATGCCTGGGGAGAGTGTCCCATTTGCTGAGGGGGCCGACCCCCTAAGTGAAATCCCTGGGGTCTAGATGGGGGTTTCCTGGCCCTCGATCGCAGCTGCGCTGCAATCAAGGGCCAGGAACCATGTTCAGGAAGGCTTCGTTTGAAAGGGGAGAGTCTCCCCTTTCAAGCTAGGCCTTCCAGAACATCGGGAAGGCTGTTTGGGGCTGTTTTTCCACTGGAGCAGGAAGCGGCCACAAGCCTGCTTTCTGCTCTGTTGGAAAAAACAAACAGCGATCTCAGCGTGCCTCCAGGTGTGTTGACGTCACGAAGGTGCGGGTGGGGGTAGATATAGAAGAACTTCTTTGTCTCCCAGAGAATTTTTAAATTAAACAAAATCCTCGGGTGCGACGCACCCAATAATTTTTTAACCCCCTGCCTGGTGTCGCCCACTGGTCGTGACCCGCACCAGGGAGGTACTGTGGGCGTCAACCACTGGCCGACACCTGCACTAATGAGGTTAATAGTGCAGATGTATGCAGGGGTGTCTTTGCACTCTCAGCCTACCAAAGTCTTTGCATGCCTTCTTTGATTTGTAAGTGAGTACGTAGCAATATGAATGGCTGAAAAAACAGGGTTCTTTATTTATTAGAATGCTGGGCTGGGAGTACGTTTCAGCATGTCAGCCTGTTTTGCCAGGTGAGCTAAAGCACCAATTTTGAATGTGCCCTACCTTGTGTGGGTGTCTGTTTTGTATTACCCCCAGGTCCCTCTAGTCCTCGTCCCATTCATCACTAATTGGAGATAACTATCTCCACAACAGAAAAAAGCACATGTGGAATGCTGGGATATCTGCTCCCCACTCCTCCCTCTGGTAGTACATATGCTGTACTTAACCAGCATTCCGCCTGTTTTTATTTGTTCTGTCTTTCAACAGGACGAGGATGTGGGGTTGTCGTCCCTGTGTCGTGAGCGAATGATGCAGTACTTTGGAGCAACACTACTGAAGCAATTGGAGTGTGACTGGTCTTTGTCATTCAGACCAGCTTTGTATTGTGTGCAGCCCGTGTTTCAGTGCCTCTGATGCTCTTTCGAATATGCACTGGAAGTCTGTCCTTCACATCAGTGCTTGCCTGCAGTAGATGCTAATCTGTTGATGTTCTCACTGAGGGTCCATTACTAGACATGCGCATTGAGATTGCGTTTGCTGCATGAAGGTAATTATGAGTTACCCTTCCTGGAGGAAGTTGTTGACAAATCATCAATGGGCACTGAACGGGTTTCCGCCTCGGTTGACACTGGGGCTATGGAACACACTAGTTTGCAACTTTTCTAAGTTGACATGTCTTTTGAATTCGGTTATTAGTCACATGCTAATGTTTTAAATTGTCATGTAGTATGCTTGTGTGTCCTTTTAACTTGTCCAAATTGACCTGGTTTTTATGTATATCTTAGGTTGAGGTTTTTTCAATGAAATTTTAGTTTTGGCTTTGAACCACTTTCAACCGACAAGGGGAGGTTGTTGTGTAGCCATTTTAGTTAAAAGCTCCATGCACGTTAGTTTAACACACTAGGCCGCTGTGCACTTTAACCTAGATATATGTTATTCTTCTTCGCATTGTTATTTTTACAATAACCAGTTTTACGGTCTTGTTTTATTTTCATCTATCTAACTTTTTTTGCTTCGCCCAGCAGTGTGTTCTCAAACAAGACATTCTTGATCACTCTGTGCTTCATTCAAGGCTACAGTTTGGTACATTGCCGGTGAACGTGGTAGAAGTTTAGTATCCAACATTTGTAGATAATACACATCCTTACGTAGGGACATTTTCTTTGAACATCAGCTGTGTTATTATAAAAACAGTTCCACGTTAAGAGGGAGATTCCAGCCAGGGACCACGATTGTATGCTGATTGCTGAATGCTTTGCTACAGATGCTAACGCAGACCACAGGCCTTTGCTCAGGTATGAGGGTTGATGTCTTCCCGGGGGAACCTGAAAGGCAGAATTAGAGCTTAACATGCTGTGCTCAGATTTTGACTTAGATAAGAAATAGTCAATCGATCCTAGCGATGATATGATAGCGTTATTCTTATGCTTCACTCTCCTGGTCACCATTTTAATACTGTCATGTTGTGTCATCCTGGTTATTGCAGCTCACTATTTGCTATCTAAGATGCAGTTGTTTTATTAAACCAATCATTGAAACATATACTGCTTCTTTTTGTCATATATATAGAAAACTGAATTGTGAATGAGCGAACTGGATGCGACCTGAGTGACCACGACTGCCCTGAGAAGCCTAATATGTCATGCGCTCAGCTGCCCAATCATCCCTATCCTCTGGTAAAGAGGAGGCACTGCTAGTTAGCCGGAGCAAAACCTGGATTTAGAGCGACAGGTGTCACCCACAGTGGGTCAGACTCAGTCTCCCACACCGTGGAAGATCTTGCTGCTCAAAATCCAGTAGTCTCATTAGAATAATGAGAGAGCCTGCGCGACACCCCCATGTTTGTGTGTGTGTGTCGGTCCGGGTGCGTGGCAGGTGGGGCTGGGGTCGCTCGGGTCTGGACTGCCTCTTACGTCTCTGTGACATGTCTGGTTCCATTGCTGTTACCCTCCTTTTTGTTCCAGGCTTTTGGTTCTTTAGGGTGCCTTCAGCTGGCCCTTCCAGATGGCACATGCTGCACTCTTCTCGCTGCAGGTTTTGGGGGTCAGGTCTGGTGGAAACTGGTTTGGGACTCTGCCTGTGCATGCCTTGGTCTCTTGGCTTACCACAATATTTTCCGCCTGTACCCTGTTGTCTCTGCTTCTTCTATAATGTTTTGAGGGCACAGGTTTTGTTCACAGTGGTTTTGTATGTGGCTGTTGTGGTGCCCTGCCTTTTTCTTTCTCTTCCAGCCTTCTTCGCATCCCACCGGAGTGTTGTGGCTTCTATCCTAGCATTTCTGTTGTCTCTCCTCTCCTTTTTTGTGGGGTGCTGTCAGGTGTTTGGCCCTCTGCGTGGTGAGGGTCCAGGAGTTTCTGTCTGTGTCCCCTCCTTTCCCTCCTGTTTGTTCCCCTGCTGTGTCTCCATCGTGGTCCCCGGTGACAGTGGATGATGTGTCAGGGTTTTGCTGTTCTTGTCTTGCCTTGTCTGGTGAAGCCCCAGGGGTGGTCCCCTTTTCGACCTTGCACGGAGGGATGTGGCTTATGTTCTGGGTTTGAATGTATTCGTTCCCCTCTTGTCAGGCCTTTGCAGGCCACTGCCTTTCATTTATTCCCGTGGATAGCGCTGCCTCTTTTTTTCCGGACACCGGTGCTGTTTTCTTCCTCTTATGGCCTTGGTTCTGCTGTGGTCTTCTGTCCTTGTCTGTTACAGATTTGGTTGCTCATGGTACGAGGTGGGGGTTCTGGTTGGCCTGTGTCTGCTCTTGGTTGTGGTTCCTCGCACACTGCGCTGCCTGTTCTTTTCTGTTTGCAGCCTTGGTGTCCTGGTTACAGCCACTCGGGCCATGACCTGGAGTTCTCCCCCAGTGGTGGCTGTAGTTATTTCTCTCTGTAGTTCCTTCTCTTTCATGTGCCCATCCTTCCTTCTGCCAGGATGTGCTCTGTGGGACAGTTGTGCTCTCACTTGGTGTTTCTTTTCTGGCCGGTTCTTTTTGTGGCCAGTCTTGTGGGCGTGCTTCTGGATCTTCTTCGGGGTGACAGACCCTTTTCTTTGGTGTCTCTTCTTGCTGTCTGTTTTCCAGATGGAGCTTGCTGCATGCTCTAGGTCTGTGTCCTGTTCGCATGGGTGGTTTGCGGCCGCCTGAATGCCTCCCCCCAGTATGGGGTTCCTGCCCCTTTATTGGAGCCTGTTCGGGAGGTTGTACTGAGGGGTTCCCCTGCCTGGCTGCGGTCTCATTTTTGCAGGGGGTATGTTGCCTTCCACTGCAGGGGGCTGCTCCTTGGCTGTGCTTCATGGGTACATTTCTGGCCCTTTCGCATGGTGTTCCTCCCTTCAGTGGACTCCTGCTGTTTGGTTGTTGCCCGCTTTGGTATGGTGTGGGGTGTTCGGTTGAATTCTTCTGGCCTCACAGGCCTTTCTGTGCCTGTTTGTGGGCGGTGTCCCTTTTGGGCTGGGACTCTTCCCCATGTTTCTTCCTCAGGTGCTGTGGGGCTCTTCCTTGAGGTGTTGTTAGGCGGGGTGCATGTTCTTCAGTTTCCCTGTATCGATCTCTGGTCTCCACCGTATATGTTCTCGGGGATGGTAGCTCCCCTGGTGCTGCTCCTTGTTCTCTGGAGGGTCTTTTGCTTCCTTCTTTGGTCATTTTGCTTTTATTGACCTGTCTTGGGTAGTCCTTTGGCAGCCCCTTTGGGTTGTGTGGGGTTCCTTGGCTTTGTTCCTGTTGCTCCCTGTTTCTATTGTCTTTGGTTGGGGCCGGCGGTTGCATTGGTCCTCATCCCAGGTTGGTGCCTCTGTTTCAGAACCTGGCTCTGTGGTTTAGTGTCCAGTGTCCTTCTCTTGACGCTGTTTTTTTCCGGCTGTTGGGATGCTTCTTCCTCACCCCTTCTGGGTTCTTCTGTTGAAACCACTTTGTTTTTTTTTTCCTTCTTGTTCCTGGTGTGTCCAGAGGGTTTGCAGGTGTTATTAGGCCTATTCGGGTTTCTTTTGTTGCAGGGGTTTCCTTGCTTCCAGCCCTGCCCTGGCTCCACCTTGTTCCTTGTCTTGGGTGGGTGCCTTCAGGTTTCTGGTTCCTGTTGGCTGGGCCTTCTCTTGGATGCCATTGCTGCTGCTGGTCGTTCTTTCGGTCTTGCTTAGTGTGGTTGCCTCTGTTGGTGCGCTCTGCCTACTGGGTGCCAGTGTTTTTGGTGTTCCAGGGGCTGTTCGTTTCCTGGTCCCTCTCCCCTGTTGTTTTTCTCAGGTTTTTTTTAAGGGGTCCTGTTGTGTCTTTCTTTCTTGACGGTGCAGTTGCGAGGAGTTGACTTGAGGTTGCCCGCTGTCAGGGGTTTCCTTCTTCCGTGTACTGATTTCTTTGCAGCCGGGCCTCCGCTACTGTGTGATTGGTGTGGTCTTCCCTTCTCCGCTCTGCTCGCTTCCTGTCTCCAGGGTCTGCTTCCACTCTTGTGCCTGTTGTTCGCAGGGTTTCAGGAGGTTTGAGGGCCATGTCGATCACCTATCCCAGGTGTCTGTTGTGCTTCTTTTCCCCGGTTGTGTTGTTGCCCTGCTTCTGCCTTGCTTCCGGGACGAACTCTGGATGGTATCTGATTGTTAGTGGTTTCCTCCAGAGGTCGTGGTTTTACATTCCCATGAGGTTGGCTGTGATGTGGTCTTAGTTGCTTCCCTTTCCTTCCACTCTGGTCCTCTGGCAGCTCTCTGTTTGGTTGTTGTCTAGCATGGGCTGCTGTGGTTGGGCTTCCCGGGTTTCTGGCTGTAGCTGGGAGGTGTTTTGGTCTGCCAGCCTTTGGTTCGGCTCCTGTGTGTCTCTGGAGGTAGCTGCTGTTTCACTTTTTTCTTTTTCGGTGGTCTCTTGGTTCGCCCTTTCTGTGGTTGGGCGGATACAGGTCCTGAACTCTCGTGCGGCTGAGGTCCCCGTCTTGTCTTTTTTAGCCTTGGGGGTCCTTTTTGTGTGTTGGCTCTTGTTCCTGTGGTTCCTTTTTGGTTCAGTTGATTGCAATGCCTCATTTTCCTGCTTTGGTTTCTCCGGGTATGGATGTCTCCGGTCGGCCTCTTCCTTCCGGGCTTTGCCTTGGTCTTTGTGGTTGTTGTTGGATCATGCCCAGGAGGGTTGGTTGGTGGGCATATTTTTTAGGTCCATCTCCCGAGCTGTCTGTTGCACTGGCTTTTGTGGGGTCTGGTCTTCCTCCTATGGTGGGGATCTTGTGCTGGTCTCCACAGATGGTTGTGGTCTTGTGGGACCAGCCTTTGTCTGTTTCCCTTCTTGTACTCTGCTATTCTGCTGGCGGCGGTTCCTCTGCTCCTGGGATCTGGGCCGGTTGCTTCCTTTCTGATTTGCACTCATCCTCTGTTTTGGTCTGGGTCTTCGGTATGGGGTTTGGTGGCTCTCTATTTGTTGGGATTTCTGTGGTGTTTTGTTTGGTTTACCTTTTTGGGGTGTTGTGTTTGCTCTGACTGGTTTTCAGAAGGCCGGTTTTGCCTGCTTGGGTATTCTCCAAATAGTGATGAATGGGATAAGGACTAGAGGGTCCTGGGGGTAATGTTCTATTACTTACTGGTAATCGTCATTACTTATGGTCCTGTTGTCCTCGTCCCATTCATCATGCCCCTCCCACACTCCTGTGCCGCCGGCCTTCTGTTGGGGGCTTAGTAGTGCAGGTGAAATGCTGGGTAAGTACAGCTTATGTACTACCTGAGGGAGGGACTGGGGATGGGATATCCCAGCATTCCTCATGGTCTTTTGTCTTTTGTGGGGATAGTTATCTACAATTAGTGATGGATGGAATGAGGACAACAGGACCAGGAGTGATGAAGTTATCAAGTCCCTCTCATAACGCCTCCTTTATTTTCTCTAAATCACACTCACGCTGAGGAATTGTTCCCCATTTTTGCACCACTTCCCATTGTCCCTCCCACAATCACTACCTAAATCCTATACTTACGTTTGCAGAGATTTTCCCCCCAGTGGCAAAAATGTCTGTACAGAAAAAACATACGAGAGGCAGAGATCTCTGGCCACAAGTTTGCAAACTGCATTTGGATTCGGTAAATTGATACTATTCTGTGAACAACAAAATAGCTTCCAGAACTGCCCTTACTGCTTATCAGTAAATTCTTCCACAAACATTTGGACAGTCATTTCTCAGCTGACTCCTTCTGATTTCAATTTCTTTTCACTTTCTTCCACAATATACACAATATATTTCTTGAAGAGGAGAATTAATACAGCATTTACATTTGATTATTCCTGTGATCTTCATATTACTACAGGTACTTTTATATATTTCCTGAACAGAACAATTGTTTGATGCTCACAAAATTAGGCACAAAAGAGATCACTGCCACTCTTTTCCAATGATGTGATCAGAAATTGTTCACAACTTCAGTTTACTATGAAAACATATATTATTTATATCCTACGACATACCCATGGTAGAAATAAACATGGTTTCGAAAGGCTTACATAACGTGACTGGGAGATGTTCTCTGTCGTGTTTTTTGCAGGGATAACAGGGACAAGTATAGAAAATGTTATCTATGCTTAAGGCCAGTGGTGCCATGTGCCCTAAAGAATGGAATCTTTTCTAATTCCAACTGTACAGGGAAATATTAGAAAGCAAGGATGAGTTCAGTTGGTTGGATCCCATGCTGATAATAAAATACATGTTATCTAGTCCATGTTTACAAGTGGCAAAGATACACAACCAGGCCATTGACCTATGTGACTCAAAGACTCTATAAGGGTGAGTGCAGTCTTGGTTTGCATGCACCCTCACGTGAGCCCTTGGGCCCCATTTACTGGTTGGAATTGCAACAGCTTCAATGATAACACAATGGATTCACCCCCAGCTTTGTGACTTCTATTGCCTGACCCACTATGGACCTGATTAGAATTCCCACACAAATCGTGGATGCAAATTGCACATCCATCAGTACTCCAAACTCCAACAGCACTATTTAATGGATATGCAATTTTTACCCAATTCCAATTTGCACCCCGAGAGCAATGAGGAATTAATAAAAACTTGAAATTCATTTTGCCATCTGGGCACATGCAAACCTGTATTGCAAGCAATTTGCAACCCTAGAGTCAGCAGAACAAATATGGAGGAAAACATCCACATCGTGCACTTAACATTGATTCACAGGTCCAAGTGTAATCTTCGGTCAGGTGCTAACCTGCCTAAAATTACAGGTCAGACTGTGAACAGATCAATCATCTTTTCAATAATGGGTCACATGCACTCAATGTGTATGTTGAACCTTGAGTGCAATATGTTATGTTCGACTTTTCAATGATACAATCCAACTGAAGCGACGACTACAAAACAAAATGTAGCTTTTGTCATTTCCCTGTTTCAAAAATACGTTGAGTCAAATATATTAATTTGAGAAGTTAGCATATCCTTGCCAGACGTCGCCCAGAATTTGCCAAATCTCTACCCATAAAATTCTGTAATATGAGGTAGTGTATCTCATTCTGACACAAATGCATAGATGTCATTTGGAGGCGCTAGGAGACACCGCTGAGACCTCTGGATTTCCCATTGAGACCACCAGCACTGTCTTTGCGACCCGTGGCAAAAGGGAAGGCAAAATAAGTGTTAGGAAGAGAAGGCAAACAATGTTTTAATGAGCTCTGTTTAATTCTCTGGATTCCACTGGAACAAGGACTGCAGCTCAAATTGGAACTTTTTGTGAAAGTAGATAAATCTCGCATCAAAGGGAATTTCTATATATGAAGAAAGAAATAAGAACCCACGTATTTTCGAATTCATTATTGTTGTTTCATTATTGATATTATCTGAAAGGTTATACGTTTGAACATAACTTTCACCTCTGTTCTTTGTACAATGTTAATGACTTACAAATGAGCGCGAATCTAAATGAATCAACAATAAGGAGTAATACAAGCCAAAAGCATAGTTCAGTTTATGGGGAATGATTCACAAAAAAAGTAAAATTTAACTCAGATGTTTAAATCTCAGATTTTGAAATGTAGTTGTGCTACTTTTTGAAATTCACAAATTCCATTAAGAATACGCATGCAAAGCAGCCCTTGATGCAGGCTTCCACGCGGAAGGCTCGGAAAATCACATGATTTCCAAATTTAAAATCCATTCTCACTGTATGACGTTCTCCATGGCAGAGACCTTTGCAGGGTGGAAATGATTTTTACTGCGTCAACGTGCATCTCTTTTTATTTATTTTTCCTCTGGCGTGAAAATATATTTTGCCGTGGAGAAATCCCCTAAATTTGGCAGGAACATTACTCTTCACACCCTGGAAACACTTGAACGGAGTGAAAATACAACCCTTCGCAAGCTGGAAAAGGGATTGATATAAGTTTGTGAGTCCACACAAATGCGCTGTTTTGTAGACATTCACAAACGTCCAACCCAAACCACAAATTGCATAGCACAGGAATTATCATATTTTCAACCCTTAAGTGGGATTTACGGGTGCAAACAACTCAGCAACGGGGCCGGGATCTCAGCATATGTAAATTGGCTGCCGCCTGCCGGTAAACTCTTTCTTAATTACAGGTGTGCATATTTGAGTTCAGTGTGGTCATAACCTTACATTTGCAACTGAATTTATATTTCTGAATAGGCCCTGTGGTCCATGTCAGTGAATACAGATGAACACAACCATCCTTGTTTTTTTAAAGTCTCCTTTCCTCTACCTGTGATTTATCACCATATTTCTCATTAGAGGTATTCACAGGAGAGCCATAAAATCATGGCACGTAGGGGTATAAATAATTTGATTCCCAGTTTTTTTGTGTTTTGTGGGACTATATCCACTTCAAAATATCACGTAGTTTTTCATGCAAAACAAATCAAAATGAGAGATATTCCCCTGTATATCTTGTCAACACCAATTAATATATAGATGATATCTAAAACATTTATCTGTGTGTTGTTAATATGGAAAGTCAGCGATGTCAATCAAGGTGAAGAGCATGTTACATCACTTCCTGGTAAAAATCAAGGTCACATGACAGCCCCTACTCTGATGTCATTGAGGTCAAAGATGTGTGATGTCACTTTTGCTACCCCTGGCATTTTGGTGAATTGACGTCTATGCACAAATGTTCCCTTTGCCAGACTAAAAGATAGACCTTTAATAGCAAAGATTCGGACTTGTACATCTATCTGGCAGATAAGGCATTAAAGCACGAAATATACGCAAACGGCAGCCTTCACTTTACCAAGTAGGTTGTGTGCTACATGATTATTGATGAACAATGCTAAAGGGGATAAAGGAACTGAAACTTTCCAGTAGGCGATCAGTCAGCAATCAAGCTTTCCTAGTTATTTTACTTTGTGGAGATATATAATTGCACAAAATGGGAAAATGGAAGACAACAATGGTATGTCAACAGAATTACTGCTGTGTAGTAGGTTGCGTGTGCAAATGAATGACTATGTTTAGAACTGCTTAACTGAACTGACCTTTGTTGCTCCATCTCTAGACACAACTGAAACATGGCACAGATGACAGAATATTTGTTTGCTCAGTGAACTGGTGCACAGCACTAACAGTATATATTTTATTGGTGTTTCTATAGTGCGAATTTACAAGATTGTGTACATCAAGTGGGGATTACTGAAATATAATTCAGACATAATATTTCATATTTTTAATCGCACAATTTTGAGTCAAGCTTTGTGGCTATATTTGAACTTAAGTCCCCAGCTCCAAAGATAGCAGCTGTAGCCTCTAGGTCACATCTCCTACCAATATTGGTGATGAAAACCAATAGTACAAACCAACATTTATCATATCAAGCATGTGAAAGATGAAAAAGCAGAAAATTATACTTTATATTATTAAATACAACCCTTTTACCCTTGGGTAAACTTGACATAGAATAATGCATCACTTATTCATGTACGATCTACTTTTGAATAAATTAATACATTTAATGAATTCCAATTGTACTCTTTTCATATGTTGAGTATTGGGCAACCAATCAGAAAACTTTCTTAGTTGGCTGGAGCTACCATTATAGTATTGTTCCAGTAGCGATGCTCTGCTTCTTTCATCAGGAGCTGCTCTCTCTCTGGGCACAGTGCTGGGCCCTCCTTGATGTTTTGAGCCCCTACAGCTTCAAAAAGATCCACTGTGATGGTTCCCTGTTGACTTCCAATTACCACAAAAGGTGACAAGAGCTGCCTTTTTATCAGTGTAAGCTTCATTTGACAGGAGAGCACTGAAATGTAAAGTCCAGCAAGGTTGCCATGCCTTTTTCTGAGATTTTTGATCTGTGATATTTGCTTTTGACAGATGGTTGGCGTACTGTAGGGGCACTCCACTGAATTGCTTGAAACATATTGTTCCAGGGAAGGTCAGATCTGAGGCCCATTTACTCCTCTTCAGAACTCACTTTGCCTTACAGGAGGTGTGGAACAAACTAAAAGCTCGTGCTCTGTAGGAAAGTATCAACCTTTTAAAATGTCATTCTGGCCGAACATTAAATAAAAATCCATGTTGTCTGCTTAATAATTTTCATTGACATGATAGGACTGTTCCTATTTTTTCCTACCCAGCCTTAGACATAAGAAGACGACTGACAATTACATTTTCTAAAATGTAGTTATTGCAGTCTTATCGGTCAAATATTATGCTAACCCATGTTACCTGTTAAAATATGCAACTAGGTACAACTTACAAGTATTTAATTTGAGCAATATGCATTCAGGACCCTTTTACAAGGTGCCAGGACTCCTGATTTATCTAGTGTCAAATTTAGCACTTCAATTAAAAAATGGGTTTAGTTTGCCATTTAAACACATGGGCTTGGCCTACAGTTTCTCATGGTTGTATTCCAGTCCATGTGTTTGACTTTGCTTAACAGGTGATTGGCGGAAAACATTGCTACAGCTCACAAGTGGTGTTTGAAGTTTACACAGCTTACATGATGTGTGCACTCATGGCTGACTTACACAAAACTCAAATATGTCTATTAAGTAGCCAAGACAGTAACCGGAGGTTAAGGGAAAGCTGGTACAGTAAGGGGCTTTTTTAGCATTAACTACCTGTCAAGAGATCAAAAACACCTGCTGTAGAAGCATGCAAGAAGCTAAAAAAATATTGCCTATTTAGAGTAAAAATAGGTTTCAATATTTGATCTCAAAATAGACTACATATATTATTATACATATATGTATATATATTTATATATGTTTAAATAGAAATATATTAAAATAGAAAGCCTGAAGCCATTGAGCACTGCAAAGCAGCTAGCAGCTCCAGCGCCTTGAGACCTTCACAGGTGATTTGCCATACTTTATAAATCCTTTTTGATTGACTGATTGTTAGCATTTCCACAAATGGTAAAGTTCTAGGTCACATGCACCCTTACCAATAGTACTTCCTCACTAAGGGGCATATTTAGAAGCCCATAGCACCACCATGCACCACATTAGCGTCACTTTTTATTTTACTCTAATTTGGCCCATTGAGGCCAAAATCCTAGCGCCATATTTACAAAGTTGTGCAATGCATGCATTGCACCACTTTGCAACCCTTTGTGCTGCATTATGCCCGCACCAGGCATAATGTATGCAAAGGAGGCATTCCCCTCTTAGGGGGCCAAAAAAATAGCGTAAGGAAATCTAAGAAATTTCCTTGTGTCATGTTGTACGGCACTTTTAATGCCTGCTTAGAGCGGGTGTTAAAAGGGGGCTTCCCCTTTTATAATGGCCCCTTATGTACTCTGTAGGGGTAGCGCAGAGTAAATCAATAGAGTCATGAAAAAGGACACCTTTTCCCCCTATTTAAATATGGTGCACACATGGTGGTGGTAGGGGGGCACTAATAGACATAGGGAAAGGGACGAAGACACTCGGTGCAGCCCCACTATCCATAAATCTGCCCCACTAATGTCCATGATTAGTGGTGGCTTTTATGCTTGTAGGTTGAGGCAGAGTCCCCAATGATTTTGGCAATCTTACCATCCTCCCTTTGGTTTAGGCATGAGGAAAAGGAGATTGACAGAGTAATCAGATCTCAGCCGTCACATTAGTTTCAACAGTTTTAGGAGAATAGAACATTGTGAGATCTAGTGTGCTAAAATGTTGCAAATCTCATGCCGGACAACACAAGCCATGGGAAAGACCAGGGGTTCACTCCTGGATGTCAGCTCCAATTATATGTGTATCAAAAAGTTACACCAGGGCATCATCCCTATACTTTATGATTCTCTTGTGAGGCCCTTTCCTCCTTGTTATGTGCCCAGGTCCCTTCCCAACGGCCTCTCTCTCTGAATCAGGGAGATCCCTTAGAAGTATAATGAACAGCCTGTTTCTCTCTTCTTCCAGTGTGTTCCTCCCAGCTCACAGAAATGCAACAACAGATCTGCCTCTCTGGGGTGATTCCTCTACCTCCTCATGTTCCTCCACACTCAGCACACGTACAACACACCAAAATGGTGTCCACCAAGGGTCAGTTAAGCACACACTAGTGCACCTTTAGTGGAGTGAGCCTGTAGGCCTCACTCCAGTGCTTCAGGTAAAATTACATATTCTACTGATGCCTATATGTTATGCTGCCATCAGCTTGTGGCGCTCGTGCTGATTAACTCCTGGCAAAGGCAGTAGCCTTTCACCATCATGAGAGTAGCACATTTGACTCCCCTCCTTGACCAAGAAGACTGCAATCTGTGAGAAAGGCCTATGTCATGTCACACACATGCATGATCTGTGCTTGCCCAGGACAACAAAACACCGCATCAGACATCCACACATCATTACAGTTGGGGCGCTCAGAGCAGTGGTGCACATCTATCCCAATGGGGGAGACCTTTCCATCCCAACAGTAATAATAAAAAACTGATAGAGAGACAGGCAAGATACAATGGCGGGTTTGATAGGGGAGGTGGAGCGCACTACCTTGTCACAATAATCAGTTTAACTTTGTAATTGTTAGCCTAAATTGAGTGGTAAATATTTATAATGCCTTTATTAGCTCTGGCTACCTATTTCATGCCTTGAAGTTCTTTGTGTAAACCTATTCTGATGAGATTTTTCAGATGTGCTGTTACTGTAAATGCTTAACTGATGTTGCATCCAGTGCACAAGTATGTTTAACCTACAACATAGATACTGGTTCAGTTGTTTCCAAACAACTGCACCTTTTTTTTAAACAGACTGGTGCTCAACACAATGACTGTTTGAGTCAAAGCTACAGAGATTCCACACGTTTATATTTTTCAAAACTTCCCCCACTTCCCACTGACCACCTGCTTTGCTATTTATGGTCATGGGTACCAAAAACACAAGGACTTGGCCATGGCGCCTATCATTTCAGTGCAGGAAAGAGCACATTTACCCTGAATTACTATGCTGAGAGAATGGTCATTTGAGTCAAGCCAGGTGGTAACCATTCTCTATTCTAAAAGCTCAGGAATTGAGAAAAGTTTGCCCTTCACCATTGAGGAAGTGTAAATCTTATGAATAATTACCAAAGTGACTAGATTCCTCAGATATCTGTGTAAGTCTGAAGGAGGCGGACACCAGGCATGGAGAATTCAAAAGATAATTTCTACATTGTTGCTCAACCCCAAAGTAAGAATGTGGTTGTTGTATGGGGTTCTACAAACCATAGTGATGGTGAAGCAGCTCCACCTATAGGTTCTGCAGGGCTATGTATCCAGCCATGCTTGTGCTGCCACAAAGATGAATTCTTACTTCCAAGCTTACTCTCCACTGCGGTACCCCCTTGAATTGGTTGCCTCCATAACATGTATGAATTTCCATCACTGTCACTGGGTAAGGGAGCTTTCAGAAAATTTGTGATTTGTGGACATTTCTTTAAGTGGTATATTATAAAAAACTAATTTATTGATACAATTCCATAGGTTGCAAACTTATCAAGGACATTCCTCATTTACCTCGAACCTGTATAACTGTATTCCATCTCCGCTTTGACCTTACTAAGGACAAAAATGAGCATAAAACGTACACTCCTTATCGAGGCAGTGATATCCTGCAAGAATTAAATCCAAGTCCAATGAAAATAGATCTACTTGTCTGCATATGGGGAGCAAGATGGAGAGGCTTGTTGCCTTGTAGTGTAACAGGATTTGTTGGGAAAAATAATTTAATAATATGGAGAATGTAGGAATGGGATGTTTGTTAATTGTATCATCAGTTTTTAGTGATTGCTGTAAGAAATATAGAAAGAGGATATTATATGATTATTTATTGAATGGTATTAACAAGTGAGGGAATGTGAGGATATTATATTAATGTTTTAGTGATTGTAAGTGGTATTTATTGAGTGGTATGTGATAATGTATTGTGTTTGACTCATTTTTTTAGAGTGCATTGGAATTGATTGGTGACCTGGTATATGAGGAGGAATGGTATTTTAAAATCAGGTGAGTAGGTGTTTTTCTTGTTGGTTTCATTTGTAAGGGTTTGAATATGATAGATTGGGTTGTCTTTGTGATGGTAAATGGTGTAATGTGGTTTATTATTTTAGATTTGATCTTCTCATAAATAGACAAGTAAAAGAAGTGAAGAAGTCTGAGGATATATTTAAGGTAAGTTTTGATTCATTTTGTTAGACAACATAGGTGGTTAGGATATAAGTGATGGTTTCTGACTGAGTTGTTGTGGTGTTGTAGGGACTCCCATCGTACTAGTCCTGAAGAAGACCCAATGTGGAGCTGGGATTTGGCTCAAGATATAGAGGGGTTGAAACGTCGATGGATATATATCGTAGTCTGGATTGGTTTCTGCATAGTATCTTTGGAGGATTGAAGCAATTGATTTAGACTCTCTGAGGATTTGGAATGGATTTAATGCAGCAAACAGAAAAGAACCAACTGACTGTTTTTAATGTTTCTTGTATAGGTTTTTGGTCCATTGGAATATGTATTATTCTTCTTTCTATCTATCACAAGCACTTTTTCTCACACTATCTGTCCTTTGGTGTGTGTTTTATCAGATGGGCTGTCCATATTGGATGAATATATTGAATTGATATTTATGTGAATAAATTGTTTGTTTTCACCTATGTTGTTTTATGATATATAAACAATTTATTTTCTCCCTTTAGGGCATTGTTGTATGTAATGACAATGAAAATAGAGGCTTAACAGAATTAATAACAACCTTAGATATAACAGAAGTTGAAAACATGGAGCTTTCGTCTTGAACTGATTCTGCGGTATCTACAATGTAAAATCTATAAAGCATGTTTTTTCAAAAGCTGTTTTTCTTGTTTCTTCCGTAGCAAAAATAGAAATTTCATTACATTGAAAGGTTTGAGTATTTTAAATGTTGCGTGGATATTTTTTTCATATTTAACATCCACTTTACTAATTCTGTAGAGTAGTAAAACTTGACAGACTCTGAGAAACACAAATTAGGGTAATAACCGACACCTGCAGCTTAGTGTGACAGTTTCATTTCAGCGCAGTTAACGTATGTTTTATTTCGCCTGTGAAATAGAAAGTAAAAAAGGAAGTAAATAAATCAGATTTATTAGGCCTTGGATTTTATTCCGCTAATGAGGTCGTCTTGTTAACAGGTCATTTTCTTTTAGCTCAATATGATCGGGGTTTGAAATACAGGCCTGCATGTATTATGTGTGCTCAATCACATTTTTTTATAGCGCCGTTGTGAAGAAGTCGTAGACTGTATAGACTAAGGGCCAGATGTATCAAAACAGCCTTTTGCGAATCAGTAAAAGCAAATTTTAAGAAATCGCTATTTCTGATTCGCAATATTTGCGATTCGGTAATAGCGATTTCTTACAAATCGCAAATGATATTACCGAATCGCAGATTGCGATACAGCCCCCATTCGCACCTATGGGCCTGTAGGCCCATATTTGAGAATTTTTTGCATTTCCCAAATAGCTAAATCTTAACTGGATTTCGCAATTTTGGAAATGCAAAACCCCAGGGTGCTGGGGGGCCTAAGGCCCCCTCTGCTGCACCCCAAAAAGTTTTTTAGGACATGTAAGGTGCACACATTCCAAAGGGGCATAAGACATCTGGTCCCAAGTAAGAATGTAAAGCATTCTGTGCGCTACACCAAATCTTCCACAGCATAGAGGAACTGACGCTCGTTCAGATACCCTTGGCTCACCTTTGTTTGCGCAAGGGCAAACTGAGGCGTAAGAGGTCATATGGGTTGCAGGAAGTAAATGTATAATATAGAAAATTGAAGCGACAAATAACTTTTTGTTCACACAATTACAATTCCAGAAAGCATTTGCAATGCAAGGGGTCTTGCGTTTGCTCGCGTTAGAGCTATTAGCGTTGTAAACTCCTAATCAGACTTTTCTTGCCACATAAGCTAAGAATGAAAAGTAAAACTGTTTCATATATGTGAGCCGATGGTCGCCATGAGCGTGAAGGAGACACATAAAAAGAAACAGAAGTTCGCACACAGTGAAACTTATTGACAAAAGTGCAATTATCCATGTTACCGGCAAAAGTACAATTATCCACGTAACAGGGTCGATGTCATGCAAAGCGTTCGACTTCTGCCCAATGAGATCGCGCTGTGCAGGAAATGAAAATATAAAGTAGTCCAGAAACCAGCTGAAAACACAGAGCTTGGTATGTTTTCAGTAGTTTAGCGGTGCGCTCCAGTAGGGCTGAACACCGGAAAAAGCATGACGTATGCATGCCTTTCACAAATGGAATCAATCGATTTTTAAAAGGCAAGCCCACAAACGAATGAAAGTGATGGGAGTGACATGGGCATGGCTAGAAGCTCACAGAGAGATTACAACATGGTCCAGAGCGATTGCGCGCGCACGACCTCAGAAATATAGAATAAGGCAGTTCTTGCTTCAAACACATTTTACCATTGTATTATGAAAGCAGGATTCTGAAGGCGGTAATATGTAACAAGAACATCTGTGAACATTTATTGTGTGGAATTTTGTTGTAGCGGTGTTGTGCTCTGTCATTTTATGTTTTATGTGCTGATTTATTTTTGTGCTTTATTATTGCAATGCAGTTTTCTTGTGGTGTACTGTGGTTACTGTGTTGTATTATGTTTTGACTATTTTGTTGTCATATACTATGTTATGTTTTAATTGTGTTGTTGAGTTTCCATTTTAAATTCATGAATTCAAAAGAATTCTCCGTTTTAATTCATAGTTACCTCTTCTCTTGTTGGACTGATCAAGGCTAAAGCCCAAAAATCTAAATTATGTAATACTACTCATCATATATGTGTCTTACATTGAATATACAATCCATAAGTGTTTATATTTCCCTTCCAATAGCCCATTTTGTGTTCACTCCATCTTTCTGTAAGCAGTATTTTGGTGGATACTAAAGCAGATATTTATGTTGTAATAATACTGGTGAATGACTGGTTCACAATGCCACATGCCCATCCTGAGTATATTTACAAAATCACATTGTCCACGTTTGTGTAGTCCCAGTAGTTTAATTTCAAGCCAGCTACTATTGGTGTATTCCTAGTTGATTAAAACAACTGTATCACTAAGGCTAAGTATTGTTTTTTGAGTTTTAGTTTTCTGGTCATTAGTTTTGGCCTTACGGGGATCAGTTGAACAACCAGCTGTAAGCCCATCCAGCGTTTGTTAAGGAATTCCAAATATGTGCCAGCTCTTGTCATAGTATTGTGGTACGCATCTTGCTATCTCCATATCAGTTCATTTAGCATTATTTAGATGTTCTTTCCTATATTTTTGAATACCTTAACTAAGGATTGTTTCATTACTTTCTGTTGATAGCCTCTTTTTTTTACTTTTTCTTGCTTTACCACTTTCTTACTTGAAAGG
The DNA here is from genome assembly GCF_031143425.1 of Pleurodeles waltl. NCBI lineage: Eukaryota > Metazoa > Chordata > Amphibia > Caudata > Salamandridae > Pleurodeles > Pleurodeles waltl. The sequence goes on along the minus strand of NC_090442.1, from coordinate 824,524,284 downwards.
GTTGCCTTTGCTACAGTTACTTTGAATTTTCAACAGTTCATCATGGGGTATGTTTTCTATCTGCCTTTTTGTGTTTCCAGAGTTTGCACGTACTATACTGTTAACAACTAGCACTTTAAATTGAAGTGTGCTATTTAGAGCATTTCTTTTAATAAAAAGTTCAACATCTAACACTAATATAATGGGTTAACTAAACTCCAAGGTTAGCCTTATATTGTATGCATTGTTCATATATGTGAAGTATTTAATTAGTTAACGTTGAAGACTCTTCCAAAGCATCAAACTCATTAAAATGTAATCAATATAGAATAACCAAAGGATGATATTGCTTCCCAGCCATACTGAAGGCAATCTCTGTAAACTGAAAAAACATAAACATACATTCTTGCAGTGATGTAAATCTCTGCCATACTGGTTTGGTTTTTCTATGTAAATCAGGCATTCAGTGCAGGCACAGTGTACTTAACAGATGTGCTAGACTCAGGTCTTGAGGCTCACCATATTGCATCAACTTTTTCTAAGCAGTTTGTATCCCAGCTTTGACTAGTTCATAAAAGTTAGGTAAGAAGGAAGAAAGCATGTACTGTACATGTTTATGGAGCCCCCTGCAGTGCTGCAGGGTACAAATTCAGTATGCAATGGTCAGTAGAACCAAAAGTCACAATATATCAAGGTTGCTGAGGATATCAAACTGGCATTCAAACAAATGACAGTGTATGGCGTCCACCATTTTGAAAGTGATGGCTTCAATGCTGTTGGCAGTGCAGAAGTCTAAATGGTATTCTGGTAGAAGCTTCTCTGTGTTGAGTAAGTAATTCATTCAGTTGGTGACACATCTTTCAATTGTTTTCCTGAACTGTAGAAGGTTTCTGGTCGGTCTAGAGTTGGATAGGAGGTTTTGGTCAACGTTGGGCTTTTTCAGAATGGGTGTCATTTGGCCAAGGAAAGTTCCCTGGGAGAGAGATGATTTGATCATGTTACACTATTTGTGCTTAAAGAGGATAACATTTTTTTCTAGATGTTGGAGGTTAATGTATAGAGGCAGTACTTAGTAGGTTTAAGGCGTTTTGCGATCTTGTGAGATTTAAATGCTGACAAAAGGGTAGGTGCCCATATGTTCTTGATTTGTGAAAGGGTAGGTAATTGCAGATTGTTCCCTCTTATGAACTTACATTTACCAGTGTAGCAAAGAAGGAACTCATTGCATTTCGTAGCAAAGTCATTAGTCTACAGGTAGGTGCTGAGTCTGGGTGTAAATAATTGCAGAATCTTCTAATAGAGTTCATTGTGGTGCTTATTTGCATTTCTAAGAAGCTCACCTTAGGGGTGAAACTCAATTGCTTGTACCCTCTTTTAGGAGCTTTTGGGTTGGTGGATAGTATGAGTAACTTCAGCTTTCTTCAGGTATTTCCTGATCTGTGTAATTATCTTTTTTTCTTATAAACGCCTTTGTTGTGCGAAAGCAAGCTCGTTTTTTGCATTGCTTTTTAAACTGAAGTATTTACTACTGATAGCATGATGCTCATGTATTCTTTCAAGTTTTGGTTAACAAGTGGAACAGATAATCTAGCTTGGCTGGAAGCAAGACTTGCAGGAGAGTAGGCATAGGTTGAGGCAATTATTGCAGTCTGCATGAGGGGTGGTAAAAGAAATTGGGTAAGGAATGAAGAAGTCGTGGGAATAATCAGTTTTGATGAGGGAAAGAAAAGTTATAATTTTCTGGTAATTACTGATGAGATCAAGGGTGCTCGTAAGACCTGTTATGTGTTGGAAAAGATGGAGCGGGAGTTGAGTATATGTAGCTGTAGTGAGGATTGCTGCTCTATTAAGTGTTTAAATGTAGGATTGCCCAGTGAATAATTACATCACCAAGGAACATATTTGTTGCTGATGTCATTAGTCTTCCTGTGAAATACTCAGATGCGATGAAGTTGTTCTTTAGTTTGTAGGATGTCAATTGGTGTGTAGATGGAAGCTATTGGTCAGGTGAAGAAAAATGTCAGATTTGAGGCATTTGAATGTGAATGATGCAGCAATGGGGATTGGTTTACACTTAAGAAAGTCTTTGGGCTTGAAAGCAATACGACTTCCTTGCTTTGCTTTTCTGTCAGTGAAAATTATGTCTTAACCATGATTGATACAAGAGTGTGTAATAGACTTCTGGGCACACCTGTCTTTGGTAGGATTATATGTTCTTAACACAAGAGGCTGGACACACTTATGACTCTAATTTTGAGTGTGAACTATGTATTCCAATCTAATAAATATCTGTACTAAAGCATTACCTGTTCATTACAGCTACTGTACAACAGTTCTAATTTATCCACATACAATATAGGTAATGTCTAACATACTAATTATATTTTCATTTTATTTTAGCCCCTGGAGGCCAAGAGCCTGACAATGATGTCATGCCATCCACAAGTGGAGGATGGAATGCTATCCCAAGAGAAAACCATATTATATTACAAGCTGCCATTTATGCGGCCCCCACAGCTGAAAAAGGAGAGTAGATTGTTGGTCCCAGCCAAATGTACATCTCAAAGAAGACTTCCAGGCCAGCCTCTTGTCTCTCCCCTAGGGAATTCAAAAAATGTTGTTCAGATAAAAGTCCAAGGGCCATATGTATGAAGAAATGGCTTTGCGAATGGCAAATAGCGATTTTTAAGAAATCGCTATTTCCGAGTCGCAATAGGCCATGTATCATAATTGCGATTCGGAAATAGCGATTTCTTAAAAATCGCTATTTGTAGTTTGCGAGGCCGATTTACTGAATCGCAATTTGCATTTTCGTAAATTGCGATTCAGTAAATGAAAATCGCAAAGTGTGAGAAATTGCGAGAAAGCACACCTGGAGGAGCCTGATGAAATCATAAGCAGGAAGTGAGTCATCCCAGGCAGTTTCAGGTGCCACACCCAAACCAGCATCCAGAGAGAGTCAGCCCAGCCACATTGAGCAACACTCAGAAGGAGCATGCACACCAGAACAACCATGGACACCTCAGCCCAAGGAAAGGAGAAGGGAGAAAGAAAGAGTACGCTCAAATTTAGCGAGCAAGAGCTGGAGGTGCTGACAGAGGAGGTGGTCAGGAGCCATGACCGGATTTTTGGCAAGAGCTCACTCCAGGTGCCTGAGAGTGAGAAAAGGAGACTCTGGGCAGACATACAAACGAAGATCTGCGCTGTTGGAGTAGCACAGCGCTTGGTTGAAGAAATTAAGAAGAGGTGGTACGAACTGCGGTCCCGTGCCACGGAGAGGGTGGCAAGAAGACTGCAGGAGGCCAGGAGCCCAGGAGGCGGACCACCCACAGAGTCACCCTCCACCCCGTTAGAGGACCTAGTGGAGTCCACACTCCTCCCTGAAGCAGTCAGTGGGGTCACAGAGATAGACACCTCCGGCACACCAAGTACCAGCAAACGTAAGTGCAATATTGAATTGTAACCCCATATGTGTATGCACAAAAGCCCCTTAGGAATTAGCAAGTAATGTAAAACATTGTGAGAAGTGGTCCATTCCACATCTTAGTAGCAGCACAACAATGCATTATGGGAGTGGCAGTCCACAACCCAGAGCTGAAAGTAGCACATACAATGTAATTAAGTAGAGCTATACCCAGAAGAGCACAACACCCACAACACAGTGAAGAGAAGTACCTGTACCTTTATTACCATTGTGTGACCGTAATTGTAACAAACATAACTGACATACTGCATACTGTTGTTGCAGGTGGGCCAGGCCCAGCAGCCACAGCATGTGCCAGCTTAGGGGAGACTGACACCCATCCAGCTTCTGACTCCAACACAAGTGGTTCTCTGACCATTGTGCCACTCCAACGCAGGCCCAGGGCACTGCCACTGCCAGAGCTCAGTCACGACTCCGATGAGCTGCAGGAAGGCCCACATACACCATCCCCAACTGGCCGATGCACCCAGATGCAGGAGCCCAGTTCGCAGCAGACCACAGCACCCCGCAGGATGGCTACAAATGCAGGTGCACAGGCGTATGAGGCAGGTGAGGGAACCTCCTTCTTTGGTGGCCTTGAATCGGTTATGTTGCAGCAGCAGCGCCTGCAGAATAAAAAGATCACTGCATTACACAAACAGATGCAGCAACATAATGCCAACATGGGGGGCCTGCATCGCCAGCCGGAGTGCCTGAATGCAAATATTGAACAGCTGCATGAGGGACAGGTGCAGGCATCGTAGGACACAAGGGAGCTCACTTCTGCTGCGGGTGAACTATGTCAGGAGCTGTGCCATGACAGGGTGAGCCACCGCAGGCAGGAGCAATGCTTCATAAACATGTTCAGGGGATTTTGTCGTACTGTCACTAGGCTGGCTAATTCCACCTCCCAAATTTCACGTCGTGCAGTGGCTGCACAGGTGGAGGCAGCACACAGCAGCAGGGATGTGGCTCACGAACTTGTCCAAATCACAAATGTGATTGACAACATCATGGCAAACAGGTCAGCCACACCTAGTGAGCTGTGACTGGGGGACACGGAGGACACATCCAGCCTCAGCAGCCTAGCTGTGCCCGCAATGGACACCAGACGGCGCAGTGCAAGGCACAGCACTGCCACAGAGGCAGACAATCGAGGTGCAAGTGAGGCAACTGGGCACCCGAGTGGCGCGCGTGGGTGCAAGAAGTGACTGTGGTGGCCAGAGGGGTAATGAGTACACTATGCAGGAATAGTGCTTTACTGTAGACTTCTTTTGTTTTTCGTTAAATTCACTTTTGTTGGTATTCGTTGGACTAACATGACCTGACATTAAGGTAATAAATGTACTCCCTACATGTTCATTTGTCAGTGGATTTGTGTTGTTCATACTTACATCTGAAATGGTTGTGTGTGATGTCAGCATTTCTTTGCCTGCCCTCTGCTGCACTGGTCCTGTCTGCTGGCTGTAGGGGTGGTATGGGATCATCATCCTCATCAGAGTCAGAATCACATATTTCTACTGGTATGCCCCTGGTGGTAGCTATATTGTGCAAGATTGCACAAGTAGCCACTATTCTACATGTCGTCTCTGGGTTGTACTGTAGTGCCCCTCCACTTTTGTGGAGGCACCGGACATGACTCTTCAGCAGTTCAAAGGTGCGCTCCACCACGTTGCGGGTCGCCCTGTGTGCTGCATTGTATTTTTGTTCAGCAGGTGTTGTAGGATTTAGGTAGGGCGTCATCATGTAGGTGCACACTGCGTAGGCACTGTCTCCTGGAAGGGACAGAGGGTATATTGAGTAACTGAGCCATCTGACATCAGCACGCCAACAATGCCATTCTGTGAAAAATCGCAATTTGCTATTTTTTAGTGCATCGAATTGCGACTTGGAGTTTGCGATTCGCATTTTGCGCCTCGCAATTTCCTACTGGAAATACCGAATCGCAAATTGCGACTCGCAAAAACAGGTTGCAACGCAAAAAATTGAAATTTTTGCAATTTCTTATTTTTGGTCTGCGACTCCCTTTAATGCATCGCAGACCACATTTTTGCATTCGCAAACGGTCAAATTTTGCGATTCGCACCATTTGCGAATGCAAAGAAATTTCATACATCTGGCCCCTAATGTTTAAAAGTAATGTTCATATTGAAAGAAGCAGTGCAAAGCCCTAAAGAAAATTAAAGTCAGATATCCAGTCCAGAAAAAGTATCCTAGTTCAGAGTCTGGGTTGAGGGACAAAGATCCTGACTTTCATCCACGTTGGGTACTAGCACTGTTTGGAGTTTCGCCTCAGGTGCAGGCACCTGGGGTTGAAGTGCAGAACCACATACCCCTCTGAGAATCTGCACAAACTAGGTTAGGATTACAAACAGAAGGGGAAGACTTATTGTTAGGACAAATACACAAGGGAGGAGTGCCTGACAAAATGGCTAGAAATGGCTGCAGTCTAGGACGACATGAGACAGCAGAGTACTCGGTTCTGGTCAGCCTGCACCTCTCAGAGTTCCCTCATCTCAGCCACTACCACTCAGAGACAGTGCCTGCCGACCAGCAATCAACTTTCTCCTGGTCTCCTGGAAAGCAAACGTCACATACTCAAGGGCTGAGGGGCTGCAGGAAAGGTAAGTTCCTACTCCCAGTCTGCAACCAGATGAAGGCTTGTATGATATATATAGTATCTAGCAATTACTATGTCTCTGAACAACCTATGTTAATCCTCTGCCGGTAAATCATTTGTCTCCACTTAACCTGATTGTTCCTCAAAATGAGAGTCAAGACAACAAATATATTCACTGACATGGTGAACTAATTATTTTTTCTGTGACTGTCTTTCTTATGTGGACAGTCTGTGAGAGATTGATTTATGTTGCAGTGAGTTTCATCTTCCGTTTGTATTAGACATTTCCCCTTTTCACTTCTACATTTGCATCAAAACATCTAGCTCTGTGTGGTGGTGTTTAGTACTTGTGCTCGTCACCATTGAATGCTAAACTTTATATAGATAAGCTAGGGGTTTAACTGCTCTTGTCCAAGGTCTTCAAAGAATGAATAGTCTGGCACAGAGCCTTCTTTTATTGCTTAACCAGATGTTTCGCATTTAAAAATTAGGTTCTGTTCTGAGCCCACACCCTGTTACGCTCATGTCAGATTGTGTCAACTGTGGTATTTCGAAGTAATCAGATTGACTAACTTGTAACTTGCCGAGATGTAGTCCTCTTCCTCGGTTTTGTGCAATATTAGAAGGAATGGAGCTTAAACCCACAATCTAAATATGCACAGAAAGAAGGGGGAAGGGAGAGAGAGAGAGGGAGAGAGAGAGAGCTAGAGAGAGAAAAATGGCTGGTGTGTTGACGACTGCAGGGCTTCCTCTTTCTCTTTGCCTCTGCTGATTCGGTATCTAGCACATTATATGAAAAACACTGGGCCTTTGCTTTACAAACTTTAAGCCTCACTGTAAAGTAGATCACCTAATATCATTAAACGCCCCCTCCTCTAAACTTCTCATCTCGTCAGAGGTGTCTTTCGTCAACACCCCTCCTTTAACCTGCTCACCTAGGGCACAACAAAAGGGTTTAGCTGTTTGAGCTCTCTCCAAGTCTCTTTTCATCCCCTTCAATAAAGCTAAACCCTTGGTAACACCAAAATCATATTACAACAAGTGAAGAAACAAGACATCAGGGCAACAATTATCCCGCCGCATATCATTGAGACAGTGCAACAATTCCCTCCAGTGCACCCTCCCTTTTCCCCGCCATGATACATGAAAGAGTAATTTGCTGAACACCGTATTTGAGCCATGGCCCCTGTTCGCTTCGTGCCTCTCCGCCCACCTAATGAGTGGCCGACAATCCAGGTAGACTAAGCAGGGAACTCTGGGCCCCCAGGCACCATCTGAAAAGATAACAAGAATGAGCAGGGTAGAAAAAACAACAACCCTATCAGCATACCTCCCCATCTAACCTCACATATTTCCTGAAGCAGTTGTTGCGTAGCCATTTTAAGTATAGATCCATGCATGTTAGTTTAACATACTAGGACGCTGTGCACTTTGCCCTAGATATATTTAATTCCGCTTCATTCTGTTATTTTACAATAACCAGATTTTACGGTCTTGTTTTAATTTCTTCTATCACACTGTTTAGCTTTGTTTAGCACAGTGTTCTCAAACAATGCATTCTTGATCGCCCTGTGCTTCAGTCAAGGCTTCAGTCTGGTACATTGCCGGTAAACGTGGTAGAAGTTTAGTCTCCAACATTCGTAGAAAATACATATCCTTACGTAGGGACATTTTCTTAGAACATTTGCTGTGTTAGTTATAAAAACACTTTCTAGTACTAGTACACGTCAAGAGGGAGATTCCAGCCAGGGAACCACAACTGTATGCTGAATGCCCTGTTGCAGATGCTGATGCAGAGTACAGACCTTTGCTCAGGTATGAGGGTTGATGTCTTCCCGGGGGAACCTGAAAGGCAGGCTTAGAGTTAAATATGCTGTGCTCGAAATATAATTTAGAGAGGGAATAATCCATCAATACTAACAGCACTATGATAGCCTTATTTTTGTGCTTCACTCTCATTGTCACTATTTTAATATTACTGTGTTGTGTAGTTCTGGTCATTGCAGTTCACGCTTTGCTATCCAGAATGCAGTCGTTTTATTAAACCAATAAAAGAGAGTCGGGCCCTAGGAGACTGAAGGGGTGGGGGAGGTGAGGGAAAGAGCTCAAGGTTGGCCAGGAAAAGTTTCTTAGGAACACTGGGAAGGGTAGCTGGAGGAGGTTTGGGAGTGGAGGAAGAGGTAGTGGTTGTAGGAGGTGTAAGTTTGCTGAATTTGGGTGAAGGTGCATGGGCTGGAGGCTGTCGTGAGGTGGATGACTGTTGGGTGGGTAGCTGCGTTTGTGTACCTTGGGAGGTGGTATTACAGACACACTGGGAGAGGACACAGGGGACGTGTGAATGGTAGTGGGTGTGGTGACTGCAACTGAGTGGGGTGTGGTGGTGGGTGTGCTGGTGATGGACATAGTGGCTGAGGATGTAGTGCATGCAGGTGTGAGTGGAGATGAGACAGGGAGGGAGGAGGGAGACGAGGAGGAGGGGGACACAGTGGAGGCAGTGGATGTTGGTGTGTCTGCATGTGTGTGATGCTTGCATGAGTGCCTGTGGGATGTGTGGTGCTTATGTTTACCAGAGCTTCCCTTGTGTGTTGAGGTGTGTGCATGCTGGTCTGATGGTGTGCTTGAGATAGGCTGAGGTACAGGGGTGTGGGTCTGGGTTGAGGAAGCTGGAGGGGGAGGCTAGAGACAGGGACAATGGCTGCCATCAGTGCTGAGGTTAGAGTCTGAAAAGCTCGCTGAAGGGCTGCCTGACCAGAATGAATGCCCTCCAGGTATGCATTGGTTTGTTGCAACTGCCTCTCTACACCCTGTATGGCATTCAAAATGGTAGACTGCCCAACAGTGAGGGACCTGAGGAGGTCAATGGCCTCCTCACTGAGGGCAGCAGGGGTGACTGGGGCAGGGCCTGAGGTGCCTGGGGCGAAGGTGATGCCCACCCTTATGGGTGAGAGGGCACGGGGCAAACGCTGAGGGGCTGTTGGGAGGGCGGTGCTGGTAGGGGGGATGGCGGCTGTACCTGTAGATGCGGGGGGCACAGATGGGCCCGCCACCGCAAGGGAGCTCCCATCAGAGGAGGAGTCCGTATCGCTGGTGTCAGCTCCTGTCCCCACCGTGGAGCTCCCCTCGCCCTCCGTCCCACTGGTGAATTCAGACTCCGTAGTGTCGCCCTTCAGGGCCATGTGGGATGCCACTGCTCCTCTGCCTGATGTTACTAATGCACACAAGAACAGGGAGACCACAAAAAGAGGGGGAACAGAAGAAAGACCTTTTGAGTGCATGCAATACCGCCACCGTTGGCAGACATGACAGACACAGAAGCCCCCTGCACTACGGCGTGCACTTGGAGTCCGCTATTCAATCCAAGGGACATGGGATACAAGGCCATGCCCGATTTCAGCACACATGGATGCCACAGGAGCCTGACTAGGTGTAGTTGGCACTGTACACAGGTGGGGTGCCACAGGGCCTGCCTCAAGAAGGGTCCTAGCCTACTAAATTCGCCCTGGCATGGAGGAACCCACAGCCCACCTCCCCCACCCAGACACCTACAATGCACGCTGAATCAGCAGAATGAGAGTGTACTTACCCCCTTGTGTCTGCTGTGATGCCCTCAAGCGCCCTTCCAACTCTGGGTACGCCACCGCCAGATCCTAAACATCAGGGGGGTCATGGTGCGACGGGCACCCCTCCCACGTTGGGAGGCCATCCCAAGCTGGGCCTCTGCCGTCTTCTTGCTCCAGCGGCGAATGTCCTCCCATCTTTTCCGGCAGTGGGTGCTCCGTCTGTGGTAGACCCCCAGGGTCCGGACTTCCTTGGCGATGGCACGCCAAATGTCCTTCTTCTGGTGGGCGCTGACCTACAGGAATTGTACATGGGAAAAAGAGAAGTAATTACCATCTGCACCGTCACAGTCATTGGCCCGCATCCCTACCCTTACTCACCGTCGTTTCATGCACGCCTCATTCTCACCCCCCATCTTTCCACCCCACTCCACACAGGCATTGCCCATACAGCATGCTCACTGTGTACTTACCTGTTTGTCTGGAGGACTGAAGAGTAGCGTGTACTGGGGGAGGACCCCATCCACGAGTTTCTCCAACTCCTCCGTGCTGAAAGCAGGGGCCCTTTCCCCAGACACACGAGCCATTGTCTCTTCCAGACTGAGGTCACAGCAGCACTTGCAGTGTAGGTCCTCTCCTGTCGAAGATCAGGTATCAAGTGATTAAACAGATAGAAAATGGCGGTCACGTCCGCGGCGGTGCGTACTGTCAGAGCCGGCGTACATCGTCATTGGCTCCTGGGTCCCATAGGGTCCAATGTTAACCAATGCAGGATTGCGTCACGGTCTTCGACCGCCTACCGCAACAGTGTACAACGCCAGGACAGTTACCTCATATCCCCCTGTCCCACTTTACAGGTCAGGCAGCCGCCATTTCAGGGGCCCACATGGCATTATTTTGAACTGCGTCACACATATCTAGGCCTTGCCTAAACACTCATACAGGCATATTTCGATTTGCTAATATTTTCAGAGTAAGCTTTGTTTACGTACCTCAGAGTTGGTTGACTCTCTGCTCGCTGTTCTCCTCCATAGGCACCGTCCGCTGGGGCATGTGGGGAGATGGCGGCATCCTCCAGTGTACAGACTGCTGGTGGACCTGTCGACAATGGAGGAGAGACATGTGATCATCACCTACAGGCTTGATCGTGCCACAATCCAGGATCTGTGTGCCCAATTGGAGCCAGACCTGATGTCAGCTATCCACCATCCCACAGGAATCCCCCCTCAAGTGCAGGTTCTGTCAGTACTCCATTTCCTAGCAAGCGGGTCTTTTCAAACAACAGTGGCCATAGCATCAGGGATGTCCCAGTCTATGTTTTCAACGTGTTGTCAAGAGCGTTGTCTGCCCTGCTGAAACACATGCGGAGCTACATCGTTTTACCTCAGGTAGAGGATTTGCCTGCAGTAAAAGGTGATTTCTATGTCCTGGGACATATTCCCAACATCATAGGTGCCATTGATGGGACATATGTGGCCTTGGTCCCCCCCGCAGGAGTGAACAGGTGTACAGAAACCGAAAGAGTTACCATTCCATGAATGTGCAGATGGTGTGTTTGGCAGACCAGTACATCTCCCATGTTAATGCAAAATTCCCTGGCTCAGTGCATGACGCTTACATCCTGCGGAATAGCAACATCCCTTATGTGATGGGGAAACTCCAGAGGCACCGTGTGTGGCTATTAGGTGAGGATATGGACCCAATACAGTGGGAATACTTTTCTGGGTCTGTGGATATCCCTATGAGTTAGTGTGTGACTAACAGTTGTCCCTCGCCATTTGCAGGTGACTCTGGTTACCCCAACCTGTCATGGCTACTGACCCCAGTAAGGAATCCCAGGACAAGGGAAGAGGAATGCTACAATGAGGCCCATGGGCGAACTAGGAGGATTATAGAGTGGACCTTCGGCCTCCTGAAGGCCAGGTTCAGGTGCCTCCATAGGACAGGTGGATCCCTATTCTACTCACCAAAGAAGGTGTGCCAGATCATCGTGGCCTGCTGTATGCTTCACAACTTGGCTTTGCGACGACAGGTGCCTTTTCTGCAGGAGGATGGTCCAGATGGAGGTGGTGTGGCAGCTGTGGATCCTGTGGACAGTGAAGACAAGGAAGCAGAAGAAGAGGACATCGACAACAGGAATACGGTGATCCTGCAATACTTCCAGTGAGACACAGGTAAGAAGACAACACTGCCTGCTACATCTGATTTACATCTACTACCTCTCTACTGTCTGTCATTTTCACCCAGTGTATGGTCACTGAGTTGTCACTTTCCCTTACGATTTCACAGATGTGGGTCCCACTGTGTGATATCTGCTTTGTTTCCTCATGGACTAGAGATGTGCGACATAGGTATGTTGACATTACATTTCAAAGAGCATTTTGCCACTGTAATTGCTAATACACTACTTCGAAATCACAGACAGACTCCTGATTGTTTTGTGCTTTAAGGGTGTTTATTTAAGTGCTCAATATTGGAGAGGGTTGTAAAATGGTGAGGGGTGATGGTGGAGGAATGTCCATGGCAGAGTCCAGTCTATTAGTCTCACAGGTGCATTGTCCAAAGGGGCATAGTAAGTGGAGCTGGGGCAGTGTAAGGATGGACAGGGTGACAAGGTGGGACAAAACAATGACAATCAGGGTGATCTCATTTCTTGGCGGGGGTCTTGGCATTGTTCTCTGTCTTTGTCCTGGATCTCAGGGACCGTTTGCGGGGTGGTTCTCCCTCTGCAGGGGGTGGGGTGCTGGTGTGGTGGTCTGGTGGCGGTGCCTCCTGTCCACTAGTGCCGCCAGAGGTGGTGGGCAGTTCATCGTCCAGGCTAGTGTCAGGGGCCCCTTGTTGTGCCACAGTGTCCCTCCTGGTGTTGACGATTTCCTTCAGCACCCCTACAATGGTGCCCAGGGTGGAATTGATGGATTTGAGTTCCGCCCTGAACCCCAAATACTGTTCCTCCTGCAACCGCTGGGTCTCCTGAAACTTGGCCAATGCTGTTGCCATTGTCTCCTGGGAATGGTAGTAGGCTCCCATGATGTTGGAGAGGGCCTCGTGGAGAGTGGATTCCCTGGGCCTGTCCTCCCGCCTGTCGCACAGCAGCCCTCCCAGTTCCCCTGTTTTCCTGAGCCTCTGTCCCCTGAACTGTGTGCCCACTGCCACTGCCCCCAGGTCCCTGGTCTTGTTGGGGTGGTGGGTTAGCCCGTGTTCCCTGTAGTGGTGGACACACTGCTGCTTGACCTGTCCTGGGGACAGAGGTATGGGCCCGCTGGGTGGGTGCTATGCTGGTGTTTCCAGAGGGGGGAAGCTCTGTAGTGGCTTGTGCCAGTGTGAGGGGAACCGAAATTCCCGAGGTCCCAGATAGGCCGGGCTGGTCATCTAGATCCAGATGGACAAAGCTGCTGTCATCACTGTGGGCCTCTTCTGTGGGTAGAGTGGACATATCTTAAACCTCCTGTCTGGTGACGTTGAGTAGGGGTCCTGCAGGGGTGTAAAAGCATGATTATTGCATCTGTGTGTGCCATGGTGTGCAATGGGTGGGTGACCATGTACCCCAGTGCTTGCATTCCTGTGTAGGATCTTGTGTGATGATGTGCTAGGGGGGTGTATGGGTATGTGCAGTGCCCATGCTTTGGTGCTGGGTGTCCATGCTTTGGTGTTGCATGCAGGGTTTGGGTTTGGGGTGTGTGGTTTGTGATATTGGGACATGTGTGAGGAGTGATGGGGGTGAGGTGTATGTGTATCAGGTGTGTGTATTTCGAATTGTCCAATGTGGATGTGTTTTGTAAATGTGTGTGTATTTTGAGCGCGGCGGTGTGTACTGCCAATGGAATACCACGGTTGAAAGACCGCCGTGTGGATTAGTGGGTCGTGATAGTGTGGGCGTATTCCTGTTGGCGTGACGGTGGAGGTTTTGTTATCGCCAGTTTATCACTGACCTTTGGTGTGGCGGACTTGTGTGGGTGTCTAGATTTTGGCGGATTCCAGGCTTTGGGTCATAATGGCCGTGGCTGAATTCCGCAGCCGCAACGGTGTGTTGGCGGTCTTCTGCACGGCGGTAAGCGGCTTTTACCGCCAATGTTGTAATGACCCCCTAAGTGTCATCAAAGAACTGCATGCATACTGCAAGATACAGATTAGAGTGTTATGATTTTTCCCAGTCTTTAACTATCCTATTTTTGCAAAAAAAATGGTTCATTTGGGTAGAAATAATTCTTATTATTAAAGAGAACACCTGATCATGGAATTACCATTTCAATATTGAGTTTGTGGTTCTTCAGATCAGGCTATAAATCCTATCAGTGTGTACAACATGTGACTCCTACACCTTGTAGTCCTCTGTCTTATATAACTTTTCTTCTACACAGATTTACATGCTTCTGATTGACTGTCTCTTTGTAATGTGTGTGTGTGTGATGTAAAGTGCTTTGACACCTACACTGGTATGAGTGGTGCTATAAAAAAAAAAAATGCATCTGAGAGAGGGGGACTAAGGAGAATTGAGGGGCACTGCTAAAAGTGGTAATGAGGGAATCTGTGTTGGAGTTGTTCACTGGGGGACGCCAACAAACATTGTCGCATAGGGCACCACCAGCACTAACGCCGGCCTGAACCCTAGTGGTCAGACCACCAGGAGACCACTATCACTGTCAGGATCATAGATCCCAACAGGTTTGTGGTGGTCAAACTCATGTTCAGGCCCGTCAGACCTGAGTTCAGTGCTGCCATGCTTGTCACACTTTCCCTATCTGACAACCTTTTCTTGGCATGAACCCTGCCATGAAAAGGCTGGTGGAAAGGCAGTGCTGGGGGGCCGCCTGCCAAGCAACCTTGGAATGCGCACTGTCTGCTGCTGTGGCAGACAGTACATATCCCAAGGGTGCTGTGGGCACCCTATGTGCAACAACAGTGGCCTCTGTTCCCTGAGGGACAGAGGCTTATACAGACACATTACCTCTTCTATACAGGTTTTCCACCTGTCAGCCCAGAGGACGCATTGTATTAGGGCTGGGGGAGACCTCAGCTTTGCAGCGGTCTCCTACCTAGGGGTCTGGAGGGCTGATGGCCATTCCCCTCTACTCGGAATGAGGCCCTAAGTGTCTTTTCTTACCTGTTCCATAACATATCCATAACTCTGACAATCCTTGACTTATGAACATTGTAGCAATAACAAAATCTGTGTCATTTGACAGTACAATGACTTTATTGAAATAATTTTGAACAGCCCACTCAACATGTTGCACAACCCGAAGGTCAGCTTCCTCCAATTCGCTGTTAAGTTCTTGAACAATATGGCCCCTACCTTTTGAATATATCTCTGCAGGCACCAACTCCTCATTGACAATCATTCCACTTGTAATATTTTGAAATTTAGTGTTTACCATAGCAGCAGTGATGTTTTGTCGAGTTAACATCTCCAAAGTTGTTTTTTTTTAACCTGTTTTGTAGTGGCTGGTTTGACTATACTCTTATTATGGCAATTAAAGTGTGGAAGTTTAGCTTTAGTGATTATGTCAAACAGCTTTTTCTCTTTTAATACAAATCTCTACTGCTTCAGTTCTGCGTATAGTTTCGATCCATGTTTCAGGACATCTAGTAGACTTGTCTTTATATCTTTATCCCCATATTGTTTGGTCATGAAGTCATTTCAAGAGGTTTCCTTGCTGCTGCATGAAATGAAGAAGGCTGTAAGCATTTTTATTAAAATGTTCTCCTTTCTTTCTCACAAGTTCATGGTAAGGAAGAGTTTCACGATAGTCCATTCATCTTGAATTTGTCATCTCTCTGAAAACATTGCAGACAAAAAGGACTTTATGGTAAACTAGTTGCCATTGAGCAACATATTTACTTTTAAGTGTCTGACCAACAATTCCCTTGGAGCTTTTCAGTGATCTCTGTATATTATGTTACAGTTTAATATATAGAGCCACAGCATTGAACCTTTCCTCTCTGCCTGTCACAATAAAATGTATTTGGATTAATTTTTTGTTGAGGTATGTTTTATCCACGTCTAGCTTCTTCACTCTTTCCAAATACCACAACCCATATCTCAGTTAGTTTATGTAATCAAATTTGTGAAACACAGCAATCAGTGACTCCACAGTCTTCACTTTCAGGTCTCAATTACCTTCCTAATAAGCATGTACCAAGTGTTTCACTAGAGCCATAATGTGTAAAACATGTCTACAGTACTTGCAAAGTTTTGATTTTTCTTCACATTCTTTGACAACCTCTATGATCTTGGTTTTCAGGTTTTCTAATTTTTAACTGAGTGTATTGAACATTGCTTGGCTTTGCATTATGTCTTTTGAATGAAGTGTGCCCTGTGCCTTGTTCACATCTGAGATCAGATATGCAAAACCTAATTTGTCATTCTTGTTCCAGAAAGCATTCCAACACAATGTTTCTACAGCCTCAGATATGAGGAGCATACCTTGTAACAAATAAACATAATGAGTTCCGCTCATACAGGCTGCACAGTTTTGCTTCCAAAGATTTCAGCCTCAATAAGAGCATTGTCAATGTCACATTCACTGAGATAACTTCCTTCACGCTGCAACATAAATTTGGTTATGGGAAAAACACCCATCATTGGATAAAGATCATCAAATTCTACTAGATTGCTCATACAAAATGTCAGCTAAAATATGTAAAACATCTTTATCACAGACAATTGGCAGGATAGACTGGTCTTCAAGCTGAGCATGCACATTTTGGAAATTATTTAGAGCTGTCTATACTGTTGCCTAGTTTGTGAATGGAGATGGTATTACTGGTAAAAAGCCAACCTTCTTCAGTGGGACGGTATTCTGGGGGGAGATCAGAGCATGAATTCCAGCCCACGGAGGAACTGGCTTTACTCCATCCTTCAGTCCGCACTGAATAAGCGATATGATAAATTCAGTTAAATCAACTTTGCATACTGCTGCACCAGGTAGAAAAAGATCCATGCCCTCAGCCACTTTGAAACTTTCTGGTAGACTGGGATGTGTTGCTTGGGGTTAGTGATTTTGAACATGTTGGAAAGGCAGATGAATTATAGGTTTGGAGCTTTGTTTATGCCTCCAGCTGGCATAGCTTGTTTTCCAGCATCTACCTTATTGGTACAGTTTCAAAAAAATCACCATAGCAGAATTATGTGTCCTGGATGTTCAAGACAAAGAATAGGTGTCTTCAAAATCAAAGTTATCAAAAGCAGCAATTGGAACTCCTTTCCTGGTAGTGACTTGGAATTGGTGTGCTGTTGGATTAACATGATTTTACAGCATGAGCTGCTAAAAAGTTTCTGTTCCGTACTATGTCATTATAACTTGTTGATACACCAATCCTATTCATTGAAGTGATTAATTCTCTACTACAGGTCTACTACAGGTCACATGGTTCCTGAAATATTACATCATCACTGCAACACATCTGCCATTTTTAAAAATGTTGTCAAGAAATAATTGACCCAGATTAGCAATCTGCCTTTTTTGGGGGGTGAAAGTTTGACTTTTTTCACCTTAATGTGGAGTTAAAAAGGTTGGATATCTTGTAATATTCAAAATTATGTTCCTCTGTAAAGTTTGTTGCAAAGTTAGTTCCTAAGCATTGCATAACTGTTCTCTTTTTACTAATTTAAGATGTGCAAATATGAAATTGCAACATCTTTATCTTAGAAGTTTGTGATTATCTGTCTTCCTATTCATGGCCAGACTAGGATAAAAAATAGACCTGGCACTAAAATAAAAATGGCCTCCTATTAGTGACTCAAGTAGCTAAAAAATGCCCCACAATTTCAAATTGGTGCAGTTTTTAACTTGTAAAGACACCAGTGAAGCTGTTTTGCAAGGATTGGGAGACTACATCAATTAGTTCTTGCTGCAGGTGGTAAAATCAGGAAAATCAGCAGACAAAACCAGACCATCAGAATACAAAATAGGCCAAAACAAACTGGCAGATTGGCCCTTGTGCATGGCCAAATTACCCCATAGGCTACTAAAACTTGGTTCTTATTCCATCATACTTTTGTCCACTATTCCACCTCAGATTAAATCCAACCATATGCAAATCAGTCTCGAACCTGCTCCAAAAGGAACACTCTAGCCCAACTGCCAAGCTTGGTCTTCTCTGAACTAGAACACAAGCAAACTAAGACTGGTTTAAGCCTGATTGGTCCTCATCAGTCAGATGTAGCTTAGTTCCAGTGACACAGCCAGCAATGGACCCACTTCTGGGCATACACTATGGGTGATACAACAAACACACAAAAGGTGATGGGAGGAATGTCTTCAATATCTTTACCCAATGGCAATCGCTCATTGTTAGACCTGGAATCCTTGGCAAATTCCCCCAAGCCTTTTGCTGGCACTTCTCTTGTTTGCTTAATTCATTTTTGTTGGCTTTAGGAGTCTGGGCCCTTTACCATTGCTAATCAGTGCTAAAGTGCTTGTGGTCTTTCTCTAAAACATGGTAAAATTGGCCTACACCTAATCACCACATTTATTTTCTCGTAAGTCCCTAGTAAAGGCTCCCTAGTAAAGGGTGCTACATGTGACACAGCCTTGAAATTATATTGAAATAGTGGTCTGCAGCACTCCTTGTGCAACCTATTACAGCAGCCTTTTAAAACATGTCTCCGGCCTGCCACTTCAGCCTGTAGTGCAGTTTTAAATTGCCATTTACATTTTGCAAAATAAACCTTTTACCAGGCTTAATCCTTCCCTCTCAATACTTATAAGTTACCCCTAGAAGACGCCTTGAAAAGCTCATATGGCACAGTGCATGGATTTTAAATGTAGGACATATGAGTTTAAGTTTAACATGTCCTGGTAGTGAAAAACTCCTAAATTCATTTTTCACTACTGTAAGGCCTGTCTCTCCCATTCGCTAACATGGGTTACCTTATTACATTTAATAAGTGCTAACATTCTATTGGGAGAAAATAGAAATATGCTGTTTGGAATCAAATGCATTGTAATTTAAAACCCTGCTCCAGTCGGATATGTAGTCACCACTCTCAAAAATCGACTTTAGGAAGTTGGCATTTTCTTGTCCAAACCATTTGTGCCTTCAGCCAGTATTCTGAGCACCTTGACTGTGGATACCTCTTCTTTTGAGGTCTGTCCCTTAAGGTTTCAAACAGTGGCTCAAAGGAGACTAGGTGTGGACAAGATGGGGCATTAGGCTACTAGGATGGATGAGGAGGAGTTGTTCCTTGGGTCACTTACACTTCAAAGGGCACCAGCCTATTGTCACCCCAGGAATCTTGGAAATTTGAAAGGCGAAGGGAAGAACTTTCCAGAACTTAATGTGGTGGTAGGACAGGATGTTTCCCCCTCACACACAAAGGAGGGCATCAGGTATAAATATTGGACTTCCTGAGCCCCTCATCAGCATACCCTTGGACTTGTGGACATTATAGAAGAAGAACTGCACTGGCACCAGAGCATTGCCCTACTGCTTGAGGACTGCCTAGCTGTCTGAGAAGGATGACAGGAACTGCTTGTGATCCTCCCAGGGTTGCCTGGATGATTTCAAGAGTCAAACAGCTGCCTCCTGTTTGAGCTAAAGCAACAAAACAAGCTGTATAGGCCTCCCTGCAACTGCCCAGCTGACTTGATACAATTGGACCTTCCATCAGAACTGATGCAGCACTGTAAAACATGACATAGGACCTCCCATCAAAGCCCCTATCAGTTCCTGATCAGCAGCCTCATTGGTACTGACATAATTAGATGCAGGACCTCACATGCTCATTGGCGGCCCAATTGGAGTTGATGCAGTGTGACATAACTTGGTGCAGGGCCTTGCATTCAAGCCCTCACAACTCCATATTGGAATGGATGAAGTGCGACAAAAAGTCTTCCATCAAGGTACACATCTCAGTGGCACTAACCGGGTCCTTGTATCCCACCAGCACTGTATTGTGGTTGAAATGAACTTGTGACTTTGTCACGGTCCAATGTGACCAGGTACCCTCAGTTTGCACTTTGAGCTATTTTTTACTTAAAACTTTGGCATCCCATATCTCTGATTCTACTGAAGTTTTGTCATTCTTGCATCAACTTATTTATTGAAATGTACTCTATTTTCAAAATAGTTTTAGGGTTTTTCTCATCTTGTGTTGTCATTTTATTACTGTTTATGTGTTGCATAAATGCTTCACACATTGCCTCTAAGAAATGGCTGAGTGATTTGTGCCAAGCTACCTTTGGGGATGTCCTCAGTTAATTTCATTAGATTTTCAGTTTGCCCTGCCAAGGATTAAGGTTGCTGCTTTTCACCCACCTCAATTAATAACCCATTTCTTACACTGAGGTTATTTTTTAGGGCTAGGGCCCAGATTTACCACAGTGCAGCAGAAAGAAATCCTGCGCTGCACTGTGTGAGAAAGAGAGAGGCGGAGAGCCCCATATTTACACAAATATGGTACTCTTCTCCCATCTCTCTAGCTCTGGTGCAGAAATCTGCTGCTGTGTGCCACGCACACACCTTTGCACCATAGTGCAAGGGTTTTCTGTGTGAGTCTAGCATACGTTTTGTACTGGAAGGATAGCCTCCCAGTACAATATACTAGGCATAGGCACATCTTAAAGCTTTTCTCCACTTTGTTTTTGTGCTGTACCGTGCAGCACACATGCAATGTCGGAAACAAAAAGAGAAATACAAGTTTTTCTCTGTGATAGTGCGTACTTGGAATCAGTGCTATTTTTTTCACACAAACCTGTTTCATTTTGTTAGTAAATAAGGATTTGTGTAAAAAACCTTGGGTGGTTGCATGGAAACTTCCCTGCACCATCCATGTAACATCCCCTTGGCTCTAAGTAATGCAAAGCAGTGCCATGCACTGCTTTGTGTTACTTTTAAGTGATTTTCCATCACAGAACTACTTCGTGCCGAAAAATAATTAAGTGCAAAAAGGTTTTGCATTGATTTGCATCACTTTTGTAACACAAATACGGTGCAAAATCATATTCAATATCCATCTAGATGTCCAGGCAAACGGGCAATGCTAGATTATGTTGACAACGTTTTTCAGGTGAGTCTTCTGTTCCCTGTGTTTCTTATGCCGTGATTGTCTATCAAGGTGTGGTTCAGAGTGGTGGTTTATGTTTTTTAATCCAATATCACCACCAAATGTTGCAAATCTCATGCAACGGCTCCAATTGCTTCCTAAAGTTAGTCCACTATAAATGTCATTGATTTCCCACCTCAAGTAGTAACCATAACTCTTCTGCCTGTGAACCCTAAAGTCACCAAATTAGCCTGAGCTTAACCGTCTAGCAGTTATGCCACAGAGAAGATGGGCTTAACTGTGGGCAATGTTTAAAGTATTTATCCAGTT
The DNA here is from genome assembly GCF_031143425.1 of Pleurodeles waltl. Classification (NCBI taxonomy): domain Eukaryota; kingdom Metazoa; phylum Chordata; class Amphibia; order Caudata; family Salamandridae; genus Pleurodeles; species Pleurodeles waltl. Next base: position 824,503,348 of record NC_090442.1, on the reverse strand, counting down.
CCAAAGCAGTAAAATGTATTAAACATTCAGTAAGAGAAACCAGTGATCTGAATTTTAAAAATCTTAAGTAGAAATAGCATAACTGCACAAAAATACCAATCACAGTCCATGTAAGTGGTAGTCTAGGACTTATGAATTAATTGATCAGTGATGGAGCCCTGGTCAGATCCAAAAAGCCAATTGATCTGAGTGAAAGTCTGTAAATCAAACAGTTCAAAATGTTTCCATGCCCCAATTCAGAAGGAGAAATTCTCACTTTTCAGAGAAAGTTTTTTAGAGTTCTTGTAGGTCCCAACCAACCACATGAGTACACCTCTGAGGCCCCCAGGACCTCAGGAAGGGAACATAGAGACTCTCAGGGTATCTAGCAAAGGCCAACAGGAAAGTCTAGCCCAAGCCTAATACCAACTGGCCAGCTGACACTGTAGGAAACAGCAGTCTTGAATCTTAGTGGGTCCCTGTAGCCATGCAAGAGGTCAGCTAACTGACCCTTGGATTCCACTTATTCATCCTGAATGAAAGATGGAACAGGTCCAGCCCTTCAGGTCTCCTTCCAGGTTACAATCAGCATCGTCTATCTTTTGATGTTCCATGAGTCCAGAAAGTGGGCTGATTGGATGCCTTGTGTCTGCAACACTTATCCTTGGGACTAGCTAGTGGGCGCGAATGACTCATAGACACTCCCTAACCAAACAGGTAAAAGTTCCTGGGTATAACCCTACCCACCTTTCCAGTAGTTCCTGCTTGCCTTACTGCAAACATACCCAAAATGCCACGTACAAGAGCATTTTTAAAGATGACAAACGTTGTCAGTCTCATTAAACCTGAAGTTTGAGGGTTGTGGGTATGTAGGGGGGTGCACTGGGGTACCCAATAGTGTTCTCATATATCTTTCACTAAAATCCTGTTTGAAGCAGGCCCTCTACCCACAACAAACTAGGAGACAGACATCTAATAGGACAAGGGCACATTTATACAGCACTCAAAAAGTGCATACACAAGAATTATCCTGACATCTTGTTTTCTCCATTCACATTGTATCAAAATGTTACATGTAACTGAAACAGATCTGTCAGACAGGTTTTAACTAGCTCTAAGTGAAATTTAAATCAGACTGCCAAAATTTGCACAATTTCAGGTATTTCACTTTGTGATTTTTAAGACTCAAAATTCTGTAATTGCAAAGTGAAAAATGCAGAGAATGCACAATTTGTGATAAAGGTTTCCTGCTAATGCACGGGACAAATGAAACACAAGCAGCTTGTGTTGAAATGGTATTTTTGAATCAAGAATTGATGCAAGGAGGCATCTTTTGCAACAATATACCACAGAATGACAGATTTGCACTTTTCCTAATTTTGATATAATTCCTTATGATTATGCAACTGCAAATTACATGAGTTTTACCCACCCTAGATTTGACACTGTGGTGTCAACACAATGTGCATAGCCCCCAGCCAGAATATTCTGCTGAGCTTAGAGGAGTCACCCATGTCCATTCAGATGGCAAATACTCCTAGGAGGAACTTCACACTTTGTTCACATCTCATTTGGGGCTAAGTCCAGACTGGGAATTGACAGAGGCTAATGCTTTCTTAGCCTTAAAAAAAGGCTTAGAAAGTTTCCAGTCTAAAATATACCTTTCCATAATATTTACTAAAAAACAGATTTTACCATTGAATTGAATTTTTTAATAACTATTAAAAAGACTGGTTTAATTATTTTTCTAGCTGATCCAAGAAAAGCAGTACCAGTATTTTAACCGGTAATGTGGTTTTCAGCATAGAACACTGGGGCCTAGGCCTGCTACAGTGAAAATAGCTTTTTGTGCCTTGCCACTGTACTCTGACTTGTGGAGGCACCAAGGCCTACATAGAGGTAACTAACTGATATTTTTTTTAAATCTTCTTTGCCTGTCAAAAAAGATTATTTTAAAAGGTCACAGTGCAGGCTCTACACTGTAGCAATCAGGCTACTCACGGTAGGTCCGTAGCCATGTTTATATTGCCACTGATTTGAATGTCACATAAGTGGCTGCAATCCAAGACATATAAAACTTCCAGTCCCTGGTTGCACTTTATTTACTAAGGACGTACAGGAAAGTTAGTTGTCATAAACAGGAATTAGTCAATTTAACCATGATTAAAGAGGGAGCATTGAGCCTTTACTTCTATTTAGCAGAGTTAAAGTGCACAGAGGTCTTATGTCAGCACATTGGAGTCCAAACAAAGGCAAAAAACCGAGGGTGACCATGCAGAAAAGTCACATACCTAATTCATGGCTACACTGGACTTCACAGCTTGGAGTCTTCCCGCCTTCCTCAACAACCGCTCCATGGCTCCCCTCTTCGGCCACCCACCGTCATTAAGCCTCTCTCCGGATTTGGCTTGCTGGCTTGTCCTATCAACTACTCAATGACAAACGCTTTTTCTCCATAAATGCATGTAAGTATGAATGTAAATTTTCCACTGGCCTGAACCTGGTCTTTGTATCCAACCCTCTTTCCATTGTGATTGGCCTAAACATTTGACTTTGACCCTGTCTATCACAACCAGGTAAAGACATTTGGTGAATTGTATTTGATGGCTCTATTTTTAATTTAAACGTCATGTCTTTAGGTCTACTTATTGAATATTTCCTGCTTTGGTGTTAGTTTACTTTAATAAAATATTCTTAATTTCTTTAAATTGGTTTGAGATTGTTCTTGCTTTGACTTTTGTTGAAATTTGATGTTACACAATTCTGAATGCATAATGTGGTGTCCAGTGGTATGACAAAACTTGGGTTAGATACAGTAGTGGATATTGATGCTATGGCCATTTTAGAGTTAGCCCATGAGCTCTGACCCCTGCATGACCAGCACATCCGATATTCATCGATTGTCATGTCCCCTTACTACCATTCTGGGCATGGTAGCTGTTTCATTAGCATGCATCTTGGTATTTAATTCAGGTAACACATCAGAAATTTGACATGGTGTCTGCATGCCTCTGCTCCATGGGATATGCAATGTCAGACATCACTACTTTAGGTACCGTGGATTGCAACATACTGGATAGATGATCAGCAGCATCTGGCACTAATCATCTATTCATTGATGCAGCATCCCTACCTTTTTGTGTGAATGACTTGCTCTCCAGTTTACATGGTGTTAGAACTGGCATCCTTGCTGAGGTCTTCCATAACTTGTTGCCTCTACTTCCCAGGTTGTTGCTGTGTGCTGGACTCTGTTTGTGCAGTTTTTATTTTGTGTTGTAATTATTTTATTAGCAACAATGCAGTACAGAACATAGAGGGGGAGAATATATGGTCCCCGTATCTATCCGTAAATCGAACAAAAAACAGTGTATGGGGGACAGTATGGATTAAGCATCATCAATCGTAGTCCCGTACATTCTAAAGGATAGTAACAATAAAGGAAAAAATAAGTTAGGGAGGGAGAACGGAGGGGCAGCGTGGTAGAGAGAGAGAGAGGTGGGAAGGGGGCAGGGAAAAGGGGGGGTGGGAGGGACGCAAATTAGGTGGCAAGTCTACAGGGCATCGCAGATGTTAGTGAATGGGGCGATGCGGCAGTAGCATACCTCTACAAGGGCTTTGGAGGAGTGTGAGATAAATATTGCGGCATCTAGGCAACTAAGCGACTAAACAATACACCGAGCCGTGGGGGGGGGGGGGAAATAAATAATACCATAGCTGAGGGAGGGTATAAGGAAGGGGGAGCAGGGTAGAAAAAGTAACAGCAATGAATTAGGGGTCAGAAGCCGGAGGACAAGAGTTAGCAGCTAGTGTCCAAAGAAGCAAAGACAAAGGCAAGATAAGAGGGGTGGGGGGGGATAGGAGATGGGGAGGGGGAGGGGGTGGTAAGATGATAAGGGGGTGGAGAGGGGGTGAGGTATGAAGGGGGAAACAGAGGGAGTACATGGCAGGGGGGAACGCAGTGGGCAAATGTGCGAGAGTGTGTGTTAACGAGGGAGGGTGAGGGCGGTAAGGAATACTGTTACGCGGTCATTGGCAATGAGACAGGGAGATCAGGCAATGAGGGGTGGGGAGTTATCAATAGATCAATGGTGATGGGGGGTCAGTGAGAAAAGGGGCCCAGACCCGATGAAACAGGACAGCCTGATCCTGGAGATTATAGATAATCCTCTCATGTGCTGCTATACGGGTCATTGCCGTTATCCATTCATCCGGGTGGGAGGGTCTACTGATCTCCAATGATGGAGGATACAGATTTTTGCAGTGGCTAGCGCCGTATGCAGCAGTCGCTGGAGAGGTTGCGGTAAGGCCGGGAGCGTATCCATATCATGAAGAATAACAAGAGAGGTAGGTAGCTGTGCTGGGAGCAGTATTGAGGTAGGTAAAGTGAGGACCACAGCCTCCAACAGGGGCTGAACCGATGGGCAGCCAACAAGAATATGAAGTAGATCACAGTGTGTCTCCAGACAACAGCAGCATGTCGCTTGTGGGAGAAGCCCTGCCCTGTGCAATCTCACCGGGCTCCAGTACCAGTCGTGGATGATCTTGAAGAGGCAGAATTTCAAGCGAGCTTCACGGGTGCCCCTGTCAAGTGCTTCCATGAGGTCTATCCAATCTTCTGCTTCGAAGGACCTTCTTAGGCGGGTTTGCTATTGTAGGCGTAGATTTTGTAGGAGAGGCTGTGAGTACTTATGATGCATGAGGACCTCATAGAGTCCTGCCATGACTCCTTTGTGCTTTCCCCATGACCGGAGGTAAAGCACCAGAGGTGAAGTTTGGAGTCCCCATCGGACAATGTCTGTATTGTGCTGCAGGCAGTGTTTAAGTTGCAGATATTGCCATTCTTGTTGTGGATGAAGATTGAAGTTTTCCTGCAACATGGCAAAGGGTTTAATCATTCCGTCCTATAGGATCTGGCTCAGATGGACGATGCCAGCATCCTTCCAATGTGGCCAGGTAAAAACCTTCCCCCCTATCCGCAGGCTATCGTTGTTCCACAGAGGTGCCTGAGCATGTAGGGAAGGATGAACTCCAAGTAGGTGGTGGGCCCTCCTCCACACCGCCCGTGCCGCCTTCAAGATTGGATTAATAGTTTTGGGGGGGAAGGGGTATCACAGTAAAGTCCACCGAGTCCTCCACCATGAGAGAGCAGAGCTTTCTCCACTCTTACCCACTGGGGTTACTCTGTCGGTTCAGACAGTAGTTTAGCTAATTGCGACAAATGTAGTGCCAGCGCATAGTGTTCTACAGAGGGGAGTCCCATTCCCCCATAAGAGCAGCGTGCCATGAGTTTGGCAGGTGCAAGGCGTGGGCGCATTGAGCCCCATACAAAGGTTCTGATCACTGCTTCTATAGAACGTAATATGGAGAGAGGCACTTGAAGGCGCAGAAGACCTAGAAATAGGTGAAACATGGCACTATAACCATTCTCACCACCTGAACCCTGTCCCACATGGAAAGGCCCAGGTGGGTCCATTTATCAAAGTCTAATCTCATTCGTGTAAAAAGAGGGGTAAGATTGTCCATCACCATGTGGTCCAGGCCTCTATTGACCAGTATTCCCAGGTATTTAAGGTGTTTTGGAGTCCATGGAAATGGAAAGCCGTGGATATCAGCCTTTGTTGTCATCTGCGAGAAGGGGAGGGCCTCGCTCTTCTCCCAGTTTACCCGATAGCCAGATATAGGTGCAAAGTCATCAATGATCCCCAGTAGTGCAGGTAGGGAACACTCGAGATCTGTCATGGTGACGAGTGTGTTGTCTGCATAAAGGTAATTTTTGGAGACCCCGTATGGTAGGGTAAGCCCCCTTATCAGGGGGGAAGTGCAGATAGTAGCCGCGAGCGGTTCCATAGCCAGCAAGAACAAAAGAGGTGATAAGGGGCATCCCGTCGGGTCCCTCTGGAAATGGGGAACGGATCCGAAAGAGAGCCCCCACAATTAACCCGCACTGTGGGATGATCATATAGGAGGCGGACCTTGGAGATGAACTGATCCCCTAAGCCCAATTTCTCCAGGGTCGTGAACAGGTATGGCCACTCACTCCACGGACAGAGCCTGAGCAGCTTCCAGTGCATTCCTAGATTCTCATAGTGTGTGGCAGAGGGTACGCAACTTATTTCTAGAGGTGCGACCCGGCACAAACCCTACCTGGGAGTGATGGATAAGGGAGGGTATAACTTTGCGCAGTCGATTTGCTGGAATGCTGGCCAAAATCTTAATATCCCCATCTAGGAGGGAGATAGGCCGATAGCTACCGCAGAGTAGAGGATCACGTCCCGGTTTCTGTATGACTGCGATTGTGGCTGTATTTGAGATCGCGTCCAGGGAACCCGTCCGACAGGCCTCATCCAACGCTCCGTGAAGGACATCGACCATCTCATCCCCTGCCCATTTATAAAATTCTGCAGGAAATACATCCTCACCGGGTGACAGCGCAGTGTCCCTCATCATCTGTCCACGTATGGTTGCTTTGGCCGCTGCCCATAAAATCCTCTTAGAATCAGTAGAACCCTGATTATTCTGGACATATGTGGACGCATGATCTCGCAGTTGCTCCTTGCTCTGTGGGGTGCTACAGCAGTGAACTGCCAGTCTGCAGGGCTTACGGCCTGGAAACATGAGGCCCAGTTGAACAGCTATTTGTATTGGGGAGTGGTCCGAGAGGCCACCCTCCAGTACCCGAGCATCCGAAACATGCGCCACTAGGCCGTGGGAGATGAGAAAATAGTCCAGTCGGGATTGCGTGCAGTGGACCGGCAACAGGAAAGTATATTCCCTATCGATCAGGGATGTTAGTCTCCAGTAATCTACTAAACCATTATCCTGCACCACGTCTGACTGAAGGGCTCTGTCTCAATTATTGGCCACATCTAGAGGGCCAGTCCTGTCCAGCACTGCATCCCTGGCCAGGTTCCAATCTCCTCCTATGACGTATCTGGTGGCCCCTATCTCTGATAAAAGGCGGTTGATTTGCAAGAAAAACAGGTGCTTAGAGCCCGTGGCAGCATAGATGGATCCCACACAGAGGGAGGAGTCACCAAACCTAAGTTTCTCCGGGTCCTCCGGGTCTATCCTTGTTTTAGTAACAGAGCAAGGTATATTTTTCCTGACCAGTATTGTGACGCCACACTTTCGTGGGACTCCTCCGTCCCGTTCTCTGGAAGTGGGACTGCAACTTAATAACGCTGTTCCTACCCAATCACAGTGCAATTTAGCAGATTCTGCTCTATCGAGATGGGTCTCTTGCAACAGAGCTATGTCTGCCCATTTCGAGTGGAGGTATGAGAGTATCTTCCTGCATTTTATGAAGTGGATCAGTCCGTTGACGTTCCAGGATAAGATCCGCAGTGGGGCAGGCGGGGCTGGGGGAGATCCAGCCATGATAGGGTAGGTACCGGAACTGTAGCCTGGCAGCGATAGGGAATGGCGAGTGTTTTCGAGGGATGGTGGGAGTCAATACAAGAACAGCTGAGAAGGTGGAGATATAGGGAATGTGATGCAGGGAGATGAGATGAGAGGTTGCAAAATTGTGGCAGGGCGATAGGTGTGGTTGCCAGTAGCTTGAATCTGGAATAAGGGGCAAAGCAGGACAGGAAATGAGACAGTAGAAGGGGAGGACACAGGTGGAGGGAAGGGGTGAAACAGAGGAGAAGCAGAGGGAGGGCAGCCAGAAGGTAAACCAAAGAAAGAAGGACCAAGGAAGAAGGGTGGAAAAGAAATAGAAAAGTTGGCGAGGAGGGACAGCAAGAGGGGAGGATGAAAGGAGCTAGGAGGGAGGGAGAAGCCCACAGACGTTAGGATAAATGAGCAATATAAAAGGAAAGGTATGGGAGAGAGGGAGGGAAGGGAGCTGGGGCAGTGCACGATAGCCCCGCTCTTCGGTGACTGTAGTCTGAGGGTCTAAACCTAAAGCTGCAGAGCCCCTGCCTCTACTAGCAGGCCCCATGACCAGGGAGGGTGGGTGCTTCTAATGTTCTGGGGAAGCCGTCGCCCTTTTCAATTGGTGATACATTTGCAGCAGTAGTGCCCAGCAACAAAGCTCAAAGTGGGGGCTAGTGTGTGGTTATCGCAAGTGGAATGTGTGATAGCTGGCCAATGCTATAGGGGTACTGGGGAGTAGAGGGGCTGACGCATGAACGCAGTGGCGGCGGAGCAGTATAATGTATGATGAGGGGGAGAGGAGTGGGGCGCTGGCAAGGGAGGAGAGGGAAGGTAATGGGGGAAGCGGAACGTGCATAACTATCCCAGCAGTAGGGGGGGTTCTTCCCTCCCATGGGCCTGACAGGTCCTGAGGGTCAGTTGGAGGTCTCAATGTCCTGCCGCTACAGTAGGACCCAAGTGGAATGTGCTGCATCCGTGCGACGGTACGGGAAGGGGGGGGAATTGGGGAAAAGACGCCTCATTGAATCTGCTATGTCTTGCGGAATAGTCCCGTGTGCAGGGTGGGGAACGGAGGAACGGGAAGGCCTCTCATATTATGTAACAGTAGCACCCGAAAAGAGAACATCAAACAAACAATAATATCTTGCAACAACCATCTTCGTACGTAGTACAAAACAACCATGGAGGGCCTATAAAGTCAACCTGGGTATGGAATGCAGGGTCCTTGAATCAGGCCAGGGGGCGGACCACAGGAGTATCCATTTTCCATGGTCTGTAGTCCTGTGAAAGCAAGCCATGGCCCTGGAACAAGAGAAACAGAACACAGGAAAGAACAGTACTCATCTGTCCAGTGTTGCGGTGGGTAGTGCGTTGCGACACGCGCTGGGTGCTGGTGCAGCCAGCAGTAGCCTGGATATTACACATCAAGCTTCCTCGTTCTCAGGTAGGAGCTGCAGGGGGCTTGATGGGAGAGCAGGCTTTGTCTCTGTCTGCCACTTGAGTGTGCTTTGCCACAGCGTGTAGCTCCTGCCCTCTGTCATCATAGTTCTTTGAGAGTCTATCAAGGTCCCTGCTCTGGTCGGGGGTATCTAAGGTGCATCGTTCCATTCTCTCAGGGGTGGACTCGGTTGGCAATTGATTTGTGACTGTCGTTGACAAATTCTGAGGTTGGGGTAGTATGGCCGTATCCATGGGATGGACTGATAAGCTGTTGAGGAAAATGCACAGGTTCATTGGATCATAGAAGTCCTTGGATACGTTTTTTTGTGTGACCCACATCCTTGCCGTTTCAAACAAACCAAACTTCACCTCCAACTGGCGTAAATGTGGTCGTAGGGCCAAAAATGCTTTCCTGTGCTCGCTGGTTTCTCTGGAGAAGTCAGCCGTCATCCGTATCGGTTGGTCGTTCATCCGGAAGGGACCATGCGTATGGGCTGTCTGCAGAAGTTGCTGAGCCTGCGCTTGTCACAAGAAACAGGCTATGATTGGTCGTGGGTGTGTGTCTCTGTCTCGATGTTTAGGACCAAGTCTGTGCGCTCTTTGAAACTCCTGGGGGGGATCAAAAGTCGGAACGGTAAGTTGAGGCAAGGTCACCTTTAGGAAGGACTGAATGTCTGCAGGACATTGTTCTCCAGGAATCCAAGAAAGCAGACATTGTCCCTGCAGCTTCTGTCTTCTAGATCTATGACCTTGCTGCAGAGATACAGGAGCTCTTGATCTCTATCCGGAGCGAGTGGGGCCTGGGCCTCCACTGTCGTCACCTGTTGCTCCGGGTTAGTCACCCGCGATTGGAAGCCTGCACTATCCAGACGCATCGACTTTGTTTCCTCCGTCAAAGAGGCCATCATGCTGTCCATCCCTTCCAGTCTGCGGCCCACCGCCGATATCTCCAGCAGGATGCAGTCCATGGTTGCGCCCTGCGAGGTGTCCGCCATGGTGCAGGGCTGGCTGGATGGGTGCACTTTAGGTGCAGGGCGCAAGGTCTGGGAGTGCAGCAGAGCCTCAGAGAGGAGCAGTTGTCTGGCCGGCTTGCCTGGATGTTTATTTGATGATCTGTCTCCTGGCATCGCCGGGTTGTGGGCTCAGACAGGCTCCAGGCGAGGCGAGATCCTCTCTTTGCTACTCTATGTGGCCAGTGGATTGACCCACTCCGTGATGGTGAGCATTACAGGAGGTGGGGGAGGAGGAAAGAGAAGGCCTCCCAAACGCAGATTTGGGATCATGGGCTCGTGCTGTATTTTCGTCACCCCCATGGTAAGTCACGGCCTACACTCCTTTGCGTGCTGACAGTCGCGCTCAGTCAAGAGATGGAAGGGGGGCAGTGCACCAGAGCATTGGGCTCCACCTTCCCACGGAATAGAGAGGTGAGTGGTGCTGCCTAACTGCACCCCCAGTCCCCCCCCACGCAACGGTGGCCAGCATGAAGGCGCAGGGCAGAAAGTAAAGCCCAGTGACAGACCTCAAGTGTCAATAAGGCGAGGCTGCTGGTGTGGCACTCCCCGCACCTGCTGATGTCCTGGAGGGCCCCTTTTTTATTCCCCTGTGGCGTTGCAGGATACAGTCCTCTGTTACAAGGTGGGTAGAGATATGAGGTCAGGGAGTGCCCCAGGTCATCACAGGGTGCAGTGCATGAGGCTTCCAGACGCCCCTTCGAATGCGAGAGCCAATGGCTGCAGTGACGTTCAATGTTATGTTTAATTTATTGATTTTCAATTTAGTGCACCCGGTCAATGCTGTGGTCCTTCCTATGTTGTCCCACAGTCAGACTGTCCCACTGCGTTGCAGCTGCAGCCCTCCAGGATCCGCGACACGGGACGTGTCCGACAGCCGAACTGGCCCCGCTAGAGGCGAGGATCGTGAGGGGGAGGGCGGGGTACTGTGGTGCCATTTTGGAGAGCTCACCGGCCTCAGGTGCAACTCCCCAACGAGATGACACTCAGGTGCGCATCAAAAACCGGCTCGGCCCGAGCCGCTCTCTCCACTCTGCTGCGGCGTACTGGGCCAAAGGTCCTACGCAAGGCCGCAGTCCAACGTCTGGACACAAGCCCCAGCTGTCATTGGGCCCAGAGAAAGTATGAACGGGGCGGCCTTTCACCACGCCAAAGGGTTCCCCAGGCCTCTGCCGCTCTCTACAAATTCTGGGCAGTGCTGCAGAGGGGGGTGCATAGTAAGCAGAGTGCCTCCCCATCCGGCCCGGGCCCGCCGCAGAGTGGAGCATCCCCATTAGGCAGCCATCTTTAATTGTGGCCAGACCACACCCCTGTTTCTGCTGTTTTTGTTACTCTGGGCACTTTACCACTGCTGACCAGTGCTAAAGTGCAAGTGCACCTTACGTGAAATTGTATGTTGAATTGGCTTTTTCATAATTTGCTTATTTAATTTATTAATAGGTTCCTAGTAAAGTACACTAGAGGTGCCTGGGTCCTGTAACTTAAATGATACTAGTGGGCCTGCAGCAGTGAATGTGGCACCCACATAAGTAGCCCTTTAAACATGGCCCAGACCTGCCACTGCAGTGTCTGTGTGTGCAGTTTTTAAACTGCCATTTCGACCTGCCAAGTGTACCCACTTGCCAGGTCTAAACCTTCCCTTTTTATACATGTAAGGCACCCCTAAGGTAGGCCCTAGGTATCCACATGGGCAGGGTGCAGTGCAAGTTAAAGGTGGGACATGTACTGATGGGTTTTACATGTCCCAACAGTGAAATACTGCCAACTTCATTTTTTACTGTTCACGGCCTATGTCTTTTGTAGGTTAACATGGGGGCTACCTTTAAATATCTCTTCAGTACAGTTTCCCTTTAAGAGCAGATAGAGATCTGGAGTTTGGGGTCTCTGAACTCAAAATTTAAAAATGCAGCTTGTGGTAAAGTTGGTTTTTAGATTGTTAGTTTGATAAATGCCACTTTAGGAAAGTAGGCATTTTCTTGCTTTACCCATTCAGTGACTCTGCCTGTTTGTATATTCCCTGTCTGGGTCAGACTGACAGCTGGGCTGTTTCTGAATCTCCTCTAGACAGTGAGCTGTATGGGGGATAGCCTTAGCCCCAAGTGTCCCTAAGATTGAGGACCCATTAGTGGATTCTCAAGTGGCTCATTCTGCCTTAGCCCAAAGGAGAAAGGGGGTCAGTTAACATGCCCCGGTGCCTCCAACCTCATTGAATCCTGGTGTGGTGCTCAACCTGTCCTTGGAGGTGACTCCTTCTGTGGTGGTCCTAGGAAATGTCCCACCTTGCACCAATTTAGCCTGTGAAACTTATTCGGAGTTAAAAAAGCAAGGTGGTGTACTGGTTTAATTTGCACTCTCATGGGGCTGGGAGCCTCCCAAATCTATCATAATGGCCCAGACAGGAAATTGTTGATGGTGGGTTGTGTGGTGGTAAATTTTAATTACTCTCGGTCTGATGTGGTTGCTTTTTCTGTTTTGTGTCCCATGAGGATTTGTAACCCGCTTAGCATTATTGCTCTCCTGTTGGGTTTTTTCTATAAGCCAGGTAAGGCTGGTCCTCCCGATACATTTCAGACATGTGCGGATAGGGCCTCTTCTGACAGCAGGTGTACTGTATCCAGGTTACCCTCACTCTTGAGCATGTCTAATAGATTTGTTGCTCTGGATAATACAGAGCAGTGACTGACTGGGTTCCTCCATTCTCTCAATGCCGCCGTAGGTGGCTGGCTTAATTCAAGCGGGTACACCAACACTGCCCAATGGATGGAATCTTTTCTTGTGGAACATTGCAGGACATTCCTCTAAGTTCACTGATTCTAGATGGGTACAGTTTGCTGAACCTTACCAGATCATTTGGCACCAAGAAACATGGGAAGTTAAAAACAGCTTTTTTTCTGTAGGACTATACTACCTTTCTTGCCCAGCAGAACCCTCGGTGACAAGGGGGGGCCCAAGGGGGCTTCATCATTTTTAGTGCTGTAGAGCTGAGCAAGTTTATCAGTGATTTACATTGGTGGGGTTCAGATGTTACAGGGGTTGTTGATCTTGATGCCAAATTTCCTACTGCTAGCTCTATATAATTTTCACTAGGGATGGGTGGTGAGCTTCGCACTGTTGGCAGAGTTCACAGAGTCTTGGGCACTCCGCGCTCCAAGCAGAGCACAGAGTTCAGCAAATAAAATCTCTGCCAGTCAACGGCAGAGTGGAGCTCACTACACACTGCTCACCCAGCCCTGGGTGATGCTTGTCAGTAGCTCAATTACACATCTTCCTTGCTAATTTCACTTTTCATTTATTATTTTTTTTACTCTTTTTCCATTCTGACAAAATATATTAAAAATGGCAATAACATAAAAATACATGGGGCCTATAACTTGCCAAAGGAAAACTAAAGACAACATTTGCCCTATGGCCTGCAAGGGGGTCCTACCTAAGGCTTTGCTCTCTGCTGGTGAGCATTCAGCTGCTGCTGACAGCTACTGCTGAGGGACTGCACCAACACCAGCTCCAATTCCATGCCTCCCTCTTTTTACTGTCCTCAGAAGCCTAGGATCAGGGGGCAGAGGGAGGCAGAGAGCAAGGCCACTGGCAACGGGGACCCTAGACCCTGACAGCATACAGACCCTCGTCTCAATACCTCTTCTGTGTGGATATGGGGGGGTACTAGGCCTGGATATTATTTGCATATGAGGGAGTTGTGTGATTGGAGAATAGGAAACTTGCAGTGAGAGCTTTAAGGAAAATAACCTGTCTCCCTAGACTCCCTGAGAAAGGATGTGGTGTTATGGGGTACGGTGCTGAGGCCAGCAGGGAGAGCTGGAGAACGAGTGGGCATGAGCTGGTGAGTGGTAGTCCGGCAGCCCCCGCCAGATAGAGATGTGGGTGGCCTCAGAGAGTGTCTTAGAGCCCAGTGGAAAGCAAGTCTAGGCCCTTTGTAAAAATGGTAGACTGCTGGTGTTGGGCTGGTTTGCTGCTCGCAGCTAGTGTTGGGCCATAAAGAAAGGGCGGTCTGAGGCTGTCTGCATGTGCAAAACAAGCAAGTGTCATGCTGGTGCAAGCCAGGTTGTTCTGCTTGGCCATCCATAGCAAGTTTGTGAAGGGGGGCAAAAAGGCACAAGCACAATCCGTGAGTATCTATGTAAAATCTCCATTGAAGCTCTATAAAAAGTTAATAACCAAGTACTCACTGTGTCAGGCTCCTGCTGAAACATACTGTGCTGGCTGTACTTTCCAGGTGAAAGATTAAACACTGCTGTGACTGTTACGGAAGTGGTAGCTTATGTCTTGAAACTACTTGCCTAAAAATCTAGTTGCCAGAGTAATGTAATAGCTGTTCATGAAGGTTATCCTTAACCTGTCCGTCTGCACACGCGCAGCTGCAGAGACACTGCTCACCAGGTCACACTGTACGAGAGCCCCACTAGAGGACAAAAGGGACATTTATCTTCTTGATCGGGCATGCTTATCAGTAGAAACACTGAAAACATAAGCTCTGGTGGAAAATAGCACCTACACTAGGGTAGTCAAAGTTACAAGAGCAAAAATGATTTGTCTGTTACTTCCGGGGAGCTGGGAAAGACCCTGTTTTATTGCACGAGATCAGTGTCACTGTTCTAAACATAACGGCGAGTCTGGCTAAAGCTTACTCTGTGAGCACACCCTGGTAATTGGTGACACATGCACAATCAAAGCTTGATCATTGCAACTTTGCACCAAATGGTAAATGTAATTGTAATTACAATGAAACACTTTTCTTCTTCCTTTGACTTTTGATAAGTTGGAGGAAGCATTGGCCTGGGAAGAAGAGGTTATGTTTTCTTTCCTTTTGATTGTGGACTGAGTGAGAAAGAGCAAAGGAGGGGCCCTGGGAGTTAGGGGTAACTAATATGTATTATCCACACTCCTTTATATTCTCCTTCTCCATCCCAATTTCCAATGGCTGGGGAAGACATTTGTTTGATCTGGAAATAATCTGAGGGTGTGGGGCATGGAGAAATTCAGAAGACAGGGCTGCCAAGTTTTATTTTGCTTATGTGTGGCATTCATTTGTTTGTAGTACCTATATTTGTGTAAAACACTTCTATGAGGTATGTGTGACATGTTTTGTGTAGGACCAGGTGGCATTCCACCACACGTGGAACTCTGTGGAATTTCACTGAGTTTTTTGGTAACTATTCAGAATTCCGCACAGTAGAACTCTGAAAGCTGCGCCCACCCTTTTCAATGCTAGGGGGGGAATGTGACGACCACCAGTATCTCACACCTGGGTTGGTCTTTGAATAGGCTGAGGGAGTGAATGCAAGGTCCCTTGACTCTATGGGCCATATGTACAAACACATTTTCCCATAGACACAGAATGGGCAAAACTGCTTGCTACATCTGGCCCTGTGTTTGGTCACCAAAGTGTTTGCTCACAGAGGGGCTTCATTCCACCCATTTGAAGGGGGGTTCAGAGCTTTGGGCAATTCTGGATGCCCACAATCTTTTTTTTCTGTATAGACGAATTAGTTTATTCGTCTAATTCTATTATCATTCCCACCTTTAAGGGAAGGGGCTCAATGTCTAATATTAATTGTATTTTTGTGTCTGATCCATTGTTTCCATTTATTTCTAACTTCATCATTATTATAGCCTCTTTAGTGACCATAACCCCCTGAGCCTGTTTTGGGAGGCCCTCAGGGCTGCTCGCCTGGAGCGGGGGTGGTTCTCAGGGGGCTTTCAGATGTGGATTAGGGTAGAAGGCTTAATTTTGCTCAGGTGGACCCTCAACATTGTATAGCCTCCCTCTTTGCCAAGTGTAAATAAGAGTTCACCACTTGTTTGGATATTGCTGCCTCTGGAAGGGAGATCTTGCAAGCTTTTGATGTATAACTCAGGGTGCCTGCATCCTGATGTCAAAAGCTGCCTCCAAGAAGGACCTTCAAGCTCCAAGATGGTTAGATGGAGACTGTGCGAGGTCTCTTTGGTGGCTAAAGACTGCACTTAGGGACAGGTGCCTTGTTGCAGAGTGTAAGCTGGCCTACACGAAAGCCTCATATAGCTACAAATCCACCGTAAGGAAGCTGGCTTGTGACGAGATTGTGAGAGTGAGAGAGCTCCTTTTTGAGAAGTATTAAATAGGCCATGCTTTGCAGAGAGCTCTGGTCTGGCTTTGTGTCATCACATACCAGAGCAACAGTGAATTAGCCACTTTGAAGGTGTTTACAACCAGGGGAGGTGGGGTCAGTAACTGGGAAGCAGGGGTTCCTGCTAGTGCTTTACTGGTTTTCTCCCTGCAGGACTTTTATCAGAGTATTGATGCATTATCCTGTAATATGGCTCCTGGCCCTGATGGAATTCCCCCAGACTTGCTTACGTCAGACTCGGTGGTGTAGGGGCCTCTTTTGACCCAGGTTTTGAATGCGACTGCCCATGTGGGGACCATCCCCTCAGGGTCCGTACCGCAGATTGCTCCGATCTTTAAGAAAGCGGCTAAGGATAATCCCCAATGCTACTGCCTCATATTGTTAATAGATGCAGTTGCAGAGGTCTTCGGGAGGGTGATCCTTAATAGGTCGTTGGACTGGAGCAACACTACTAGCTTGCTGAGTGATGTTCAATTTGGTTTAAGGTCGGAAAGGTCTACCTCTGATCAATGTTTGAATCTGTATTTGATCATCAATAAATACATGATGGCCCATTCTGAATTGTTGTTGCATTTAGGGTTCATGGAGTTGACACCTGCATTTGAAAGGGTGAACTGCATTAAATTGTGGGCGGCTCTGCTCGTTAAAATAGGGGTTGGTTCAAGCATCATGGCCCTGCTAGAGAATTTGCACTTTAATACATCTACATCAGTGCGTTTTTCACAGGACACTGGTGGTATCCAGTCCTTTTCTTACTAGAAGTGGCGTCTGCCAGGGTTGTATCCTTGCACCATTTATTTTCACCTCATATGTGAACAGGCTGGAGGCTGCTCTCCTTTCTGTTCATGTGGATTGCCCCAGGGTAGGTGGGAGATTTCTCCCTGTCTTGTTATATGCAGATGACTCAGAGCTTATGACCCGCACAGCTAGGGGGTTGGAACAACTTTTGGATAAGTTTGTTTCCTTTTCTGGCGGACTTGGATTTGGCTGTGAACTTTTCAAAATCTCACATAATGGTTGTTGGTCCCAGGTCCCCCAGCTCTAAGAATTTTTCAGTGGCTGGTAATCCTTTGGGTAAAATGTTGGCCTTTCCTTATCTGGAGGTGTTATTTGATGCACAAAATAGCTGGAAGTCATTAATTGAGGGCAAAGGAGCCAAGCTTCTTAAAACCACGGGGGTGGCCCTGCTCACCCAAGGTACTCTTAAAGATCTATCAGGCAAAATGAGTCTCACAGTTACGATACGGTAGTGAAGTGTGGGAATATGTAAACTTGCCTAAGATCCAAACTGTGGAAAACCAATTTCTGCATCAAGTAGTGCAGGTTCCCCAGTGCATCTCTGCATTCTCGTGCATGAGGAATTGGGTCTTGGTCACATGCCGGATATTGTGGGCCTAAGCTCTTATCTGTGTTGGATCAAGATCTGGACCAGGAAGGACCTGAAATTGCATCGTTTGCTCATTGCCAATTGTCTAGCCCGTGACTGAGCACATAAAATTCCCTGGGTGACCTATGTCAAGGCAGTTTTTGCCTCTTTGGGGAGATTGGACATTTCTACTGATCCAAAACTGTTGTCCTCGCATGATTTGAAATAAAGAGTTTTTTTTCTGGAGTGGGCACAGCTGGATAGAGAAAGAGGGAGCTGCAGAATCCCTCGATATGGGGTCACATGCTTCTGAAGACTGTACAGGGCATGGATCCTTGTCTATGCCCGGTCCACCACCAGCAAGATAGGTTATTGCTGGCTAGGTTTAGATTCAGTCGATTTCATCCCCTGTTGGCTTCTCCATCTGGTTGGGCCTTTTCGGATTGTAGCTTTCCCTGTCCCTGTGACAATATGTCTCTGTAGGGCACCCTTCATTTTGTTATGTTTTGTGATTATTTTATTTAGTTGACAGAGAAAGCAATTCTTAGTGCCCACGTTGAAGGCACTGAACTTCATTCAAATTAGGCCGGTCATGGTTTATTACAGATGCTCCCGAATTAATCTGTCATGTTCACTGCATGATGCTTTTACATGCTGCCTTGATGTCCAGGCTTTGACCAGGCGTTTGCGACCAGATTAGTGTGGACGTTTTATTGTGTTGGTTTTATATTTTTTTTATGTATTTTATGTTTTTATGCAGTCTGGTGTCAGTAGATTAAAACAATTATGATGATGGATCATACTAATGTTGGAAAGTGAAAAGTGTTCATAGTTGTCCTGATTAGAGTTTGAATAATGCTCTGTATAAGAAATTGATGAAAGTATTTCAGACTTTTATTCAATCTATTTTATATGACATGAATCTTAAAAGTTGTGTTTGTGGTATTTTATGTTGAGGTTAGAGCTCTCGAATTTATTGTATTCACCATTTAATGCACAGATAACACACCGGGGTTGCATGTTGCATTTCTCAATTTTCTGATAGGTATGATGGTACCTCTCAGGGGCAAGTTCACTTCAATGTGATGGATTATTCCTTATCAGGAGATCACCAAGCCCCTTCCTAATAAATCAAGTTGACCAGCAGGCCACATCCCATATCAAACCTCTTCCATTTATATCAATTATTCTTTGCTGTATCTAGGCACGCGGCACAACGTGATTATTCGGGTTTGGATGTGTCGTCATGAACAAACTACAAAATAAGTTATAAGACACAGAATACTAGTCACCCTCAGCCTTAGGTGACACACTATGGCGTACGTTTTCGCATGGCTCTTTCAAACATATTGTAAGAAATAAACACGATGTGCAGTTTTTGAACCAATTGGCTACACGCATATTTTTTTTAAAGAAAGCCTCCTAGTATGTCGTACCGCTTCTTAGCACTATCTTTCAATGTGCTCCTAATGTCATACAGATTTTCTTTTTGCCGCTTTTAACATTCCTATCACATGGGATCTTGTGTGTCACAAAAGCATTGATTGTTTTTTGCTCTACGTGTTCAGAAGTCTGTAACCCTAGGAATGACATTCCCCGCCTGTGACATGCGATTAAAAGATGTAACGCTGGGTACACCTTTTCTTTACAGAAACACTCTGCACCTAATATTAACTAGTGATCCACCTACTAGGGGATCGGGTTTTTGTTGTTGGAGAACCAAATAACAACATGTTTTATGGTAAGGCACATAGCAAATACGATTTGAGAAAGGTGACAAATACACCTTAAAACTGTAAATATT
Organism: Pleurodeles waltl; assembly: GCF_031143425.1. Lineage (NCBI taxonomy): Eukaryota > Metazoa > Chordata > Amphibia > Caudata > Salamandridae > Pleurodeles > Pleurodeles waltl. Next base: position 824,484,250 of record NC_090442.1, on the reverse strand, counting down.
CATCCAGTTTATCATAGTTTGAGGCTAGTGTTAGATTGATGCAAAAACAGGATATATAGGAATGAAACCTGGGACAAGTTGTGATGCTTTCTACATTGTTTCAGCATTCTCATTCTCAGAAAAGGTTGTGATTGGCGCAATAGCCTCCTTTTAACATTAACATTTAGGAATCGCCTGCTGACAGCATTTGCGATGTCTGCTGCTAGGGGTATTGTTTACAATAAAGGGCTTAAACCATGCACATTGCTTTCCATTTGCTGGCATTATTATCTCCCTTCTTTGCTGCCTTCTAATTGGCCAGTGACTGCTGGGTGTCACTTCCTTTTCTCTCTGTGGCACATGGACCAAGCACAGATTAATTCGTCTGAATAAGTGACCTTCTGTTTCTCACTCTGTGATTGAGGTACTATTTCTTCTTCCTTTCCTACCCTCCTTCTCCGTTTGCATCCTCTCCCACCCACCCCTTGCTCATGTTCAGTCCCCCCCAATGTCTGAGAGAGTCATCATAGAGCTCCCTGATTTTCAACTCTGGAATATCTTAAGTTTAAATCTCTGACAGTCTGTTCTGTACAACTCTTCTCAAAACAAGGTGACTGTTACTCACTATCATTCTCTTTCATGGTTGAGTACTGGGCATGTCTGTTACTCCTGTTTGGAACAGGCTTTTAACATTTTTAGCTCTACAACACTGCCCATCTCTTTTATCCTCACCTGGTAGAATGTATGTTGCTCCCTCTCCCACTAGCCACTTCAAGTCAAAAACATGTTTATTTGAAAACAAAACAGTTTTAGCGAAAGAGTTGTACATAATAATCTCCAGCATTGAATCAAAGACATCAGATGTTTACATAGATCACAGGTTGAGATAATTAGCAACATATTACATTATAATTGCTTTTATACATCACACGGATTTGGAGTGCTATAGGGGAATTCCGTGGCAACTCAAGCACATTTCCATGCCACACAATCCCACTCCACTCCACGCCATGACACTCAGGGCCATGCCACACCATTCCAAACAAAGTTGTACCACTCCATGCCACATAATTTCACTCCACGTCACAAAATTCCTCTCTATGCCACACAATTTAACTTCAGTCCAAACAATTCCACACCACACAATTTCACTTCACTCAACACCACACAATTCCACTCAACCGCTCCTAATTGCATTCCACTCCAGGCCACACAATTCCAGTCCACACCACTCAGTACCATCCCACACAATTCTACTCCATTCCACTCCACACAATTCCATTCCACAACACACAATTTCACTCCCTTTTACTTAACACCCCATAATTGCTCTCCATTCCACTCCATGCCACAACATTCCACTCTTCCCATATCATTCCACTCCATGCCAAACAATTCCAATCCACACAATTCCACTGCCAGCACACAATTCCATGTCAAACAATTCTACTCCTGCCACTCCACTCAACACAATTCCACTCCACTCCATGCAATTCTATATCACACAGTTCCTTGCCTTTCCACTCCATTCCACACAATATGACTCCACTCCATAACATATAATTCCACTCCACACTACACAATTCCATACCACTCCACACAATTCCACTCCATGCCACACCACCCACCCCATTCCACACCACACAATTCAACTCCAAGTCACACAATTCAACTCCACTTAACACAAATCCAAGCCACACAATTCCATGCCACACAATTCCACTCCATGCCACACAGTTCAACACCACTCCACTCAATCCCATGCCACACAATCCCTTGCCTCACAATTCCACCCACCCCACTCAACACCACACAATGCACTCTGCTTCACACATTTCCACTCATGCCACACCATGCTAATACACTTCATGACACAGAGGGCAACTCCACTCTACTTAAAGCAAATCCACTCCACACAATGCCAGTCCACTCCACTCCACACAATGTCACTCCACTCCACACCACACTGTGTCACTGGACTCAACTCAACACAATTCCACTGCACACCACACAATGTAATTCCAAACCTCAGAATTCCACTCTGAACAACACAATCCCACTTCGCTCCACACATTTCAATACCACTGCACTCCACTGCGCACAATACAACTCCAGTCCAGTCCACACAATGCCACTTCACACCACACAATGATACTTCATGTCATGCCTACAACGCCATTCCACTTCACTGTGTACGATGCCCCTCCACTCCATGCCACACAATACCACTCCACAGTCAACAATGCCACTCCACGCCACATCACTCCACTCCGCTTCAGCAAGCCAATAGATCTCATGTGGGTGTGATCTATTGGTTTTTGCCAATGCTTGTTTTCTAAATGTTCCTATTTTCATGAAGTGGGAGAACAAATTGATTTAAGAACATTCTGTACGGCTATTCTTCGACCATCATTTCTTTATACAGCTTGTAGAATTTGTCAAATGAAGAAATCCTCAAAGGCCTCATAATATTATTTTTTTTGTGTTGGAGGAAATTATGAATACAATCAGGATGGGGCTGAAATGTTGTTAGGTCTGGATTTACAAATAACTATTGCCAGGCTAACCAATAGAACTTTCTAAAAAATATATATGTTTACATTTTTTAATTAACCAACATCCAACATTATGTTTGATCAACTTGTGAATGTTTCTTTATGGGTTAGATAGCATCTGTGAATGTGCAGGCATCTGTGGCTGCCACATTGGAACAAGATTTATTGAGATATTACATGTACATTTAAATATGTCTGCCGTGCATGCAAGTACATACATGACAGGTATCTTTGAATACATGTGTTTTATTTGAATAAATACAGTTCATTGATGACCATGGCTGATACATGCACATTCCTGGTGATCATCTTTGAATGAGCTTGTCAAAATAATGTAACTCTAATCCTAGGTTCCAGCTGAGCATGTTTGTACATGTGTACTCACTGGCACCTAGCTCGCAATGGTCAAAACAATTAAGATGGGCATATGACAATAGCATGACAGCTCCACAAAGAAAAAAGGAAAATAAAATGGGATGAAGATGGGAGGGAGATGTAATAATCGAACTGGGGGTGAGGGCAAGTAATACAAACCACAAGGGGGACAGGAGAAGTGTAGGATGAAGTAGCACATGGATGAGAAAGCATGCGAATATATGCACTTATCTGAAAATAAAGTTAAAATAAAACAAAAACATAGTCCCCTGGATGCAAGCATCATCTGCAATAGAAGGATACAAGTTAATGAATCATCACTATAAAACTGAATTGCTCCTGGGCAGGACAGGCATGAATTATGAGTACAGCTATTGAATCAAGAAGAGACCACTGTTATAGACAGCAAAACCATCCAATTGTGAGCAGAGAGACTCACTCTATGTGATTTGATTTGGAAACAATAGATCTAGCAAACACACTGCTGAAGGTCTCTGTAGTTAAGACCTAAAAATCGCCATTTCAAAATTGAATCAATGGTTACTCATTAAATAATAATAATAATAAAAAAAAGTATAGAGATTTGCACGATATAAGGCAATTCAAAAACAGAAACAAATAACTACCTCTACAGTTAAAAGGGTACTGATATCCAAAAAGAATGAGATAAATGCAAGAACTAATTCAAATGGAGAGTATAGAAAGCAACTGGTAAAAATGAGTGAGTAGGCTTAGCACTCAGAAGACGGAAACAAATATCTAGTCAAGAAGACAAGAATACCTGTGCCTAAAGCAAATATAAAAGGCATCTTCTAAATCAGGTTTTTTCTAAACTAGACAATTTCTTCTTTCATTTAGGCCTTCCCTCCTACTCTTTGTTCTATGTACAGTTTGCTTTTTTTCTAAGCTGTTCATTCAATGGGATGAGAATCTTTATTTCACTAACTTTAAGACCCTGTGAATGATTAAGTACTGTCAGCAGTCCCTCAGTCAGGGTGTATAGAACTCTTATTTAGGATTAAAGGATATAATGATTGCATGGTAAATCACCTTCAACAGAAGGAAGTAAACATGAAATGTTGGCGTAAGCTTAAAGAGATGGATCACATTTGCTTTCTGGCTCTAGCTTGAATAACATAGAGAATGGAGTGTGCATACCTTAATTGCATACTAAAATATTGCTGTGGCCATCCTCTTTTTAAGGAATCTTCCAGAATTCCTTAAAATTATTAATCTATGTACATTTGAGTGCTTAGTTTGTAAAACAGTGTATGTCAGGCCCAAAGGTTTGTTCAGAAACCTGTGGCCTGCGCTATTGAAGGTGGGGGTGTTGACTATAAAGGCTGTGTAGTTCTGATTCCACCTCATGCCTCTTTCATCCACCAACAGACACTCCCTGTTTTGCTAGCTAACTCTTGTAGGTTCTTTTTCATCCCTGCTTTCTCCCTTTATCACTGTCTTTCTGTCTTCCTGTCCCTCTTTCCTCCTTTTGTGTTTTTTTTCTCTTGTGTTTTCTAAAGAAAAATAAGTGCCAATCCCCAAAAGTGAGTGCCAGTGGGCTCACCTGCAACAATAAAATAAGCACTGGTACATTTGTTCTGAGAAATATAGCACTTTTGTTGAGTCATTTTGTCCGTTTGTGCAGCACATTTATTTACAAATGGGGCATATTTATGAGAGGCTTGTGCCGCTGGAGCATCACTTTTTTTTATGGTCTGGTGACGAAACCCTCTCAACCATATCTATACAGTATAACACAGAAAGCCACTGTGAATGGCTTTGTATGGCTGCATAGATATGGATTAAGACAAAGCAGTCAAGGTGTTCCATGGGCATTGCAGTGGTTGTTCCCATACAACACCCATGGATTTTGACACTGCCCCAAATTTCTTTAATCACATAGCCCTGCGGCAAAACCTTACGCATCCCCAGAGTGGGTGTAACAAGGAGAAGTACTTAAAAAAATTCTTGTTTTTTCCTCTTTAGATATAAAGAGGAAAGCACCTCTCAGGATGGGTTTTCCGCAGGAAGGTCTCCCTTCCTGAACAAAAACAATCCTGCATGCGACAAGGGCACCCTTGCACCATGCTGCAAGACCTCTTGCATTGGCGTTAGGCTGCCAATTGTGCACCAGCGCAGGGGAAAAGTCAGGAATGCATCATATGTCATAAACACGGCCCTTTCACATTGGCATAGAGCAGCACAGCAAGAAGACTTGGGGTGCTGCTACACTAATTCCCCATAAATATTAAGACTGACACAATTCTGATACACAATACAGTTAAACTATCATTTAAAGATCATGTTCTGTCACTAATAAAAGCATAACAAATATAGATGTTATGACTACTTTGATAATGACAATTTTCGATTTTACATCTGTGTGTATCAATGACGCACCTTGGCTGCCAGGAGAACATTGAACTTACTAGCAGCTGCGTCTTGGTGTAGCCTTTGGATATACGGAATACATATGAACGTTTGCATGTAACTTTGTTGAAAACAGACTGTTCAGGTTGTGTTCACCCTCCACTTGTGACTTTTAAGGATCCACAGTGTGACCTGACTCTCCAGACTAACAACAAGCTCCCTAGCTCCCTGTGCTGGTTATTGGTGGTGTGGTTTGTATTATTTAATAATTTCTGTTCAGATGAATCATAAAGGTAGAATCAAGGACACTTGGTCACTTTATGTATTCGACCAAACATGAGAAAATTAGCATGTAATAGTACTGCTACCATCATTTTAACAGATATTGACAAGAATATCAAGACTGAGAAGAGAATGAGCACCGGGATGGCAGAAGGAGTTATGCTACAGATGTAGAGAAGAAGCCTGCTGAGAATGCAGGTTAAAAGACTCGATGGCCTCCAGGAGCAGTAGGAGGAAAAAAGAACCCTGAGGTGCAGGAGAGGCACAGGAGAGTAGACCCAACCAGACTCGGGGGAGAGGTAACGTTGCCTTGTCCTGACCGCTGAGGCTCTGAAGCAGAGCTGCGGCACCAGGCAATTACTTGGCGGGTGCTATACTTACTTTCTCTTTCATGAGCACTGAAAATGAAGTATCTAGTGGGCCTCTGAAGTTCGCGCTTGTGGCAAATTAGGAATATGGGCAAAGAGGCTTTGCGTCTCTTGTACTCTTAAAAATCCTTACCCCACTGATTTTTGGGGCCTGGTTATGTATTTTTTTGTTCTTGTTTGCTTCACTTTGGGTGCTGTCCCTCACAGATGGCAGGCTAATCACTGATCTCATAATACACTGATACTCAGGCTATTTATCTCTTGTTTCTCCCAAGGACTACCCTGGGTCAAGAAAGTAGAGTGCCTGGGAGACGTAATAAACCATCCAGAGGAGAGCTCCATGATGGTCCACAGAAAAATGACAGAGAAATTATTTTGGTTGTGGATGACGGAACTGATGCTGGCCTGCCTGGTTTCCCTGGTTGTTGGGGAATATCAAGTCCAAAATTACACTGCCTGAGGAGGAGGGGTCAACTACCACTGTGCTTGTTTGGTGCTATAAAGTGTATCTACTACTCCTGCAGTGCAGGATGTGCCGGGCAAAGCCTTGTCCAAGGGCAGGCCCATCCTGCACCCATCAGCTACAGGATGAGGCAGGTAAGGGCCACCTCCCTTGGTCCTGTACTAAGGATGCTTTATGGATTTACCTGCCTGGTAAGTATGTTGTGATTCCTTGTTGGGGTCTTTCATTAATCTTTTCAATACCTTCTGCTGCTGTTTTTTGCTCTCCCATACTTACAGTGCCTCAGGGGAAAGTAGCTAACTCGTGCACGACCAGCAGGGCTTGGAGGGCCAGGCTGGAAAAAGAGGCCAAGAGGCCTCACATTATCACTCCAACTCCAGCACCTCTAAAGAAGCATGCTGACATGGACACCCCTGCCCAGGGTCTTCAGGTTCTTGTCAGTGAGATCAAGACCTATATAACAGACTTTATACTAAGTAAGTTCAAAATGATGTAGGCCAATATAGGGGCCATTTAGGCTAAATTAAGCTATCTTTCTGCTCCTAACCCTTTGTCATCATATCCAGCGGTCCCTCTGGATCCCACAGGTCTTGGGGTGAAAGTCAGGGTGTCTCTACCTGCAGCTAATGACTACAATATATTGCCATTGGCTGAGCCCCGCTTACCCCCAATGAATTCTTAGAAATATTCTGTGAATAATCGTCCCATGAGTGCAAATGTCAATGAGAATAGTAAGAAGGGCCTCATAGTTGGAACCAAACTGTCAGCCAGTGCTGGCTGTTTTGAGGCTGCTGGGAGGCATAAGTGTACTGATCGCTCTAAATCCATGGAAAAAGATGGACATTTTCATCAACTTCCTCCTGATTACACTCTTTATATTTTGGTGTTAACAAAGGTTCCAATCGTTGCTCTCTTGTCTCGGGAACACTTTCAGAGCTTGAAAAACAAAAATAATTTCTCACTCAAAAGTATGACAGGATAGGCACTAGATTTGTCATCTGATATCCCGATGGTCAGAAGAACGCTGTGGATTGATCCTGGCAGTAAGGAGTCAAAGGGAGACTGTGTCATAGTGAAATTTACTCCCCTAGAATGGTGAAATCACTTTTAGATTTCTTTGAGAATCAGTATTACCCTTCAGGTCCTATTCAAGTGTTACCACTGGGTTACTTTTATAGTTTTTCCCAGAGCACATAATGGTGAGATCAGTCGGTACACTGCTGTACCTAGATAAAGATATGATATCCCAATCTGTAACTCTTTTGAACCATTGACTTCCAACTCTGAATTGGATGTGGTCCGATTAGTTAAGCACTCAACAAGCTCTGCCCCAAGCATTTTAAGCATTGTATCTTGGAACATTGCCGGAGTGCGGTTGAAACTATTTAATTCAGACTGGATTGATTTTATAAACACTCATGACATCATGTGTTGCCAAGAGACCTGGATGACATAGGATTTTTATATTGAAGGGTATCATGCTTTTTACCAACCTGCAGTGTGCTGAAAGGCGGGCAGAGTGAGAGGAGAGCTTGCTACTTTCTTCTCTGTTAGAGCATCTCCCCTCAAAATAACAAAATATTGGTCTTTTCCTTATTTTTGGTTATTCTTTTATCATTTTCTATTGACTATGATAGTCTCCTAATTACTTTTTATTATAATATTTTTAATCAGTCATCAAGCAATATAATTGTCCAATTGGATGATCATTTAGTGGCTTTTTTCAACATACTGATTGTGTTGTATATATTGTATGGGTAAGTGATTTTAACATTGCTACTTGTATGTGTCCTGATATTCGGATTTGTGGCTTTAGTAATGACCAATGCGAAAATACCACACACTTTGCCCACATGGTCTATGGTGAGGCTCTGAACAAATTATTGTTTAAATTTAATTTGGTCTTCACAGTTAATATTTGTGGGTCAAAAGACCCTTGGTTCCAACTTTTACAGGAGACCATGGAGGGAGCTCTATTTACCACATACTTTTGTCCTCTGAATTATCCTGTTTCTTAAATAATTTTGTGGTATCCAGCAGTTGCCTAAGTGACCATAACCCACTAGTGATGACCTTGAATTCCCCCATTAAAATTCTCAAACTCAAAAGATCAGATAATTTGATTTTCTCTAAAAATAAGGGAGTGCAATGTAAGTAGAACAGGTTTGACCCAGAGGCCTTTGAACAAGCCCTAGTGAGAAATTATTGGACCTCCGTCATGGTGTGCTTGGCAGCCGATGCAATCCCTGAAGTGATTCAATTAGAGTGCGCACAAGTGTGTAGGTCTATCTTGAATGGCCTTACAGCTCCGGAAATTACTAAAGCGAGAGCACCATGCAGATGGTTTGATTCAGCCTGTTCGACTAATCAAAGTAAACTGATGGGGGCATTGAAGAAGAATCCCTGGGTCACCTGTGATTTTAAGAATGCCAGGAAGGAATATAAACAGATCTTAGAAGTAAGAAAAGTGGACATTATAACAAAGGCATGTGAAGATGTAGAACTAGCAGGGAACTAGCAAATTCTGGGAGGTGGTAAATAGGTCATTTTTCAAGGAAACAGATGCACCTAGTATTGCTAATCTTATTCCAGAGAATGCCTGTGAGTCTCACTTTACAAAAATGTTCACCAATGAAGATCCATATAAAATAGATGGGCCTAGTGGTCCCCTGGCCATTGAGCCTCATGAACTCCAAAATTTGATCAAAGTTCATGAGGTAATTGAAGCAACAAACAAATGCACTTCAGGAAAGGCCCCTTGCCGGGACGGAGCCCCAGTGGACATTTTTTAATTTGGGCTCCACTTTTCACTAATGTTTTTAGATCAGCTGTCCTGGGACCTATTCCAGACCATTGTTCTGATAATTAAGAAAGGGGACCGGTCCAACCCAAGCTGTTATTGTCCTTTTTCTCTCATCGATTCTAGATCTAAAATTCTGGGACGTGTTTTAATGTCCCATCTTGAACAGATGTCCAATTTGGGTTTAGGCCCGGCATATGGACTATTGAACAATGCCTAAACCTCTACTTAATTGCGGGCAAATATGTCAAAGCGCAAAAGAGTTTTGTGTCAAGTGCTTTCCACCTGGTCCACCGCTCCACATTATTGGATCAAATAGCACACATAGGGTTGGAGGCAGAACTTTTAATACTTATTAGGTGGCTGCATCAAGATCTCACTGTCAGGGTTCGGCTCACCCCAAATTTGTTCCATGAGGGGAGATAAGCAGGGGTGCAGCTTGGCTCCCTTCCTTTTTCCGCAGTATATAAATAGGATAAACAACTACTTAATTGGAAAGGGGAAGGACGTCCCTCGTATGGGGGAAAAACTAATCCCAATCCTACTGTATGCAGATGATGCAGTGCTAATTGCCTGCACAGTATATGGGTGCCCAAACTCTGTTGGACCTGTTTTAGCATTTATGAATGATTTAGATCATAAAATAAATTATACAAAATAATACATTTGACATGTGGTCGTCCTGGTAAAGTGTTTTAACATGGGGGAGTGGACCTTAGCAAAGGTGAAGGGTTTTAATTATTTAGGGATTATTTTTAGTCAAGCCCTAGGCTGGTCTTCACTCTTAACATGCAGACTCCAGTCCCTGACCTGCAACATTGAGGCTATCTTTAGATTTGCTGCAAAGCTAATAAATAAGCCAATAGCAGAGATGCTGAGCCTGTATAGGAGTAAGTGCATAGTGGTGGGAACATGTGGCGCTGGTTTGTGGGGTTACACCAAAACTAATATCCTTCAAAATACAGAAAATCATTTACTCCCAGACTTTTGTTGAAACAGAAGGAACCGCTACCCTAATATGCCATGAAGAGCTAGGGTTAACATTTTTGGCCCCGTTATTGTTCTGGATTAAAATCTGGTGCACACCGGAAGCCGATATTACTAGAACATGCATTATGGACTGGCATTAAATAGGTCAGACTGCATATTGTGGCTCCCATATTTGGAAGATTCACTTAAAAAACTGGGTTTATATGAGCTGTTTGAAAATACTCGCACTATTGAGCCCAAGCACAAGTCATGCATTAAAGAATGTTATTTAGCATATCGTAGGGACATTCACATTGAAGCAGCCCTGTTATTGGACTCAGTTGCCAAATATGCTGCTGTCTCTGCAACACGTGGTACCGAGTAGTACCTAGGTTGGATTGTTAACCCCACCAACCACCATTGGTTAACTCTTGAGAATCGGTAAACTGCATCGTGGGTTTGCTTTCACTTTGTCGTTCATGGTAACAGGTTCTCCCGCCTTGCGTGTGTGAGCTCACCACACAATGCACGTCATTTTATGCCGTTTTGTACCATACCTTGTACCCTGCACCCTGACTTTCTTTCCAGGCCTTTGTCTTGTGTAATACGAGTTTGAGACATTACAATGAGGGGCTAATTTATTTGCAACATTTAGGATCCCCTAAAATCTTTTATGCCATCTTAAACTGTATTAGATCAGTCTTTCGTATACGGAAAAAGTATGAATTTTTGTCATCCACACTGGCTTTTATTATGGCGTTTTTTTGTGGTTCTATTCTTTTTCTTTTTTAGGAGGAATTTAGTACAATTTATTTATAATGAATTTGTCCACTTTTATCGACAGTTATGGCAATGCATCGTACGATATTTTGTCGTGCTTTTATGGTTTTGACCGAATAAAGTTTTGTTTGACTGCCTGTGGCTGACCACTTGTATTAGTTGACATGTATGCATGCTTCTGAAGTTAATTTACATATGTATATGTGAAAAAATATAATTAACTTGCATACGTATATATGAAAAAAAGTGAAGGTTCTGTTTCGGTCATGCAGGTGTTACAGTGTTTCTAGCGTATCTGTTTGACATACTCCTCTGGCATTGCTCCACAACCTCTATGGTTTTTAATTATTTTCGAAGCTGTGGGTCCTGTACATTCCAATTAATATATTTCTTCACAGACAATTAAAAACAGTTTCCAGGAAACATCTTTTTCAATCCTCTCTGTATGCCCGTTTTGATTTGTCGATATAGAGACGATCAACATAATTCCATTTAATAATACAATTTATTACAAATAGAATATGCAAGACATGGATATGTTCTTGCTTTATGTGGTTCAATACCCTCTCAGTGTGGTTAGTGTTCAGTATAAAACAAACGCCATTAACTTTCGCAAATGCTTATGTGAAATAATTTTAAACAATACACACACATTAGGTTCAGATTTATCTCGTTCTGAAAATCCTTTTTTTGGGGATCAAATAGAGTAGATTTCCTTACCCACCAAAGGTAGACAAAAGAAAAAAATTACAAATATTTAGGAACCCCTGCGTCTAAACTATGGTTGCAGGAGTTTAGTTGCTTTAAAATCTAACAGACGCCCCTGAGAAGCTTTTACTTTTGTAGGATATAAACAAAGGAGCCCACCGTGAACCCACTATATTAGAACAAACACAAACTTTGGTATTTTATTACAATGTTCATTATATACTAGTCTAAGATATGTTTAACGACCTAGGATGATCACCATAAAATGGATACCTCAGCAATTATGAATATTATTAAAGGGAACAAAATATAGATCTCAAACTTTCTTCATCACTCATTCTCAGTCTGTTAATCTAGCATTTTCTATTGGCCTTGCAGCATTGTGTTTTATGCAGTTTTTTTTCAGGTAGCACCCTGTAAACCTGTTGCAGACCAGGGTGTTTTCGTTTTAATGTGTTGACAGACAGCATATCCCACAGTATCCTATTTTACTATTTCCCCATATCTATTGCCTGAAAGATTATAAACCTTTTTCTCCATAGCAACACTATGGCCCTAGCGGGAACACTTTTACTTTGACCTTTTTTTTTAAACATATAGCTGAACACAATTATTTTACTTCAAACGTTCTGAAGTATTAGTATCTTTTGCATTTATACCTATGTCAGTGCAGAAATCAGAGCTTTTAGTAAGGTGCCGGAAAGCGGAAAGCGTTCCCTTTTAGCTGGAAGGGCGCTTACACTGGGCAGGAAGAGAAGATTGTTGACATCACACATGATGACACCACGTAGATCATTTTGTTGTTGGCCAGCATTCTCCCTCATCGGGCAGTCTTCCTAGCAGCAAGTGCTCCTGTAAAAAAAAAAACTTGGATATCCACCGAATCCAGCCTGGTGGTCTTCCAGTTGCCCCCCGTTCCTTCTTACATCGAGGTGTAACTCCAGCCATTTCTAGAATGTTTCAAGGAAATCAAACACCAATTCAAACAGAGTTCTCTCGGCCAATGACTTGTATCCACCCTACAACCTCGCAGCTGGAAATCTTCAATGTGAAGGACAGCAAATCGGTCGCCTCACATAGTTAAACATATGAGAGTGTTGGCATTAGAAACTGCTGTCTTCTGGATGTTGAGTCCTTCTAACAGCAGTTTTATGTGCAGTGTGAAGTTAATGGAAAGGAGACCAAGCACAACATTTCACACATCACAGGAGCGTTTCTACCTACAGCAAGACCTCCCAAGGCTAACACAGAAATAGACCTGAGAGATGGTGATCTTAGATAAAAACCTTTAGGACCTCATTAAGTTGTACCATAACCTTCTGTAAGTGTTGATGGAGATAGATGCAAGGCTTTGTGCTACGTTCATTCAGCTCATACAGGCCCTTTCTCAAAGGGGTGCAGCTCAAGCTGCAGGGCCAAATCGGTTCCCTAAGACTACTGGTAGTCAACAACCATTTCATGGACTACCACCAATCCAGCTCCTTTCAGTACACTTACTTCTCAACCCAATATGTACCAAACGTTGAATAGCTGCAGATGTAGGCAAACCACCTGTGAGCTTGACATCGACCTCCACCCCAATGAACACTTCAATTGATATTCACTCCACAGTCTTTAAACATCACCATCCAATTTGTATGTGTTGACTCATGATGCCAATGTAATTGTCTGTTGATTTCTTTCCTGCACTCATTTGAAAAGTTCTCTGCTCCTACACCTACCTTTACGCTGTGTCTTATATCATGCTTACCTGCATCGAAAGATGGGAGCATAACACAACTAGGAAATTCAAAAAGTGAAATGTATGGGCATGGCGTTCACGATAGATGGTAAGGGTAGGGCTAAAACAGTCTGAGGAAGCGAATACATAAGGAAAACAGCTTCTGAGACCATGTGCAGAAAATAAACATGGGTTCTGGGGGAGAAATAATGTAGGGAAGTTAGAGGAAATTCAATTTTTCTAAATAATCTGTGAACCAGCCTCTAATCGGTTGCTGGTCTCTTCAAATCCCGTCAGCAAGATTCAAGGAAATGACAGTGGAGTTTTCATACCTATGGGCTCATGGGGTTCCTTGGCAAAGTTCATTTTCGACTGCACTGCTGCAATTCCTGTGGATGGACACTCACAGCTGGAGAAAGAATGTGAAGGAATTCTGAAGCCCTGCGGTTGTGCAAACTGCAAAATTGTCCTTGGATGTGGCCTCAGTCCCTGATGTCACGGGTGCCGGCACTTGGGACACCACATGTTACATGTCATCCAGGCCAGGAGAACTGTTGTTATCAGTGTCTTCCTGGCTTGTGGTGTCCAGGGTGACCACATCCAGGATGCCTGAGGTCCCCAACAGGAGACGTTTTGTTTCAGACTGTGGGGGTTATTCCAACTTTGGAGGAGGTGTTAATCCGTCCTAAAAGTGACGGTAAAGTGACGGATATACCACCAGCCGTATTACGAGTCCATTATATCCTATGGAACTCGTAATACGGCTGGTGGTATATCCGTCACTTTTAGGACGGATTAACACCTCCTCCAAAGTTGGAATAACCCCCTGTGTCTCCTTCAGCATGGGCACAGTAGTTCATCACTTGTGTGGTCTATGGGCTTTCACTTGTAAAGCACAATCTGCTGAAGCTTCTTGGTGCTTAGTGATGTCATCATCTTCCTACCTCATGTGTCTCTTGACACCCGTCATTTTTATAATAGTTTTTTGCAGCATTGAATGCTACTATTACTTTGCATCATATGTGTAGCTGTTACTGGAGATCTCCCCTACTTTTACGTAGACACCTGAATCTTGTTTTAAGAATCCCAAATGTGCTTGTATCTTCATCCAAGGATGTAATGCATAAGCATTGTCACCTACAAATAAAAAAAATGACCTTAGCATAAGTAAGTTGTTTGTACAGTGTACATGTTCACATTATTTAAAACACTTACCAAGCAAATATCCATCTCCAAAGTCATCTTAAGAAAGACAAAATTGTGAATCCAACTATGGCAGAATGTGTAAGACTCATGTGTGTTTGCCAGGAAATATGCTACAAGGTCTCTTATGACACAGGAGACATCACACACAACCTGACTGTAATATCTGTCAGCCTTAGGGTGGTCTTCCCATAAACCTTTTGCCTCTCCTCCTCCATTTGTGCTGGACCTACTTTTTATGGCTTTAGGACTCTGGAAACTGTACCACTGCCACCTTGTGCTAAAGTGCATGAGCTCTCTGCTTAAAAAATAGTAAAATTGGTCTACCCACAATTTGCATATTGAATTTACTTGTATGTCCCTAGTAAAGTGCAAAACATGTGCTCAGGGCCTATTGTATCTTTTCCTAAAAATGGTTTTCATGAGTGGTTTACAGTACTAAAGTCAAAATCATCTCAGCTTTAAGGAAAATGGAGAGCTGAATCAAAAAGCTAATGTTGTATCACAGTGTTGACATTTATCTGAGAGGTAGCCTATTTTCCCTATTTTTTGTGCTCTGAAACTACTTCCAGTTTGTGGTGGAAACCAGTGGGAAACCCATCAGTGAATCAGAAAAGCTGTGCATTTCTGAAACTAAACAAAATTCTGAATTTAGAAAAGGGGTCATATGTGTAGATCCCTCAAGGTTTTGCCAAAGAAAATAACTGCTAAAAAAAAACATATATTGAAATTGAGTAGGAATAAACGAGTATCAAGACAACTTATGTATTTCTGAAATGGGCACAAGATCCAGAGTTTAGGAGAAGTGGTTAGTTCTAAATTTCTGAATTTGTGGGTACCCAACTGGCATATGATCTGTAGGGTATTTTTCAAAATGTCATCTTTCTTCTGCACTGGCTTACATTTGAAAGGCACACATGCAGTGAAATCCAGTTGGTAATACCAAATGTTCTACTATTCTATGCTCCCACATGTCCCCTGATAAAAATGGTACCTCACTTTTTAGTGAGGACACAGTGCCCACAACCGAAAATAGCCAAAAACGCATTATCGACGCAGCACATTTTTCAACCTAGTTTTGACCCTCTTTTTCCAATGTGGGTATCTCTAGATTTTCGACCCTAGCTTAGCTGACACCTAGAGAAGCCTAGCAACCTGTACATTCTTCAAAACTAGACACAAAGGGATATCCAGGGTGGGCTGACTTGCATGGCTCTCACCACATTTTGTTTTTAGGGAATCCCTTGCAAACCTCAGACTTTGACTAAAAACACACTTTCCTTACAATTCTGTGATGGAAAGCTCTAGAATCTGCAGGGAGCCACAACCTTCCTTTCCCCCAGCATTTCCCCAAGTCTCACAATAAAAATGGTGCCTCATTTGTGTGGGTTGACCTAGGGTCTCATAATGAGTCTGGCGGTCCTGGGACCGCCGGACTTGAAAAGGCGGTCAGACCGCTGCAAAAGCAGCGGTCCGGCCTCATATTATGACTGTGGCGGAGGCGCCATGGCCCAACCGCTGGCCCTGCCAGGTTGCCACCAGGCAACAGCCTGGCAGTTTCGGCAGTCGTAATCCACCAGGGCAGTGCTGCTTGCAGGATTATGAGCGCCGAATTGCGGGCAGTAAAAAGCGCAAATGATGTTGTCGCACCTGATGCACCACAACATTGCCCCCGGCTCGTTTACGAGCCCGCATCAATGTTGTGGTGAGGTTCCCACTGGGCCGGCGGGCGGAACCGCTGTTTCCATATGCTGGCCCGGGGGAAACTTGTAATAGGGCCCATGGAGGGACAGCCGCTTAGGCAGTCATCCTGAAGCAGAAAGACATAATGAGCTCCATAGTGCCTGCAACAGGAAATGTTCCAAAATGTAAATTGGAACCAGTCCCTTCTTCCACCCAAAACTGACCCTCTTTTTTCAATGTGGGTAGCTCTAAGTTTTGGACCCTAGCTCAGCTGGCACCTATCGAAACCTAGCCAGCCTGTATATTTTTTTTAAACTAGTCACCCAGGGGTATTCAGGGTGGGCAGACTTGTTACTCAAAATCCATTGAAACCCCCAAAGTTTAACTTTTCCTCACATTTCTGTAACAGAAAGTTCTAGAATTTGAAGGGAACCACAAACTTCCTTCCATCTGGAATTCCCCCAAGTCTCCCAATAAAAATAGTACCTCAACATTCCATGCACATAAGCACCAGTTCAGGCATACCTCCAGTGAAGCGCCAGTTAACACACATCGCCAGCCAAGTGCCAGTCAATGCACACTGCTAGTCAAGCGCTACTTCATGCATTCCTACCAGTGTTCACCATGAACGTATCGATATATCCAGTACTATTCTCATATAGCATGTACATCTTAATTTCATAATGTGCCCTCTTGCAAGGAATATACTGGCTAAAATCCAAACAGCCCTTGAACAGGACCAAGTCCTCATCCATAGCTATTTCGTTCCTTGGAACATAGATCTCTGAAAAGCTATCTGCAAAGTGATCAAGGACAGGCTGAATCTTAAAAAAAGCTGCCAATCAGGGAGATCTTGTGGCAACGCTAAAGCCTTATCAACAAAATCGAAGAAATTGACCTGCACTCCAATGAGGGGGATATAAAAAGTAATGACCAACAAATTATGGTAATGTTAGATTGTTGGAAAATGGGTTATTGGTAGGGCAGGTAGGTACCTACACCTAGCAACAAGCCACCAACCTCCACATAGGTACAGTTAGGTCTCAGTAAATTAATCCCAGCTCAACCCTTGGTAGCTTGGCAAAGAGCGTCAAGGCTTAACTTAGGAGACAAAGTGTAAAGCATTCAAATATCACAAAACAGTATTTAAATAAAACACAGGAAACAGTTTAAAAATCCAAAACCAATTTATAAAAATAGTTTATATTTTTATCCTTAAAATGACACAAAAACGATTAAAATCGGTTCAGGTGAACCGGAGATATGAATTTTTAAAGTATTATTATTTTCTAGCGCTTAGAAACAAAAAGCGCCAATCGGGTCATCTGGTTGCACCAGGACCGGGGCAAAGTCAAACTTTCAGGCCGACCGCGATGGAGCCCTGCTCGGCTACAAGTCGCGGGAGGCCTCGGTTAAAAAGTTACCTTCTGACTTAGTCTCTTTTTTGATGTTTTTCTTCCCCGGGACGAACCTGCCAGTTGGATCCGACCTCCTGGAGCCCTTGTCCGGATACGCAAAGTCGGTTTCCTCGGTGGTGATTTTTACCTTCGGACTTAGTCGTTTTTTCGAGATGAAAATCCTTCGACCGGGGTAAACCTGGATCTTGATCCGACGTCCGTGGAGCCCTTCTCGGATACGATGGCTGGAACTTTTTACGTTCGGACTTAGTCTCTTTTTTGGATGTTTTTCTTTACCGGGACGAACCACGAAGTCAGGCCGGGTCGCGGTTGAGGCAAGCCGGCTAGAATTTCCGCGTCGGGTCGGTCACTTTATGGAGCTTTTTTTCAAAAATTCTCCAATCTTTTCCAAACTTCTGGGGCTTCACCCAGATGTTCTTTTAAGGTTCTTTTGGGGTCCACAGCTCACCCCAAGGGTCCAGAAGTTCTGTGATGGTCCTTGGGAAGTGCGGACTTCAACTCCCAGAATGCACCTGGGGCAAACTCCTTTTTGGCCACTGGACAGTGGTCAGCTGGTCGCTTTCTTCAGGAGTTGGTGCAGGGGACTCTGGTTTGGCAATTTTTCACCTGTAGCAAACAGGGAGTCCCTCCTTGAACCAGTTGAAGCCAGGCAAAGTCATTATTGTGGTGAAGCCCAAGTGTGCAGCTGGTGCAGTCCTTCTGAGTGCAGGTTCCAGGTGCAGGCCAGGGGTCCAGCAGGGCAGTCCATCTTCTTCTTTAGTTCCTTTCTTGTTGAATTCTGGAGGGGATCTGAGGCGTGGGTGCAGGTCTGCCAGTTTTATCCTTGCTCCTGGGTGAAAAGCAGGGGGGCCCTGGTTCTCCAATCAGGGACAGGGTCGTCCCCCTGTGATGACCACTTCCTGGGAAGTGTGGCAAAAATCCATCCCAGAAGGCAACAGTCTCTAAAAATCCAAAATGGATGAATCTGATTTTTGGAGGAGAGATCTGGCTGAGCCCACCCACTGGTGTGGCTAAAAATCATAAACACACCCCTCTCCTGCCCTCTCCTAATCTAATCAAGGGGGCACCTAGCTGTCTGGGGTTGCAGGATGTGGGGGTGTTGCTGGGTGCTCCAGATGTCCTTCTCTGCCTTTGAAGACCAGTTTGGCAGCCCTCCCCCTTCCTGCCTCACCATCTGCTGAGGGGAGATTCTCTCCCCCAAGCACATTCCTTTGTGTGAAGCCAGGCCACTTCACACCTCATTAAAGTAGCCTGGCAGAAGCTGCTGCAGGCTGGCCAATCAGAGCACAGCAGCAAAAACAATGCAGAGCTGAAATTGGCAACTTTTTAGGTAAAGTCTAAACTTTTTACCTGAACTGGTTATATTAAATCCAACAACTGGAAGTTGTGGGATTTATTATAACAATCAATTTGATACCAAATTCTTGGTATGTAACATTTAAGGAGACTTTAAAATTTAAAATAAAGTCTGCCCATTCTAGCTTATGAAGGCCATTTACTTCAATGAGGGAAAAACGAATGTGGCTGTTTTTACCTCACCAGGGCTTATAAATCTATTTTTATAAAGTCCCTGCTTATAGTTACATGGCACCCAGCCCTAGGGGCACATAGGGCACACCTTAGGGGTGACTTATATGTAAAAATAAGGTAGTTTAAGACTTTGGAAGTACCTTTAATTCCAAAGTCGAATTTGCATATAACTTTAATTTAAAAGCAGCCAGCAAGGCAGGCTTGCTTTTAAAATGACACTGGGCACCTCAGCAATGCACCTAGGTGTGCACCACCTATGCTGTGGTCCCTAAACCTACATGCCCTACTATATACTAGGGACTTATAGGTAGGTTAACTTAGCCAATTATAATTAGCCTAATTTGCATATCCATTTTACACAGAGCACAGGCCCTGGGACTGGTTAGCAGTACCCAGGGCACCATCAGAGTCAGGAAAACACCAGCATAAAGTGGAAAATGGGGGCAAAAAGTTATGGGGCCTCTGCAATCAGCCCTAGTTTCTCACACAACCCCCCCCCAGCCCACACGCCCAGGAGACTCAGCCCAACCCTGGGAGAGTCTTCCTGGCTTGTTAGGCGAGGAAGACAGTGAAGAAAACTGGCTGTCCCTTTGCAGGGCCTACTCTGCCTTATATCCTCCTGTCAGGGTCACTCCCTCTGGGTAGTGAAGCCATCCCAGCAGTAAAAGGACCCAACTCAAACTGAAACTTCCCTCTAGGGGGGTCTTCCTCCTCTCTCTCTGCCAACTTGGGTAGTGAGGTGCCCACCTCCCCTACTCCAAACTTTGCTAGGGCAACACCTAGCTTAACCAAAGAGGTCACCCAACACTTGAGCAACCCCACCATGACCAATAGGGTCAGGGGGCCTACTTTGCTATTGGCCCTGGGGTCTGCCTCCCAGACCAAGTACAGTGCTGCCAGGAAGGCTAGCACCCAGCAGAGGCTACTGACAGCTGTCAGTACCCAGAACCACACCCTAAGCTCTCCACTGACAGGTGGCTGAGCTGCTTTAGGGGCATCTTTGGGGTCCTGGCACCCCTCTTGCTGTCTAGAGTGGGGGGCTACCACCTCCTGTGGCAGACACCCTCCTTCCACTCTCCCTTCTGTCAGTGCAGGGGCAACACCTTGCATCTGGACAGCTGCCTGACTACTCAGGACTTCCTTAGGGTCAGGGGAGGCCTCACCAGTGCCAACTCTGGGCTTCCCCCCTACTGGGGCAGAAGGCCTTTGGCTCCCTGGAACTCTCTTTAAGAGTGGCCTACCCTTCCTTTTCTTCTTTCCTTTTCTTGGGGACCCCTGTCTCCTAACTGTAGGGACTGACTCCCCAGGACTTTGGGTTGGGGGGGCGCCCTGGGCGACCACCCCATCTGGGACCAGACCCACCTCTGAGAGGTCATTGCCCAGGATACAATCTAGGTGGAGGTCAGCACTGACTACCACCCTAATCCAGTCAAGGATACCCTCCCTCTCTAGGGGCACTATGGCTACAGGTTTGGAGGTGACCTCCCCTGTGGCTATCCTGACTTTCTTTGTCTTTCCTGGGACATACATGTCTGGGGTCACTAACCGGTCACTCACTATACAGTAGTGTGACTGGCACAGGTGTCTCTCAGGCCAGTGGTAGGGATCCCATTCACTTGAATGTGGTGGAAGTGTATAGAACATCTAAGGGCTGTCCAACTAGATGAACAGGTGGATACTATAAGTAGTTCCAAATTTGCTCTGCCAAATGATTGTTTACAACTGATATTGGAACCACAATATCAATCTAGGGGATGATTTGATATCTTAAATAGAGGAAATATATTAATACTATTGCAAGCTATTCCTGCACTAAAAGATATAAAATCTACGGATATTGTCTCCATGGAGTTTTTACCAAGGGAATATACAAATGAAAGAGGTCTCAACAAATTAACCCTGGTAACCTGGAGGTCATCACACTTAATAAAAAGAGTTGTTAAAGAAAAACACTCCTTCTTAAAATCGGGAATGAATTTTAGTATACCCAAACAAGTAGGCTATCCTGACCCGCCAGGGGAACAGATTAATTCGCATAAACAATCTAAGCAAAAAGAGTAGGTTAAACCTTTCTCTGTTCTTAGATCGGCAAGTGGAAGAATGGAAGATTTCCCCTTAGGGCGAATCATGCATATCACAGCTAGATTTAGATGGATTTTGGAAATAATCCACCTAGAACAACATCAGTGACTTAAGAGTAGTAGGGCGCACAATAAGTTGACAATTTTGCATGAAAACCCTCTCCAAGTTTCCTCCTGGAATATAAACGGGGTTAGATCAAATACCAAACAAAAAGATCTGTCAAGCCTACTAATGAAATTTCAAATTCTTCTTCTCCAGGAGACCTGGGCCACCGCCCCTTTTTCCTTTGATGGATATATGGGATTTTTTTCCCCAGCAATAAAGGAGAAAAGGTATAGACATCCAAAGGGGGGATTAGCAATTTTTATCTCGACAGGATTAAACATATTATATACTCAATTATATGAGGAAAACACAGATTTCCTGCTAGTAAAGCTAGATGGGTAGAATAAGGAACATTCCAGCCCACTCCTGCTAATTAATGTCTATATCCATCCAGATGCACAATCCAGAAAACATATATCTTCCAAATTGATAGATACAATTTTAACTGCCCGTCGGGATTTAGGACCTCTGGAGCTCTTAATAGCTGGGGACTTTAATCTGAAATTATTAAACCCCTTTGAAAGGGATACACAAACTATCTTGCAAGATCTATTATGGGCGGGATCACAGCAGTCCCTGGGGGTAACAGAGAAAGAAAAATCCAGGACAGTAGCACTCTCCTTAGTAAAAGACCTTGAGGCTCTTGGGCTTAGACTTTTAAATGGAAGATATCCGCAAGATACTCCGCCGGCATCTACCTGCTACGTCACTGAAACCCAAGCGACAATTGATTATACTGTGGCCTCCTTATTTTTGCTTACACTTATTACAAAATTTTATATTGTAAAATCAGATATGAGTGACCATGGCCAGCAATGCCTGGAGATAGGATGTGGCCCCCCTACCTTTAACCCTGCACTACCTACACCCAAGGATATTAATACAACAAACTACAAAAAACTTCGATGGACGGAAAAGTTAAAGGAATCCATTGGTGAATGGTCAATGGTGATAATCGACCAATGCCATATGGACATAACTGGGAACCCAATAGCGATTTGGTCAACCTTCCTATATACATTTGCGGCTGTTCTTCTCACAGATCAACCACAAAAGAGGTATCAAAACCAGGGGTGAGGTGCGAAGACAAAAAGGAACATACATTTTTCAGCACACATGATTAAATTAAGAAAAGAACGAAATAGAGCTTTAACTTTATATAATAATAATCCAGCAAACCTTTATCTCAAAGCTGACCTAAAAAATCTAAACAACATATACTGGAAACAAATATTGGAATACAAGCATCAGGAAAACCATGAATTTTGGGCAAAGGCCCTATTCTTAAGCAAAAAATCAAATACACAGGGTTTTGGTAAAATGGTGAATGCCCTGAATAAAGCCCCGATGACCCTGACCAGCTCTAATATCTCGGAAGCCATCTGGTTTGATTACCTAAGTCACAGTTTTGGTGAACAAAAGAAAGCCAGTAAAAATTTAGAAGAGGAAGCAAAAAAGTTAAGCCTAAAAAGAGTAAAATTAAAACCCCTCACAAACCAAAAGGAAACCAAAGAAATAATATCTACAATGGCTGAAATTATGAGCTCAATAAAAACCAGCAGAACTGGGGGAGCTCCTGGTCCAAATGGGATCCCAAATGCCTTGTTTAAACGGAATCCTGCCTTTCGGGGTGAGAAACTGGCTTTGACTTTCAACCATTGGATGGCGCTTAGAAGTATTCCAAAATCTTGGAGGGCGCGCAATAGTTCACCCAAAATTCAAAGGTGGTAATAAATCACAAACTGAGAGTTATCGATTAATTACCTTAACAGATGTAGAAGCTAAATATTACACAGGGATCTTACTGGAGCATCTTTGTAGGTGGGCAATTGACAATAGCATCATTCCCTCCAATCAGACAGGTTTTGTGAAGGGCCAGGGTACTGCCGCAAACATTTTAACTCTATCCTTGATTATTGATAAGTGTAAACAAAATAATCAACCCTTGTATCTGTGTTTTGTAGATTTTAAATCAGCCTTTGACCTGGTACGGTGACCTCTCCTATGGGAGAAATTAGTCTCCTGGGGGATACCGGAGAATCTGTTAAAGGCAATTGAACAGCTATACACAGATACATGGGTAAGAATTAAGATAGGGGATGGATCTTTCCTTTCAAGGGAAATTAAAACAAAACAAGGACCGAAGCAGGGCTGTGTGCTGGCACCATATCTTTTTAATCTCTTTCTATCAAATTTGACTGACGAACTAAATAAGGAAAATGCACATCCCCCAAAGCTTGGTGATATGACTATTTCAAACTTGCTATATGTCAACGAATTAGTACTCCCGAGTCAAAATAAAGTAGGGCTACAGCGGCTCATTATAAATATATCCGAGTATGCAGAGCAAAATGGATTGAAAATAAATCAGAAAAAAAACAAAGTAATGGAAATTAGCAAAAAAACGTTGAAAGTTAAAAAATGGAATACACCAAGGGGTGTTTTGGAACAAGTAAACCAGTATAGATATCTGGGTGTACTTTTTGATGAACGAGCCCTTTTCTTCCCCAGTAACAGGAGCTATACAGAAAAGGAAATGTTTTACTTTTCGCTTTCCGCTCCTTAAAGAAACTGCTTACCGGCCCTAGTTACTGGCAGTTGCTTCAAGTCGTTGCAGCCAAATTAATTCCAACTTTATGATATGGAAGCGAAGCCCTGTGTGGACAAGATGCTATTATCCCAAATAAAATTACTGGGAAGATCTTTAGGTCCCTATTCCAGCTACCGGGTATACCTCCCAAGCACAAATTAGGCTAGAATTTGGTTATTTAAACCAATGTATAGATAGGAACGCCAGTTACCTTAAAGCCTGGAAGCATTTACAGCTAACAAAAGAAAATCAGCTCTGCCGAGCACTTTGGAAGGAGATTAGTTCAAACTCTAAAGCTAAACAGTACTTAGATCAGGCATTAACAGACTTGGAAGTAGTGGAATTATGGGACTCAAACCTTTCCTACTCTGCTTTTAAAAAAATCCTAAACCGAATAGCAAAAAAAAGATCAGTGATCATGGATAAGAATTTATTGGCCTCTAGATCACATTCCTGGATGATAATAAACGATTATAAACTTCTGAAATGTCAGCCTTACTTGGAAGCTGGGTGGACAAAGTTAGACAAGGAGCATTTGGCATCATTCCAGGTGGTGCCCATCTAGTCTTGTGGAAACGCCCCGCAACAATCCCTCAGTGTAGGCTGTGCGGCCGGGGCTGGGAAGATATAATCCATTTGATCTCTATTCGTAATAGTCTACGAAATGAACACAAATCTGTATTGAAGGCAGTATTTAATCAAAGAAGAATACGGTCTTGCAGGCAAGCGGTGATTGCCTGTTTTAAACCATCTGACGTTGCTCTGAATGCCAAATTTACCAAGTTTTTACGCTTAATATCACAATTGTTTTTAAAATAAGATCTTAATTAGCCCAAATATATTAAGTTTTTGTACAGAACACACAGTGTTTTTTCAATTCTCTTTTAAAAACAATAAATTACTGTACAGCATAGCCAAACCCACATGGGTACGAGTAATTTGCACTGACCTCGGAATCGGAGACATTTATTAGAAAAATTCTTAAATAATATTTTATTTATGTATATTAGATGTTATAGTTGACATTCTAGACTGTCTATTGCATGTGATGTGATGTATTCGTTTTTATTAACTATGCATTGAATAAACTTGACCACAGAACAAAATGTAGCATCCGAAGTGGAAGCAAATATCGAACATGACTCATGGTTACAGAAAATTTAGCTGTTGCCTTCAAAGGCCTAGTGGACCATTATGAAGACAGCTTCCTTATCAGGTCCATCAAAAAAGTTAAACCCAAGAGCTTCTTTAACTCATTAAGATTTGAAGGGGTCTACCAGCTAGCTCTGGAGTGGGGCTTGAGTCTTTCAATGTTGTCCCTCAAATACTGTTCAGCATAGAAATTAGTCTGGTCAACAATCTCATAAAAAAATACATTGTCCATTAACAACTGAAAGAAATGTATAGGTAAAAGGTATTCATTCAACACCCTGTGACACCAGTAAAGACAGGCAACACAGAGTCCAGGACCTCCAATATGAAGCCTTCCAGTCGCAGGCTACAATCCAGATGTCTCTTGTTGCACTATCAGCCTAAGAGTGCCCTCCTCTAAAAAAAGGCACTTCCTAGGGGCTGATAGTAGGTTAATCATCAGATCATTCCTCTAACACAGAAATTTCACTGCCAGAATTCTAGTCTTCCTCCTCTGCATTGGATGCATATTCATTCTCATAATCATGGTCAGAAGAAGAATCAAAAAAGCACCTCAACAACCTGCTGAGCGGTAATATTGCAGCTAGTTAATCCTTACTAATAAAAGTAAATTGACAAATAGCTCACCAATAGCCAATACTGTCTAAAATAAGTAATAAAGAAAATGTAGCTTTACCAAATGGTCTAGAAGAAAAACTCAATCAATACAAAGCACACAAAGACCTACATACTCAAAAATGATACCACTCACTTTCCAGAGACAGAGAGGCTTGCCAGCACCTACAGACACAGCAATCACCAACGATACCCACTAGAAAGGAAAAACAAAAGAAAATAGTACATAAGACAACTAAATACACACTGTGCACAAATCCAAGGCAGATTTCACAGACAATAACACAGAAGCTAAATATGGTGGTAACATTTCACCATTTGCAAAAAACACATTCATGCAGGGAAATCATACTCATCAGTAGTAAACAGTACAAAAATCATTTTCTTACCAAACATATGCAACTACACAAACTGCAGATTTACCAGTGCCAAAACTGCAAGCAGGAATCACAGCAAAGGAAATCAAAAGCTTTGCACTGGAATAAAAAGGCAAAATAAAACATCATAATCACAAATGCAAATGATGACAATAAAACAGTTAACATGATTAAAATCGATGTCTGCCCATCACCACTCAAATGCCAGCCACCCACATCACCAGCCAGAAGCCAGTCAACACACATTGTCAGCCATACGCCAGTCGAACCACACCAGCAGCAAAATCCCCAATTCAAGCACACCACCATCCAAGCGCCAGTCCACACACACTGCCAGTCTACACACACTGCCAGCCAAATGCCAGTCCACACTCACTGCCAGTCTAACACTAGTCCACACACACTGCCAGTCCACGCATATTGCCAACCAAGTGCCAGTCCATGTATACCGCCAGCCAAGTGCCAGTCAATACATACCGCCAGTCAAGCACAAGGCTACACAAACTGCCAGGCAAATGCCAGTGCACAAAAAGCCAGCCAAATGTCAGTACACACAGGCCTTTAACCAAACTCCAGTTCAAACACACAATGACATTTTTCCTGATGTCTATTGGTTTTCTGCCCCCCGCCGGGGGCAGATGCGCCAACAAAATATGGCCAATACACCCCCAGAGAGGGATGTAAATGTCCACAATATTGCCCCAATAAAACAGAGTGACCCTACATATAAATATTAAAATCCCTAGTGTCTAGTGGTTTTCTGCATCCCTGGGGGACAGACTGGCTGGTGTATGTTTGCCAGGACAATCTGCAGAAAATGGCCAAATGTATACCAATTTATTTCTCCTCTAAAGGGCCCCAGGGTATCCTTCCCTGACATGTCAATAAGAAAATCCCTGGTGTCTAGTGGGCTTTCCGACCCCATGGATGGCAGACCGACCTAAAAACAGCCAATCTGCCCTCGGGGGATGGAATTTAAAAAAATACACCCCAAAGGGGAGCGACCCATGCCCAAGGAGTCCCTCCCCACAAACGTATCAAATTAAATCCTTGACGTAAAGTGGGTTTTGACCTCCCAAAGGACAGGATAGTCAATAAAATGGCCAAACTAGCTCCTGTGGAGGCTAGAGCACAGAAAACACGTGTTGCTCCACAAGGCACCAGCTCTTGTCTAAGTGGTCACTGTCTTCTAATTCAGGATAAAAAGTCCCTGGGGCCTAGTGGGGTTCAACCTGTCCTGGGGCAGATTGGCTGAAAAATGCTGATCTAGCCCTGGGATCAAAACATGGAAAACATATGCACACCATATACCACTAGGGAGCGACCCTTGCCTAAGGGGTCTCTCCTCTAAAATGCAAAAGAAAACATTCCTAGTGCTCTAGTGGATGGATTCCGGCTCCACGATCGCAGGCCCCATCTGCGATTGTGGAGCAGGAATCGATTCAAAACAGGCACAGGGGGAACATTTTAACTATTTCCTTTACCTTTGAGTCTGATTCTTGCAAAAGCCCCCCTCCCATAGAAGGACTCACCATGGCAGTCCCATCTCCTGCCTTCCCAGCACCATCTGATGATGTTGGTGGGCAGTGCGTGCACCGACATCATCAGATCAACAATGAGGGAGTCAGGATGGCAGCAGTAGTACTTCCGCTGCCATCCCTGGTGGGGGCCTGTAGATGGGTAGCCCATGGGGGAGCACCAGCTCTTCCCCTATGAGGTTGTGCAAGGATGGAATGGTGCCGTCTTCAGCACACGCCCACCATGGCTGAGAACAGCTTCAGTGGTTAATAATGAAAATTAATTAAAATTGATTTTTCTATTCATACATTTGTAAGTAGAAATATCTATGTTTAAACATGTAAAAATATAAATTAAATAAACTTTGAAAACATAAATACAATTGAAAAATGTGTTACATTATATTTCTAAACACCAACAATACTAATTAAATAACACAAACTATTTCCTCAATATACTAATACAATTTGAACAAAGTATTTCATCCTAAAATTATTATATTGAATAATCACTCTCCTGCATAAACCACTTTAAAGAAAGTGTTGGACACTCCAATCTATACCATTTTGGTGAAGGTGTTGGACAATAAAAGGGTGACATTTACTATTCCCACTCTAATCTAAACCAATTTGGGGAAGGTGTTTAGCACTGAAAGGGTTACATTTACTATTCCCACTCCAATCTAAATGAATGTGAAGAAGGTTTTGGTCACGTAAGAGGTGACATTCACTTCTTCAACTCTAATCTAAACCAATTTGGGGAAGGTGTTGCACTTTAAAGGGGTGAAATATACTACTTTCAATACAATCTAAAACATGTTTTGCTATTTTGTCCAACCACTGCACATTCCACTTCACAACATACTGACGTGATATGAGTAGAAACTGCCACTTGTCCACTAGATGAACATTAGTTCAGGAAAATCTCAAATTCCATAAGCCATTTCTGTCTGACGTAAAATTCTAAAAGGGTTGTGGTGAAATCAAAATACTGAAAAAAGTGTACATTATACACCTGACTATTTAGAAGAATAGGTACAATACACCAACTCATGTATGTTTGATGGCATCATGTAATACCATTACAAATGCACGCCTTCCACATCACATACAGGAAATAGAAACATGTGGGAAAATAGTTTACATATATACAAGACATGTGAACATAAGAGCACAGTTCGCAAGTGCTGAAGGTGTGACGTCATATAGAATACCCTTGTCGTGAACATGATTATACTGGTTCGTGTGACATTGGCCTCCCACAATCTGTAACGTGTACACACAAGGGCACAAACAATGCATAGGAAGTATTATTTCAGAGTGTACCTATGAGAGAACATCAAATACATTACATCATTGTGGATTTGGTACCATGATACTCATAGAGCTTGAAATTTAGTAGTGTCCCTCGTGTCAGATAAAGACTTATTTTAATCAGAGCACTAATAGTATAAACATAGAAAATTTAATTAACATGCTTCTGAATGTGCCTTGTTACAACACAGAGTTCATATCTGAATTGAATTGAATGTTATTAACATAAGTGGTTTTAAAATGTAATTTGGACTCTAGACTAACAGGATATATTATAACAATATCGTATTTCTCATGACTCATGGATTAAAAGAATCTGAAAAAATGAGAGAAATGCAGTTCTCTGTTATACCTAACAAAATGTGTTAACAAAGTTTTATTGTTTAAAGTGAAAACATATTATTTATATTAATGAAGCAGTAGTAAAGTTGAAATGATAAGTTTGCATGTTACATGTTTTACTAAAACATTTTAATTGAATGAAATGTCATGATTTTCTAGTGTTAGCTTACGTGAGGCCTGTTGAAGTTTGCAATTTGTGATTGTGCTAGAGATGCTGATTAATTTTTTTACATGGACCTTCTAGTAGGTTATGTTCTTATGAGAAACTTAGCAAGGTGGTAATAAGATCTATTGTTTAAGCACAGACAGAATGCAGCATAGAATCCTTGACGGAAGAATAGTGAGGAAAATAGACTGTCATAGTATGCAGTTGTTTCAAACTTGTGTAAAGTCTCTCGGATGGAAGATGTTCCCATCACAGATCTGAGAAGAATTTAGATGTTACAACTTGGAGTCATATGATCGATTATTATTGGATGATGCCCCTTTAACGTGACATTGACTGATACCTTTGGCGAATCAGCATGCGTAATGATGTTTTGATATAGCATTGTTCAGTTGGACTTTTAGTTCAGATCTCTAAGCTTCTAGATGCCATCCTGATGCTTGCTGATGCTTTGCTGATAAAGAATCCCTGAATGCTGTATTGGTATCTTCCTCTCTACTTGTCCCTTTGAAATACCCTTGTATAGTGAATAATCCTTCTATGTCCCCTTCAGAGGACTCTTGAATGAGCTGACCCTATCCCCTTTTTATTTATATTTTGCATATTTAGGTAGTAATCTATGATCCAATATTAGCTTTTTAAAATTATTTTTGCCCTTTTTGTGTTTTTTTGTATTTTGCCCAGATGTGTTCCGCCCCACACATGCATTTCCCTGATTTGATTAGATGTAGGGTTTTCCGCTGCTCAGTATAAATGTATTACTTGTGAAAATTAATTTACAGATGTTTGCTTATCCTGAGGAACATTGTATTTCTGTATTTCAGATATTCCTTTTAATATTTTGTATTTTTCGACTTGAATGTTTTGTTAATGATATTTTGACTAAACCTCTTTCATCACCTTGGGCTACCCCTGGTGATAATGTATGTTTATAATTTCATATTGAGAGTAACCGACATGACTTTGATTATGAGTTTGTATTAAATATTTTAAACATATTTCTGACTGGAGTTTTCCTTATGTGGCCAAATGGGTCATATTGTCTACATTTATTGAATGGTAATTGAAAGTCGATTGATGGTTCTACCACACTTTACTGCTGTGACAAGGGGTCTGTCGACCTCTGTGAGCATTGAAGGATGAAATGGCTACAGCAATATTTTACATCCGGGCCACATAACTACATGAACAAATTGACTTGCACCTGGACAACTCAAGATGCATAAAACATGCTATTTCTTTCTTAGCTTCAAAGAACGAAACGCATGCTTCAGCAAGTGACATAGCATGTCAGTTTCCTCACCTTGCTTTGGGGAGATAGCAATTACTCTCTTATTTCACACTCATACTGCCAGCAATGCTGTTTGTTTCCCACATTCCCAGGAACAAGTGCTTCACCACTGTTGACATGAAAGATAAGTTACAATAAAACTGCTCAATTTACATAGCATATAAGAGAAATAATGCAATGTCAATATTTGTTTTTAAGCTGAGATATTTTCAAACATTACAATACTTGATTTACCTAATGCATCAGAGAAACTTAAATACAGCAATTTGTCTTACATCAAACTTAATGGCCTTAGCTTAGCAACAAAGCCATGGGAAAAGTAAAAGTGTGTGACAGGAGTCATGTGATCCTGATAATAGTATGTAAAAGGACTGAGTGGTATGCTCCAGCTGTGTGAAATCGGAGATGGTTTAATAGAATCAAACAGTGTCACAACCCAACCAGAAAAGTACCTTCTGTGTATGTCATCATTTATGGGCCACCCAGAGAAGCAGCTGCCTCTTGTGACCCCTGGCACTTTCGCTGTGACCTTTGGCCTCTGAGACTGCCA
Organism: Pleurodeles waltl; assembly: GCF_031143425.1. Taxonomy (NCBI): domain Eukaryota; kingdom Metazoa; phylum Chordata; class Amphibia; order Caudata; family Salamandridae; genus Pleurodeles; species Pleurodeles waltl. The sequence goes on along the minus strand of NC_090442.1, from coordinate 824,452,946 downwards.
ACACAGTGTCAGGAACATTTAAAGACTGCTCTCATAAGCTTGTTTATTTTCTTTAGCTGGCAAGGAACAGGGGCCGTTGGCAGCCATAAAATACATGGATTTGGCAGTGGCACATACATGGCACTGAAAACACAACTTTGCATCCTGCATTCTGTCAATGGCATCTTGGTGCTCTAGGAGCTCAGGCCCCTAATGCATCTCAGCTACCTTTGCAGTGGAACACACTAAAGTGTCTTCAGACAGAAAATAACAAAAGTGCAACACAAATAATTTATTGTTGGTTGGAAAAAGAGGGCCCTAGCAAAAAAAAGCCATCTCCATGTATCTCACTGTTTAGTGCTGTCCCTTGTGTCACAAAAGTCTTAGACTGTGACAAGTTTTGTTTTATGAACGTCAAGAGTGGACATCTAACAAAGAAAGCTGCACTGACACATTTTAAATGTGCATTTATTTGTATTTCAACAATCGATGTAGGTGCCTTTTTAATTAGATGTTTAATATAATTTGGGATTTAGACTAGAATTGCTTAAAGACATGATATTACATTTCTTGTGATTTATGAAAGATCAATGACTTTAAAAATGTATGCAAGTGAGAAAAATGCAGTTCTCTGCAGTAACAAAGCTTTCCCATTTATGACAGATATGACCTTTTGTTAGAAATGGGGTCTTGGGCAATCATATTACCCCCATCCAAGCAAGGATGCTCAATCTAGTCAGGGCAATGCAGATACACACTTAGATACTCCCTGCTCACCCCCTTGGTAGCTTGGCACAAGCAGTCAGGCTTATCTCAGAAGCAATGTGTAAAGTATTTGTATCAACACACGCATTAATACAGTGAAAACACTACAAAATGGACACAGTAGGTAATATTTATTTAAATCAAACAAGACCAAAATGACAAAAATCCAACATACACAAGTCAAGTCAAGATATGAATTTTCAAAAGAATAAGAGTCTTACTCCATAGAAAACAATGGAAATGTTGATTTACACAAAGTATCTGGTTTGCGGCAGAAATAAAGCCTAACGGGCGAGCGTGCTTCGGAAAAGTCAGCGATGTGTCGATTCCTTACTCAAAAGTTAGGACGTGTGTGGTTTCTTCTCTGGTCGGGTAGACGATGCACTGTTTTTCTCCCTCTCAAGAGAGCGATGCGTCGATTTTCCAACAGGGCACCTCAGATTGATGCAGGTTCACAATGACTTTGATGCCCAGCAACAATGTGTGTAAAATGTGGTTGCACTGTGTTGGAAAACTGTGATGCATGGGATTTGCATCACTATCAGCAACCACAAGCAGGTGTTGCATTGATTCTCCAGCCGCAATGTGTCAATCTTCCAGCCATGATACAGATGGAGCATCGATTTCAGCCGTGAAGCAGATGGCGCATGGGTTATAATCAGCAGTGCATTAGGTGCGTCTAAAATTTCCCTGCATGGTGTTCTGTGTGTGGATTTCAGCTCTTGTTCTGCCAACTTTACCTCTCAAGGGCCCAGGGACTGGATAGGGCACCACTTGGCATGGCAGAAGCCTCCGCGGGGACTCTAGGTGCTGGCAGAGGAAGTCTTACATGGCCCTGAGACTTCAAAACAGAAGCTCAGTTCAAACCCTTGGAGATTCTGCTCAAGCAGGAACGCACAACAAAGTGCAGTCTTTGTCCCCTTTCACAGGCGGAAGCAGCAACTGCAGGATAGCCCAACAAAGCACAGTCACAGGCATGGGCAGCACTTCTCCTCAGCTCTTCAGCTCTTCAGCTCTTCAGCTCTTCTCCTTGGCAGATGTTCCTCTTGGTTCCAGAAGTGATCTAAAGTCTGGGGTTTTGGGTCCACTAACTATACCCCTTTCTGCCTTTGAAGTATACAATCTTCAAAGGAAAGTTTCTGTTGTTCACAATATCCTGCCTTGCCCAGGCCAGGCCCCAAACACACACTTTGGGGCTAGAAACTGCATTGTGCAAGGACAGGCACAGCCCATTCAGGTGGAAGTGACCACTCCTCCCTCCACTCTAGCCCAGATGGCTCATGAGGATATGCTGGCTATATCCCAGCTCCCTTTGTTTCATTGTCTAAAGGAGATTCATAAACAGCCCAACTCTCAGTCTGACCCAGACAGGGAATCCACAAACAGGCAGAGTAACAGAATGGTTTAAGTGAGAAAATGCCTACTTTCTAAAAGGGGCATTTTCAAACTAACAATCTACAAACCAACTTCACTGAGATGCATTGTGAAATTGTGAGTTCAGAGACCCCAAACTACAAGTTTCTATCTTTTCTCAAAAGGAAACTACACTTTAAGGATACCTAAAAGCAGCCCCCATGTTAACCTATGCGAGAGATAGGTCTTGCAACATTGAAAAACGCATTTGGCAGTATTTCACTGTTAAGACATGTAAAACATATCAGTACGTGTCCCACCTTGAACACACACTGCACCCTGCCCATGGGGCTGCCTAGGGCCTACCTTAGAGGTACCTTACATGTATAAAAAGGGAAGGTTTAGGCCTGGCAAGTAGATACACTTGTGAAGTCGAATTGGCAGTTTAAACCTGTACACACAGACACTGCAGTGGCAGGTCTGAGCCATGTTTATAGGGCTACTAATATGGGTAGCACAACCAGTGCTGCAGGCCTACTTGTATGATTTGATTTACATGCCCTGGGCACCTCTAGTGCAGTTTACTAGGGACCTACTAGTAAATCAAATATGCAAATCATGGAAAAGCCATATACACATATACTTTATACAGGAGCACGTGCACTTTCACTCTGGTTAGCAGTGGTAAAGTGCCCAGAGTAGCAAAAACAACAAAAACAGAGTTTAGCACAGAGTCAAAACATGAGAAGCAGAGGCAAAAAAGACAGGGGAGACCATGCCAAGGATGTAGGTCTAACACATATACTGATTAAATATTATTAAGGAAGCAGTTTTAGTTCTGCATATTATGGGGGTGATTCTCCGCCCGCCAAGCGGGAACCGCCAGAAGACCGTACCGCGGTCGAAAGACCGCGGCGGTCATTCTGGGTTTCCCACTGGGCTGGCGGGCGACCGCCAAAAGGCCGCCCGCGAGCCCAGTGGGAAACAGCCTTCCCACGAGGACGCCGGCTCAGAATTGAGCCGGCGGAGTGGGAAGGTGCGACGGGTGCAGTGGCACCCGTCGCGTATTTCAGTGTCTGCATAGCAGACACTGAAATACTTTGTGGGGCCCTCTTACGGGGGCCCCGCGGCACCCCCTACCGCCATCCTGTTCCTGGCGGGAGACCCGCCAGGAACAGGATGGCGGTAGGGGGTGTCAGAATCCCCATGGCGGCGGAGCGCGCTCCGCCGCCATGGAGGATTCTCAAGGGCAGCGGAAAGTCGGCGGTACACCGCCGACTTTCCGTTTCTGGCCGCGGCTGAACCGCCGCGGTCAGAATGCCCAGCGGTGCACCGCCAGCCTGTTGGCGGTGCTACTGCAGTCATTCGCCCTGGCGGTTTTTACCGCCAGGGTTAGAATGACCACCTATATTTGGTCTACTAAAACAAAATGAATAAGTTAAAATAAAAATGTCCCTTGTGTTAGCATGAATGTTGCCTACAGAGCTTGCATTTTGCAGTCATATTAAAGTGTTGAATAATTTTTTTCATAGCGTGAAGTCTTCTGCCAGATTTCATTCCCATGACAAGCAAAGTCCTTTTGTAATACGTTTATTGTTTAAACTGTTGAAAGTCAAACCCATTGTTTAAACTGTCCTACCCATTTGTCCTTGAGAATGTTATAATGCAGCAACATGAACTGAGATTGGAGTCACACGGAAAGTGGATGTTCATATGACAGACTTGGAAAATTGTCAAACTGTGGAAACCTGGGTTTTGGTGATGATGTATGGTTGGATAATGCCTATTCAACATAATATAAACTGACACCTTGAACAAATCAGAAGATGTTTTGTGAATTGATATACCAATGGACTTTCAAACTTTGTTCAGTTCAGCGTGGGTCCAGTCCAGTCTTGGTCTTGGATTTAGTCAACCACAGAGATGTTTTTGATGCTTGCAGATGCCTTGCTGATTAATTGCTTTCCTGAATGTTGTATACCTTAAAGAGGTATTTTCCTCTCTGCTATTTGCCGCAGCTCCTTGAAATGCCCTTTTACGTCAGAAACTCAACTATACTGGTGCTTAGTCTCTTTTTAATTTTAATTAGTGACCTGCAGTCCTAGTTATTCCTTTTCCAAATTACTCTTGTCTTTTTTTTACTTTTTGTATTTTGCCCATATGTGTTCATTCACACATATTTATTTCCCTAAATTGGTTTGATGTAGGGTTGACCTGTGCCCAGCCGAAGAATATTGAGTATGCTGAATTTGAATTGGCTAATGATTGCAATATCCGAGCATTGCTTAATTTCCATGTCGCAGATATTCTTGTTGACGTTATGCATTATTCTTCTTCAATGTTTAGTTTTACTAATGTTAGTTCGTCTGAATCTATTTCATTGCGTAGGGCAACCATTGGTGATTATGGGTGTCATTACAACATTGGCGGCAAAAGCCGCTTACCGCCGTGCAGAAGACTGCCAACACACCGCTGCGGCTGCGGAAATCCTCCACAGCTATTATGACACACATCTCGGAATCTGCTGAAATTCAGACACCCACACAACTCCGCCACACCAAAGGTCAGTGTTAAACTGGCGAAAACAATTCCTCCATCGTCACGCCAACAGAAACAGGCCCATGCTATCACGACCCACGAATCCACGCGGCGGTCTTTCAACCGCGGTATTCCATTGGCGTTACACACCGCCACGCTCAAAATACACACACATCTACAAAACACCGCCACATTGGACAATTCCAAATACACACACCTGACACACATACAAACACCACTCCCACACACCCAACACATTATAAAACACACACCCACATCACCCACAAACCCCTACGATCATAATTCACGAACGAAGGCCAGAGAGACAGAGAGCACAGCAATTGAGAACCCCACCACACAGAGGCACACAACACTATAACCCATACAACATTCCACGCACAAAACACCACACACCACTACACATCACCACACACATCAACACTTACACCACCCCACACATCACCCACACCACCCCATGTCACGCCAAAGACACCCCCGGTTTTCAGAGGAGGAGCTCAGGGTCATGGTGGAGGAAATCCTATGGGTAGAGCCACAGCTATTTGGCTGACAGGTGCAGCACACCTCCATAGCCAGGAAGATGGAGCTATGGCGCAGAATCATGGACAGGGTCAACGCTGTGGGACAGCATCCAAGAAGTCGTGAGGACATCAGGAAGAGGTGGAACGACCTACGGGGGAAGGTGTGTTCTGTGGTCTCCAGGCACAACATCGCAGTACAGCGGACTGGCGGCGGACCCCCACCTCCTCCCCCACAACTAACAACATGGGAGGAGGAAGTCTTGATCATCATGCATCCAGAGGGCCTCAGAGGAGTCGGTGGAGGAATGGACACTGGTAAGTCAAATCTTAACTATCATATCCCCCACCCTACCTGCATGCTATCACACACCCCCACCCTCACCCCCTCCCCTATTACCCCAAATCCTCACTAATGTACTAATAACACAAACCACTCATCCCAACACCATGCCCTGCAGGACACAACTAAGCATGGTCACCCCTCACCAAAGCATGCTCACTGCACATACCCAGAACAACCCCCTAACCATCATCACACAAACACACACACAGGAATGCTTGCACTGGGGTACACGCACACCCACCCATTGCATACCATTACACACACACATGCAATAATCATGCTCTCATATCCCTGCAGGACCACTAAGGAACGTCACCTCACTGGATGGTCCAGACATCTCCACTCCACCCACAGAAGAGGCCCACAGTGACAACAGCAGCTCTGCCCTACTGGATCCTGATGACCAGCCCGGACCATCGTGGGCCTCGGGACAGTCGGTTCCCCTTGCACAGGCACAGCCCAACACTGACCTTCCACCCTCTGGTAACACCAGCACAGCACCCACCCAGCGGGCCCATACCTCCGTACCCAGGACACGTCAATCACCGGTGTGTCCACCACTACAGGGAACCCAGGATAACCCACCACCCCAACAACAACAGGGACCTGGGGACAGTGGTAGTGGGCACACGGTCCAGGCGACGGAGGCACAGGAATGCAGGGGAACTGGGAGGGCTGCTGTGCGACAGGGGGCGGACAGGCCAAGGGAACCCACTCTCCACGAGGCCCTCTCCTCCATCATGGGAGCATACCACCACTCCCAGGAGACGATGGCGACGGTCCTGGCCAAGTTTCAGGAGACCCAGCGCCTGCAGGAGGAGCAGTATTTGGGGTTCCGGGAGGACCTCAGAACCATCAGCTCCGCCCTGGGCACCATCGTAGGAGTGCTGAAGGACATACAAAAGACCATGAGGGACACTGTGGCACTCCAAGGGGTCCCTGACACTAGCCTGGATGATGAAATGCCCACCACCTCCGCTGGTGCTAGTGGACAGGACGCCCCGCCACAGGACCACCACACCAGCACCCCACCCCCTGCAGGCGGACAACCACCACGCAAGCGGTCCCTGAGATTCAGGAACAGGACAGAGCAAGATGGCAAGACCCCCGCCAGGAAATGAGACCACCCTGATTGTCCTCCCACTGTCCCACTTTGTTACCCAGTCCATACTTTAACTGCCCCAGCTCCACTTCCTATGCCCATATGGGCAGTGCACCTGTGTGACCAATAGACTGGACTCTGCCATGGACATTCCTCCACCGTCCCCCATCACCATTTTACAACCCCCCTCCATTTTTGAGCACTTAAATAAACACCCTTGAACCACAAAACAATCTGGAGTCAGTCTGTGATTTGGTAAATTTGTATTATCAATGACAGTGTCAAAATGCGTTTTCAATTGTAAAGCCAACATACCTATGTCACACATCACAAGTCCTTGAAGGATGCAAGCAGATGACACACGTTGGTAACCACACCTGTGAAACTGTAATGGAAAGGTACAACTCAGTGACCAAATAGTGCTATGGAATGACAGACATGATAGAGGTAGAAGTGTGAAAGTGAATGTAATGGTAAAAAAGAAAGTTCTCACCTGTGTGTCACTGGAAATATTGCTGTATGACTGAATCCCTGTTATCTATGTCTTCTTCCTCAGCTTCCTCCTCATCACTGTCCACAGGCTCCACAGGCTCCACAGCTGCAACAACACAGCCATCTGGACCATCCTCCTGCAGAAAAGGCACCTGTTGTCACAAAGCAAGATTGTGAAGCATTGAGCAGGCGATGATGATCTGGCACACCTTCTTCGGTGAGTAGAATAGGGAACCACCTGTCATATGGAGGCACCTGAACCTGGCCTTCAGGAGGCCGAAGGTGCGTTCGATCACCCTCCTAGTCCGCCCATGAGCCTCATTGTAGCGTTCCTCTACCCTGGTCCTGGGATTCCTCACTGGGGTCAATAGCCAGGACAGGTTGGGGTAACCAGAGTCCCCTAATAACCACACACGGTGCCTCTGGAGTTGACCCATCACATACGGGATACTGCTATTCCGCAGGATGTAGGGGTCATGCACAGAGCCAGGGAACATAGCATTTACCTGGGAGATGTACTGGTCTGCCAAACATACCATCTGCACGTTCATCGAATGATAACTCTTCTGGTTCATGTACACCTGTTCACTCCTGTGGGGGGGACGAGAGCTACATGGGTCCCATCAATAGCACCTATGACGTTGGGGATATGTCCAAGGGCATAGAAGTCACCTTTAACTGTAGCCAAATCCTCCACCTGAGGGAAAACGATGTAGCTCCTTACGTGTTTCAGCAGGGCAGACCACACTCTGGACAACACATTGGAAAGCATAGACTGGGACATCCCTGATGCCATGGCCACTGTCGTTTGAAAAGACCCACTTGCAAGGAAATGGAGCACTGACAGCACCTGCACGTCAGGGGGGATTCCAGTGGGATGGCGGATTGGTGACATCAGGTCTGGCTCCAACTAGGTACATAGTTCCTGGATAGTGGCACGGTCAAACCTGTAGGTGATGATTAAATGTCACTCCTCCATTGTCAACAGGTCCACCAGTGGTCGGTACACCGGAGGATTCCGCCATCTTCTCAAATGTCCAAGCTGACAGTGCCTAGGAAGCACAACAGCGACCAGAGAGTCAACAAATTTCCAGGTATGTACCCACAGATACACAGAACAGGACGCCAAACACAAAACTCTTCCTGTATGTGTGTTGAGTGTAGGCCTAGGTATGTGTGACGCAGTAGTAAATGAAGCCATGTGGGCCCCTGAAATGGCGACTGCCTGACCTTTAAACTGGGACAGTGGGATGTGAGGTATCTGCGCTGGCGTTGTACCCCATCGCGGTAGGCGGACGTGACCACCATTTTCTATCTGTTCAATCACTCGATACCTGATCTTCGACAGGAGAGGACCTACACTGCAAGTGCTGCTGTGACCTCGGTCTGGAAGAGACAATGGCTGCTACGTCTGGGGAAAGGGCCCCTGGCTTCACTGCTCAGGAGTTGGAGAAGCTCGTGGACGGGGTCCTCCCCCAGTACACGCTACTCTACGGTCCTCCAGACCAACAAGTAAGTACCAAGGGAGCACGTTGTATGGGCTATGCCTGGGTGGAGAGGGCTGGTTGTAAGAAGGAAGGGGGCAGAGTTCAGGGAACATTAAGGACTATGAATGCATGTGCCACATGGCAAGGGTAGGGATGGGGGCCACTCACATCGACGGTGCAGTTGTTAATGACTTTTCTTCTTCCCCTGTGCATGTCATGTAGGTCAGCGCCCACCAGAAGAAGGACATTTGGCATGCAATCGCCAAGGACGTCCGGACCCTGGGGGTCCACCAGAGACGGGGCACCCACTGCCGGAAAAGATGGGAGGACATTGGCCGCTGGAGCAAGAATACGGCGGAGACTCAGCTGGGGATGGCCTACCAACGTGGGAGGGGTGCCCGTCGCACCATGACCCCCCTGATATTCAGGATCTTGGCGGTGGCCTACCCGGAGTTGGATGAGCGCTTGAGGGCATCACAGCAGACACAAAGGGGTGAGTACACTCTCATTCTGGGGACTTTGCGCGCAGTGGAGGGGTCTGGGTGGGAGAGGAGGGATGTGGGTTTCCATAGGCCAGGGCGACTTACGTAGGCTAGGCCCCTCCGTAATGCAGACCATGTGCCACTCCACCCCACCTCAGTAGAGGGCCAAGTACAGGTATACATGCCCCTGTGGCATCCATGTGTGCAGATGTCCACCATAGCCATGTAGGCCAGATCCCAGGAACTGCATCTGTAGTGGCCAAGAGCACGGCGTAGTGCAGGGGGCTGCTGTGTCTGTATTGTCCGTCAACGGTAGCGGTAAGTCATGCACTCAACCTGACTTTCTTCTGTCGTCCCCCCCCACTTTTTCTGCTCTCCCTGTTCTTTTGTGCATCAGCATCATCAGGCGGAGGTACAGTGGCACCGGAGCACGAGTGAGCTGCATCCCACATGGCCATGGAGGGCCACACCACGGACTCAGAATACACCAGTGGGACGGAGGGCGAGGGGAGCTTCACGTCGGTCACCGGATCACCAACCAGCGACACGGACTCGTCCGCCGATGGGAGCTCCTTGTGGTGGCAGCACCATCTGTGCCCCCCACTTCTACAGGTACAGCCGCCACCTACCCTACCAGCACCACCCTCCCAGCAGCCCCTCAGCGTTTGCCCATGCCCGCTCACCCAGGAGGGTGGGCATCACCTTCGCCCCAGGCACCTCAGCCCCTGCCCCTGTCACCCCTGCTGCCCTCAGTGAGGAGGCCATTGACCTCCTCAGGTCACTCACTGTTGGGCAGTCTACCATTGTGAATGCCATCCAGGGTGTTGAAAGGGAGTTGCAACACACTAATGCATTCCTGGGGGGCATTCATTCTGGTCAGGCTGCCCATCATCGAACCCTGCAATCTCTGGCCTCAGCACTGATGGCAGCCATTGTCCCCGTGTCTAGCCTCCCCCCTCCAACTTCCTCCAACTTCCTCCACCCAGACCCAATCCCCTGTACCTCAGCCTATCCCAAGCACACCATCAAACAAGCATGCATACACCTCAACACTCACAAGTAGCTCAGGCAAACATAGGCACCACTCAACCCACAGGCACTCACACAAGCATCACCCACATACAGACACAGCAACATCCACTGCCTCCACTGTGTCCCCCTCCTCGTCGTCTCCCTCCTCCCTCCCAGTGTCGTCTACACTCTCACCTGCATGCACTACATCTACAGGCACTAGGACTCGCACCAGAACACCCAGCACCACACCCCACTCTCCTGCACTCACCACCCCCACTACCATTTACATGTCCCCTGTGTCCACTCCAGTGTGTCTGTGACGCCCCCTCCCAAAGTACATAAACGCGGGCACCCACACACCCAACATCCATTCACCTCACGATAGCCTCCAGTACCTGCACCCAAAACACCTAAAGTTACACCTCCTACAACCACCTCCTCTTCCTCCATTCCCAGACCTCCTCCAGCTACCCATCCCAGTTTTCGTCAGCAACTCTTCCTCAGCAACGTTGACCTCTTTGCCCCCACCCCCACCCCCACCCCTCCAATTCATAAGTCCCGTAGTAACACCTCAGCTAAAAAAACTCGAGGACCTGTGGTGCGTGTTCAAAGTGTGTGGAGTGCACCGGCCACCAGGGCAGCCAGTGTGACACAGAGCCAAAGCACTGCCAGTCCACCCCCTGTAAAGCACCTCAAGTTGGAAAGTGGCCGACGGGACAGGGTGAAGACTCCTGGCGGCAAAACTGCTCACAAGGGTCCCAAGGGGATTGCAGAGTCAGCTGTGACTCCTCCAAAGGTGGTGAGGGGCCAGAAGAAGTCTGCACAGTCTGGGAAGAGCAGCACGGCGGACAAGGGCGCCATCCTCCCCGGCGGCCGGGACGCCACCGCCAGCACTGTCGTCACTGGCCCGGAGTCCACCGCCAGAGTCAGTGCCCAGGAGGGCAGCAGTATCGTCACTGGTCAGGAGACCACCGCCGGAGTCAGTGCCCAGGAGGGCAGCAGTATCGTCACTGGTCAGGAGACCACCGCCGGAGTCAGTGCCCAGGAGGGCCCCGGCAGCCACAGCCCCGCTGGGCAATGACGGACCGTCATGCCACACACCAATGCACAGGTCAGAGCCCGCCATGGCAAAGAACCGCTGCACAAGGAAAACACCGCCATGGCAAAGCACCGCTGAACAGGGTAAAGCACCGCTGAACAGGTCAGAGACCGCCATGGCAAAGCACCGCTGAACAGGTCAGAGAACGCCATGGCAAAGCACCGCTGAACAGGACAAAGCACCGCTGAACAGGTCAGAGACCGCCATGGCAAAGCACCGCTGAACAGGTCAGAGACCATCATGGCAAAGCAACGCTGAACAGGTCAGAGACCGCCATGGCAAAGCACCGCTAAACAAGTCAGAGACCGCCATGGCAAAGCACCGCTGAACAGGGCAAAGCACCGCTGAACAGGTCAGAGACCGCCATGGCAAAGCCCCGCTGAACTGGTCAGAGACCGTCATGGCAAAGCACCGCTGAACAGGGCAAAGCACCGCTGAACAGGTCAGAGACCGCCATGGCAAAGCACCACTGAACAGGGCAAAGCATCGCTGAACAAGGAAAACACTGCCACATCAAGCATCGTTATTCCATGTGCAGCTGGGACAGTGACGGAACAGGAACCGTCACAGGGAGCCTGATGGAGTCTGGGCACCATTCCCCCTCCAGAACCAGTGGAGACATGCATCCACTCCGTCTGTCCTTAACAGGAATGAGCACTCTGGGCACCAGTCCCCCTCCAGAACCAGTGGAGACTGTTATCCACTTGAGAGACTGTGGCTTTGCACTCCCCAGGATGGTACACTGGGCAAACCACCCACTGTAGAGACTTGAGAGACTGTGGCTTTGCACTCCCCAGGATGGTACAGTGGGCAAACCACCCACTGTAGAGACTTGTGGGACTGCGGCTTTGCACTCCCCAGGATGGTACAGTGGGCAAACCACCCACTGTAGAGACTTGAGAGACTGTGGCTTTGCACTCCCCAGGATACATCAATGGGCATGGAGCCCCGTCGTGGATCTGGCGTGGTGCTGTAATCCAGCTGAGGTGCCCCCCCCTTCCCTTCCCCCTGAGGTGCCTGTTGTATTTCTATATGATGCCCCTGCAGTGTTCTCTCCGTTTGTGGACAGGTGGTGCACGGACATTGATATGTGCAGACCTGCACTACTTCTCGTAATGTATATAATTTTGAATGTGTATATATATATGTATGTATTTGGAACTGTATTTTCATACATTACAATGTTTGAACTGATTTCCTTTTGTCTTTGCATTCTTCCGGCGGGGTTGTGGGTTGTTACTGTGATGTTTGGAAATGCATTGGTGTGTGTGTTGTAATGTGCGAGGGTGGGGGTGGGGTTGGGGGTGTTGTGTGTGTGTGTCCCTGACTTTTGCCTCCCCCCTCCCCTATGTCGTACGTGCAGTACTCACCATTGTGTTCGGCGCCGCCGTTGCTGGTGTTCGTAGATGAGCAGGAAGACAAGGGCAGGGAGTATTTGTAATTTCGGCTCCATGGTGTCCTCCTTCCTCGTGGAGTATTGTGGTTCTTCAAATTCTGGACCCATGTAATTTACTTTGCCACAGCAGTACGATTTTAGTATCAAAAGACCGATAATGACTAGTACACTAAGCATGAGCATTTTCGCTCAATTCCAGCAGCGTTTTCACCTCGAAATCGCCATTTTCGTCCTGCACTCGTGGCTCCCATTTTATACACGGCAGACATTTTTAAAAGTTGCCCTCACATAGGCTTATAATACAGTCAGATTTGATTCCAAGGACACGTACACCTTGATTGACTTTTCTCTGACCTGGGCAAGCTGGAACCATTGCCTCAGGCCAAACCTGTTTGGTCAGTCCCTCTCCCAGTGGCCGAATCAGATAGCATCAAGGCACACCATGCCATAAAACCCTTATTATCGCTCACACACCCTGCCTAATCTTGCTCACACCTGCACCTGCTCTTTTCTTCTTCTTACTTTACGAGGGGGAGGTGCCTGTTTTTATTGGGGGTCCACACTTATCTGATGTAAAATACTAGGCCTTGCCGGGTAATTTATTATGGGTTGGATGACATGAAATATGAGGTTTCATCATGACACTGTTTTTTCCTTTGTAGTGAAAACATGTGAATGACCAACCAAAATGTCAAGAATGTTTGCCTGAAGCTTAAAAAACTGTATATAAGGAAACCTGACTTTGCATTGAAACACAGTCTCCTGAGAACATACAAACCGTGCTGTTGTACTTCTAGGACGCTTGTTACTTGGCTACAGCCAATAAATTCGATCTTTGACTTCACCTAGAAGACTCTGAGTTTCTGTGGTCTGAATCAGGAAAGTACCCGAGGTCTTTGGGTGTACCCTGGCACCGCTGGGTTACCGGATCAGTACCGGTTCTGAAAAACCCAGTACCTCAGTTGGCGCCCAACGTGGGGCGATACCAGCGGTACCGGTACAAGCCTGAGGTCCGTGGGGAGCTTCGTGTGAAAATTCTGGAGGAAGGCCGCCACTTCATCGACCCCTGCATGTCGACGTGGTCCGAAAGTCTTTGCTGCGAGGTTCCCCGCTTCCCGACGGCTACGAAGGACTGCTGCCCTGGCTATCGCCCTGATTTGGAACCTTGATGTTTGGTAGAGCGAAACGATAAGACAAGTCTTCTGGTGACGTCATCGATATTTTCAGTTAAGTATAAGTGGAGCGTCTCCCAGTCCTTAGTTGGACACTTGGTTTGGTCCTTAAGTTGGACATTTGGTTTGGTATCCCTTTGGGATCACTTTGATTTGGAACTTGCAAGTACCAAAGCCGAAGGACTCGTGTATTCACGAGACTATCGTAAACGATAATCCTTTGAAGTTTGAAGCTAGACTAGTGAGCGAAGATGCCTGGTCTTAGCAGACTTGGAAATTTGTTTTGTCTTGGTTGTAAAAGGGACTCCCGGTTGGAGGACTCATGTCCGGTTCCTCCGATTGGAACTCCAACCTATGAACTATATGTGAAGCACGGAGTAGGCCCCATCACGTTTAATAAAGTATGGGTCCGCTATTCTTGGAAATAATTGAGAAAAGTTTTCTTTTTTTCTTGTGAATATGACTTACAACTAGGATCTGCAAACGGTTCTGTAAGTAAATTGCGACGGCGCTATTTATGAAAAATGGCTAAAGCGCGCTGTATTGTGTGTACTGAGTGTTTTTTGTTTATATCTGAAATGAGCTCAATGTGTGTTTGTGGGTCTTCTTGATGTTTACAGTTTGTTAAGTAAAATGTTGGTTAATTAATATTAAGTAGAAACTTTAAAAAAATCCAGAAATGAACCATGTGATGTGCTAGCATAGCTATATGTTGCTCTTTAATTTATAGAATGAGCAATTGTGCACATATACAAAACTGCCGTTAAATGCTTAATAAATTAGAAAACACATTCAATAGATATAAAAAGGGCCCCAAAAAAACGAAATTATCTATTTTTGCAAAAAAAAAAAAAAATACATTTACAGCATTTTTCTTAGATGCATTGTATTAGATGTTCACAGGCAAACTTTTCAGCTGCAGTATATTTGATAGGAATGTTCAATTCAGCCAGCACTTTCCCAGTTAAACATGGGTGGAATTTTGCATAACCTTCCTTTTAAATGAAAGTGGCGCAAAAATGTGACGCATTTCAAGTTAGGCTTATTCGCTTAGGCTTGTGAGTTAATGTATCCCAAATAATAGGCAAGGGATGCAGCTTGCTTTTATATGTGGAATTATCACAAACAAAAGAATAATTTTTTTTTTTTTTTTTTTTTAAAGAAATTTTTTAATTATGGAAACATTATTTAAAAAATAAGTGCCTTTCAAAATCGTTTTTTAATATTTATAAAGCTTAATACCTATACTCTGACCTCCTAACATTAAAATTTAATTAAATTATGTTGCACTGCTAAAATGACATTTGTATGTGCAATTTTCCCTTGGCGCAGGAGCAAACAAGCTCATTTCTATAAAGTATAAGTTAATATTTTCAATGGCTGACTCATGGATTGTGTAATAGACATTCTGGTAATGCATATTATGCAAGAAAATTGTAGGATATTGATTTTTTAATGCCTAAAATATCAAAGCCGATTTTGGGCAAAAGCACTGTTTAAACTGCATTTTCTTTCATTCAGAGTACTTTTTAAAGTGACTCAGGCTTCAGTAAATGCATACATTTAGGTTTGATATATATTTGCAGGTTGTGCCTTCTTATGATTCAATGAGCCAATGTGCCAGTACAAAGGCTTGTTTTAATATCAAGGTTGAAGGTTCTAACTTCAGCTGGGCCTACTGAGACGTTCATTCATTCGAGGTTGATGAAATATGTACCATTGCATGGGATTGCAACAAGCATTTATTCTAACAACTGGTATGTGTGTTATTAAGGTTTGTGAATTATTCACAGTAAATGTAGTTTAATAATCTGGAAATAGAGATAATTCTTTTTAGCGCCTAAAAAGGAAAACATTTTTTTTTTTTAAATAGAGTGAATTATTGCAGGTTAGAAGGAAAATAGGAAGGCCTATTGTCTTTGACAGATTCAGAGTGGCAGAAGCTAGGAGAGCTACAGAGGCTGGCTCAAGTCACGCTGCGGAGATGCTATCTTTAGTTTTCCCATGAACAATGGAGGAGGCTGTCATGTTGACACTTGTGACCTTTTAAATTAGGGCCTTGTCTCTGTGAAATGCAGAATGACCCTACGGGCCTCTAAAAGTGGGATTTCTGGTTTCTCCAGAAGAACATCAACACAATTAAAGAACTTAATTCCAAAGGGAAAATATAAAGAAAGGGGTTTCTTCGAAAGTCCCAACATCATGTTAAATGCTCTGCAGAACTGATACATTTGTGTCTCCGCTCTAAAAAAATAAAATGATGCCTGCTAGTTGCTTTTATTTGACAGAAAACGAAGTGTTGCATTAAGTCTTAGACAGAAAATAAGATGCAGCCCTTTTCTAAAATTTTGAAGGCTACATGCCTTAATGAGAATGATTTGCCAATTAAGACTTATTTTTCACAGTGGAAATTGTAGGTGCCAAATTAATATGGAGTGTCAGTGTAACAATTTTTACTTTTAGAAAGGTAAAACTAAGGTGGCTTGATGTTGCGAAGTAACTGACAAGAGGGTAACAGTTAAGTAATGGACATTTATTTTCATGTATTTGGTCCTATCATGAATTGTTCTTGATGGTCCTGTATGTTAGAAGAGAAACAGTAAAGTTATATTTGACAGCAGATTTCCATTGCCTGGTGATCTACTGTCAAAAGGAGGGTAAGGATTTTAAACCTGACAAATTAAACAGGCCCAAATATTGGGTTTTGGGCTGCAGGTTTACAGTGCATAAAGTACATGACATGGTGTTGTGTGTCACTGCTTATTCACACATGCTATTGTTTTGTCTATGCTTTTTGTGCTTGATACACAGCAAGTATATCTGATGGCTTGACGTTTTGTGCGTTTTTATTATATTTTATTTGTTTTTTGCATGTTTGTTGCTGCTTTTGATACTATTACAAGCTCCCCTGTGTTGTGAGGGGATGGTCATGACGATGCCCATCGCTACGCAACAGTTGGTTGAACTTGTTCTGGTTACTAAATTCCACAGATAATGATATTTCATGCTGTGAACATAAAAGACAACACTTCACCAGTGCATGTCTATTTGGCTATAATGGTATTGAAGGAAAATAAAAAGAGATATACAGGATCAAAGTGTGTCACCTGCAGTTAGTCACGTTACTGCCCCTTCCCTTAAAGGAACAGGCAGCCCTACATTTATGTAGCCTTGATTGGACCTAAGGATGAAATTATAGATCTGTGACTCAAGGTGGCCTAATTTCTATATTACATTAGTTAATGATGTTCTGTTTCCTAAGTAGCATATGGCTTTCGTTCCTTAAAAGAAAACCAGGTTTTCATTTTTTCCTGAAGAAGGAACTGAAACATTAGCTAGGAGTACCGTATATGGTGTAGTCGCCAACGGTAGAGTTAAAATTTGTGTAACTTTGGCCTTTGTGTATCACCCGTACTCTCGGTGTTGTGTCACATGCCTGACTATCACCCAAATAATTTTTTTTGTTCTTCCTATAGATTTTTTCTTTTGTTACTTCCCCTGACCAATGTCGCATCATGCTTAGTTATTGAGATTTTAGCTATGTCCTAGTCCCATTTCTCTTTTTCGAATTCCTTTCACCAGTCAGCCCTTTTATTATTATTGATGTATTGTTCAGGTTCACATTTCCAGACTGCAGTGATGTACCAGGGACCCCCATGTTATGTATAATTCCCTTTGGTATAACCAGACTGGTTTTCAAGAATTTGCCTTAGGCCTGCTTCAATGTTTTCCAGCCTGACTGTCAGGGTAGCGATAGACTGGTTAACTGACTCAATATTATAGTAAGACAAGTTTTCCATTTCAATAGGAGATATCTTATGTTTACCTTTTTGAACATGACGAATTTTCAATGTCTATTTTAATTTGGTTTTCGGTTCCCTTCTGTTCCTGCTACTTTAATTTTTGGTGGGATCAGGTGTGTCCTAATCATGCAAATATCAGGACCCTCTAGTTCTTGTCTTTTTGTTTGCACATTTGACTATTAGCCTGTGTATTGCATAGTGCACCTGATGCACAGTTTTTAAAGGAAGGTTTCTACATGTCCCTGATAATCGGTATCATGTGATTTCTCTATTGAGATGTTCTAAGGTAAGGAGGAACACCTAGACTTAATCATTGAGGAAAATATGTGTTTACACCATTAGACAATGCCACTGTGTGAGGAAATCCATTTAGATAGAATTCTCATGTAGCTATAGATGGCAGAGAATAATGGAGAGAACCCAATTAAAGATGCTAGAGACCCTGTTTTGCCCTTCTGCCTTTGTCTTTGTATTTTATGCCCATGATGTATGGCTACTCCTTTGAAGATTGCAGACCACCTGCTTGCAGTCCCCTTGTTAAAAACCATGAACTGTTTTTTTTACTAAATTGAAGG
This sequence comes from Pleurodeles waltl, assembly GCF_031143425.1. Lineage (NCBI taxonomy): Eukaryota > Metazoa > Chordata > Amphibia > Caudata > Salamandridae > Pleurodeles > Pleurodeles waltl. Next base: position 824,434,807 of record NC_090442.1, on the reverse strand, counting down.
AAACTAACAACTGTGGCACATTTCCTACGTCACTAGATTCTGCGGGTATCAAGTCATAATAACCTGCAGGACATTGATTTAAGCCTAATTCCCATCAGTGACAGCTACAGATGAAAGACGGACGTCTTGGCCCTATGGTCTCAGCACCCCGAAAGTAGCAAAGCTGGACAGCGATCGCCAGCGCATGGTATCGTACTTGCTCCATCAGACGGCGTTGGACATCGCAGAGCCAAAGTTTCAGTGTAAAGGAGCTAAAGAGAAGGATTCCTGTTGTTGATGGCAGAGCTGTTTTGAGGTTTCATTTCTCTACCTGTCATGTGCTGGTAACCTCTGACAGTGTGCAATTCCTTGAGCCCCTTGGCCTGAGTTTTGGCCACACACCCCCTTTTCTTTGCTCCAACGGAAGAAGGGCAGTGCACCGGAGATTTCAAGTTTGGAAAAAGGCACTATATTGTGGTGCCCATGAAAGAGCAGCTTGAGCGTCCTCTGACACTAAATAATGAGTGTTGGAGTCTGAAAGTGCTGCTGAGCTTGAGCTATTTCCCAATTAATGGTGCTTGGGTCTGCACGAGATGATTTGTGCCCTTGATCAATGAAGAGCACATTGTTTGTAGTGTCTGCCACAGAGGAGAGACACTGGTGCATTGCTTTAAGACATTGAGACTTTCGAGTGAGCTGTGGGTGTTTGCTAGGAGGGCACTCCAACTAAGCAGTACTTTTCTCACGAAGAGGCCTGAATTGAGAGGCCCATGCGAAAGAAAACAACAAAAGAAAATTTGATGGACAATAGAAGCCTGCCAGAGAGGCTTTTTGAACGGACTCTGGGCATAGTTGGTTTCACAAGAGGTTTCCGTGTGATTGTATAGACTAGGTGTTAGGAGACTGATTGTTTTGCTGGCATTGTTTTAAAGTACTATTCTGTTTAGTAAAAGCAGAATAAAGTCCATTTTCTGTGGAAAGAGTACCCCCTTTTCACCTTAGAGCATTGATGATAGTCACCACTGTTCCACCTGAACATACAAAAATTACTGAAATGCAGAGGAGCCCTAAAAATGTTACTAGATAATTTTAGGATTTGCTTTTTGGTTAGGGTTGTGAAAAATTATTATTTCATTTGTAATAGTGGTCACTACTTTCTCCCATTGTCTATATGTTCTTAATAACGTGTTTTCTAGTGTCTTTTAAACATGACGTTGTCATTTATGGGTGGGATTGTTTTTCTCTACTCAATTGACTTCTGCACCCACTTCCCAACCTATGTCTTTTCCTACTATTGTTTCTTTGCACTCTTTTCACCCTTTTCCTGAACATGAGCAGGTTAGAAGATCAGAATTCGTAAGCAATTCTTTTGTACAGCTTCTGCATCAACACTAGTTAGTAGTGAACATCACTAATTGTTGGGTGTGTGATCTTATGCCACCTACTGCAGATAGAGGTATTCCTTATTTTGTCCTGCCATATGTGGCCTTTTGTGCTACTTCATGTTCGAGGAGACCTGTCCAGAGAGAATTACCAAGTACTAGAATTTTGCTCCAGCAACATCTCCATGGCCTTATAAACATAGACCTGGACTCAGATTAGCATGAGAATAGGTTTATTGCCTATGTAAGGGCAAAAGGAGGGTTTGTGGTTCTACAAATTCTGGACCCATGTAATTTACTTTGCCACAGCAGTACGATTTTAGTATCAAAAGACCGATAATGACTAGTACACTAAGCATGAGCATTTTCGCTCAATTCCAGCAGCGTTTTCACCTCGAAATCGCCATTTTCGTCCTGCACTCCTGGCTCCCATTTTATACACGGCAGCCATTTTTAAAAGTTGCCCTCACATAGGCTTATAATACAGTCAGATTTGATTCCAAGGACACGTACACCTTGATTGACTTTTCTCTGACCTGGGCAAGCTGGAACCATTGCCTCAGGCCAAACCTGTTTGGTCAGTCCCTCTCCCAGTGGCCAAATCAGATAGCATCAAGGCACACCATGCCATAAAACCCTTATTATCGCTCACACACTCTGCCTAATCTTGCTCACACCTGCACCTGCTCTTTTCTTCTTCTTACTTTATGAGGGGGAGGTGCCTGTTTTTATTGGGGGTCCACACTTATCTGATGTAAAATACTAGGCCTTGCCGGGTAATTTATTATGGGTTGGATGACATGAAATATGAGGTTTCATCATGACACTCTTGTTTCCTTTGTAGTGAAAACATGTGAATGACCAACCAAAATGTCAAGAATGTTTGCCTGAAGCTTAAAAAACTGTATATAAGGAAACCTGACTTTGCATTGAAACACAGTCTCCTGAGAACATACAAACCGTGCTGTTGTACTTCTAGGACGCTTGTTACTTGGCTGCAGCCAATAAATTCGATCTTTGACTTCACCTAGAAGACTCTGAGTTTCTGTGGTCTGAATCAGGAAAGTACCCGAGGTCTTTGGGTGTACCCTGGCACCGCTGGGTTACCAGATCAGTACCGGTTCTGAAAAACCCAGCACCTGAGTATGTTGAGGTGAGCATTTTCCCATTGCAAAAGCTGTTTCTGCCGTGTAGGTCGGTTGGTGTGAAGACAGGCTGGTATTGGTGGATAGTACTGTGTTGCTATTGGATGAGAACAGCTTGCGAAAAGGATTGTGGGATTGAAATTACTTCCTGATTTGACTGAAAATATTTTTGGTTATTTGAATTTATGACATGAAATGTTTCAAGGCTTTAAGAAGTGTGCTAAGGGTAGATGCATTTATTATAGTTGGAAAGGGTGAAGAAGCACCACCCGAGAGATCCCCAGCTTATGAGGTGGCATCAATAAAAGGAGTTTCCTAATGCCTATGGCTTCAACAATGAAGTAAAATAACTGAGAAAAAGGATACTTTCGCTTTTCCTCATTATGCAACCTTTAATTTGAGAGTGTTAGGCAATTTGAGGAAAGTAATATGAAAGCATCCTCCAAGACCCATACAATTTGAAGTCCTAAGTATTTGGGAACTTATTGAAAGACAGAAATCAACAACAACATTTGAGAATAGGGTGCAGAATACAATTAAGACATTGGCGGAAGCTAGATGAGATGCAGAACAAAAAATGTGTTCAGAGCAGAAATATTAGATGGAGTTAGAATGTTTCCAGATATTATAGAGGAAGATGATCGGAGTTCAAAACCTAAAATTCATTAGAAACCAACTGCAAAGACAGAGCAGACAGAAGAAAATGAAGGTAATAAGACAGTTACATATGAGTGATTTAGAAGATGAGTTCATAAATCACCTTCTGATGATTCATCCCTCACCATATCAATCAGCTGAGGCAGATACAATTAGTGAAGCAGTCCAGAATGTAGTCCAGAATGTGGTAACTGCTCCAGTAGCACAGATCCTGAATAAGACAGTTCCAAGCTCACCTCCAAATTCAGTGACACAAGTGCCCGTGGTGTATCCTCCAGTTCCAACTGTTAATACAGCACAGTTCATTATAGGTCCAGTTGTAAATCAAGCAGTACCAAGCCAAGCAGGTAATGCCAAGTCCAATTGTGAATCAAATGGTACAGAAACCTAATAGGTCTGTGCCTGTGCAGAATTGTAATCAGAATCAGCCTATGCCTACCTATACTTCAGTGTAGACAATGCCCAATGTTCCCCTGAATCAAACAGGACAGACTTTCAGCACTGTTTTAACAGGTCAGAGCACTTGAATGACAGTTCCACGGAGTTGGATACATTTGATGATCCAAACGCATTAACACCTCCTGTGATTATAGGTCCAGTTGCTCCTGTGCATGCAATTTAATTCAAGTACACTGTTCCATAGAGAGAAAGAGAGACTAGAGAGACCTGAATTATCAGGAGCGAGAACCCTCAAGCATCACTATGGATGACTCGCATCATCATCGGGTAAAGCTCCTCACCAGGCCGGCAGTGCAACGCCTGATGGGCTCCTCACACGGAGGAGCACTCAACCGTATTGTTCTGATAATTACTGATGAACAATAGTTATCGAAATGGGCAAGCATCCATTCATACGCCTGTACCCAGAGGAGAGAACAAAAAGAATATAGAGTAAAATTGGTTAATCATTCCTACATATATCATCATTTTAATCAATAGTCAGGGATGAAGCCAAGATTAAAAACAGGGGAAAGTAATATAATGAGTATCTATGCTCAATTACTTTCAATAAGCAGTGAACTTGGAGCAAAACCCACTAGGAATCCTCCTTAATTAGGGTCAACATGTTTCGCGTCGTGCGGTCCCCATGGATCCAATGACGCTTCATCAGGACCAGGATATTAAAACGCTCTTCTCCAATTAAACAAAAATTATGAACACAAAGCCGGTCACTTACATTGAAGATTAATAGGCTAAGTCACAGACAGGTCGCCCACCCCCAAGTCAGGAACGGACTCCTTGGTACACACGTCCCCTAGACTCGGCTATCAGTGTTAATGCCGCCGGTCCAGACTATGGACCTACCCTCCAGGACGTGAAACCGTGGGGACCGCACGACGCGAAACATGTTGACCCTAATTAAGGAGGATTCCTAGTGGGTTTTGCTCCAAGTTCACTGCTTATTGAAAGTAATTGAGCATAGATACTCATTATATTACTTTCCCCTGTTTTTAATCTTGGCTTCATCCCTGACTATTGATTAAAATGATGATATATGTAGGAATGATTAACCAATTTTACTCTATATTCTTTTTGTTCTCTCCGCTGGGTACAGGCGTATGAATGGATGCTTGCCCATTTCGATAACTATTGTTCATCAGTAATTATCAGAACAATACGGTTGAGTGCTCCTCCGTGTGAGGAGCCCATCAGGCATTGCACTGCCGGCCTGGTGAGGAGCTTTACCCGATGATGATGCGAGTCATCCATAGTGATGCTTGAGGGTTCTCGCTCCTGATAATTCAGGTCTCTCTAGTCTCTCTTTCTCTCTATGGAACAGTGTACTTGAATTAAATTGCATTATTGTAGGGAGAGTGTACACTGGACCAATCCATCTCCCGGTCCCTCCCCCTTCTCTTGATTGCTCCTGTGCATGCTTCAGGTAACCATGGAAGTAATGCATATCCAATTAATGCTTCAGCAGTTCCTGAAATGACAGCAGCATCAGATGGGATATCACCAAATGGTATGCAGAGATCAGTACATTCAATGGTGTCATAATCCGCAGGGTTATACGGAATTGCCATCAATCTTAATTCAGATTTGGAAGAAGAAATTGGAGTTACTTAAAATGCCTTATCATTCAGTTTTGATAGAGTGTATTGACGACCTGAACTACTCAAGTATTCTGCAGAAGAGGTACCATAGCACTTTTAATAATTTAGGGAGAAATAGACATAAAGTTCCCCAGCAGAGATTCACTACTGAAAAAAAGAAATTCTGATATTTATGTCACCACGTAGAGAAAGGTGCAAGGAAGGTGTCCTAAGAGAGAATTTCAGCAATCATGCAGATGAATCTCCCAGTTACTCAGAGAGAAGTCAGAATGTTTCTGGGAATGGTTGGCTACTACCACCAATGGATTCTGAATTTGTCCCTTATGTCCAAGCCCTTACAGAGATTGACACTTAAGGATGTGTCTGATCTGGTACCATTTGATGACAAGTGCATGCATGCCTTCACTGAGCTGAGAGAAAGCTTGTGCTGAAACCCAGCTCTGGGACTGCCTGCCTACAACAAATGTTTTTCTTTGTTTTGCTGTGAGAGGGATGGATGTGCTCTCACTGTTTTTACACAGTTACATGGAAATGCCAACAAGCCTGTGGCATATTTTTAAGCCACACTCAATTCTGTAGCTGTGCAATGCCCAGCTTTCTGAGAGCCGTGGCCTCAGTAAGCATCAGTAGAGAGCAGTGCAAAAGCATTGTTATGGGCTACCCACTGAACGTTTTTATTCCCGATTCAGTAGAGATTTTGCTAACCCAAACAAAGACCCAGTACTTAACCAATGCTCATTTAACCAGTTATGAACAGATCATTTTAGGTTCTTCTATTGTCAATATAAAGAGATGCAATGTTCTAAATGTGGCTACTCCTCTGCCAAATCCTGTTGAAAATGCAAGTGACAGTGAAGATGAGGTTGAGCATGACTGTTTCGATGTGACTGAACTGTGCACCAAACCAAGACCCGATATTCAAGATGTCCCCTTGGATGAAAATGACTATGTCATTTTTGTGGATGTCTTCTGTTTACAAGAGCCTGATGGTGCCCTAAGTACTGGTTATGCAGTTTGTACTGTCTCAGGTGTGATAGAAGCCTCTTGGCTTTGCGGAGTCTTTTCTGCCCAAGTAGCCAAATTGATTGCTCTTACTAGAGCATGCTGTGCTTCTGAACAACTCAAAGTGACCAAATTTACCTATAGCCAATATCGGTTAAGTGTTGTTCATGATATTGATCAGTTGTGGATCCAGAAAGGCTTCATGAGCCTTTCTGGATCACCTATCCAAAATGATGACAAAGTTCATCAATTGCTGAAAGCATTACAGTTACCTGTGAAAATTGCAGTTGTAAAATGTGCAGCTCATCAGAAATCAAGTGGTTATATGTCCTTGGGCAATGCCTATGCTGACAAAGTTGTGAGGTATTGTGCTGTGCATTGCACTTCCTTTGATGAGGAATAGAGCTATGGAAATGATGCTGAGACAAGTCTAAATTTCTTAAGACAGTTATTGATACTTGAGAAGAAGTTAAAAGATTGCAGGAAGAAGTGACAGAAGAGAAGAAGGGTTGGGTTAGAGCAGATTGTGTCTAGGGGAAGGATGATGATGTTTGGGTGTCAAATGATGTTAAAGCAGTGATGCCAAATAGCTTATTGTCCCCGATGGCAAGATACTATCATGGACAAGCTCATTTTGGTTGAGATGCAATGATTACAACATTCAGAGAAACATTGTACAATCCAAGATTTAGACTGTTTGCAGAAGCAGCTTGTCACAGATGTGTTACGTGTCAGCAGATGAATGTAGGGCAATGTGCAGTTGTTAAACTGAGTCATGTTATTAGCAAATCAGGAGGACCATTCAACCGAATCCAACCTGATTTCATTGAATTGCCACTGTGCAATGGGCTGAGGTATGTTTTGGTGGTGGCGTGTGTGTTCTCCCATTGAGTACAGGCTTACATAACTCAAAAGAATTTTGGCCTCACAGTCGCAAAACTGTTATTGAGGGAGTTAATACGTTGATTTGGTTTTCCGACTTCTCTGGAATCAGATCCTGGAACTCATTTCAACAGTGAGATCCTTAAATTATTGTGTGCAGCAGTACAAGCTGAGCAACGATTGCACAGCAGTTACAGACCAGAACCTTCAGGACGGGTAAATGGAACACTGAAGTCTTGCCTGGTGAAAGTATGTGCTTCTACAACATTGAAATGGCCAGATGCATTGCTTCTTTGCCTGATGAGTATGCCTAGCACACCTGATAGAAAGACAGGCTTGTCATGGGATGATCTGTGAGATTGCCAGCAATCTGCAAATGCTCTTGTGAATATTACAGATGGCTTGCTTCCGGAATATTGCAAAGGACGAACTGATGTGGTTTGTTCTGCGTCCCACCAGGTTGGAGAGGCAACTGCACAACCACAAGAAGAACTTTGTCAGGACCTGACTCCTGGTGCCTGGGTATTAGTTGAAAAGCACGTACAAAAAACATTATTGGCGTAGTGTTGGAAAGGCCCCTATCAGGTTGTTCTAGTGGCAACAGCTGTGAAGTGTGCTGGTCTCCCAAACTTTGCGAGTTACACACTTAAAGTTCCAAGTCCTCTTAATGAAACAGCGCCTGTTCCCAAAAGGTTGGTTACAGTGAGAGAAATTGACAGGTTAGCCAAGCTGTGGGGACTGGACAAGTGGCTAACGCAGAGCATGAAAGGTCTGGTGAAATTCTGAGGGAGTCAACAGCAGTTGAAGGGACAGAAGGATTGAGACAGAGTCAGGTGACTCTTGCTAGCTCAGATCACATTGAAACCCCAGTCGTGATACAGAGAAGAGTTGTAATAGGAGATCAGGAGCCCAAGAAAACCCCAAAGACAGTGATAAAAGTGCCTCCTACATAGCCGAAGTAACTGAAGAATCAGATCAAAGTGACAGTGACAAGGAGTTCAAAGAGAAAAAAAGTGCAAAGTCTAAGGTACTCTGCTCCCGAATGGACTTCTTTCACAACTGATGAATGGGAGAAGGAGTTTGTTAACTTTTATGCTAACAATTAGTCTCCAGTTGAACATTCTGGAAATTGGAACTGCTTTGGAACTGAATTTAAAATTTCATTGCCGTATGATGAACAGAGACATTATTTGCTGGAGGTGCTCATTAGTGATTACCAGCTGATTTATTAATGGAGACATTTGAACTATTAAAAGGAGCTTTTGGATTTTTGACTGACTGACTTTTGGATTTTAGTTTTTGACTGAAGAGACAGTGAAATGAATGAAAGCCACTTTTGCAATTTTGATTTTTCATTTTTATTTGTGAAGTAGAAGTATATTGTGGCCTGAAACTAGACAAGCCACAAATTCTGATGGAAGTAAGAAGTGTAAATGTAAGTATGTGCATGTAGGTTTAGCAGTAGTATGTGCGATTGTGATTACTTTAATGGTTATTGGATTGAGTTTGCCTGTTAAGAATGACAGTGAGAAATCATCAGTCACAAGTTCCCTGGATTTAGAGAATTCACTCACAGATCAATGTCCCCTATTTAAGGATAAGATACTTTTACTCACAAATAGTTCTAATGGAGATTTGGCATCAAATGTGTAATACAAATTATTATATGAATACGTTGATACCATGGAAGTCCAAGATTGTTACGTTTGCACAAAAATTCCTTCATCAGTACAGGAAGGAAACACTTACCACAGCTTGTCACTAACATATGGAATTTCTTGTAGTCTGTTACTAACTCTATTGTATGAGCAGGAATATTACCAATACTTCTAATCAAACTATGATCTAGTGTTTTCTTTTGTGCCTATCATGAAGAACCTGAGTAGTATTGCTAAAACAAAACACATTGACATTGTGGGAGGATTCTTTGGACCTACCTGACTTTCGGAACAGAATATGCCCACAAGAATAATTTGACCGGCATAGGTAGATCAGTAGAAAAAGGGTTAATTGGACAAGTTGATGACTAAAGAAAGGCAATGAAAGACTAAATAAAAAAGGGAATAGTTTAGCAAAATTGGGAAAAAGATGTGACATATTTAGTGTCTGGAAGTAAAGGAATCTTAGCTTTAGATTGGCAACACGTAGGAAAATTATGTGTACATGGGCCAAAGTTAAAGACATATACACATTTTATAACTACTAGTAAATGTAGACATGTTTTTGTATTTAGTAGCACATGGACCTTTATGTTAAATGGATGGATTCCACTATACCAGGTGTTTATTTAATATGTGGGAAAAAAGCTTATTACAAGCTGCCGAAAGGCTGACATGGAACATGTTACCTGGGAGTACTTTTTCCAAAAACGTATCATGTGGACAACATCAATGATCTATTCTGGGATGAAGAATCAAACTTCAGAGTTAAAAGAGGAGTATGTGCCCCAGAGATAGTGGGGGATATTATTGGTGCCAAAAGTCTATCAGTGGGAGTAATCTTGAATGATCTCAAGATTAGGAAGCAACCATAGTACACAAATTATCTACTGACACTACAGGGACTATGGCCCCTATTATGACATTGACGGTAAATACCGAATAACGCCGCGGTGACTGCCGCCAACATGCCATAATGGAGGCTAACATCTGTCTGCCAGATTATGACATATACACACAAAACTGACAGAAACCAGCCACAACCAGAAATCTGCCAGACCCACTGAACGTGATAAACTGTAGTATTTAGCACCCATACCGTTACGCCACTAAAACAATGCCCTCCAAATAATGACCCACGAATCACCACAGCGAACATTCAATGGCGGTAAACCATTGACGATGCACACCGCCAAGGTGGGAATGGCCACCCAAATACAAAACAAGACAACATGGGCCAGAACAAAAAAAAAAAAACGACACAATCACACGCACCCCACACATCCGCAAACGACACTTTAAAACACACACCCACAACACCCACAAAACTTTGGAAACATGAGAAGACCACCACAAACCTTTGGAAACACAAGAAGACCACCACATCTTGCCACATCAATCCCAGAGACAACTGCACACACATACCACAACTACCCATTCATCCGTCACGCACCACACACCCCAGCACATCACACATCATCCTCTGCACAACACACACAACACCCATGCCCACACAAAGGCACCCCAATTTCACTGATGAGGAGTTGCGGGTCATGATTGAGGAAATAGTCAGGGTGGAGCCACAGCTGTTTGGAGCTCAGGTGCAGCAGATCTCCATTGCCAGGAAGATGGAGCTATGGCGGAGAAACGTGGACAGGGAGAACGCCATGGGACAACATCCATGCACAAGGGACAACATTGGGAAGAGGTGGAAAGACCTACGGGAGAAGGTGCATTCCATTACAGCAAGTCACCAGCTCTCCATCAGGAGGAGTGGTGGTGGACCCCCACCTCTTCCCCCACAACTGGCAGCATGGGAGGAGTAAGTCATGTCAATACTGCATCCTGAGGGACTCACTGGAGCGACAAGTGGACTGGACACTAGAGAGTCACCATTTTCACCCTATCACCCCCTCATACCTGCCTGCCATCTCACACCTCACCCTGACTCCCTTTACCCCACTCCATCTCACACAGTGCACCACCCCAATAACAACACCTAAATGGCAACCCCTGTTTACCATACCCACTGCAAGAATATCCCTTCCAGCTCTACATGCACACCCACCACCAATGCATGTACAGCATGTAGAACTACCAATCCCACAATCCATCACCACACACTACTGGTCAGTCGGCTACCTCATTCCACAGCCAGTCTACTACAGAGACCCCCCTCTGAATCTAACACCACAACAGCCAGCCAATGCCCTCAGACCTCTGTCTCCAGGATACGTCAATCAGTAGTGTGCCCACCTGTACAGGGACCAGAGTCGATACCACACAGGCAAGACAATGAGGATCCTGGTGTCAGTGGGAGTGAGCACACCATTCAGGGGAAACAGGCACAGGGGGCGAGGGAAAGTCGAAGGACAGCTATGTGCCAGGGGAGGTCAGGCCCAGGGAACCAACTGCCCAGGAGGCACTCACAAATGTCCTGGGGGCATACCAACAATCCCAGGACAGTATGGGCCAGGTGCTCATCATCCTGCAGGAGACCCAGCGGCTGTAAGGGGAACACCACCAGGAGGTCATGCAACAATTACAGGCCTGGAATACCACCATGGCCACCATTGCAGGGGTGCTGGGTGACATGGCCAACATAATGCAAGGATTACACAGCACACCAGCGGACCCCTTGCCAGTGTATTGACCAGCCCTCCACATCTGCTGCAGCTAATGACACAGGAGGCCCTGTCACAGGACCCACAGGCCACCAGCACCCCTCCCCCTGCACAAGGTGAACCACCCCGCAAACATTCCCTGCGACCCAGACAGACACCAGAGACAGTTGCCAAGACCAAGACCACTGTCGGGAAATGAGCCCCTCCAGAATGTCGCCCTTGTTTTCCACTGTGTCAACATGTCCACTTTGTACTGCCATTGCTCCTCTTCCTCTAGCCCGTGGACACTGGACCTGCTGCTACAAACAGACTGGGCCACTACTCTGGACGTTTCCCAACCATCACCCTACTCTATTGCACTTTGCATTGTATACCTAATTTATTAATAAACACCCTTGGACACAACTTGAGTAATAGTGCTTTCCCTGAAGGAAATGTACAATGTATTGAACTGCAAGATCCTGTGCAAATGTCCTGTAATGTGTTCATCCATCATACATATGTGTCTCAGCAGTCTGCACACATCACAGCATTATACTGTAGTAACTACACCAACTTCTGTAATAAGGGAAGGCATAGGTGATAGTCAGTTGGGATGCAAAGGTAGTGACTGGCATTATATTACAGCCACACAGCACAACACTTAAATGGAGAAATGTATAGTTCAACAGTCTTACCTGAGTGTCATTGGAAATGCTGCTGTATGATATGCGTCTTGTTGTCCACATCCTCCTCCTCTACTTCCTCCTCACTATCCTCAGTGTCCACTGCTGCCACAGGTGCATCGTCACACCCCTCCTCCTGCAGATAGGGCATTTGGTGTCTAGGGGCCAAATTGTGCAGCATACAGCACACCACAATAATCTTGCAGACCTTCTCAGGGGAGTAGCATAGGGATCCACCTGTCAGATAGAGACACCTGAACTTGGCCTTCAGGAGATCGAAGGTGCATTCAACAATCCTCCTGGTACGCACATGAGCATCATTGTACCTATTCACAGCCCCTGTTCTCGGATTCCTGACAGGGATCAAAAGCCAGAACAGGTTTGGGTAGCCAAAGTCACCTGGGAGAAGTGAGGGACACACAGTAGCCTTGCACAATGGCATGGGGTATGACTCCAGCAGGCATACACTGACATACATTGGGTGGGGACTCAGGCTCATCTATAAGCGACACTCTGAGCTTCTGTAGTAGTACCATCAGCTGTGGGACACTGCTATTCCTCAGGCATCATGCACAGACCCAGGATACTTGTCAGTGATGTGGGAGATGCACGGGTCAGCAAGGAACACCATCTGGTCATTGAGTGAGTGGAAACTCTTCCGATTCCTGTACACCTCTTCATTGGCCCTGGGGGTGGACTAAGGCAATATGAGTGCCATCAATGGCTCCAGTCATATGTGGTATGTGTCCCATTGTGTAGAATCCAGCCTTCACAGTGGGCAAATCATCAACCTGGGGGAATGCGATGTAGCTGCACATGTGTTTGAGCAAGGCAGCCAAAACTCTTCCAAGCACAATCAAAAACATTGGCTGTGATATTCCTGCAGCCAAGCCCACAGTCACCTGGAAAGAACCTGTTGCCAGGAAATGGAGCATTGATAGTACCTGCACAAGAGGGGTTATTACTGTGGTGCAACCAATAGCAGGTAGCAGATCAGGCTCCAATTATGCACGCAGCTCTGTGATTGTGGCCCTGTCCAGACGATAGGTGAGTATGATGTGCCTTTCCTCCAGTGAAGCCCAGTCCACAAGGGGTCTGTACACGGGTGCTTGCCTCCTCCTCCTATTCCTCTACAGTGGTTGGTACCTAAGTAACCCAAAAGTAAAAAGGGAGTGACAACAGGACCTATGAAAACACAACGTCAGAGTAGACAGATTATATATGTATGTTGGGCACCAGAATTGTCTTGGTGAGTTCAATCGACACCAATGATGTACTTTGAAATTCAAAACATGAGTAGTAGCAGTAGGAAATGGCAACCGCCTGCCTGTATAGAGGGACAGATGGAAGTGACCTCACTCCGTCGGCGTTATGCGTCATGGCGGAACGCAGTCTGCACCGCCGTGCAATTCCCAATTTGTTTAACATGAGGCTCTATAGAGTACAGGAACCAATGATGATCAATGCCTGCGGTGGGGAGGGTATGGCTGCGGGCAATGTGAATGAAGTGGTATGGGTCATGTTTGTGCTTGATGAGGGGGAAATGCTGTATGACACATGTGTGACAGGCTGGATTATATGGTTCATGGTGTCCCTCTGTCTGTGTTTCCTCTGACGGTCAGTGCCCATCAGAAAAAGGGGTTGTGGCGTGCCATCACCAAGGACTTGTGGACCCTGGTAGTCCCAGTGACACAGGCAAAAACAAACATACATACAGTAAAAATTGGGGTAACATGCCAGGCAAGATGGTACTTTCCTACAGTAGGCGTCTCCTTCATCCCAGGCACCTGAGACCCTGCCCCAGTCAGCCCTGCTGTCCTCAGTGAGGAGGCTATTGACCACCTGAGATCCATCTCTGTAGGGCAGCCAACCATAGTAAATGTCATCCAGGGGCAGGCATTTCAGATGCAGCAGTGCAATGCCTTCCTGGAGGGCATTCACAGTGGCTTGGTGGCCCTACAGAGATCATTTCAGGCTCTGTCCTCCTCACTGATGGCAGCCAGTGTCCCTGTTTCTTCTGGCCCCCTCCAACTACCATTTCAAAGTTCCTGTCTCCTCTCCCCCAACCCATCCCACGCACACATTCTGACAAGCATGCACCCAAAAAACACAGACAAGACTATCACAGACAAACACAGACACCACAATTAAGTCCACAAGCACACACAGCTAACACACAGATGCACACACAACATCTGCCACTGCCTCCACTGTCTCCCCCTCCTCCTCCTCCATCACAGTCACATTAGCACTCACACCTGCATGCACAGCATCAACAGTCCCAGATCCTGCCACCTGCACAGCCTCGCACACAGTCACCACAACAGCAGACCCGCAGACATGCACCCCACACACCACATGCGCAATCGCAATCACCACCTCATGCAGCACACCGACCTCACTTACAGACACCACAAAAAAATCCATCCACACGTCCTGTTTGACCTCCCCCATACTGTCTGCTCCACCATACTGTCTGCTCCCCCCTCCAAAGACACACAAACGGTCTCACACAGACTCGCAACAGCCATCCACCTCACACACGCACATTGTCCAGGCACCTGCACCCAAGTCCATCTCACCTCCTCCTCCTACAACCAGTCCCTCTATATCCACTCCTATACCTCTTCTTACATCCTGCCCCACTGGTCCAAAGAAACTTTTCCTTTCCCGCCTTGGCCTCTTTCTTACCCCACCCCCGTCCTGCCCATAAAAGAAAAGTTCCACCCCCAGCCCAGTACCTCCAGCTCCAAACCGACTCCTGTTCCTCCCCCTAAGTGTGCTCCTGCCACTAAGTTGAAGAAGGGTGGCACTTCGGAACACCTATCCTAAGGCCACTCCTCCGCCCCCAAACCGGAAGTGCAAGGACCCGCCCCCTCTCAAACCCAAGCACAAAGACTTCCCTGCGAAAAAGAATAACCCCCTGCCCCCTGAGGTGCCTGCCTACTGTCAATCAATCAATCAATCAAAGGCATTTGTATAGCGCACTGCTCACCCGGGGGGTCTCAAGGCGCTGGGGGGGGGAACGCTACTGCTCGAACAGCCAGGTCTTGAGTTGCTTCCTGAAGGCGAGATGGTCTTGCGTTGTCCGGAGGTGGATGGGGAGGGAGTTCCATGTCTTGGCTGCCAGGTAGGAGAAGGATCTTCCTCCGGCGGTGGCTCTGCGGATGCGGGGGACGGTGGCGAGAGCGAGGCTGGCGGAGCGAGGCTGGCGGAGCGGAGCTGGCGGGTGGGCTTGTGGAAGGTCAGGCGGCTGTTGAGGAACTTGGGGCCCAGGTCGTGGAGGGCCTTGTGTGCGTGGGTGAGGAGTCGGAACGTGATTCTTTTGTTGACGGGGAGCCAGTGCAGGTCTCTCAGGTGTTCGGAGATGTGGCTGTGTCGGGGGATGTCCAGGATGAGTCGTGCTGAGGCGTTCTGGATCCGTTGGAGTTTCTTCTGGAGTTTGGCGGCGGTGCCGGCGTAGAGGGCGTTCCCGTAGTCCAGCCGACTGGTGACGAGGGCCTGGGTGACCGTCTTCCTGGTCTCGGTGGGGATCCACCGGAAGATCTTTCGAAGCATGCGCAGGGTGTTGAAGCATGAAGATGAGACGGCGTTGACTTGTCTGGTCATCGAGAGGGAGGAGTCCAGGATGAAGCCTAGGTTGCGAGCGTGGTCCGTTGGCTTGGGGGTGGCTCCCAGGGCGGGGGGCCACCAGGAGTCGTCCCAGGCGGATGGTGATGATCCCAGGATGAGGACCTCCGTCTTGTCTGAGTTCAGTTTCAGGCGGCTGTTCTTCATCCATTCGGCGTCGTCTTTCATCCCTTCATGTAGGCTGGCTCTGGCGGCGTCCGGGTCGCTGGTGAGGGAGAGGATCAGCTGGGTGTCGTCGGCGTAGGTGATGATCTTGAGGTTGTGTTGTCGTGCAATGGTTGCGAGGGGGCTCATATAGACGTTGAAGAGGGTGGGGCTGAGCGATGACCCTTGTAGAACTCTGCAGATGACTTCGGTGGCCGCTGACCGGAACGGGGGGAGGCGGACTCTCTGGGTTCTTCCGGCAAGGAAAGAGGTGATCCACTCCAGGGCCTTCTCCTGGATGCCGGTGTTGTTCAGGCGCTGTACCAGGGTGCGGTGGCAGACAGTGTCCAACGCTGCGGAGAGGTCCAGGAGGATGAGGGCCGCAGTTTCCCCATTGTCCATTAGGGATCTGATGTCGTCTGTGGCTGCGATGAGGGCGGTCTCCGTGCTGTGGTTGCTCGGAAGCCGGATTGCGAGTGGTCGAGGGATCCGTTGGTCTCGAGGAAGGCAGCTAGCTGTCTGTTGACGGTCTTCTCGATGACTTTGGCAGGAAACGGGAGGAGCGAGATGGGGCGGTAGTTCTTGAGGTCGGAGGGGTCTGCAGTTGGTTTCTTCAGCAGGGCACTGATCTCGGCGTGTTTCCAGCACTCCGGGAAGGTGGCGGTGTTGAAGGAGGCGTTGACGATGTCACGGAGGTGGGGTGCGATGATGTGGTCGGCCGTGTTGAAGATGTGGTGTGGGCAGGGGTCCGTAGGGGATCCGGAGTGGATGGTGTTCATTGTGCGTGTTGTGTCTTCGGTGCTGACTGGGGTCCAGGTGCGGAGGGTGGCGGTGGGGGGCATCGGTTCGGTGGTGGGGTTTGTGGTTGGTGGGCCGAAGCTGTTGTGAATGTTGGCGATCTTGTCGTGGAAGAAGGCTGCGAGGGAGTCGCAGAGGTCTTGCGAGGGAGTGATGTCATTGTTTCCGGCGTCGGGGTTGGAGAGCTCTTTGACGATGCTGAAGAGTTCCTTGCTGTTGTGGGTGTTGTTGTCCAGTCGTTCCTTGAAGGCTGTCTTCTTTGTGGCGCGGATCAGTTGGTGGTGTTTGCGGGTGGCGTGTTTGAGGGCCGTCATGTTGTCTGTGGTCTGGTTGGTGCGCCAGGTGTTCTCCAGGGAGCGGCAGTTCTTCTTGGAGGTGATGAGCTCGTCGGTGAACCAGGAGGCTTTCTTGCTGCTGCGTCTGCTGGGGGGGTTCTTCTTCAGTGGTGCGAGGGCGTCTGCGCAGTTGGTGATCCACTGTGTGAGGTTGTTGGCGGCTTCGTTGGGGTCCGTTGAGCTGGTGGGGGGGTTCTGGCTGAGGAAGGTGGTGAGCTGGTCGCCGGTGATCTTGTTCCAGCTCCTGCGGGGGGTTTGTTGAGGGTGGTGGTGGGTCGTCGTTTTACTGAAGCTGAAGTGGACGCAGCTGTGGTCAGTCCACTGGAGATTGGTGGAGTGGCTGAAGGTGACATATTTGCTGGATGAGAAGACTGGGTCAAGCGTGTGGCCAGCGTGGTGGGTAGGGGTGGTTACCAGTTGCTTGAGTCCGAGGTTGGCCAGGTTGTCCAGTAGAGCAGTGGTGTTGCGGTCCTTGTCGTCCTCCAGGTGGAAGTTGAGGTCCCCCAGGAGGATGTAGTCGGTGGAATTGATGGCGTGGGGGCTGACGAAGTATGTGATGTCTTCGCTGAACTGTGTGCGTGGTCCCGGTGGTCTGTAGATGAGGGTGCCTCTGAGCGTGGTCTTGGGGTTGGTGTGTATCTGGAAGTGGAGGTGTTCGGCGGAGGTGAAGGTGTCATCGGAGTTGGTCGTGATGCGGATGGTGTTCTTGTGGATGATGGCGATGCCTCCTCCTGTCTGGTTGACGCAGTCCCTCCTGGTGATTTTGTAGCCTTCTGGGACGGCGATGGCGACGTCGGGTGCTGAGGAGGCGTTCATCCAGGTTTCCGTCAGGAAGGCGATGTCTGGTGCTGTCGAGTCGAGGAGGTTCCAGAGTTCGACGGCATGCCTGTGAACGGAGCGGGTGTTGAGCAGGATGCACATCAGGTGTTTGTTGCTGGGGCTCGGTTTAGTAGGTGCAGTGTTGGGTCGTAGGCTGGTGAAGCGGCAGGTCAGGCAGGTGAAGGGTCCGTGGGTGCGTCTCGGGGTGGCTCGGTAGCAGGCGGTGTTTCGGCCGGCGTTGAGTGCGTGGAGGGTTCTGGCATCGTAGCTGTGCAGGGTGTGCTGGCGAGGGCGAGGACCAGGGGGTCTGGCGCTGGGCGCGGTCCAGGCGCGGACGGGCGCAGACGGGCTTACCTTTGGCGCACCTTCGGCGCTCAGTCGGTGCTCCCGCTGCGCGCGTCCGCTGCGCGGTCGCTCTGGGGGCGTCATAAGTAAGGAGCCGGGAGGGAGGAGCAGCTGGGTGGCGGGAGCGGTCCGGCGAATGGAATCACAGGGGGGCGGGGCCGCAGGGAGGCAGCGGCGGGAAATCCCAGGAGCAGCGAGCGAAGGAATCTGCAGGCAGGAGGCGGCAAAGGCAGGCAGGAGCGGCAGCAGTGAGTGGGGCGACCAAGCCCTGTGGAGGGCTGAGCGGTCACACTCTGTGGTCCCCTACGGTCCCCTTAAGTATGGAGCCGGGAGGGAGGAGCAGCTGGGTGGCGGGAGCGGTCCGGCGAATGGAATCACTGGGGGTGGGGCCGCAGGGAGGCAGCGGCGGGAAATCCCAGGAGCAGCGAGCGAAGGAATCTGCAGGCAGGAGGCGGCAAAGGCAGGCAGGAGCGGCAGCAGTGAGTGGGGCGACCAAGCCCTGTGGAGGGCTGAGCGGTCACACTCTGTGGTCCCCTACGGTCCCCTTAAGTAAGGAGCCGGGAGGGAGGAGCAGCTGGGTGGCGGGAGCGGTCCGGCGAATGGAATCACAGGGGGGCGGGGCCGCAGGGAGGCAGCGGCGGGAAATCCCAGGAGCAGCGAGCGAAGGAATCTGCAGGCAGGAGGCGGCAAAGGCAGGCAGGAGCGGCAGCAGTGAGTGGGGCGACCAAGCCCTGTGGAGGGCTGAGCGGTCACACTCTGTGGTCCCCTACGGTCCCCTTAAGTAAGGAGCCGGGAGGGAGGAGCAGCTGGGTGGCGGGAGCGGTCCGGCGAATGGAATCACAGGGGGGCGGGGCCGCAGGGAGGCAGCGGCGGGAAATCCCAGGAGCAGCGAGCGAAGGAATCTGCAGGCAGGAGGCGGCAAAGGCAGGCAGGAGCGGCAGCAGTGAGTGGGGCGACCAAGCCCTGTGGAGGGCTGAGCGGTCACACTCTGTGGTCCCCTACGGTCCCCTTAAGTAAGGAGCCGGGAGGGAGGAGCAGCTGGGTGGCGGGAGCGGTCCGGCGAATGGAATCACAGGGGGGCGGGGCCGCAGGGAGGCAGTGGCGGGAAATCCCAGGAGCAGCGAGCGAAGGAATCTGCAGGCAGGAGGCGGCAAAGGCAGGCAGGAGCGGCAGCAGTGAGTGGGGCGACCAAGCCCTGTGGAGGGCTGAGCGGTCACACTCTGTGGTCCCCTACGGTCCCCTTAAGTAAGGAGCCGGGAGGGAGGAGCAGCTGGGTGGCGGGAGCGGTCCGGCGAATGGAATCACAGGGGGGCGGGGCCGCAGGGATGCAGCGGCGGGAAATCCCAGGAGCAGCGAGCGAAGGAATCTGCAGGCAGGAGGCGGCAAAGGCAGGCAGGAGCGGCAGCAGTGAGTGAGGCGACCACTGTTACCATGATGCCCCTGGCCAGTGGAGTAAATGGGCTGTTAGGAGTCAAGTTGGTCCTTGGACGTTTCCCTGTAGCATTGTGCTTCACCTGGACTGGTCCATGACCCTGCCTGTAAATATTTGCATTTCCAATCTTGAGATCACTATACCCAAAGTATTACAGTGGTTGGACCAAAGATATGTGTCCTGGCATTCTTTCCTTCTGGATTATGTTGGTGTGGGATTTCTCTACAGATGGTTCTGTGTGTGTGGTATGCGTGTATGATGTGTGTTGTGCATGTGTGGGTGTCACTCTCCCCTCCCTCCCCTGTGTGCTAGGTTGCTGTACTCACTGTCATTGTCTTCATCAATGTTGGTGCTCCTGGACTGCCATGGTGTGGTATAGCATCAGGAAACTTCCAGTTCTGGTTCCATTGTGGTCGCGGACCCCCCTGTGTCCCTGGAGGTGAGTGTCTCTTTTTATATGATGTGTTTATGCCAGGCTTTTGGTGGTGTTGCTAACACCCCGGAGATCATGACGGTCTGCTATGTCATAATACGGTGGGCGGATCCTTGTCTTCCGCCTTCCTGGAGATTGCTACCACAGTGTTCAGTGGTGGTACTGCACTGGCGGTTGGGGTGGTACATTGACTGTCTATGGGAGGGATCTCCGCCATGGTCATTATTTGGTGGTCATTACCGCCGTCCTGGCTGCAGTACTATCACCATAGCGGTCAGATGACCACCAATGTCATAATGACCACATATGTTGTTAATGGGCACGGAGATGGTTGCTGTGAGATCAATGGTTTCACACAATCATCAGGCATTAGACATCTTACTCACAAAGGAGTGTGGAGTCTGTAAAAAGTTACATGCAGAACATTATTGCACTTACATACCTGACAATAGTAAGTAGATAAGAAAGTAAATTGTAAAAATCACTGACTTGAAAAGAGACCTGAAAAATCTAACAGCCACTGACATACATTGGGTGGGGACTCAGGCTCATCTATAAGCGACACTCTGAGCTTCTGTAGTAGTACCATCAGCTGTGGGACACTGCTATTCCTCAGGCATCATGCACAGACCCAGGATACTTGTCAGTGATGTGGGAGATGCACGGGTCAGCAAGGCACACCATCTGGTCATTGAGTGAGTGGAAACTCTTCCGATTCCTGTACACCTCTTCATTGGCCCTGGGGGTGGACTAAGGCAATATGAGTGCCATCAATGGCTCCAGTCATATGTGGTATGTGTCCCATTGTGTAGAATCCAGCCTTCACAGTGGGCAAATCATCAACCTGGGGGAATGCGATGTAGCTGCACATGTGTTTGAGCAAGGCAGCCAAAACTCTTCCAAGCACAATCAAAAACATTGGCTGTGATATTCCTGCAGCCAAGCCCACAGTCACCTGGAAAGAACCTGTTGCCAGGAAATGGAGCACTGATAGTACCTGCACAAGAGGGGTTATTACTGTGGTGCAACCAATAGCAGGTAGCAGATCAGGCTCCAATTATGTACACAGCTCTGTGATTGTGGCCCTGTCCAGACGATAGGTGAGTATGATGTGCCTTTCCTCCAGTGAAGCTCAGTCCACAAGGGGTCTGTACACGGGTGCTTGCCTCCTCCTCCTATTCCTCTACAGTGGTTGGTACCTAAGTGACCCAAAAGTAAAAAGGGAGTGACAACAGGACCTATGAAAACACAACGTCAGAGTAGACAGATTATATATGTATGTTGGGCACCAGAATTGTCTTGGTGAGTTCAATCGACACCAATGATGTACTTTGAAATTCAAAACATGAGTAGTAGCAGTAGGAAATGGCAACCGCCTGCCTGTATAGAGGGACAGATGGAAGTGACCTCACTCCGTCGGCGTTATGCGTCATGGCGGAACGCAGTCTGCACCGCCGTGCAATTCCCAATTTGTTTAACATGAGGCTCTATAGAGTACAGGAACCAATGATGATCAATGCCTGCGGTGGGGAGGGTATGGCTGCGGGCAATGTGAATCAAGTGGTATGGGTCATGTTTGTGCTTGATGAGGGGGAAATGCTGTATGACACATGTGTGACAGGCTGGATTATATGGTTCATGGTGTCCCTCTGTCTGTGTTTCCTCTGACGGTCAGTGCCCATCAGAAAAAGGGGTTGTGGCGTGCCATCACCAAGGACTTGTGGACCCTGGTAGTCTCAGTGACACAGGCAAAAACAAACATACATACAGTAAAAATTGGGGTAACATGCCAGGCAAGATGGTACTTTCCTACAGTAGGCGTCTCCTTCATCCCAGGCACCTGAGACCCTGCCCCAGTCAGCCCTGCTGTCCTCAGTGAGGAGGCTATCGACCACCTGAGATCCATCTCTGTAGGGCAGCCAACCATAGTAAATGTCATCCAGGGGCTGGCATTTCAGATGCAGCAGTGCAATGCCTTCCTGGAGGGCATTCACAGTGGCTTGGTGGCCCTACAGAGATCATTTCAGGCTCTGTCCTCCTCACTGATGGCAGCCAGTGTCCCTGTTTCTTCTGGCCCCCTCTAACTACCATTTCAAAGTTCCTGTCTCCTCTCCCCCAACCCATCCCACGCACACATTCTGACAAGCATGCACCCAAAAAACACAGACAAGACTATCACAGACAAACACAGACACCACACTTAAGTCCACGAGCACACACAGCTAACACACAGATGCACACACAACATCTGCCACTGCCTCCACTGTCTCCCCCTCCTCCTCCTCCATCACAGTCACATTAGCACTCCCACCTGCATGCACAGCATCAACAGTCCCAGATCCTGCCACCTGCACAGCCTCGCACACAGTCACCACAACAGCAGACCCGCAGACATGCACCCCACACACCACATGCGCAATCGCAATCACCACCTCATGCAGCACACCGACCTCACTTACAGACACCACAAAAAAATCCATCCACACGTCCTGTTTGATCTCCCCCATACTGTCTGCTCCACCATACTGTCTGCTCCCCCCTCCAAAGACACACAAACGGTCTCACACAGACTCGCAACAGCCATCCACCTCACACACGCACATTGTCCAGGCACCTGCACCCAAGTCCATCACACCACCTCCTCCTCCTACAACCAGTCCCTCTATATCCACTCCTATACATCTTCTTACATCCTGCCCCACTACTGTATTCTAAAGAAACCTTTCCTTTCCCGCCTTGGCCTCTTTCTTACCCCACCCCCGTCCTGCCCATAAAAGAAAAGTTCCACCCCCAGCCCAGTACCTCCACCTCCAAACCGACTCCTGTTCCTCCCCCTAAGTGTGCTCCTGCCACTAAGTTGAGGAAGGGTGGCACTTCGGAACACCTATCCTAAGGCCACTCCTCCGCCCCCAAACCGGAAGTGCAAGGACCCGCCCCCTCTCAAACCCAAGCACAAAGACTTCCCTGCGAAAAAGAATAACCCCCTGCCCCCTGAGGTGCCTGCCTACTGTTACCATGATGCCCCTGGCCAGTGGAGTAAATGGGCTGTTAGGAGTCAAGTTGGTCCTTGGACGTTTCCCTGTAGCATTGTGCTTCACCTGGACTGGTCCATGACTCTGCCTGTAAATATTTGCATTTCCAATCTTGAGATCACTATACCCAAAGTATTACAGTGGTTGGACCAAAGATATGTGTCCTGGCATTCTTTCCTTCTGGATTATGTTGGTGTGGGATTTCTCTACAGATGGTTCTGTGTGTGTGGTATGCGTGTATGATGTGTGTTGTGCATGTGTGGGTGTCACTCTCCCCTCCCTCCCCTGTGTGCTAGGTTGCTGTACTCACTGTCATTGTCTTCATCAATGTTGGTGCTCCTGGACTGCCATGGTGTGGTATAGCATCAGGAAAACTTCCAGTTCTGGTTCCATTGTGGTCGCGGACCCCCCTGTGTCCCTGGAGGTGAGTGTCTCTTTTTATATGATGTGTTTATGCCAGGCTTTTGGTGGTGTTGCTAACACCCCGGAGATCATGACGGTCTGCTATGTCATAATACGGTGGGCGGATCCTTGTCTTCCGCCTTCCTGGAGATTGCTACCACAGTGTTCAGTGGTGGTACTGCACTGGCGGTTGGGGTGGTACATTGACTGTCTATGGGAGGGATCTCCGCCATGGTCATTATTTGGTGGTCATTACCGCCGTCCTGGCTGCAGTACTATCACCATAGCGGTCAGATGACCACCAATGTCATAATGACCACATATGTTGTTAATGGGCACGGAGATGGTTGCTGTGAGATCAATGGTTTCACACAATCATCAGGCATTAGACATCTTACTCACAAAGGAGTGTGGAGTCTGTAAAAAGTTACATGCAGAACATTATTGCACTTACATACCTGACAATAGTAAGTAGATAAGAAAGTAAATTGTAAAAATCACTGACTTGAAAAGAGACCTGAAAAATCTAACAGCCACTGACATACATTGGGTGGGGACTCAGGCTCATCTATAAGCGACACTCTGAGCTTCTGTAGTAGTACCATCAGCTGTGGGACACTGCTATTCCTCAGGCATCATGCACAGACCCAGGATACTTGTCAGTGATGTGGGAGATGCACGGGTCAGCAAGGCACACCATCTGGTCATTGAGTGAGTGGAAACTCTTCCGATTCCTGTACACCTCTTCATTGGCCCTGGGGGTGGACTAAGGCAATATGAGTGCCATCAATGGCTCCAGTCATATGTGGTATGTGTCCCATTGTGTAGAATCCAGCCTTCACAGTGGGCAAATCATCAACCTGGGGGAATGCGATGTAGCTGCACATGTGTTTGAGCAAGGCAGCCAAAACTCTTCCAAGCACAATCAAAAACATTGGCTGTGATATTCCTGCAGCCAAGCCCACAGTCACCTGGAAAGAACCTGTTGCCAGGAAATGGAGCACTGATAGTACCTGCACAAGAGGGGTTATTACTGTGGTGCAACCAATAGCAGGTAGCAGATCAGGCTCCAATTATGTACACAGCTCTGTGATTGTGGCCTTGTCCAGACGATAGGTGAGTATGATGTGCCTGTCCTCCAGTGAAGCTCAGTCCACAAGGGGTCTGTACACGGGTGCTTGCCTCCTCCTCCTATTCCTCTACAGTGGTTGGTACCTAAGTGACCCAAAAGTAAAAAGGGAGTAACAACAGGACCTATGAAAACACAACGTCAGAGTAGACAGATTATATATGTATGTTGGGCACCAGAATTGTCTTGGTGAGTTCAATCGACACCAATGATGTACTTTGAAATTCAAAACATGAGTAGTAGCAGTAGGAAATGGCAACCGCCTTCCTGTATAGAGGGACAGATGGAAGTGACCTCACTCCGTCGGCGTTATGCGTCATGGCGGAACGCAGTCTGCACCGCCGTGCAATTCCCAATTTGTTTAACATGAGGCTCTATAGAGTACAGGAACCAATGATGATCAATGCCTGCGGTGGGGAGGGTATGGCTGCGGGCAATGTGAATGAAGTGGTATGGGTAATGTTTGTTTGTACTGCACTGGCGGTTGGGGTGGTACATTGACTGTCTATGGGAGGGATCTCCGCCATGGTCATTATTTGGTGGTCATTACCGCCGTCCTGGCTGCAGTACTATCACCATAGCGGTCAGATGACCACCAATGTCATAATGACCACATATGTTGTTAATGGGCACGGAGATGGTTGCTGTGAGATCAATGGTTTCACACAATCATCAGGCATTACACATCTTACTCACAAAGGAGTGTGGAGGCTGTAAAAAGTTACATGCAGAACATTATTGCACTTACATACCTGACAATAGTAAGTAGATAAGAAAGTAAATTGTAAAAATCACTGACTTGAAAAGAGACCTGAAAAATCTAACAGCCACCAGTACATGAGAAGCTATTTGAAGTAAAAATATTTTGTGAACATGGGAAAAGGAATAGTAGGAGCTATCTTGAGACCCTTGTTGAATGTGACTTTATGTGTGATAGTTACACTTTGATTTTACAAATTATACAAGATACTGAAGGAGAAAAGAGCAAAGACTAGACAGATGAAAGAGATAGAAATGAGGATAAGGAGAAGCATTTATCATTGTAACCTCAAGAGAATGGAGGACTACAGCAGACCTTATCAGAATAATAACTGAAATTCTGAATTGTCTCATTGAAATCAGAATTTGGTCTATTGTGATGGCATACTTCGCCATCAGAGGAGGCACTGATAGAGGGTAAATTTGAATGCTGTCCCTCGTGCCACAAAAGTCATAGACTGTGACAAGTTTTATTTTATTAAAGAAAAGAGTGGAAAAACGAACATAAAAATCTCCACTAACATGTATTTTAAATGTGCAATTATTTGTTTTTCAAAGTTTGACTTAGGTGCCTTTATAATTAAATCACATGCTAGATGGTTAAAGTTGATGTTAAAATCTAATCTAGGCTTTAGATTGAAAGTGCTTATAGAAACAATATAAAAGTTCTTGTGATGTATGAAAGATTAATTACTTTAAAGATATGTGCAAGTGAGAAAAATGCAGTTCTCTGTTAAACCTAATGTAATACAATAAGAAAGCGTTTCCATGTAAAACTAAATATATTACTCATGCTGATGAAAAATTATTGATGAGTGTTTAAGTTTGCATATTTTATGTGGTCTACTAAAATGAATTAAGTGTAATTTATATTTTCCCTTGTGCTAGCATAATTGTGGCCTATAGAGCTTGCATTTTGCAGACATTTAAAAGTGTTGCATTATTTTTTTCATAGTGTGAAAATTCTTTCAGATTTCGTTCCCATGGGAAGCAAAGTGCTTTTGCAATAGGTTTATTGTTTAAACTGTGAAATGTTGCACCCCTTCGTCCTTGAGAATGTTAAAATGCAGGAACATGGACTGAGATCTTATACATTTGTTTCAAACCTGCTTGGAGTCACACAGAAAGGCGATGTTCCCATGTCAGACTTGGGAAATCGTCAAACTGCTGCAACCTGGAGTCTGGTAATCATTCATGATTGGAAAATGCTTATTCAACGTAATATGAACTGACATCTTTGACAAATCAGAAGACTTTTTGTGAATTGATATACTAATAGACATTCAAAGTTTGTTCAGTTCAGGTCTTGGACCTGGTTTTGGTCAGCCACAGATGCTTTCCTGATGCTTGCAGATGCCTTGCTAACCAGGTGCTTTGCTGATGAAGATTCCCTGAATGCAGTATTCCTTGCAGAGGTATGTTCCTCACTGCCATTTTCCACTGCCCCTTGAAATGCCCTTTTAGGTTAGAAACTCAACCATGCTGATGCTTATTTTCTTTTAATTTTTAGTTAGTGACCTGTAGCCCGAGTTATAAATGTCCCATATTATTTTTGTATTTGTTGTACTTTTTGTATTTTGTCAGCATGTGTTTCTTCCCACACATGTAAACTGGTTAGACGTATGGTTCATTTGTGCCCAGCCAAAGACTATTGACTAAATTTGAATTGAATAATGATTGCCATATCTGAGCATCATGCAATTTCCGTGTCATAGATATTCCTGTTGATGTTATGGGTTATTCTTCTGGAATGTTTAGTGTTAATAATGCTAGTTCGCCTGAATCTATTTCGTCACCTTGGACAACCATTAGTGATTATGTATCTTTATAATTTGGTTTTGAGCATTATCTACATGACTTTGAGATTGTGCTTGTGATACATTTTTTAACTTCATTCCTGATTGGATTTTCCTTCAGTGGCCACATTGGTCATGGTGTCTAAGCTGTTGAGGTGGTGTTGAAGTATTGTTGATGGTTCACCACATATCTTTCTTGGTCCAAAGGTCCGTCTACCTCGTTCCACATTTGATTTCTGTGAAAGATGAAAAATGCATCCACATCTAGATTAAGTGAGGGAAGAAAAAATCAGCAGAGAGAAGAGAGACAAGGTGAGATAGCAGGTGATGAGTGGCATCAGAGAGAACAGAAGAGAGGAAGGGGACACAAAAAATTAACTGGAGTGAGATATGTGTGTGTAGTTGTGTGTGGTCGTGTTATGTGTGCCATAATGAGACTGCAGAGAGACAGAGAAAAATACACGTGAGAGGAACAGTAGGTAAGAAATAGAGGGTGAGAAAGAGGTCATAAAGAGACAGGTTAGTAAGAGATGGCAGAGACACATGAGACAGGGGAAGATAGATATGAGGCAGGCCAGTCCATAGAGACATAGAATGAGAGTAGGAGACATTTCTAACAGACGTGGTAAAGAGAGAGTGGTGCGAGAGAGCTCAGAGAGAGATAGGTGCAATACATTTGAGAAAAAGGTAATAAAGGACAGACAGTTGAGGAAGAAACAGGTGAAAGATGGGAGTTGTAAAGGTGAGAGAAAGGTGATGGAGAGCCAGAGAGAGGTAAGAAAGAGAGGATGAGGGAGTCAGGCAGGTGGTATGCTGGTGAGGCACTAGTGAGCGAGGTGATAAAGATACAGGTGAGAGAAAGAGACGTCTGAGAGAAGGAGAGCCTTTAAGATACACATGATATAAAGACAGACAGATAAGAGGCAGATGAAAGTAAAGTGGAGATGGGGAAAGGTGCTAAAGAGGTGGCAGAGACTGTTGAGGAAGGCATGACTGGGTAGTGTGACAGGTAGCAGAAATGTTAGAGGTGATAAGGAGACAAGTGAGAGAGACAGCTGGGTACAGGTGAGAAAGAGACACCTGAGAGAGGAGCAAAAGACAGGTTAGACAATGTCTGTTCATAGAGGCAGAGGGAGAGTAGAAGACAGGTGCTGGAGAAGTGATAAAGAGTCAGACTGGGGGCAGAGAGTTCAAAGAGAGAAAGGTGATACAGGCAAGTGGCCTTGGTGATAAAGAGAACAACAATTTAAACAGAAATGAGTGGAAGGGGGGCATATGACAAAAAGGCCATAAGGATGCAGCTGAAAGTGTTGAGAGAGAGACAGGTAGGTGAGAACGTCGATGAGTGCGTGGGTTAGAGACATGAGAGGGAGATTATGAACATAGGGGGTCATTCTGACCCTGGCGGCCGGTGGCCGCCAGGGCCACCGACCACGGGAGCACCGGCAACAGGCTGGCGGTGCTCCCACGAGCATTCTGACCGCGGCGGTTCAGCCGCGGTCAGAAGCGGCAAGTCGGCGGGCTCCCGCCGACTTACCGCTGCTCGGGGGAATCCTTCATGGCGGCGGAGCGCGCTCCGCCGCCATGAGGATTCTGACAGCCCCTACCGCCATCCTGTTCATGGCGGTAGGTGGTGCCGCGGGGCCCCTGGGGGCCCCTGCCGTGCCCATGCCAGTGGCATGGGCACGGCAGGGGCCCCCGTAAGAGGGCCCCTACAAGTATTTCACTGTCTGCTTGGCAGACAGTGAAATACGCGACGGGTGCAAATGCACCCGTCGCACCTTCCCACTCCGCCGGCTCGATTACGAGCCGGCATCCTCGTGGGAAGGTCGTTTTCCCCTGGGCTGGCGGGCGGCCTTTTGGCGGCCGCCCGCCAGCCCAGGGGAAAACTTGAAATACCCGCCGCGGTCTTTTGACCGCGGCGCGGTATTTTGGAGGGCGGAATTCTGGCGGGCGGCCTCCGCCGCCCGCCAGAATCAGAATCAGGCCCATAATGTGGCAACGGAGAAGCTGTTAGCTGAGAGAGAGAAATAGCTGCTGAAAATTTAAGAAACAGTTGAGAGAGGTGATCAAGGAAAGGGAAAATACAAAACAGAAAGAGACAGCTAAAAGAGAGACAGAGCATGAGGCAGGGGAGGGACAGACCGATGATGAGGAGGCAGATCAGAAACAGATAGCTAAGAGAGAGAGATGTCATGCTGAGCTGAACAAAGTGCAGCAGCGAAAAATGGAGTGCTTATATCATACTGCTGCTATGTCGTTCTTTGCATGCATCTGGACTTCTTTTGAATGGTGTATCTGGGCCAATCTGGTATACTTCTTAACCCCACAAAGACATGCCTGGGATGATGCACTACTTGCAAACTGCTTCTTAGTTGGTGCCATTAGTGCACCGTCCTAGATCTGTTTTGTCCTGTGGGAGGATCAGCAATATGTTGAAAATATGTTCCCTCATTTATATGAAGTTAAATCTCATTCCAAACGAGGGGATACCCCATTGACATTGCACACAAGTGAAATATGCATTCTGTAATGGGCATTACAGAAAGGGCCTGCAAGCTTTTGTATCCCCTACTGTAACATGTAAAAACCATGAAGAACAGAAGCCAAAGCAGGTGAAAATGCCTACTGTGACCACAGGGCATCAATAATCAATCTCAATAATTTCAGTTTATTCTACCACATTTATTGTATAAAAATGATTGGTGAATATCGTGATCAAATGATTGACATGTTCTTTGGCTCTTTGGATAACTATATTTGTTCGACCCTAAAACTGTCTTAAAGTTTTTTAAATGATGCAACTAACAAGTTTAGTGTTCGATGGAGCATCTCCTGCTCTGGACGTCTGTAAGGAATCACACACTGGTGTAAATATGGACCGTGTCTCTTCAGTCTAGTTGCCATTACTGTTGAAGGCTTCACCAAAAGTAAGATCCGGCTCTGAAGAGGCAGCTCTACTCTAACTGGTTTGTCTTTGATTGATAGATGAAACAGCACTGGCATTTAAGGACTATATTTCCACTTGAAAAAAACAACTTCAATATAATTGAAAATTGGTAGTGATTATATTCTTTTTTAGGTTACAACATTCATGACACCCAATGCATGCTTTGCCTTTCTACTGCCAATTTTGATGGAGCTTTACAAGGTTCTGATAAGTCATTTGGACTCATGTTTAAGGACTTTGTAGATTGCATCAGTACTTAACACATATGTACAGCATATGTGACCTGAGCAAAGTTGGATTCATGCAGTCTGCATTTGAAAATATTTCTGACCACCACCTTTGGTATATTATGCTTTTATCTAGAGAAGTGATATCAATGCCCTTGACATATCATGATGAAAATCTAGGTAAAATATAGGGGGTGTGGGACTTGGTCCTTTTTGCAAGGTCACCCCCAAATGTTTGCCTTCCGTTGCTAATCCCATTTTTGTTGGCATTAGGACACTTTTTCCCTGTTAGCCAGTGGTAAAGTACTTGTGCTCTCTCCTTAAAACATGGGACAATTGGCATATATCTGATTGGTACTTTTAATTTACTTCCAAGCCCCCAGTAAATCATACAACATGTACCCAGAGCCTGTACATTAAATGCTATTAGTGGGCATGTAGCACTCATTGTGCCATTCACTAAAGTACCCTTTTAAAACATTTGTTGAAACATGTCTTAGGATTGTTACTGCAGCCTGAAAGACAATTGCAAACTATTTTGACATGGGAAAATAAACCTTTTGCCATGCCTAACCTTTCTTTTAAATACTTATAAGCCACTCCTAAGGAAAGGGTGCACTGTATTTGAAAAAGTATGGACCTGTGTTTTTGAGTTATACGTCCTGGCAGTGAAAAACTCCTAAAGTTGTTTTTCAGTGTTGTATGGCTTATCACTCCCATGGACTAACTCTGGGTTACCCTGTTATATTTAATTTGTGCTAACTTTAGAGTGGGGTCAGCTAGACATATGGGGCCCGATTCACAAAGGTAAACTTACACTTTTGGTCTACTTACACTTTTGGCCTAAGTTTAGACCAAAAGTGTACGTTTTTGACTTTCAGGTATTTACAAAGGTAAGTCACAAGAAGTATCTTTAAGTCTGCACTCAGGGCGGATCATCCGCACTGTGGCCGGATCATCAGGACCACAACCGGAATTAGTGTAATTACATGCAACTGCACATCATTCAATCCCACCTGCAACCAAGATCCAAAAAACAGATAAAAGCAACACACAAGCAAGGCTCTGGTTTCCTAAGAACCATACTGTGCCTCCCTGTGCTGCATATCCCAAAGCCAAGGTGTTTATGCCTTCCCAGGTATACATGGCTCTTTCACTCTAGGAAACTGTCACAAGTGTTCCAAATTTTTATGGAATGTCATTCAAGTGGAGAGTGAGGCAACAGTGATTGGTCCACCTTTGTCACACTCCAAGCAGGACAGTTCGAACTATGCAAATTGGCCTGCTGTGGCCTCATAGGCATAATTTACTGGTGTGCGCAGCTGGAATTGCACAAAGAGTGATTCTTAGGTGCCTTGAGGGGCTCATTAAGTTGTGCACAAGGCCATCATGGAGAGGTCGAGTCACAACCTGTTCCTACCTCCATGACATGTATACTTGTGACAAAATGCCAGGAAACAACAGCTAAAGTAATGTTGTTGATGAGGGGTGTACTGATACCAACAGGCTTGCATTTGGGGAGTGTGGTAGTGGCTGGCCAATCAGGTACAAGGAGGGGAACCCAGACACGTAGTGGTAGAACAGCACAACATGAAAACAGTAAAGATGGGGATCAGCCAAGTTTTTCTACTTGACCAAAATGTGGGCTACTTTAATACTGTTAATTTTCACTATGCCAACAATATCACAAATGAGAGAACCTCTGAATAGAGGACCGTAGGATGTGTGCTGTACAGGACCTTATTCAGTGTCAGGTAAAATAGACCATGAAGCTGTACATGTACATTGGAAACACAAGAGAAAGGGAAAGTGCACAACAGAAATGGCTACCCTCACAGTCCAATATTAGCAATGCTGTCCTTTTGGGGAGGGGGGTGTTGAATAAATGTTATCCATACCTTAAATCCATATATATCAAACGTGTACTTGAGAAAATCTGGTGTAGAAACGTTAACCATCTCTACGTGTTCTGGAAGAGTCCTTTACAAATTAGCATATACCACATCATACATATGATGCATGATGCCAATGAAGATGTAGGTATGTCCAGAGGTAACCAGTGCAGGACACTCAAGGTTTTTCTGCCCTATAGCTCTCAGTAACCTCCAAATACACGTTTGCCTGTAAGCGTGAAACCTGGTTGATCTGGGGCTGCAGGTCACTTGTAGATCACTGGTCCATATCATTTATATGTATATGTGGAATCGTCACCATCATCCTTTCCAATCAGTAATGGATACGTATGATACATTACAGCTGCTGTCAGGACAGCTTCAGTGATAAGGATGACTCCATCCAGGAGTTTAACAGACATCCTGGTTGCAGCAGTCAAACCCATTGCAATCCCTCCGTCAGGTAAGTGTGCCATATGGTAACCTATTGATATCCTATCCTTGAGCAAGAACAAATTTCCAGTGGAAGTGGATGAGCAGATATTGTCATTTTAGCATCTCTCCTGTAGTTGGTGTGTAAAATGTTGCCCTAAAGAATAGTGATGTTTATGTCAGGTGTGCTTTATCACATAAAATACATGGAGAATAGTAACCATGGTGTTATGTATTTCAAAAGCTGCTGGATCACAGACCAGTTCTTCTGCTGTACACTCAAGGAGCCCGGTCCAGCAGCTGACATCTAGGGGATCTCACTACCACAGAGACCTGTGGTTGGAAATAGAGAGTTTGCTGATGCATTTAACTTCTGCATTGAGCACTGCAATGCAACAGTGTGAGCTATCACATGTAGGGATACACAAAACAGGTCACATGTGGAACATCCGTGGAATTGAAGACACTTTTTAACAAACACTTGTGTTAAACTGCATCAAGTTGTAAGCCAAATACTTAGCCTGTTGCATCCTCTGTCTCACAGGTGGTGAGGATGAAGATTTGAGTCCAGATAACAGAGCAACTACCAGTGACGGGCACTAGGCAATCCGACTGGAGAACCCACTCATCTTCCAAGTTGCCTTGTCAGCTGCCAGAACAGCACAGGGGAGGGAAGTAGATGAGGAGAGGTATGGGGCTGATTTCAAGTAAAGTGAAGGCCAGTGCCCTGACCACTCTATTTGGCCCATGCAGCTCACAAGCAAAGTTGACATCTGCTGTTTTTGGCATGGTACCTCATCCCACACCCCAAAGGATTGTTTGTTCCCCGCAAACCCAAACCCACTACTCACATCTTCACAGCTCTCATATTGAGGTCAGACATGTTGGTTTACCTACCCACTTCTACTCTGACAATGTGCCCCAGGCCTTCTCTCCAACATCTGAGGGACATACCTGCCCTGGGGAGGAGCAGGTAGCCGCTAGGCAGTAATCTACTCCTTACTGCTTCCCACTTGGCAGCACCCCATGATCATGGACCTACTGGTTGTATCCAACGCCGTCCCAGGTGGAGAGGGCAGGCAGATATAGATGTTGGAGCGTAGGAGGAAGATATTTTCCAGTATCAGTCAAATGTGAGGCAGGATGTTTGTGACATAGGGACTGCACTGTCAGACATGCCTGCCTCAGTGGATGACATGCACCGACTACCACAGTTGGTGCCAGAATGACCCAGGTGTTGGAAACAATGGATAGATCCTGGCAGGACATGGGGAAGAGGCTGAATGACATCATGGGCATACAGAGGGAAGATAGTACAAGCACCATGCATTGGCTATGAAGATGATAGAGGGGATACTCAAAATGGTACCAAATCCTTCCCAGTCGATGCACGGAGGGGAGCCAACACATCTAGCTGTACCATCCCACCTGCAACCCCTGGTTAGGCAACCTGTACAGGGCACCCAACAATCCACAATGGGAACACTCCCCTTCCACATGCACTCCAATGCACTATCACATCCTCTCCTTGTACAGGCTCATGAGACCCCCTATCCAGGCAGACACCCATCCTGTACAGTCTCAGACACCCCCTGTCCAGACATATCCCCACACTGGACAGGATCTAAGAGCACCTGTCCAGGCAGACCCCCACACTGGATAGGCTCAGACACCCCATGTCCAGGCAGACACCCACACTGTGAAGGCTCAAATACCCTCTGTCCAGGCAGACCCCCACACTGGACGCACTCAGACACTCCCTGTCCAGGCAGACCCCCACACTGCACAGGCTCAGACATTCCTTGTCCAGAAAGACCCCCCACAGTGGAGAGGTAGACACCCACACTGTAAAGGCTCAAATACCCTCTGTCCAGGCAGACCTCCACACTGGACACACTCAGATACCCCCTGTCCATGCAGACCCCCACACTGGATAGGCTCAGATACCCCTTGTCGAGGCAGACCCCCACACTAGACAGACTCAGACACTCCCTGTTCAAGCAGACTCCCACACTGTATGTGCCCAGGCACCCCCTGTCCAGACTGACCCCCACACTGGGCATGCTCAGGTGCCCCATGTCCAGCCAGACCCCCACACTGTACAGGCTCAAACATCTTCTGTGCAGGCAGACCCCACACTAGACAGGTACCATACCCTGCTGGAACTAAGTACTTCAGGAAACGTGCAACTCGTCAAAGATTCTCACCACCAAAACTGAGAAGATGCAGTCAAGATCACCCATGAGCACTGTAACACATGCGTGCACAGCACTATGTAAATAAATGTCATATTTTACATTTCAACTAGTTTGGACATTAGTTGATTATGTTCAAATGCTTAAAGCGGCTGTAGGCCATGTATATGTCAACAATGGGGGTAAGACATGTTTATCACAAGAACTATATACAATTGTATCACGTGAAAGGCATAGCTAACCAGCTCCAGATGTAGAATTCCATACTTTGGTTTCAGCACAGACAGTGTACTGCACAACATAGTATTTTTTTTATATATGGATCATTGTAATATTTAAAAAAAATCCATTGGAAAGGGAGAAACAAAATCAAATATTGTTGTTCACAGAGTAGGGGCAGGGGACATGGAGGGGGTTGGGCAAAATAAATAAAAAACATCAAGAAACATCAAGGAAAAACAGTCAATTTACAGGGGGAAAAGAAAAAGTCCAGTCCAAATTGAATTGTCATTTTGATCATCCTCCTTCTCAATGACAATAAGATCCTCTGCTGTTGTGGCCCATTCCTGGCTGGCCGTTGGAGGACCTGACACCCCATGAGACTGAGACACATCGGGGTACGAGGGGTAGGGGGAAATAGAGTGGGACACATGGACAATGGTGTGGGAGGGACACTGAGACATGGCAGATATCATGGCTGCACCCAAGGAAGTGGGGGTGGTATTGATAAAATCCAGTAAACAGGTCAACTCCTCTCGGGTCCTATGCTGTTCATCTATCAACAGCTGTAGGAGCCAAGAGACATTCAGATCCCACCATCCCTTCCTGGAATGCAGCCACAGGTTTAACAAGACAGGGTGGGGTTTGGGTAGAGCAAGAGAGATTGTTGGGGTGTTGATAACAACTGAGCTCCACGTGGGACTAAGGCAGGCACTTGGAGGGGGACTGGTGGCAAGTGTGGCAACTGGGGGCCCTTTTGGACAGGGTGCTTCATGTTGTAGGGAGGGGTCAGACGCAGGCCAAGATGTTGTAGTTTGCTGCTCGGGAGCATTTCTGGTTGGCCAAAATCTTCAGTGTATGGAGGAGACACAACATCCCCCCCTCCTGGCCAGAGGTGTTCAGATCAACCCCCTCCACAGTACCCACGGCCTCCGCCTGGTCATTGTCCTCAGAGTCCATCCAATTGGGAGCACCTCCCCTGCCTCTAGATGATACAGATCCCTCCTCCTCCTCTTCTTCTTCAGTAGATGATAGAGGGCGTGCCTGCTGTCATCCCCGGTCCTCTCCCTGGTCTTCTTGGCCTGCTGGGTCCACTGAATCAGAAGTGAGAACATTATATAGTTGGTGTCAAAATCATGGCAAGATATGAGTACAAGAGCAAATGGTGAATTGTTCTCCTTTAATTTTACTGACCAATTCCAGGTGACTTAAATTCCCATTGAATATGTACTATCACTGAGATGTCCACACATTGACATCTGTCACAATTGTGGGTGATATACCCTACTGTAGTGACAAAGCCTAACCTTAAGCAAGATCTTGAAGTTCAAATTGCCCTATGTGATTTAGACCAAGGGTTTCCTGCGCTCACTACTTAGTCATCATCACAACTCAGTCCACAAATGGAGATGAAACACAGTCTGGATGGAGCTGTCAGCCCCAAGCCATGTGTTATGATCACCCTGTCAAGTGCAGACTTGCATATCATATGCTGTGTAGCATGGTCTGATTCCACATAAATGTTTGAATGGGTGTACAATTAGATACCATCCCTTGCTTCTGACCTGTGGTAAGCTGTGTATAAATGCTTTGGCAGATGCCTGAGACTATCTGCCAATCTACATGGCATGTGCTACATTTGGCAGTTTGAGACTGCACACTAGTTGGCACGTGTACTAACTTGGCTCAGCTAGCTAGTTGTTACATGAGACATACAAGCCACTGTTGCAAAGACATTTGCATTAAATCAACCTAGGAAATCCTGGAACCATTTTGTGTGAGACAAGTATTCCAAAGTTAGCCATTACTCCAAAATACGTGTAAAAACATGTTACACAGATGATACACATAACAAGGGCATGCATGACACAGCATCCAACATAAGAAATATAACCAGTTGATCTCACACTGGACAGTGTCTGAACCATTCTTTTGACATTGCACCCAGCAGTGATAAGGTCTTTGCTTCAGCAGTCATGGTTTAGGCATTGCATTTCGTCACATAAATACATGTGTAATGGCTATTTCCCCTGTAGTGTTTAGTACACTGCAGGACCCAGGATGCACTTTGGTCAGTACTTCCAAGGTGATCATGCAGGGTTTGGCCTTATGACTGCTGCAGCAATTGCAGGGTTGATGTGAAAAGAGACATGAAAGGCACGGAGAAAGAATGCATGACACAGCATCTGACACAAGAAATGTAAACACTTGAGCTCACACTGGTCAGTGTCTGGACCATCCTTTTGACATTGAACCAAGCAGTGATCAGGCCCTTGCTTCAGCATTCATGGTGTAGGCATTGCATTTCTTCACATAAATACATGAGCAATGGCTATTTCCCCTGTAGTGTCCAGCATACTACAAGTCCCAGGGTTCACTTTGGTCAATGTGTCCAAGGTGATCCCATGGGTCATTGCCTTATGACTACTGTAGCGAGTGCAGGGATGATGTGAAAAGAGATATGAGAGGCACAGAGAAAGCATGCATGACACATCATCCGACACAAAAAATGTAACCACTTGACCTCACACTGGACAGTGTCTGGATCATTCATTTGACATTGCACTCAGCTGTGAGAAGGCCCTTGCTTCACCAGTCATGGTGTAGGCATTGCATTTCTTCACATAAATGCATGAGTGATGGCTATTTCCCCTGTAGTTTCCATCGCACTAGGTCCCAGGATTCACTTTGGTCCGTGCTTCCAAGTGATCCCATGGGGCATTGGCCGTATGACTGCTGCAGCAACTGCCTAGATTCTGTACATGGTGACATGTGATACATGTTGGTTTGGCTCTGTCACCACTCACAGCATGCCACCAGACACAGTATGCAGACAATGCACTTACCTGATCCATGCTACTCAGGGCCTTCCTGTACAGTGGCGTGAAGCGGGGCTGGTGCACATGGGGCTGGGAGGAATGTCCCAACAGTGTGAATCATCCACATGCGGAGCATGCGCTCTGCATGCAGAGCGTAGGATCCTCTTGCGGGCATGCCATCTGAAATCAGAACAGAAAAAAATACAAAAAGGAATTCAAACATAGCACATGTAAACATGCAGGAAGGTCAGGAATACTGAATGAGGAACGGAATGTTTTATGGTTACACTTTACACTACAGGACTTCCCAGCACAGTATGGCCCTTTGCATTGCATCATGGTACATATTTTACTCACATCCAGGAAAAGTGTGCTATATCACCAGTTCAGGCGCAGGTAGAGATGTCAATGCCTGGACACATAGTACTAAGTACACCAAGGGCCAGCGGTACAGAGTAAGACTGGGAAGCCATTGAAACACTGGCAACCTTGTCACACCAGCCACAACACAGGAACAGAAAACACAAAAGTGTGACTCATGCAGGATTGCTGATTTGAAACTGGTGGCACACATTGCCATGCCATTACTGAGCCAAAACACCATAATGAGGCCTGACCCTCCCCTCCCCTCCTGTTCCAGTGACAAAAGCCCAATGACCCTCCTGGCCAGTCTAAATATGTCCATTACCTATTCACTAGTTGCAGTGGCTCCTCAATCACTGCATGCGGATTACTATCACTACACTGTAATATCTCATAGCAGGAAATCTACCTTGATTACAGGTGCTCACTTTCTGATGTGCCACCTTCAGCCCAATGGGCAAGGCCCTTTGTGAAGCAGAGGCATCTTGTGACACTGTGCGGGGAGCTCTCAGATATGCTGTGCTTTGATTGTCCCCAAGAGGTGCCTCTCTAGGTACTGGACTCTTGGATGGCATCAGTGAGAACTCCTCCTAAAGAACAAGGTGAAAATTCTGAAGTTTTGGCTCTTCATAACCGGAAACTGGCCTGTTTTCTCCAAGACTCTGCTGTCCTTGATGGCCGTCAATGCGAAGATCTAGAGAAATCTGCTCTTTGCACTGAAAGCCACCACCCATGATGAGTGGAATCATAAGACCTGCACTTCAAGTCGACAGTCACCATCACCGATGTTCCACCATCGTGAAGCACAGCAATGACTGGATCTTTGTGATACAGTCATAGCCGTCTAAAAATCTCGACCTGTGCTTCGCACAGAAAGCCTCCACCCTGCAGTTGCCCCCACTGTGAAGAGAACTCTTTGCACTGAAGTTAAGAATGTGACTGTTCCGAGGAACTAACATAGTCCCTGTATACAACCCATTCTCCATTGCAGTTGGCCTGAATGTGTGACTTTGCCCCATTCTAGTGCTGTCCGGTAATTGCGAGTGGTGTTTTCTGCTTCTTGGCACTGTTTCACAAAAACCTTCGAAATTCAATATCTCCTATTCTACATATTGGATTTTTGTCAGCTTCTGGTATCATTTTATTTATTAAAATACTAAATTTTTCTAAATTGGTTTAGGACTGTGTAACGTTTTCACTTTATTATCATTTGCGTGCTGCATAAATACCATGCACATTGCTTTATTAGTTAGGCCTGACTGCTTTTGTGGCAAGTATCTAGAGGGTTAAGCACATGCTTGTGGTTGTTGCCCGAGTGAGTCTTCTAGCCCCTCAACCAATAACCTAATGTCTTACAGGTGGCAACTAAAATAGAGATGCAGCTGCTTTTATAAATACCGTGTCTTTTTCTCAAAAGACACTCATAGTTCGTAACTTGAGTGGTGTCTCTTTCTGTGAGGTTATCAGAAGAAAAGATCATGTGACATAACTTGCTTAGATGACTGGTGAAAAGCCATAGGAGTTTAAATTTTGCTATGCTGGTTAGGGGCAAAGGACAGGTGATATCACTTCTGCTACCCCTGACATTTTGACCAATCGGGGTCCATATTTGGGTTGATGCACAGAAAAAGATTCTCTTGATGCATGCCTGGGCTCAGCCATTGACATGCAACCTTTTATCAAAATCCTATATTTGGCAGTACTCAAAAGAGGACTGGGACTCACTAAAAACCTTCACCTGTGAGCTTCAAGTCAAACACTGCTCAGTAGTCCACCCAGTGCATTTCATCCAGTTATGCAAATCTGGATATTTATTTATTACAATGTCTTAGCAGGATAGCTATTCAATTCTTTAAATGTTTCATTTTCTGAGCACCAGACAAATGTTTTGCTCTTCATGATCTCTTTGGTGGAGCACAGCAGGTACAAAGTGCCAAACTTGTTTGTAGCATAACATTTAAAGACCAGCGCATTCCTAACTGCTCACCAAATAGCTTTATACTGCTAAGGTCAACTCCCTCTGGTGCACAGCCATTGGCCATGGAAATGATTTTATGCAAATAGCAGAAACCTCTATTTGGCAGCCCGCGCAATAGGATTGCACCACCAATAGCCTTCCGTTGTGGGTTTCAAGTGAAAAACGACCCAAACTTTCAAAGTTGCAGTTTATCCAGGCAAGCATAGCTTGATAAGTAAGGACTAATGGTTGCCAAACATGATGCAATTGCAAAATGAAAAATTTGCTACATTGTGAAATTATTGTACAGTAAAGAAGCAAAATAGTTTATTATTACAAAAATTGCAGTCCATCCATAATACCTTTTTTATTTGAGCAGGATGGAAAAGAAATACATCAACTGGGAAACAATTCAATATGGAACAAACCATCAATAATTCTTGTTACAAATGTATTCACATGAATTAAAGTTCTCTATCATATAAATACTTCACAATGGCAAATGAGCCCAGCATTAAATTGCAAGAAAAGTAAAGTTCAATGTAATGCAAGTAAAGTGCATTTAAAGTTGCTGATGTCAACGTTTAACATTTAACAGTGCTGAGAGATACCATAAGCAATAGTATTACTTATCCATAAAGTGCAAAAGAGTACTGTAAAGTGCGAGTGTGCAGAAAGTGAAAATCAGGAGCTTAATAAAGTACATTACCAGTTCAAGCAACCCCATTGAGTAGTGAGAATATTTAGAGAGATTTGACTGTAAAAAAAATAAAATTATATTGCAACAGTAGACAAGCAGCATTAAACTTTAAAGAATGTGTTCTATACCCGGCACTTTGAATCGATTGCATCTTGTGATGAATCTATTTTAGTTCCTCACTGGGACCCCGGAGTCAGCTTAGCCTTTTGCTTGTGGGTCTGTACCCACGTCACCTAGTGATCTTTTACCCATTTAGCATGATCTGTTTTATTCCATTTATTTTATTATTTCCTTTAGCTTTTTCATTGCTCACATTTTATAAGAAATGTTTTGATTCTCATTATCAGTCCCATTCTGAGAAGGCGTTGTTATTGGCATCACTATCAGTGATACACATTGTCATCATGTCCTTTTCTCACTTACGTATGATAGGAACATCATGCACACTTGTTAGGGATTGTTCATGCAATTGCCGATGCAAGTCTGGCACATTATCAGTTGTTTTGGAACATACTTGCGTCGGGTATCCACCATGATCTGTATAAATAGACTTCACACAGAGAAGGTCATCAGAGGGGTTCCTTCCAGATGCCATTTGTGCTGCACCTCACCTTGCTGCAGAACTCAGCCTTTGTGTCACTACGAAGTCTGACCTAGAGACCTCATTCCACAGTAACGAGGGTTGGGAGGCACTTCTCATGAACCTGTACTGGCAGATTAGGTTTATCATACCTAGCTCTCTTTAGGGTAGAGATTAGGTTGTCTTGGTTAGGAATTTTATAACCTCATGTTTATTGTAAGATGGTGGGGTGTTTCGTATTTACAACTCTTATTTTCACAATTCTCCTTTTATTGTTATTCATTATCCTAATAATTACATCACATGCATTTTTATCGTAGATTGCAGTATTTTCAATAAAAAAATTGAAAACTCTCTTGCATCTCCTTCTTTGCTTATGTGTCTATGAGACTTGTTGCTAATGAGAGAAATGGATAACTTCCATTCCACCACAGCTTCCCTGACAGGTCTAATCTAGAGTCCATGCATAAGACTGCCAGAAATCACTTTTGCTGTCTGCGTTTTAGTGAGGTACTGCTTCTGGGAGGGGAGGGGTAGACTGAAAGTTGTGACTTGTTGTAGAAGTGACTCAGTCACCTACAAAGAAAAGTGCTATCTCCCCTAAACAGCAGTTTTGCTAAGGAG
This sequence comes from Pleurodeles waltl, assembly GCF_031143425.1. Classification (NCBI taxonomy): domain Eukaryota; kingdom Metazoa; phylum Chordata; class Amphibia; order Caudata; family Salamandridae; genus Pleurodeles; species Pleurodeles waltl. Next base: position 824,392,744 of record NC_090442.1, on the reverse strand, counting down.
CAAGAATCCAACTATGAGATGGTGCCACCAACAATGCTGTTTTGGCACTAATTAATGGATATCCTGGGTATCTCTGTCTCACATCCAGTAGGTACCCTCAGTACCATTTTACGGAAATATCTGTGAACATAGGGGTAATCCTCTTCAGCTGAATATGGAGCACCTAATTAGGCTTTAGGTTGTTCAAGCTGAAACCCTTTTTAAAGGATTTCTCCCCATCTGGTGTTCCTTGTCTGTACCCATTAGTCAACACAGCTAGCGCCATAGACAATTCCGAAAATGTCAGACACGCATTACCGCAACATTTAGTAGCCAATGTCTTAACAGATGAGGGTAGTGAGGTAACATTTATTGTGGAAGCTCATGAAGCTTACCAAACAGAAACATTCTATTCCTGTGTTAGCTTTCCTGAGGAAGACACTACAACATACACATTTCACATATATAAAATAGCCAACGAACCACAGTGGCATCAGGCTTACAGGTATCTAGAGATTTCACTTTCCTATCAAGAATATCAAAGTTGGTTCAATGGCATCCTACCACATGTAATATAACCCATGAGATTAGGACTCTTAGGTAATGATGGACCAAAGTGGCCCATGTTCACAACATATGTATACCACATCCTGGCGTACAGGCAATGCAAATAGCTGACGTATGCGCACTTTCTAATGAGCTAGTACAACTTTACAGATGATTTGTATGATTTGCTATGCATTCCTTGAATACCACCCCCACACCGGCTGCACCAGCCTGTCACAAATTGGCTATTACTGGGATTCCTATCATGGGCAAGGCACCCAGGAAAAGTGAGAAGATTCTTTTCTGGGTAGTACAAAAATCCAACCAACTGTAACTAGTTTTTCCCCATACGGGACCCCAAGATAAACGTTCAATTCTCAAAATGTGCTTATCTTTTGGAATAGTTCCCTCAGAGGACGACTGCGCCTCAGTCTTCACTTCAATTTACCCTACCACGCATGGTACCCTGACACTTGCCAACCTACCGGAAGTGTTAAAACAAATTCAAAATGAACACAGGGCACCTCCAGCCCTAGATTTCTGGATGAAAATGATGTGCAGCTTCGACACAGTCTCCTCAATAATACTCAGTAACATTAAAGGGGAAGCGGTAGCGTTGGCTATACGCCAGTGGCCCCGGGAGATTCCACAGTTGGAACAGGAGTGTCAACTATAGAAAATTATTTTCAAAACCTTTCTAGCATAGGACGGGATGGTTTGGGAGTCAAGCCAAAGAAGCCTGAAATTCAGAGTTCCACCACTAAGAACAGTACCAAACAAGCACAGGAAGGTTTCAAAAAGTGCTGGGATAAACAAAAATAAAATAAAGATAGAAGAAGTCAGAAAGCAGACTCCGCATCCAGATCTGTAAAAGGAGATATAGGCCCTCATTACAACTTCAGCGGTCTTTTTTGAAGACCGCCGAAGCCACTGCAGCCAACAAACTGCCAGTGTTGGCGGTCTGCTGACCGCCATATTATGAGTCCTGCCCAATGAAGTTGAAAAGGCAGTTCCACCAACATCACCGCCACGTCAACAAGACTCCGCCCGCATATTACGATACGTAATACGGCTGGTGAAGTCCTGTATGGCGGTTCGGTGCTGGCAGTGGAAAATGCCAGGACCCATCCCCTCCCAGATGACCACCTTGCCAGAAAAGGATAAGTTGATAATCCGAAAGGGGAGGGAGAGTGGTGGGTGTTAGGCGCATGTGTGTGTGTGTATGTGTGCCTGAATGGGTGTGCGCGAGTACATGTGTGTGTGCATGGAGGGCATGTGTGTGTGCATGTGTGTGAAGAGGGGTATGGATGAGTGTGGCTGAAGGGGGTGTGGATGAGGGAGGATGAAGGGGTGGGGGTGTGTGTGCATGTGTGTGGATGAAGGAGGATGTGAATGAGTGTGAATTTGGAGGGAGGTGTGTCCATTCATGCTGATGAGTAGGGGGTGCATGAGGGACTCCTGTCGACCGGTTGCGTGACTGCCAGGCTTTTCATGGCAGGTGACCACCACAAAAAGCCTGGCTGTCTGCAGCCTCGTAATAGGGCTGGCGGCATTAGGACTGCCGATGGCACAGAGGCACTCACCATCGGCCATGTTGGTTCGACTGCCCCACAGGCCAGGTGGCACTATGGTAATTTGGCAGCAACCAAACCATCTATGTCATAATGTAGTGTTTTTCACTGCCGGGTCTGTGGTGGGGAGACCGCAGCAACGAGACTGGCGGTCTCTCATAATGAGAGCCATAATCTCAGAAACAGAGAAACCTTAAAGGCTCCTGACAGATATACTGATACACGTCCCTCTCATTCCTTTTAGGACACACTGGATAGACGGAGTGAGAGAGTGGGCCAGTCAGAGCAACGTACTGGCTATGTGAAACAGAAGAAAGTCTCACAGGGTTCCTCAGACAAGAAAGAGGACAAATCCCCACTACAAAAGCCACAATTCAAAAAGAAGTAGGTTTCAATAAAACATGCGAGTAAACTTGAGAACATTTTATTTTTTGCATTTCATAGTTTTTTTTACCTTTTGTAAAGGAAAATTGTTGCACAGTTCAGTACCTTTTCTACATATTTCTATTTGCAATAGTATTTTAGTATGTGGCCTAGATTTCCAAAGGTCTGTTAAGCCAGTTGTCCCAGGCCAGAACTAGTAGTCATCAGTGCATGAAATCAAAGTTTCAGTGGCATATGTTTTAAAACTTCGTTTAGGGCAGGAATGGCATTGGATTAATTTAATTTTAAAATGTTGGCTATTGTTTGCATTTCATTTTTTGTGCAAAAAGTGTATATATTGTGAGGTAGAAATTGATAAAGGCATAGGAAGGTGTAGTGCTTGGTCATGTGGCTGTCTGGCAGCCATTTTGTCCAGCCAGCCAGTATACTTTTGCCATAGGCTTGCATGTGTTCTTTGTTTGCAATGCCTCCTTGCTCCTTGTTGTTGTTTGACCATGATGCTGACAGCCATTTTGTGCATTCACCCAGTGTCCCTTGCCATAAGCTTGCATGTGTGTTTTTTTCTTTGTTCTCCTTGCTCCTTATTGTTGTTCTTTGACCATGTGGCTGGCTGGAAGCCATTTGGTTCATGGAGCCTTTGTCCCTTGCCATAGGATTGCATGTGTTCTTTGTTCACCATGCTTTCTCCTTGTTCCTTGTTGTTGTTGTTTAGCCATGTGGGTGGCTGGCAGCCATTTTGTCCATCCAGACAGTGCCCATTGCCATAGGCTTGCAAGTGTTCTTTGTTTGCCATGACTCCTTGCTCCTTGTTGTTGTTTGTATGACCATGTGGCTGGCAGCAATTTTGTGCATACAACCAGTGTTAATTTGCCAAAGGCTTGCAGGTGTTCTTTGTTTTCCGTGCCTCCTTGCTCCTTATTGTTGTTGCTTGACCATGTGGCTAGCTGGCAGCCATTTTGTGGCCAGCCAGTGTCTTTGATTTGACATAGGCTTACATACAAATATTGTTAGTGATTGAGCATTTGTTTTTGAAGTTTCTAATTTTATTTTTTTCTATTTTATTTTTTACATTTTTATTTTTAACTGTAATTTATTTTTTATGCCGTTTAAAAAAAATATATATTTTTTTTATTTTAACGTTTATATTTTATTTTTGTACTTTTCCAATTTACATTTTTAATATATTTTTTATTTTATTTTTTATTTAAATGTTTAGTTCCTAATTTGTTTCTTTTTTTACTTTTTTATTTTTCGTTTTAATATCTTTTTAAAACTATTTGTACATTTTAACTTGTTTTATTATTTTTGTTTAGTGTTATTTAACTCTGCATTTTACCTTGGTCCATCCATCTGATACATGCCATTCCTCCTTCCATCCATCCACCAAAGCATTTCCCCTGGACCACCTTGCCCCATAGGTTATTTTATTTAAAGGTTTATTCCATTTACCAATGCACCTCTCTCTGATTACCCCAGGTCTCTCCTAAAACAGATGTAAATAAAGCAAAGAGCTAGATCTGCCTTTTGTCCTGTCTGATTTGAAATCTCATTTCTTTATGGTGTGATGGTGTGGTTTGCTTTTACAACAAATACAATGTATATATGACATAGGTAACCAACCGCACTAAGATTGCACTTCTCTGTACTATTTTCAACCTGCTGCCACAATCAATCAATCAATCAATCATGTATTTGTAAAGCGTGGCTAATCACCCACAGGATCTCAAGGCACTGTTTTGTGGGTGTGCTGCTCAGTCGAAGAGCCAGGTCTTGAGGTCCTTCCTGAATTGCATCAGTGATGCGGTCTGCCTGAGCTTGAGGGGTAGTGTGTTCCAAGTCTGGGCTGCTAGATAGGAGAAGGATATTCCTCCTGCTGTGCGTTTCTGGATCGTGGGGAAGGCTGCAACAGCAAGATGGGTGAAACTGAGACATCTGCTGGGTATGTAGAAGGCGAGGCGGTGGTTTAGGTATGCTGTTGCTATTTTGTGCCGTGCCTTGTAGGCGTGGATCAGGAGTTTGCATGTGAGTGTCTTCCTTGTGTTGGAGAGAATCCACTTGAAGCTCTTCCGCAGCAGTCAGAGGGTGTGAAAGCATGATGAAGAGAAGGCGTTGACTTGGCACATCATTAATAGTGAGGAGTCCAGGATAATGCCCAGGATGCGCACTTGGTCTGTGGGGGGAGGGGCGATTCCCAGACCAGTGGGCCACCAGGACTCCAGGCAGAAAGGGTACAGCTGCTTATGAGGATCTCTGTCTTGTCCGAGTTGAGCTTGAGGCAGCTGGCCTCCATCCAGGCGGCGACTGTTCTCATCCCAAAGTGGAAATTTCTCTAGGCCTGAGCAGAGTCTTCAGACAAGGAGAGGCTCAGTTCGGTGTTGTCGGCATAGGAGACTATGTTTAGTCTGTGATGTTTGATGCTCTTAGCAAGAAGGGCCATGTAGATGTTGAAAAGCGTCAGGCTGAGTGAAGATCCTTGAGGCACTCCGTAGCAAATATCTTTGGGTTCTGTCATGAACTGTGGCAGTCTGACACTGTGTTCTTCTGGTGAAAAAAGGGCCTGATCCAATCCAGGCCTTTATCTTGGATGCCGGCGTCGTGTAGTCTGTCGCAGAGGGTGGATTGGGAGATGGTGTCCAGGTGGCGGAGAGGTCGAGGATGATGGGTGTGGCCATGACTCCCTGGTCCAGTAAGATGCATATGTCATCGGTCATCGGTGGCTGCAAAGACTGCGGTTTCAGTGCTGTGGTTGCTTCTGAATCCAGATTGGGATGGGTCTAGGATGCAGTGTACCTCGAGGAATTTGGTGAGTTGTTGGTTGACTGCCTTCTCCGTTACCTTAGCTGGAAAAGGGAGCAGAGATATGGGTCTGTAGTTTTTCATCTCTAGGGTCGGCTGTGGGTTTCTTGAGAAGTGGGTTGATTTCGGCATGCATCCAGTCTGAGGGAAACGTTGCGGTCTGGAAGGATCGGTAGATGTTTTGGCAAAGTTACGGTGTTATGTTGGCACTGGCCAGGTTGAAGATATGATGAGGTCACGGATCTGAGAGTGCTCCCGAGTGGATGGAGTTTATCAGTCTAAGGGTGTCCTCTTTGGTGATGGGGGTCCAGGAGTTCAGGATCTGGTGAGATGCTAGGGCTGTGGTGGTGAGCGGTGATGGCGGGTTTTGGTTCCTGAAACCTTCATAGATGTCCTGTATTTTACAGTGAAAGTAGGTGGCGAGGTTGTCACAGAGGTCTCTGGAGGGATGGATGGATGAGGTGTCTTTCCCGGAGTTCGTGAACTCTTTGATGACAATGAGCTTTTTGCTGTTGTGAGAGCTGGTGTTGAGGCGTGCTTGAAAGGTGGCTTTTTTGGCTGCTCTGATGTTCTGGTGGTGGGTGGTGACTGCATTTTTGTAGGGTGTGTAGTCTTCGCTTGATTTGCTGATGCTCCATTTCCATTCCAGTCGTCTTCAGGAGCGCTTGGAATCCTGTTGGTCTGCTGTAAACCATTTAGGTGTTATTCTCTGTTGATTTCCTGTTGTTTTGCTTAGGGCGGCTATGTTTTCGGCGCAGTTCGATAGCCAGTGGTGTAGGTTGCGTGCTGCTTCATTTGTGGCCATTTTGTCCGGTGGGAGGGGGTGGTTGAGAGTGTTGGTGAGTTGTACTTTCGTGATTTTGCCCCAGTGTCTGCCGAGGAGGAGAGGTGGCATAGTGGCATGCCACATTCTTTGTGTAGGTGAAGTGGATGCACTTGAGGTCGGTCCAGTGGTATTCAGAGGTGTGGGAGATCTTGATGTTGTCCCCTGCTGAGAAAACAGGGTTGGGAATGTGTACAGCTCTGTGGGTGGGGATATTGATGAGTTGTTGGGGGCCGAGAGTTGACAGGTTGTCCAGGACGTTTGTGGTTATCAAGGTGGAAGTTGAGGTCGCCGAGTAGGATGTAGTGGGAGGAGCTGAGTGTTTGGGGGTGACAAGGTTGACTATGTCTTCGCAGAACTGGGATTGGGGTCTGGGTGGCCTGTAGATGAGGATGCAATGAAGGGAAGTGTTTGGGTTGGTCTGGATCTGGAAATGTAGATGTTCATGAGTTGACTGAGACTGTGACTTGTTGGTGGTTGTCAGGGGGAGGCTGTTCTTGTAGATTATGGCAATGCCTCCTTCAGGCTGGTAGGCTCTGTCCTTGTGGATGATTGTGTAGTTATCCAGGATGGCATTGGTAATGTCTGGGGCAGCGCTGGGGGTGATCCATGTCTCTGTGAAGAAGTCGATGTCTGGGGCTGTTGAGTTGAGGAGGTCCCAGACTTCTCCCGCTTGTTTGACAAGGGAGAGTGTGTAGATCGAACATGCCCTTGAGGTGGCCTTCCATGCTTGCTGTGGGATCATGAGATTGTTCTTGGATGGTGCAGGAGCAGGCGCAGCAAGAAAAAGGTCTATGGGTGTTCCTGGGGTCGGCTTGGTGGTAGGCTGGGGATCTTCCCGGGCTGAGGGCATGTAGAGTACTGGCGTCGAACTGGGGGATGGTGCAAGGGCCAGGGTGTGTGGCACTGGTGTAGTCCAGGCACAGACAGGCACAGATGGGCTTGCTTTTGGTGCACCTTTGGTGCACCAGTAGCGCAGCTGGGCTGCAGCTGCCATTAAGAAGGGGAGGGAGGCAGGGGGTCAGGTCAGCTGGGAGGGTGGGAAAAGTGCTTCACGGGGAGGGCGACGGGGCAGCAGTGACACAGGGGAAGACAAACAGAATAAAAGAAAGAAAGCAGATAAACAGAGTGAAAGAAGGGAAATAAAGCAGAAGCAAAGAAGAAATAAAGGCAGAAGTAAAAGGCAGGAATGAAGGAAGCCGGAAGATACTTACATGCAGATGGCCACAAGGGATGAGGCGCAGGTGGGAGCCTGCGGGTGGAGGTGGACCTTGAACTGAGAGTCATGCGTCTCTCAGTTCGCCCAAAGCAGAGGCAGCAGCAGCAGCAGGAGGAGCTGCACTGGGGATGGCAACAGACTCTGACCAGGAGGTAGCATGCCAGATTTCATTAATTATTTGTTATTCTTGCTTGGTTGTTTTTAGGTGTACAAGAGAAGAGACCCCACATCATCCGCACTACTGCTAAAGAAAAAGCCCTACAGTTACTTCGGTCCACAGGCACCAAACTCTTTAACTTCTGCATCTTGGTGCCACTGCCAACCTAGAGGTAGTTAAGCAGGACCCAAACAAAGTTACTCCCAATAAAGTGGCCAGAGAGAAGAAGCAGCTTTCCGCCGGTGACATGCCAACCACATCCTTTTTTGGAGATGTTTGCCTGCTTCCACACCGTCCTACAGGGAGGAATCTAGATACACTTCTGAATCAAAAACAGCACCCCCTAACCCAAGCCCGAAACAATGTCTGTCAGTGAGGCAGCCACTGCAATCATGGTGACCCCAACAAGCAATGATGTTGAATTCGATTTGTACCTTTCACAAAGTAGTAACCAAATGGTTCAGGAACCAGAGCAAAGTGGACAGCTGACACAGCCAGATCTTCCCTAAGTTGGAGCAGAACAGGAGGTCAAGATTTCTGTTGAGCAAGGACCTCCTCTTTTAGAATAAAGTGCTCCCAGATATCCAGAAAGAAAAAGGAAGGACACTACTCGACCATATTCTCCAAGCACCACTTCTGATGATGATGATAGGGACATATAGTGGACCATGGCAGAGTCCGGGAGATGCCAGGTGAGCAAGGGAAAAGAAAAGTTCTGGAAAGCTTCAGAATCATGGAAGGGGATGATGACGAGGATGATGACAATGACACAGTCATTGTAGAAGCTGGCACAGAGGAGTATGACATTACTATTTAACCTGCTCCAACAGATGTGGCATAGACAGCACCACTAGCTCCCATATTTGTAAGGCCCCAGCAGAGACCTGCACCAACCCCTGCCTAAGTACAAGTATGCACAACAGAGAGGCAATTAACACACACACAACCACCTACATCCAGTCCTTCTTCAGGCATTGGCAGTGGCCCAATGAGAAAGTACTCCTCACAGTTTGGGGCTTTTATGATTATCAAACAGGAGGAGAACATTGCCATATGCTCCATTTGCCTTGCAAATATTCATTGAGGTGTGCCTGGTTCACATTATGGCACTGGAGGCCAGATGACCCATATGAAAAGACATCACACAATACGGTGGGAGGAGCACCTTAAACAAATGGCTCAACATGGTTGAGGTGATGAAGGTGAGGAGAGCCAGGAAACATCGGCTACACCTGGTCAAATCATAGTGGAAGGTAAGGAAGAAGAGGGTGATATCATCCTCACGCAAAGCAACCCTATACACAGCAGTGCAGCAGAATATCCCTCATCAGCAACCTCACACTGGCACAGGAAGTGTCAGATAGAGACATCACAGCATATAGAGACTGCAGCACCATGACGGTCATTGAGTCCACTACCACCTACGTCTGGAAAGTCACCTGCATCAGTGACCTCACAAAAGACGAACATTCAGGCTTCAATTATGGGCATGTTTAGGCAGGAGAGGCCATATGACCACAACCATCCAACAGCACATTTGTACAATGGTAAGCTGGCAACAAGTATAGTGCTGGACCTCCTCCTTTTTTTGTGGAGGAAGTGGGATTCTTGGAGGTTGTGGCAGCCCTCTGCCCAAAATGGAAAGTTCAAATCCGGACCTATTTTGCCAGAGTTGCTGTTCCAGCACTGCATCACGATGTGCTGCAATTGTTTGGACATGCTTTGCAGCAAAGTGCTGTCCACACTATCCACCTGACGACAAACATGTGGACCACTTGTTAGGTGACTGATTACATGTGCATCACTGTACACTGGATCTCTTTTCTGGGGGCAAAGCAAAACCTATCTACAGGTCTTGGCCCTGAAGAAATTCCTAAGAGCTTTCTGTGGCATGCAACAGTAGCCATGATCGCCATGGAGAAGTAACACACAACTTGCATACATGTTGGAGGAATTTAATAGCAAGGTGTCTGAATGGCTGCGACCCAGGGGTCTTCGAGTTGGATTTGTTGGCATACACAACAGCAGTAACATAGTCAAGGCCATGGGAGACAGTGGCTATTTCAGGTTCCTGTGTTTGCCGCACTGCATCAACCTGGTTGTGTTAGACTTTCTTAATAAAGAAGACATAGTCAGTGACATACTGACCACCTTCAGACGCATCTGCACTCAGTTGAGCCATTCTTTTCAAGCCCGGAAACAGTTGTGGATTATTCAGCGTCATAACAGAATACCAGTTAAAGCCCTGATACAGGAGGTGCTAACACGTTGGAACTCAACCTATCATATGTTGAAAAGTCTGTCTGAGCAGTACAAACAGATCAATGACTATATCATTGAAAGAGGAGCCCAAGCAATTGAGAGAGCTATGACCATGGATGTGGACAAATGGGGCCTAATTAAATGCCTCACACAGATGCTGCTCCCTTTTGAGGTTTTCACACGGGAAGTTAGCAAGAAGGATAGTACAATGGGCCAAGCTATACCGTTATTGCATCTGCTCCAGGAGCTGCTAAAGAAGGTGCCTGAAAGGTGCGCATTAGGGGGATGTGAACGAAAACCCAGATGCCCATGCCTTTGTTACTAGTCTATGCTATCGCTTGACTTGTAATGCAAGGCTGCAAAATTACATCATCTCATCCAAAGAGTACTTCTCTGCCAGCCTACCTGATCCACTCAACAAAAATGTTTTTCCCGCTATCATTCCTTTTTCTAAAGGGGATGTTTCACAATACAAGAGGTGGATTGTTGAGCAAGCAGGAGACCTGGAAGAAGAATGGCAGGAACTTGGAGTCCCACTCCGCAGTTCTGGGGTGCTGCCTTCAATTTCCAGAGAGGACAGTCTTGTCTCACATTTGCCAACTTCACCAACAAGAAAACTGGCAACAACAGAAACAGAAGAATTGGACTCAACCTCAGCATTGGCTTGGTTTCAATTATCAGGTCTTAAGTCCTGTGCAGAGGTGAAAGAAAAAACGGTCAAGCAGGTGGCAGCACCAATGAGCATTCAGTAGATGTTCCAGGAGTATTTGGATGACCAGAAAGAGGTTTATGTGGATCAAAACCCATTGGTGTATTGATATGGATGACGTGCCAGTGGCCAGATCTCAGCAAGCTGGCAATAAAGTTTCTGGCTTGCCCTGTCGCTAGCGTGTCTGCTGAACATGTGTTCAGGGCGGTTAGTGCAGTTCTTACAGTGAAAAGGGCCAGTCTCTCTCCTCAAAACGTGGAGAGATTGACCATGATCAAATGAACCAGCATTTCATACCACCTGATTACACCATTCTTGAAACACCACAGGAGGAGGAAGAGGATGATTGGTTCGAATCAATAGTATTAGTTGACCAACTTCTGGGTGAACCACTAGAGTTTGAGGATGAACTCAATTTCCTAGATTGAGTATGTCAGTGCCACCACTTAACTTTTTCATTATTTCTCATTCAGCTTCATTTTTTCTTTCTTTGTTTAAAACAAATGCTAGTGGAACATTATGTTTGTGTCATATTTATGCTGCACCACCATTTATAGTCAAATACAAGTCTGGATTGGAGTTGGACCCATGTGCAGTGAAGAAGCCCCCACATGCCCTTCAGGACGTTGGAGCGGTTGCCTGCCTCCCTCCCTTGCCTCTCCTATACATTACCTAGCAGGGCTGCCCTAGAAGATCATTGATGAAAATACTGCCAGTGCCAATGTCTAATTCCAATGTTTGCATATCATCAAAGAGGAGGTATTTTGTTCAACCATGTGCTAAGTAACTATTGCAACAATGAGTGGCGATATATTGATTGATTGTGATTGTGAATTTGTGAGTGATAATTGCTATATGTGGTGGTTGACAATGAGGGAGTGAGTTCAACAAAACTGTAAATTTGTTTATGATGATTGGCAATGTTTGGGGGCTGATGGGTGATAATTTGTTCCTGAACGTGAATGGCCTTTCAAAAGTAGTGACAATTACTTGCAGGGTCTACTCCTGTTTTTCTGGTTCCTTGTAACAACCAGCCACTTTAATTACAAAACACAAATCCACACCAAAAATACTCCAGTTCTGTTTCTCTATTTTTTGTTCAATGGTAGTGCACTTCACAATTCCACCATGTGACAGAGTTACTCTGAATATGGAGGGGGAAGATGGGAGGACTCAGGGCGGGGCTACCTCAACAGCTAGAAAGGAGAAAGTTTGTGACATCAAAGAGAACCCATTGTGAAGGTGAAGACTCAGGCCTCGTACTCACTCAGCTTTGTGAAATGGAGAGAGGTGTGTTGATTTAGAAAAGCTGCTGAGTATGTGGTTGCTGCATTTCTAGCTCAATTGTGAAACTCATCTTATGTTCTTGCTCTGCCTCTGAGTTTTTTTGTACACTACTGAGTCATCCTGACTCCTCATGAAGCTTACCTTGCTTTCTTTTGTCTTTTTCCTTTACTGTGTAACACAGCTTTCGTTTATTTCAACACACAAGGCCTTCCCCTAGACCTCTCCTGCACCAACAAAACTGTCAGAACTCAAGACTCCAGCTTTCCTACTAGACAGGTTCAGACAGGCACCAGAGCGATGGACATTAAAAAAAGGATGGAGATGCATCACCCAATTTGGCAATACTTGATCATTTTCTTTTAGCAATCATAGGGGCATATTTGCAAGGCTCTAGCACCAACTTAGCGGTGCCAAGACTCATATTTTTTATGCTTAGGTGGCGCTAAAGTGGCTTTTTCCATGCACCATATTTACAAAGTGGTGCAATGCATGCATTGCGCCACTTTGTGAACCCTTGTACAACATTATGCCTGCGTCAGGCATAGTGTATGCAAGGTTGGCATTCCTTGATTGAGGGGGTGAGAAAAAATAAGGCAAAGAAATCTAGTAGATTTTTAACTAGCATTTTTAATGTCTGCACAGAGGAGGTGTTAAAATGAGACTCCCATTGTTTTCAATGGACCTGTAGGTGCTTTGCAGGATTAGTGTCACAATTTGTGACGCTAATCCTGAAAAGCGCCAAACAAGCGTAAAAAATGTTGATGCTACTTCCCTAACCACCACGATGGTGCCCCATATGTTAGATATGGCACACACATGGTGGCATTAGGGGTACGCTAAAGGGCGCAGGAAAAGTGGCGCTGCATCTGATGCACCGCCACTTTTATTACATTTGGCCCATAATTTTTAGAGCTGGGTGGGATACATTCAGTCTTCCATATTTCAAAACTAGAAGACATACCACTTAAGAAATAATATATGGAGTCTCTCTGGAGCAGAAGGACTGTTTCCAATGAATTTACTGAACTGTGTCATATTTTCTTACTCATCTCTTTGTTTCCTTCCACAACTGATTGATGATGGTGTATAGCTCAGTGGCCCAACAAATATTGTCATAGTTTCTTTTGTGTAGTGTTTGTCTTTGTTACATCTTTCCCCAAATCCCCTTTCCCTTCCATTCATTGAGCCCCTAACCCTCTTCCCCAGGGCTGTGTGATTTATTGAGGTGTGAGCTAATTTTACACCATAAATGAATCACACTCTTGCTGGCGCGGATGTGGTGAAAGCAAGTAAGCAACACCAACTCCTTACATGACCTTCAAGCTTCCAATACCTGAGCAGTATTCCACATCAGCCCCATTAACAGCGTCCTTCATTCCTTGTGTGTGTGTTCCGTAAATGCTTAACGTGGTCCAAACACTTTTGAGTCTTAGCCCACTTCTGACTCCATAATCTAATTTCCTAAGTTTAGCTTTATTATACTATAGCTCCATACCATTGCTCAGAAGAAATTGATATTCCTGTATTTTATTATCATATAATGTATTCTTCTTTGCTGTGTGTCAATACTGTCATTGTGGTAGTCTGGTCTCAGTCTTCCTACAATTATGATATATGATGATGACCCACTAACTCTCTATTTTCTTTCAACTGAGTTGACTGTGATGGATGATCCTTTGATTAACCCTATAGATGGAGTTTGCATAGGTGGGAGTGGCACTTTCTGTCAAGTTCTGTCTTGTTAGCATGGTAGCTTGCTACTACTACTACTAACTAACTACCTACCACTCCTTAAGATGCCATCTTGGGAAAACCCTGAAGTAACAAAAAAACTCCCTCACTTCATCTATTCAAGTAGGAGAAGTACTATGGATTGAAGTGAACTTGTTTAGGTAGTATTTAACTCCTACTATAGAAGATGTTGTCTGTGTGTACTGAGTTGTAGGCAAAATAGGCAAGGGCAATCATCCCCTAATGGCCAGTAATAGTTGCAGAGGGCAATAGAGCAAGGTTCTGAGTAAATGGCAGACACTTTTATTAGCAGATTAAAAATAACAGGCTACACTAAAAGGCAGCAGTGCAAACTAAAAGTCTAAAACACCAAAATAAAGATTTGAGACACAAATGAAGTCCAAACATAATATCCCCTTTATTTTTTTACAAATATAAAACCCTCCCTCTCCACCCACAACAGTCCCACCCCTCTCTCCGAACAAATATAGCCCATCCCCAAAAAGTCCAACGAAATGTTCAAACTTGGGGGCATATTTCTATGATTTGCATCATTTTTTTTTTTTTACGTAACTTTGGCGCAAACCTAACACCATAGTAATACGTTGACGCCCGACCCCGCGAACGTCAAAATTCAAAATTCTGCTGTGTGCGTCATTGTTTGGATGCGTAAAACCGCCTTGCGTTAATGACATGCAAGGTAGGCGTTCCCATCCAAAAAATGACTTAAACACCTTTGATTTGCATAAAAAATTAACTCCTGGGTTAGGGCAGGAATTAAAATGGGGCAAACACACCAGTACTTACAAACACACAGAAGCAACATCAGAGCTCAAAAAGGAAGACATGGAGATGCTATTCATCCAGCATGCATGAAGACACAGAGCACAGGACCAACAGCAGCAGCTTCCACCTCACCAACAGGGTCCCCAAAGGCAATGCAGAAGGCAGGAGAGGATGTTCCAGACCAGGACCACCCTTCTGGGCCTCAGGGAACATGACAACATCCAGAGGTGCAGACTAAACTGGCAAGCCATACAGCAGCTTCTGCGCAACATTGAGCCACAGTTGGCACCCAGCTTGCAGACACCCCACACCAGAGACCAAGGTGCTAGCTGTCCTCCACACGTTGGCAAGTGGCTCTTTTCAAACAACTGGTGCCCTGGTTGCCGGGATCTCACAGCCCTCATTCTCTGCCTTCCTACCGAAGGTCCTGGATGCCATCATCTCCCTCACACCCCACCACATCAGCTTCCCCAACACACAGCAGAAACAGCAGGAGACCAAACAGGGGCTCTACCAAATCAACGGCTTCCCACACATGCTTGGTGCCATTGACTGCACACATGTATGGATTGTGCCACCTGCTGCAACCAAGCATCTATATCGCAACAGGAAGCACACACACTGCAACAATGTGCAGGCCATTGTGGATCACCGGGGATTGATCACCAACATCGTGGAAAAGTATCCTGGGAGTGTACATGATCCATTCATCTTCCACCACATCTATCAACACTTCCAGGATGGACGATATAGAAATGGCCTACTTGTTGGTAAGTACAGAAACCTAGTTATATACACACTGCACAGCAACCCTGTTGGACACACAACATATACATCAATACATTGACACGTGGCAAGGAAGACACTGAGGTTGTGACACTGCTAGTCATGTTTGATATCCTGACCCAATGGGATACATACCTATGGACAAATGACAGATAAAAATAACAACAGATGCCACTTCAGAACCACAAGGGGCCAATTTAAAACCACACAGTGACAATGACATGGCCTTAACTGGCAGTACAACTTGGAAGATGAATCTTTCAATATCACATCAATAACATTCAATTGCACAACCTTCCAACCAATACCTACTGTGTAAAGGATGTGTAATGTGTTTTTCTGCAGGTCAAACACCATGAGACACATATCATGATGATGATGACTCTAATGAAGGTGACATGGAATCATTGAGGCAGTACCAACATCTCACATCACTCCTGGGGTGACATTGCCCGCTACCAATAAGCAAGTGGACTGTGCTAAGAACACATATTGATCTGACATTATTGCAAAGTGCACATTGCTACACATACGGATTGAGACAATTACACATATACACAACAACATATACACAACAGATGTACAGGCATATGGACCTTCTGACAATGAAACCTTCACCCCCACAACCAAGTTAGCCAGCTTACCTGGAGCAGGTTCAGTGTTGTAGGTACACATTTGCACATGAGCCAACTCAGTGAGGGCACAAAAATAGGTTTGCATAGAACTTGTCACACATTGTCAGTTGTCAACACTTCAGTGCTGCCAACTTATGGAGATGTGGTGTACATAGTCCTCACTGTTGTTTTTCACATGCTATTACATATATTGAATTGGATGGGATCTTCAGGCACATAGTGCAACCGTGTTACCACCACTGTGGAATCGATTCTGTGTGTCGAAGTATCATGTCACCCCCAGTGAAGAAACATGGACACTTCTTTCACATGACATGATGCATGGGAGTACACAATGTACTGCAAATGTACAAAAATACCGCTGATATCCGGTCAATCAGCCAAACACCAGTTTAGATAATACAACACCCTAATGCTGATAGTATATCCTAGAAGCCTAGGATTCTACACAGTAACACAAACACAGATGAGTCACAGACAACACAAGAGAACAACTGCCATGCAAAGTGATAATCATGGTGCAAGCTACATCCAAATGTATTCACTCATTTCTCTTTCAACTGATCATGGGTATGGGATCCAGCCATGGATCATTACCCCACTTGCCAACCCAAGCACAGCATCAGAGTGTGCCTACAATGATGCACATCGGAGGAAACACACCATAGTAGAGAGGACTTTTGGCATCCTGAAGTCATGATTCAGGTGCCTTGACATCACCGGAGGCAGCCTCTTATATTTACCTGAAATGGTCTGCAAGATCATTTTGACCTGTGCCATCCTGCACAACATATGTGTACGGAGGAACATTCCCCTCTATGAACCAGAGCCACAAATGCCTGAAGAGGAGTAAGAGGAGGATGTTGCCCATCAACATGAGGGGGACCATCCAAACACTGCATCAGGATTGCATCAGAGACAACACATTGTACAAAACTTATTTTAACTCTAGTCACCATCACCACTGTCTTACCATATGTCATTAAACACCTCACTTCATCACTAAATCATGGTCTGGGTAATTATTTATGATCACATGATCAGAGTTTAGCCACATGGAGCATTGCAAATATACAGATTAGGATATTGAAAAAGCCACATCACATTTGATGGGTATGAATGTGCACCCAACTTCACACATAGTTTAAATGACATATATCCTGTCCATTTCACATTTGAAGAGCAATATCAGAGTAGCACAGCTATGGCACACAACCATGTTTGCAACATGGTTCATTGCAGCATATGGCACACAACTAAGACACCATCAATCATAAGTTAAAAAAATGCTTCATACATGAGGCAGTGGAGGATGTGCTATTGCATTGGTAACAGGAATGTATGACCAGACCCTTGACAGCAGTAAGTGTGACATCAGCTATCTCTGCAAGGAGCATGTGTGACAAGAAGTCCATTTAAGCTGCAAATGGATAGCACGAGTGCCCCAGGTATGACAAGCATTGCTCGCAAGATATGCACTGTGCATGTCATCCCAGGTTATAAGTCCTGCCACAGGCATGCTTTGAGTCTCTCCCCACCCTTTTTCTAAGGGGCCCTGTAACTGGACTATTTGTACCCTGATAATCCTGCCATAGTCCTAGTTCATCTGTCTGCATGGATTTCAGGTCCGATAATGCACTGTCTGGTAGTCTGTAGGACCTGTAATCACCTGTCCATTGCTTCCCATGTGAAAGATACTGTTGGCCCTTTGAACTTGATTCTCACGTGCAGGACTTGTCAGAGACTGAAGCTGCACACACCTGTGAGCACTTCCATGCAGACCAGCCATTTGAACCTGCACTGCCATTGCTGCTGCCTGGAATGGCTAAGAAGCTGCCATTTTATGTATATCCTTGTTGTGCATTGCCGTATAAATCACTTGTGTAACACAGGCCTTGGGTTATTGAGTAACGTTGCAGCCCAC
This sequence comes from Pleurodeles waltl, assembly GCF_031143425.1. Classification (NCBI taxonomy): domain Eukaryota; kingdom Metazoa; phylum Chordata; class Amphibia; order Caudata; family Salamandridae; genus Pleurodeles; species Pleurodeles waltl. The sequence goes on along the minus strand of NC_090442.1, from coordinate 824,375,149 downwards.
AGCACAAATACAGTTTTTATGTTCCACAGTGTTGTTCCAGCTTTTCCCAGTCAGAGTCTGCTCACTGTGCATTTGCCTTGTTAATGTTAGTTCCTGAAAGAGCCTGCATCCTGTTAGCCTGATCGGTTCCTGCCTTTGTGTTACCATAGAGGTTCCCTGAGGCTATATTTGTCACATACTTGCTTTCCATGCCCTCACTTTCCTCCTGGGGTATTGTGTCTGGTAGGTCTACGATGAATCCTCCAATAGATTGTATAGTGTAATCAGTTTACTTATCGTATCATTGTCTGGGACATGTATTCAATAAGCCTAATCCCTTGTCTGGGTTTCATGTATGCATGAGTGACCAACCGTGACAATGTACTATGGCTGTATGCATAGATTGGGTATGAGGCCTCCAGCACAACAAACAATGTTTGCTAATATGCATGAAAGGACAAAACATGTTTGTGCCCTGACGGTCCGCACACAGATTCACATTGGCTGCAACCCAATGATGGTGCTTGCGTGGTGACTAGCTGTGAGATTAATCAGCACAAAGGCACTGATGTTCCCTGTTGCAGTGGGAATTTTAGAGGCTACCCTGTGTACAAATGTTGTGATGAAACCTGCGGTTTCTATTTACTGATCCATTAAGTTTGTGAGCACACCAAGGTTGCCCTGTTGTCAGCCTCATAAAACTTCTGCAGTGCCATAGCTGGACTCTCCCCATCTGTGTTGTCAATTCCTCTTTATAATTCGGTCAATTCTGCTTTGAAGGATACTCTTTTAATGCAGGGAATGGCTCCACTGACTCATGACTAGACCTGCTCTTTAACTGTGACAACATGGAGGCCAATCATGACACAGGGTACACATGGCCACACACTTGAACTGGACACATTTGTGCAATTAACCACTGGAAATATGTGAACACATGCAGCTTGGTCTGCTGGTCCTCCACTGCCACAAGAGAAACATAGGTCATTTATATGACTCAAACTGTGGAGTGACATTACATTTTTGGATTGGTTTTGGGATTCTGTGTCACAAACACTGTACCTACATAGCATTTTCAAATGCCTGACTCATGGGTAGTATACAAACAAGTGACCGGTAAGTGGTATCCAACATTCCAGTACATGTGATGGCTTACTCTTGTAACATTTCCATTATCAACCGTCCTCTATCTATCCTGTGCATAGTTTGTCATGGGAGATGTTTTGTCCCAAAAGTCAGGGAAGTTCACACAGCATTAGATGCTACGTGTATGACAAACACATATCCTGACTCATTTCTACACTGTAAACTTCGTACTTGGATAGCGCACTACTCACCCGTTAGGGTCTCAAGGCGATGTACACATACTGCTGTGGAACCCCTCCTGGCTTTTCCCTGTGAGGTGCCCACTCCTGGGCAACCTCCAAGGTGAAGCCAAGCATCCAGGCGCTGTTGGGGCCGTTGTGGAGATTAAGCAAGCTATTGCCCAGAGTGGGACCCATGAATTAGATTAGGCACTGATGCGAGAATTATCAGGTCCGAAGAAATTGAGCTCCAGACCCACCGAGGCGGGAATTGAACCCTGGTCCCAGGCCAGATTTCTGCATCAGGGTCTGCCACTCTAACGATTGAGCCACACTTCTCCACTGAATAGCATCTGATGGTTTTCCACATTTACAACACATGCATACAAGCACATTAATGAAAGCACGTCTTGTGACGTTCACACAGAGGCCCAACAACAATTGAAATAGCCAATTTACAGACATAAACACACAAGCCATGAGTGAATGTTTTAAGTTGCGTTGCCTTGCTATCTTCTATTGACACACCACCTGCCCAAATTAGGTAATACCAATTTTTATTCAAAATGTTTGGGTAGCTGTTGCGTCAGTTAAGAGTGCTCATCCAGTACAACAACATGAGTATTATGGCCGGCAGTAGTGTGGTCTGCCACATGTGCCCAAACACTGGAACACACAATGCAGGCGCAGATAGCCTATCTCTGTACAGTCACAGATTACATGTACATTAAAAATGAGAGAAATGACACAAACACAGTTAAAAACAGATATTTTGATGCAAATGCGTAAAAAAAGATGCATATGTGTCAAAATTTGCTGCATATGTGTTGAAAAATGTTGCTCACAGCCATTATACATCCATTGGGCCCGAGTGGTAATTCCTACACTGCCCCATGAAATTGGGTACCAATGAAAAATATATGGAACTATGAATGTGGGGGAATGTTGAATCATTGCGCCAAAAAATTTGACGCACAGCCCGTAAGCGTCATTAAATTTTCACGCAGCATAATAAAAACGCATCACATTTGAGACAGGAAGTGATATAATAGGATATGCTGTTTACAGAAATGGTACAGTGGGTGTACTTTCACTTTCACTTTGCAGTCTGTGATTTTTCTAGACTGTGTGGCTGTGTTGAGAGTTTTGCCTGTCCAAATTGTGCTTTTGTCTCCTGTGTGCCATCCTATTTGTCATTTGTTGTTTTAGTATTTATCTCAGTTGTTCAGTGTAAATGTGTTTTTGTCATATTTGGTGTCTAAGTTTGTCTTTGAACTGTTTAGGGATTGTTGGGCTGTTTGTGGGTTACTTAAGTTTCATTTTACTCCCTCCTTTCCCTGTATTTTCCTCTGTACCCTTTCCTATAACTATTATTTTGGTCATGTTGGGTAGGCCACGTCTGGGGTGAATGGGTGAGGGGGAGCTGGGGGCATTCATTTGGCTGGTGTGCCACTTCCTCCCCCTGATGATTGAGGTTGGTGGCAGGGTGATACAGGGGTATCACACGGAGGCGAGGAGGCTCAGGTGGTCCAAGGTGCTGTACCATCTGAGGAGAATTTTCAACACACTGCGCAACGACCACCAACTCAAGCATCGTTGGGCTGACCTTGTTGTCAGAAAGGAAGACCTGCTGGACCACCTGGGTGTGGTGATTGGTGGCTCTGTTGGTGAGTACAATTCAGAGTAATGTACACATTTAAATGCTCTGTAGTGACAGAAGCAGATTTGTTGATATGCTGCATGCAATGTTTTTGGACATGTGGAATGTAAGTGGCCCTGATTTATACAATATTTGCCACACATTACCGTCATTTGTTGACGCAACAGCTGCACAAACTTACAAAACACAACTTGATCTTGTAAATTAGTGCTGCTTTTACATCAATAGATGATGGTAATGCGGCTCAAACATATGTTTCATTCATGGTCTGTGAGTGTACCAGGAAAGAGATGTATTTCACAAGCTAAAGCAAGGAATTAATGTGGTCCCCAATTATTTGGAATACATGTCTGAACTGTATTCCTGGCCATACGTACAAAGTTCTTCCTAACCTCAGGTAATATCTTAGGCTGATACTTTGACTTGGTTTGTGCCACATTTAAATTAGAAATGGATGCCAAAGTAATGCACACAGATTCCTATCTAAATGTTTGGTGCTACTTTCCATAGCTGTAGCGTAAAACATGAAGCAAATGTTACAAGTTGAGGAATAACAAATATATCTGGCCCTCGGTTCATTGTTCCTGTGTGTTTTTGCCTTGGGCACAATAGCTGGAACAGAGCTGATGCATTTGCCATCTGTGTCACTTTATAGCCATGCAATTCTCATAAGTTATTGGGTCATCATGGGATACCTGAAGTTGGTGATTGCATAGTCACAACATATTACTTGCATTATGTTGTGCAAGGGACCCCTGACCAATTCCATCATACATATAAAGTGCCCAAATACTTTGCTACTTTATGTTTGGCACAATCCCTGCTGATTTAGTGCAGCATATGTACAACAACTAACTTCCCAGAATGAAGGCTATCACAGACATAAGATCAGAAGACCAGAATTCCTGTGATTGCTGCCATTCCCAAGGTTCATACAAATTGAAACCTACATCATCAATATTGCCACAGTAGGACATTTGCTAAATCATGTTTCAATAATGAGACAGTGTCAATTTGTTGTATACCCGCAGATCACCCAACTTGGCTAATGTAAGATGATGAATGTGGCTAACTGTGAATTCCAATACCCGATATGGTTACACAGGGCAATGAGTGACACATTTCAGGTGCAATGACTACACCTGTGCCCATGCATTGTGTCACGGATGACCGAAGTAGACACTGTCAGCATATATTTCTTTGTTGTTTTAATTTAGATAAATGGCCAATCCATGTTTAGCGTCAGATAGTCAACAAGTAACTCACAGGATCCCGGCTATTATGGTGTCATAGGGGGCATTTCTGTCTCAGGGTACACTGTCAACGTAGCATATGTAACCTACAGACAACACAGGCCCACATGTAATGGACCATAGAAAGCATAATAATTAATGAGCTAAACTCAACCCACATGAGCATCACACAGTAACTGATTGTGCCGTGATGCACAAGACACAATACCTGAGTGACTGGTATTGCAGTGCACCAGGAACGTGGCTTTGCATGTCTCTCCTAACAACAAATGAATAAATGGAGTACACTCTATAAATGAATCTGCAACCAATTGAAGAATCATGTTTGTCACCACATGATTGTTAGGGCCACTGCATGCATGTATATGTGTGTGTATCACTCACTGGAGTCACAGGGTCAATACATGTTTGCAGGGGTATGTCTGTTGGAGTGACATTATGCCTGAGAGGCTGGACTATCAGATATAATGTCACGCACAGTAAATTTTTCTTCAAAGTGTTGCACACTGCACAGACATTGAGCACATTTCATGCACCTTCCATGCTTTACACGTGGACCTGCCCACTGCACAATTAGAGAAGTGGCTCGATTTGCGGACCCAGACATATCCAGTAAGTGTTGATATTTCAGTTCTGCTGTTGTGTGATTGACTGTGTGTTGGACACATAGCAAGGTATGATGTGCTGGCACACGATCTGATATGTGACTTGACTGGAGTTTTACTTTTTTCCATATTTGAGTTGGACATCAGTGGCGTAGAATCATCATTTGGGACTGTAGTGCAGCGCTGTAGGCATGGCCATGTGAATAGGGTGACATTTGTTGTTACATGTCTTGTAATGAAAAATTTGGAGGTAGCCATTTTCATGATTTAGGCTCTCATTACGAACATGGTGGTTTGGCCCACCATTCCGGCACTGGCATGGCAGGCCAAACCGCCATATTCTGAACATGGTGAGGGCTGCCATCGGAAGCCCTCACCCACCGCCAAGCTCCCGCCGTTAGGCAGCCTGGCGGTGAGTTGAAACACTAACCGCCAGGGTAGCGGCGCTACCCTGCGGATGATGTTTCATTTCCTGCCAGCCTTTATCTGGCGGGATATCCAGCCAGGAAAAGGCTGGTGGAGGGGGGCCCCGGGGCACGTCTGGGGGCCCCTGAACTGCCCATGCTCTTTGCATGGGCAGTGCAGGGGCCCCTGTGCAGAGCCCCGTTGCGCAGGTCACTGCCCGATTTTTGGGCAGTGATCTGTGCGACGGGTGCAACTGCACCTGCCACACAGAGGCATTGACGGCGGCTCCATGAGGAGCCACCGTCAATGTCCCGGCCGGGCCTTTCTGTGAGCCGGTGGGCGGAAACAATGTTTCCACTCGCTGGCCAACAGAAATGTTCATAATGAGGCCGGCGGGGTTCCGGGGTCGCTGGTGGTCAGTGTTTTGACCGCCAGCATGAACATTGCGGATGTTACTGCCGTGTTCATAATGACCCCCTTAGTCAGCAAGTCATAGCCTGAATCACACAGAGCAGGGATGCCAAAGTATTACCCACAGACTTGAGCCTCCCTTTTAACTAATGAACATGTAGGACTGTATGTTTGACTTCCTAGCAGCATCTAGCTCCACATGTTGTGCTACGTTTATGTGGCACTTGAGTACAATGTCATAGGTGTGCATGCAGCTCAAGCCCAGATGGGTGCTTGCATCGATCTGCTTGTTGTAGGACAGGTATTGGTGATATCAAATGATGTTGACAATTGTCCGCAATTAGGAACATAAATGTGGATGTGATTGTACAATGTTTGTGTCTATCCTAGTTGGACACCCTCCTTGCCTGTGGTGGACTGACTAAACCCATGGGCAGCTGTCCAAAGCTTCCTGGCTGTCCTTGATGTTTGACAGTATGTGTTGCATGTCCATCCCCCCTGAGGCACAGGCTTGGGGTTATGAAATATGTGTAACTAGGTGTGAGGATCCAAGTGTAGTACACAGACATGTAATTCAGAAATTCATTTGTTCCAACCTAGGATACCCACTCATGATTAGCAACTGCATACCATCCTGGCAATTCCATTTACAAATCACAGATCTTGTGGCCATTGATTGTCATCCAGAAGATAGTCATTAGTTGGCCAGTCACATTTGGAGGACTTGCAGCATTTGTTATGTGACTAATGGCAGAACAATGATGCTCAGATCATTTAAGAAGGTGCACATCTTTTAGAGCATTGCTGTGCTGTTAGATAGGACATGTGTAGGCTGCATTGGCAGGTACTTCCTCAGGGACGATCTGTGATATGTACTGTGATTTGGCCTGTTGGAGCTAATTTTGATGATTTTTTTTAATATCATCAGTAGCTGTATCACACAATGATGTAACTAATGTTTGGTTTCATCTTTTTTAACAGCAGCCAATATGGATGCCAATCAGATCTGCGAATTCCAGAGAGGGCGATGTGTTACTGCCACATTCTGAATGTTGAGCCTGGGTTCCACCACATGGCACAGCGTTATCGGCATGAGAGAGCCACAGGGGTCTGTAGGGCATTTGCCCAAGGGGGCCCATCCCTGTCCACAACAGCCGCCACCACCAGCACCACCACTCTGACCCAAGTGGCACCAAGGATGACAGCCACCGCTGCAGGTCCCTTAACATCATCCACTCCTGGAACACTGACAGCAGCCCTTGTACTTCCCCCTCCAAGCATGGCACCGGCAACAGCACAACCTTCCACAACTGGCACACAGACCACCCCTGTTGTAGTCACTGACAATGCTGAATTTAGTAACATGCAACGTGACATGCAACGGATGTTGCGCAGAATGGACAGGCTGCAGCAGGAGGTGCACCAGATTAACAGGAGAGTGCGTGGGATAAAAAATATCCTGCGGAGGGCAAACTTTTAACTGTTGGACCCTCAGCCTTTATTCCCTCCCCTCCCTCCTCTTTCCTGGTTCTTATATTGAGTGGGTTTAGGGGGCTTAGTGTTAGGTTAGAGTAGGCTGTTAGTTTAGTTTTTATAAGTGGGTTGGGGAGTGGAGGGTATGATATCTTTACATGTGTTGTGTTTGTGGGTGGGTGGGTGGGGGATGATGTTGGTGTTTTTGTGCATTAAAAAATTAAAAAATACAAAAAATCTATAAAATAAAAAGACAAAAAAATATATAATTGTTTAGGATAAGATAGTATGTGTTTAGGTTAGTATATGTTGTCCTCCATGTGTCCCATCATATAAGGGGAGTGGGTGATTGATGTTTAGAGTGTTTAGTTAAATGTGATAAGTAAGTTTAGCTTAGGGTAGTTAGGGCCAGTTGTGGGTAATGTTTAGTTAGGATAGGTTAGGTTAGTTAAGGTGTTTACCCTAGTTTTATTACCCTTTTTTACAGTTAAATAAATATTTAGGTACTCCTTTACAGTATGTGTCATATGCTTGGGGATCAGGGCCTTGGCATGGGTGAACAGTGTCAATTTAGTATTTGCATTTGTGTTCCATCCTGCATCCAAATCCCAATTGAGCTGTCACATTGGCAGCTACACCAAAGCTACTTCTCTATACATCTGCCATCCATTGCACCCACCACTCAAGCTTACTATGGTTTCCAACGTGTCGTGTAGTTTGGATGTATGTTTTCAATCTGTCATCCTTTGAGACCAGATTTTGTCTCTGGGACACTGTGGTATGTCTGCCTGCAGCCTATTGTTCATGTGAACCCTGATAAGGTGAGTGATGGTATAATCTTATGTAGTGCAGTATACATAACTCACACCTATCATTTCTTACATTGTTCTGCCAGGTTACTTATTTGTCCGTACACTCGTACACATCCATTCCTGCTGCATGGTGTGTGTGTGATGAAATTTTAGAGTCAATTGTCACATACCTAAAGATTGTCTAGAAGACAAATTTGAAGGCATTGATTTTCTGCTTAGACATCCCTTGAAGCAGACTTATTCTGTCCAACACAGCATTATACTGTAATTTTTCTATTTACTTCAGAAATAACCCTCAAGAAAGGCAGATCCAGACCGCAGTGTATAGTTATCAACCCACAGGCCCTCATTACAATCTTGGTGGGCGGCAGAGACTGCCTGTCAAGGTTGAAACGCAAAGCGGCCGCATATGCAGCCCAAACCCGCCAGCCGCATTTCAACATCCCCACTGGACCGGTGGGTGTAAAGAGAGTTTCTGCCCGCCGGCCCAGCGGGGATGTCGTCCGTAACATTGCAGCTGGCTCCTAATGGAGCCGTGCGCCGGGTGCAGCTGCAACCGTCGCGCTTTTCACTGTCTGCTGTGCAGACAGTGAGAACCAGGGTGGAGCTGTGCCTGGGGGCTCCTGCACTGCCCATGCCAAGTGCATGGGTAGTGCAGGGGCCCCCAGGGGCCTCCAGGGGCCTCCAGGGGCCCCGTGACTCCCCTTCCTGCCAGCCCTTCCATGGCAGTCTCTACCGCCATGGACAGGCTGGCAGGAAGGAGAGTCATAATCCCCAGGGCAGCGCTGCGGATTATAACCGCCGGGACAACGATGGCTGAAAACCACTGGTCCCGGCAGTGTGACCGCAGCGCTACCGCGGCTGTCAAAATATGGTGAATTGTACCGCCAGCCTGTTGGCGGTACGATCGGAAATACAACCCTGGCTGTCTTTGACCGCCAGGGTTGTAATGAGGGCCACAATCTTTCAAGGCAGTTGTATTGACAGTCCATGGCCATTGACATGAGGCAAACATCACTAATCCCTCTCACGGTTGATGTGTCACATGACACAGAGACAAAGTGGTTGTGTAAGTGCTATTTATCTTAAAGTGCTGTAGTGCAATATTTACATAGTCCAGTATTGTGAGTCCATTAGTGTGACGCCTTCTATTGTGATACTACACAAGTGCAAAAGGACATGTCATTGGATATGCTGGGGTGAAGTGTCATACAGTGCAGAGGAACATGAATTGCCAATGAAGTAGTAAGAGCATAGGGTCAAGGTAAACAGTGGGCTGGAAAACAGTGCATGTGAGCAGCTGCTGCAAAACTGGCATGTTACAAAGCACAGGACCTTGGTTATGAGTGCCCATTTGGCATATACTTGTGCTACCGGGTACTCTTACGGGTGACGGTGATCTGTTCCACGTCTTCATCTTCTGATGTGTGTGTTGTCTCCTCTGCCCTTGGTGGTGGTGGGTTTGAAGGGGCAACACACACTTCAGTGTTTGAAGATGTGGAGTCAGAAATCCCAGTAGCTGCCAACTGTGGGGCTATTAAGGGCAGCACTGCAGCAAGGGGGAGCTGCTGGTTCTTAAGTATAGCAGCTACATCACTGTGGTAGGCAGCCAGATCGGCCCTGAGGGGGTCAATAGTGCATTTGTGCACGCAGTGAAAGGTTTGGTGTGCGAGGTGTTGTGGCAACTCCCTTACTGCTGTGCTGGTTTCCTTCACACTTTGTTTAAGTTCTTGCAAGATAGATGTTTGCCCTTGCATGGCTGCTGCTTGTTCTGCAGATTAAATCATACACAAATTCACCCCCTCTAGGCTGGCTGCCATATTTTGCATCCCAACCCACACCTTCTTGGTCAGCTCCCGCTGTACTCCAACTACAGTCCTCTCAAAGCTGGTGCCACTGTCGTCAGAATCTTCAGCTGGGTTGGAGCTGGCAGGTTGTACAATTGCGGTGGTGGGTGGGTCCTCTGTGATGGCTGCTACTTCTGTGCAGGAGGGTTCCAAGGACATCTTGGAGGGTCTGCTGTCTGATGATTGTCAGCTCGTCATCCATGTCATCAGGGAAGTCATGGAGAGTCATAACATCAGGAGAGCCATTGTCCTCTACAATGAGATATTGTACAATTAGTGTGTCTGTGTTGTGGCATTTGTAATGTGACGTGCCTGACTTCCTATTAGTTGCACATATTCTTGTCATTAAGATTAGCATTCTCCCAGGCCTATGCCCCACCTGCATATCACATGTAGTGTGGGCAGTTTGGGGAATTGTCTGCGTCACATCCTCTAGGTGTAGGTTCTGCCCAAATTGTATGTTGCCACCTTATTGTACCACTCAACCCTCCATCTACTTCCATTCTCATGTTGTGTCCTGCACTGGCTGTGGATGTTCTGACTATACTTAACAATCTGGAACTGACCCAGTCTCTGATATTCCACATCTAGCTCTATGTTGCTGAGACCTAGCATATACCATGTATAGCACTGGCATGGCACAATACAGGTGTCAGCATTGGTGGTGTGTAATGTTGATGTTGGGGAATGTGTGCTACATTGGATTGTACTGATGGTCCTTGCAGTGTTGCATTTCATCTTCTGACTGTGCGGGTGTGGTTCACTAGCCTGAAACATATGTCCTCCCCCTCAATGCTGTTGTCTTGTCAGTATGACAGTTGGGATGTTGCATGGTGGCATTGCAGCTTTGTGACCCAGGCACAGGGTAGACCCTGACATGTGCAGCATGGGTATGACATTACTGCTGTGCACCTCATAAAGTTTATGATAATACCTGATGTTTGTAGCGACTATGGACCTTAGCATTTGACAGGATTAGCACATTTTTATTGATTACAGGGGATTGATAACGTTGTCATCCTGAACCCTCTAATTTGGGTGTGTTTGATCCATGGGCACGTAAAGCCATTAGCTACTTGACCTCCACACACAGCAGAGGTGGTAGTGGCAACCTTTGTCAATGTTAAATTCCACTTGCGGATATGGCCTGAGTCTGTTAATTGAGCCCTAGTTCATGTAGCAACAATACCAGCTGTCGTGTGACAGCATGACAGTTTTACGTTGTACCCTACCCTCCTGGACTAGCTTTGCTTTTCCAACATCCTTGGCATGGCAGCATACCCCAATGCAAAGGTTGTTGGTGTAGTGTTGTGCTGTGCCCCAGTTTTGACCTGCACAGCCCATGCCCCCGTGCCGTGCCCCTTTGCCACTCCCTGATTATCATGACTTACATGCATTGTAGGTATGTCCCCCCCGCTTGCAGTTAACAATTAGGCATTTTAGTTCCCCATGCCACTTACCCTGCATCTGTGTTATATCCTGGTAGTCTGCGCTGTCCTATCCTTGAATCCCTGTGACGATCTCCTCTGGGATGACGGCTGCCACCATCTCCTTCATGTGGTCCAGGGCCTCCTGCGGTGCGGGACCTCCACCTCCAGTCTGCAGTGCTGCCTTCCTGTTCCTTGCCATCTTTTCCTTCGTCCTGTGCTTGCAGTCAAACCAGCGCTTCTTGCACTCGATGACTGTTCTCTGTACTTCTGCCACACTGTTGATCTTATCAACAATTTGTTGCCAAATTGCCTCTCTCCTCCCAATTGGCAATTTAGAGGTGGCAAAAAGTTAGTGCTGGTGTTCTGTCACTTCTTTCACCAGTATTTCCTGATCCTCTGCACTGAACTGACACTTCCTTTTCTTTTTCTCCCTCTCCTGGGTCTTGTGTGCGCCTCCTGGCTGGTTCCTGGTGGGTTGTCATCTTCCAAGGGTCTCTCATAGCTTCTAGGATCCATTTTGACTCTCCTTTGCACATTTTGCTGTGCTTGTGCCGCTTTTTGACGCAATTGCTGCAAAAAAAGGCATGTATCCGGTCTGCGATGTCTTAAACTGGATAAATGTAATTTTCGCTGTGTTAACGTCATTTTTCTTTACGACGTGGCACATTGGTTTGAGTAAAAATAAATGACTCTAACCAGTGGTTTATACCGCCGAGCGGCAAAGTATAAATTTGACGCCTGAGTGGCACTAAGAAATGCCGTTAGCTGGCGTTACATTTTTTGACGCAAAACTGTGTCGCCGCAGTTTTGCGTCAAAAAGTATAAATTTCCCAAATCCATCCCCATCCTTTCCACCCACAACAAGTCCCTCCCACCAAAACAAACACATTTAAAAAAGGGCTTAAAATAAAGGCACTGTTTATATGGGTCCGGAGCTGGTTGATGCTCTGCTATCCTGGCGAGGCAGCTCTCCAAATGTTCCATCCGCTGCAGGATGAGTCTTTGAAATGCCCTGGTGGAGCGGGAGGGTGCAGCAGCAGGTGCAGTCAGGGACCCTGACTACTGGCAGTGGAACCAGCGATATAGTGGCCAGGAAGCTGGGGGCTGGTGTGCTCTTCTCCGGGTCGGTCGTAAACGGGATAAATGTAATTTTCGCTGTGTTAACGTCATTTTTCTTAACGACGTGGCATATAGGTTTGAGTAAAAAAAAATTACTCTAACCAGTGGTTTGTACCACTGAGCGTCAAAGTATCAATTTGATGCCCGAGCGGTGCTATGAAATGGCGTTAGCCGGCATTAAATTTTTTGACGCAAAACTGCTTCGGCAGTTTTGCATCAAAAAGTATAAATATGCCCCTTGATGTTCTCTTTCCACCCACAACAAGTCCCTCCCACCAAAACAAACACATTTACAAAAGGGCTTAAAAAAATGCACTGTCTATATGGGTCCGGAGCTGCTTGATGCTCTGCTGTCCTGGAGAGCCAGCTCTCCAAACGTTCCATCTGCTGCAGGATGAGTCTTTGAAATGCCCTGGTGGAGCGGGAGGGTGTAGCAGCAGGTGCAGTCAGGGACCCTGACTACCAGCAGTGGCACCAACGATATAGTGGCCAGGAGGCTGGGGGCTGGTGTGCTCTTCTGCTGGGTCCAAGGCAGCTGTTTTAGCCTCTTCCTTATCCAGGATCACCAGGTGCTGGTACTCAACCCAAATGTTCTCCAGGCTCTGCTGTCACAGATGGGCTGCTATATGCTACCTAGTTGGTAGTGGTCATCAGGCAGGAGTTATTATTTTGAGAAAAAGAAGAATAACAAAAGACAAATTGTAGACAACGGTCTGAACAATCTCTGAACAATCACTTATTCAAATGATAGATAGTGTTTGGCACAGTAGCACTACATTGCTGGTTCCTGAAGGGATGAAGTTATGTAATTATTATTTATGATTAGGAGAGTCACAGGGCCAATATTTTATTTTTTTACCTACACATGCTTCACATAAAAAGCAATAACTGTCTGGTAGAAAATAATTAAAGCAGAATACGACCAGATAAAAAAGAATATGGCCCTCATTACAACCCTGGTGGTTGCTGTTAAAGCGGTGGAAGTACCGCCAACACTCCGACCGCCATGCCGGTAACACCCAACACCGTGGCGGTCACCGGCAACAGACAGGCAGAAGACAAGGTACCGCCCACCCCATTACAACCCACCAATCCGCCAGCTTTTCTGGGGCGGTACCAACACCATCAAAAGCACGCATTGAGACAGGACTTGGAAGGGAAACCACTCACCTCTCGAGACTCAACAAACAACCAGGACGTCATGGAGCCCGAGCTACAGGTCCTCCCCATGCTGGTGTACCCCCTCATACTCCAGGAATATCAAAGGCGGCGGTGACGACCACAGTGAGTGCTGCACCTAATAACACAGGGGAGGGGGGAGGAAAAAGAGAGTGACACATACACGCAACACACAATGCCCCCACCCCCACCCTCACCCCCGACACCATACACACAAACACATGCAGCAACATCACATATAAACCCCGTAAACCCCTGGAAGAACGCAAGGACAAAAGGAATTCAGTTAAACAGTGATATTTCAGAAATAGTCAGATATGCATAACGATTTAAAAAACAGTATTTATAAATATATACAATATGTACAGAAGGCCGTACATTGTCCTATGCAAATGTCCGTGGGCCACTGGGCCACAAATCATGGGCAAAGCCCACACTTGACTCCTGCCTCAATACGGAGAGAACACTGCAGGGGCATCAGGTCGAAAACAAACAGGCACCTCAGGGGGATGGGGAAGGGGGGCACCTCAGCTGGAAGATGGTACTACGCCACTTCTCCTCAGTGGCTCCATGCCCACTGCTTGCTCCTATAGAGTTAAAGCCAGAGTCTATAAAGTGGGTGGTTTGCCCACTGCTTGCTCTTGTAGAGTCCAAAGCCACAGTTTCTCAAGTGGGTGGTTTACCCACTGCTTGGTCCTGGGGTGTGCAAAGCCACAGTCTCTCAAGTGGGTGGTTTGCCCACTGCTTGATCCTGGGGAGTGCAAAGCCACAGTCTCTGAAGTGGATGCCTTTGCCCACTGTTTGGTCCTGGGGAGTGCAAAGCCACAGTCTCTCAAGTGGGTGGTTGCCCACTGCTTGGTCCTGGGGAGTGCAAAGCCACAGTCTCTCAAGTGGATGCCTTTCTCCACTGGTTCTGGAGGAGGCTTTGTGCCCAGTCTGCTTCATCCTGCCAAGGATAGGGTGAGTGGATGCCTTTCTCCACTGGTTCTGGAGGGGGCTTGGTGCCCAATGTGCTTCATCCTGCCAAGGATAGGGTAAGTGGATACCTTTCTCCACTTGTTTTGGAGGGGGCCTTGTGCCCAGTCTGCTTCATCTTGCCAAGGATAGGGTGACTGGATGCCTTTCTCTACTTTTTCTGGAGGGGGCCTTGTGCCCAGTCTGTTTCATCCTGCTAAGGATAGGGTGAGTGGATGCCTTCTTCCACTGGTTCTGGGGGGGTCTTGGTGCCCAGTGATGCAGCACTTGGGGGTGCAAGGTCACAGTCCCTCACCTGGGTGTCTGAGGCACAAGATTTGCGGGGACAGGTAGCAGGAAAGTCCATAGAGGCAGGGCGAGACTCCACCCTGCATCGACTAAGGCTGCAAACTGGTGGTTGTTGTGGGGCAGGTGGGGTGCTGCCAGTGGTGGTGGGAGGCTGCAGCCGGTCTCCTGCACCCCGGATGCTGTTGTGAGGTGGATGGCTGTTGGGTGCGTGGGTGCTTGTGTTGGAGTACTTTGGGAGGAGGGGTCACAGACACACTGGGAGTGGACACAGGGGACGTGTGCATGGTTGTGGGGGTGGTGACTGCCAGTGAAGGGTGTGTTGTGATGGGCATTCTGGGGATGGAGGTAGTGGATGAGGATGTAGTGCATCCAGGTGTGGGTGGAGGCGATACTGGGAGGGAGGTGGACGAAGAGGAGGAGGGGGACACAGTGGAGGCAGTGGATGTTGGTGTGTCTGCATGGGTATGGTGCTTGTGTGAGTGCCTGTGAGATGTAGTGTGGTGCTTATGTTTGCCTGAGCCACCTTTGTGTGTTGATTTGGGTGAATGCTTGTCTGAAGTTGTGCCTGGGAAAGGCTGGTGTTGAGGGGATTGGGTCTGGGTAGAGGAAGTTGGAGGGGGAGAGGTTAGACACAGGGACAAGAGCTGCCATCAGTGAGGAGGCCAGAGCCTGAAATGCTCTCTGTTGGGCCGCCACGCCAGAGTGAATGCCACCCGGGTATGCATTTGTTTGTTTCAAATGCCCTGCTACACCCTGGATGGCATTCAGTATGGTTGACTACCCAACAGAGAGGGATCTCAGGATGTCAATAGTCTCCTCACTAAGGGCAGCAGGGCTGACAGGGGCAGGGCCTGAGGTGCCTGGGGCAAAGGAGCTGCCCACCCTCCTGGGTGAGCGGGCACGGGAAACATGCTGAGGGGCTGCTAGGAGGGCGGGGCAGGTGGGGGTGGCGACTGTACCTGTTTTTGGGGTGGGCACAGAGGTGTTCGCCACCGCCAGGGAGCTTCCATCGGAGGAGGAGTCACTGTCTGTGGTCTCCGCGCCTGTCCCTGTCGTGGTGCTCCCCTTGCCCTCCATCCAACTGGTGCCTTACACCTCAGTGGTTTCAGCCTCATGGGCCATGTTGGATGCAGCTCCCTCTGTTGCCGGTGCCTCTGCTCCTCCGCCAGATGATGCTAATGCACACAAGGACAGGGTGACAAAACAAAAAGGGCGTGGGAGAAAAAGGATGCACTTGGTCAATGCCAGTAACAACACCACTGTTGGCGTACACAACACACAGGGAACAGCTCTATGCACTAGCCATGTCCAACCATTTACTAAGACAGTCACCAGCCCAGGGAGTTCAATGCCTAACACCATTAGCTGCACACCTGAAACCCACAGGACCTTGCCCAGGAGTAGATGGCTGCCAACACTATTGGGATAGGAGTGATTCTGAGCCCGCCCAACAAGGGACCTACCCTGGCATGTTCGCCCTGGCTTAGGGGCACCCCCAGCCAACATCCCCCACCCAGGTACTTCCTAACACACGCAAAGTCAGGTTTCAGATTCTGTACTCATCCCCTTGTGGCTGCTGTGATGCCTTCAAGTGCCCATCCAACTCCAGATAGGCCACCGCCAGGATGCGGAACATCGGGGGGGATCATGGTGCGAAGGGCACCCCTTCCTCTTTGGAAGGCCAGCCCCAGCTGGGCCTCCGCCGTCTTCCTTGCGCAGGTCCTCCCACCTCTTGTGTCAGTGGGTTCTCAGCCTGTCAAAGACCCCCGGGGTCCGCACCTCCTTGGCGATGGCACGCCAAATACCCTTTTTCTGGTGGGCGCTGACCTGCAGGGAAAAGACAGCAGAAAAGGGAATTAGTCAACCATCAGGGCCACCATACTCATTGCCCACCAGATCCCACACATCCCCTTACGCACATACATTGACCACCTTACATGCAGCACTCTGGCCAGGATGCCTCTGCCCCCCCTACATGTGGCTTACACACACAGCACTTCATAGATTCATGGCCCACGCGTCATGCTCACTGTGTACTCACCTGTTTGTCTGGAGGCCCGTAGAGTAACATGTACTGGGGTAGGACCCCATCCACCAGTTTCTCCAACTCCTTTGCAGTGAAGGCAGGGGCCCTTTCCCCAGACACATGAGCCATTGTCGCTTCCAGACACAGGTCACAGCAGCACTTGCAGTGTAGGTCCTCTCCTGTTGAAGGCCAGGTAGCAAGTGAGTGATTAGATAGAAAATGGCGGTGACGTCCGCAGCGGTATGTACCTTCACCGCCGGCGTACATCTCCATTGGCTCCTGGAACCAACAGGGCCCAATGATAACCAATGCGCAGTTGCACGGCGGTCACCGACTGCCCACCGTGACGACGCACAACGTCAGTGCAATTACCTCATTTCCAGTTGTCCCTCCTCATAGGTCAGGCAGCCACCATTTCAGGGGAGTATAGGCCACTGCACCTAACTGCGTCACAGCAGACATTGGCACAGCAACGGACTCTCAAGTTTACATACTGTTAAGTTAAGAATTCATCATTAGTGCAATATAAGTGTGAATATGACCCTCTGCTCACCGTTCTCTTCCATAGGCTTCAACCGCTAAGGCAGAATATTAGATGGCGGAATCCTCCGGTGTACAGACCCCTGGTGGACCTAGCGACAATGGAGGACAGACATATTATCATTACCTACAGTCTTGATCCTGCCACAATCCAAGAACTATGTGCCCAATTGGAGCC
This sequence comes from Pleurodeles waltl, assembly GCF_031143425.1. Taxonomy (NCBI): domain Eukaryota; kingdom Metazoa; phylum Chordata; class Amphibia; order Caudata; family Salamandridae; genus Pleurodeles; species Pleurodeles waltl. The sequence goes on along the minus strand of NC_090442.1, from coordinate 824,357,665 downwards.
AGACTTGATGTCTGCCATCCGCTAACCCACAGGTATCCCCCCTCTAGTGCAGGTCCTGTCAGTGCTCCATTTCTTGGCAAGTGGTTCCTTCCAAACAACAGTGGCTATGGCATCAGGGATGTCTCAGCCAATGTTCTCTAACGTGTTGACCAGAGTATTGTCTGCCCTGCTGAAACACATGCGCAGCTACATCGTGTTCCCCCAGGTGGAGGATTTGGCCATAGTGAAAGCTGACTTTTATGCCCTGGGACATATCCCGAACATCATTGGTGCCATTTATGGTACACATGTGGCATTTGTCCCCCCCAGGAGAAATGAACAAGTTTACAGGAATAGGAAAAGCTATCACTCAATGAATGTCCAGATGGTGTGTTTGGCGGACCGGTACATCTCCCATGAGAATGACAAATTTCCTGGCTCTGTGCATGACGCCTATATATTAGGAAATAGCCGCATCCCATATGTAACAGGCCAACTCCAGAGGCACCAGGCATGGCTAATAGGTGAGCCAAAGGTACCCACACAGTATGAGTAGGTGTCTGGGTATGGGGTTGTCCCTAAGGGTTAGTGTGTGTCTAAGATTTGTCCCTTGATATTTGCAGGTGACTCTGGTTACCCCAACCTCTCATGGCTACTGACCCCAGTAAGGAATGCCAGGACAAGGGCAGAGGACCATTGCAATGAGGCACATGGGCATACAAGGAGGATTATCAAATGTACCTTTGGCCTCCTAAAGGCCAGGTTCCGGTGCGTCCATCTGACAGGTGGATCCCTGTACTACTCACCCAATAAGGTGTGCCAGATCATCGTTGCATGTTGCACAACCTGGCCTTGAGACCCAAGGATCGTTTTCTGCACGAGGATGTGCCTGGAAATGGTCTTGTGGCAGCGGTGGAGCCTGTGGACAGTGATGAAGAGGAGATAGGGGAAGAAGATGTTGACAACAGAACCAATATTATTCGACAGTACTTCCAGTGACACACAGGTAAGACACTGTAACTTCACTTAACATTTCAGTTAACTGTTGGACAATGTACGAGGCAGCCTGTTTCCCTATGTCTATGGCCACTGACTGTACCCTTTGGCATCTCCATTTTCAGATCTCTGTGCCCCACTCTGGCTCCTGCTTTGTGTACTGCTGCCCAGCAGAGGTCATCCTAAAGTATATTTCACTGTACATTTGAGTTGAAATGTTTTGATAATGTTGTACTAATACATATTTGAATCAATTGACAGACTCCAGATTGGGATTTGTTCCAAAGGTGTTTATTTAGGTGCTCATAAGTAGAGGGGGTGGTAAAAGGGGCTGGGCTGATGGTGGAAAGAAGTTCAGGGTAGAGTCCAGTCTCTTGGTATCACAGGTGCATTGTCCAATGTGGCATAGGAAGGGGAGTAATGGCAGTTCAATGAGGACAGGGTGACAGAGCTGGACTGAAGGGTGACAATCAGGAGAGTCTTATTTCCTGGTGGGGGTCTTGGCAATGTCCTCTGGCTTCTGCCTGGATCGCAGGGACTGTTTGCGGGGTGGTTCTCCTTCTGCAGGGGGTGGGTGCTGGTGGCCTGTTGGTCCTGTGGCGGGGCCTCCTGTCCACTAGCGCCGGCAGAGGTAGAAGGCTGTTCCTCAGTTTGGCTAGTGTCAGGCGCCTATTGTTGTGCCACTGCCTCCCTCATGGTCTTGTCCATGTCTGCCAGCACCCCTGCAATGCTGACCAGGATGGTGTATATTTTTGTTAGGTCATCCCTGATCTCCTGGTACTGTCCCTCCTGCAGCCACTGGGTCTCCTGCAGCTTGGCAAGTATCTGGCCCATGGTCTCCTGGGAACGGTGGTATGCTCCCAGGAAGTTGGAGAGTGCCTCGTGGAGAGTGGGTTCCCTGGGCCTGCCCTCCCCCTGTCACACAGCAGTCCTCCCAGCTTCCCTGTCATCCTATGCCTCTGTCCTCTGAACCGTGTGCCCACTGCCACTGACCACAGGTCTCTGGTCGTCCTGGATTTGTGGGGTTGCCTGGGGTCTCTGTAGTGGTGGACACAGTGCTGATTGACGTGTTCTGAGGACAGTGGCATGAGCCCATTGGGTGGGTGCTGTGGTGGTGTTTCTTGAGGGGAGGGCCTCTGTGGTGGGTTGGGACTGTGCCTGGGTACCCGACTGTCGAGAGGCCCCTGATGGGCCAGGTTGGTCTTCGAGACCCAGGCATGCAGAGCTGCTGTCGTCACAGTGGCCTCTTCTGTGGGGGACTAGATGTAGCTGGCACCTCCTCTCCGGTGCCATTGAGTATGGGTCCTGTGGGGATGGAAATGCAGTGTTATTTTATCTGCGTGGGCCATATTGTGCATGTCTCTGTTTCCCTCTATGATTGTGATTTCCCTGTCAGCTTGGCCTTGTGTGAGTGGTGATTTACTGTTCATGCTGTGGTGATGGGTGTCCATGCAGGTCTGTGATGGGGGTCCATGCATTGGTGGTACATGCAGGGCTTGGTATTGGGATGGGTGGGTTGTGATGGTGGGGTATGTGTGAGGTGAAGTAGTGATGGGAGTGAGGGTACCGGTGAGGGTATGTGATGGCATGCAGGTAGGGTGGGGGATATAATAGCAAGGATATGACTTACCAGAGTCCAGTCCTCCTGCTACTCCTGCAAGGCCCTCAGGATGCCTGATCATCAAGACTTGCTCCTCCCATGTTGTTAGTTGTGGGGGAGGAGGTGGGGGTCCACCGCCAGTTCTATGTACCACTACCTGGTGTCTTGCAACCAAAGAACGCACCTCCCCCATAGGTCGTTCCACCTCTTCCTGATATCATCCCTTGTTCTGGGGTATTGTCCCAGGGTGTTGACCCTGTCCACTATTCTCCGCCATAGATCCATCTTCCTAGCAATGGACGTCTGCTGCACCTGTGATCCCGAAAAGCTGTGGCTCTACCCCGATGATTTCCTCCACCATTGCCCTAAGCTCCTCCTCAGAAAACCTGGGGTGTCTTTGGGGTGCCATGGATATGGTGCGAGTGATATGTGTGAGGATGTGTGGGGTGATGTGTTGTGGTGTATGCTGTGATGTGTGTGGATGGTGTGTGGGTGATGGTGTTCTGTGTCTCTGATTGAGTTGGTGCTCCTGGTTTGGCTCTCTCTGTGTGCTTTCGTTTTTTTTTGCTGTAAGGGGTTGTGGGTAATGTGGGTGTGTGTTTTATAGTGTTGAGGGTATGTGGTGTGTGTATGTGTGCCAGATGTGTGTAGTTTGAATTGTCCAATGTTGTGTAGTTTTGTTAGTATGTGTGTAATTTGAGGGCGGCGGTGTGTACCGCCATTGGTTTACCACAGTTGAAAGACCGCCGTGGTGATTCATGGGTCCTGATACTGTGGGCGCATTCCTGTTGGCGTAACGGTGTGGTATCGTCACTTTATCACTGACCTTTGGTGTAGCAGACTTGTGTGGGTCTCTGTATAGTAGCAGATTTCTCTGTGCGGGTCATAATACCCGTAGTGGAATACCACCGCGGTCACGGTATGTTGGCGGTCATCAGCACGGCGGTAGGCAGCATTTACCACCAGGGTTGTAATGAGGGCCTATATGTCAGAACAATGCATGCTGGAACCACGCATGCCTGAACAACGCAGTCGGAACAATGACCGCGTTGTTACCACTAATGCCTTTACCACAAATGCCTTAACAACAATTTTTCCATTGTAAAGGCATCCCTGGTAACGGCATGAGTGGAACGGCAAGCATGGTTCCAGCATGTGATCCCCCTGCCCCCCCACCCCACCTCTAAAACTACAGTGACCCCCACCCCAGCCCCTAAATCCTAAAACTACCCCAACCCACCACCCCACCCCTAAAACTACCCCGACCCGCCACCCACCCCCTAAAACCTAAAACAACCCAGACCCCCTGCTCCCACCCCTAAAACTACCCTTACCACCTACCCCTCTCCCAAAACCTAAAACTACCTGACCCCCCACCCCGGCGCTAAAACCTAAATTACCCCAACCCTCCCACCCCACCTCTAAAACTATCCTGACCATCCTAGCCCACCCCTAAAATCTAAAACTACTGTGACCCCCAACCCCCGTCCCAAAACCTAAAACTACCTGGAACCCACCCCTAAAAACTAAAATGACCGCAACCCTCCACCCCAGCGCCTAAAACCTCAACTACCCCAACCCTCACCCCGCCCCAAAACTACTGCGACCCACCCCACCCCTAAAGCCTAAAAGCTTTACATTCTCTCATCCAGTCAACCTCCCAAATTCACAATCCTTTATCCATCCATTCAGTACCCACAATATCCACCCTTTTTTTCAATCATCCTTTCACCCATCCATCTATTTACCCAATACCAATACTCACCCGTGCATACTTTTTCATCCATCCACGCATCCTTTCCTTTCACTCTTTTCACCCATCCTTTTCTTTTATCCTTCTGTTCATTCCCGATCCCATGAAGACATTATTTTTAGCATACATTATGTGTGCTTTTCCTGAGTTGCAGATAGAAGAGGCCAGAAGTAACCCAACCACTGCTGTAGCTGTAATGCAGGGGGTTCATGAATCCGATCATGAAAACACCCTTGTGGCAAGTAAGTAAGAGTAATTGTCAATTAGCAAGCAATTCAACTTACCAGGGCCCATTCCTGCCACTGCATCTCCCCCTGTTCCATCTGCTACTGCAACAGTCAAACTTGAGTAGGCCTTCCTAGTCCACGGGTGGATGCTGTGACTTTTAAAAAAAACATATACAATATTTAAATGCCAGTTCCCATTCTTAATTTTTAAAATGAAAAAAATGCAACCACTATTATTACAGTTTGATTAGCACTTTAGTATCTTCTGTCAAAAATATCACTCTGGGCATTTTGTTGCAAAGTTAGAAAAGCCAGGTAACAAGCCAAACAAAAGCTTCAAGTAATAGAGGGGCAGGCAAGTTAACCAAAAGCTTCACGTAACGGGGGGCAGAGCTATAGTCTATGACTGACGATGACTCAGAATCATTGAAGGGCAAACACAGGGGTGGAATACAAACTGGTCAATGAAAGACAGAAAAAAAAGTTAATGCAGGAATAACAGGGGGAAACGCCCAGAACAACGAGTCCGAAGCAACACTGTTGTTTACATCGCAAGTTGAACAACGATTGCTGGAATAATGCATCGCTTTTTCTCTGCCTTAACCAGGCATGTGCTAAACAACACACATGCGTGGCTGAGGCAGTGAAAAAGGGAGAGTGCATCGGGAGGGGACGTGGTCAGGTAAGTGGGGCTGAGGCAGGGTTAGGAAGTTGGGCCATTTATTTTAAGGGGCGGGGTTGGATGTTCAGGGTAGTTATATTTTTAGGGTGGGTGGAGGGGTCGGTGTAGTAGTGTTTTTAAGATGGATGGTGGGGCTTTGGTTACTTGTGTTTTTAGGGAGGATGGGGGTGTGGTAGTAGTGATTTTAGGGAGGGTTTTGGGGGGTTGGGGTACTTGTGTTTTTAGGGCAGGTGAGGGGTGGGGTAGTAATGCTTTTTGCATGGGTGGGGGTCAGGATAGTTGTGTTTGTAGGGCAGGTGGGCTGTGTAGTAGTGTTTTTAGGGCTTGGGTGGATAGTTATGTATTTAGGGCAGGTGGGGGGTTAGGGTTGTTATGTTTTTATCGTGCATTGGGGGATCGTGGTAGGAGGTTTAGGGTGGGTGGGGAGTGGAGTATTTGTGTTTTTAGGGCGGGTCGGGTAGTTATGTTTTTAGGGTTGGTTGTGCCATTTTGTTTCTTAGGGCTGGGGTAGTTATGTTTTAGGGTGCGTGGTGGAAGGTCGGGATAGTAATGTTTTTGGGCAGTGGTGGGGGTTAGGGTAGTTATGTTTTTAGGGTAGGTGGGGGGTCTGGGTAGTACTATTTTTATGGCTGGTGGGTCAGGGTAGTAGTTTTTTTAGGGCGGGGGTGTGGGGAAGTTGTCCTTTTAGGGTGGGGTCGGGTAGTAATGTTTTTAGGGTGGGTGGGGGTTTCAGGTAGTTGCATGTTTAGGGCTGGTGGTGCCATTTTTTTTTAAGGGGCAGGGGTGAGGGTCAGGGTATTTATGTTTTTAGGGTGGGTGGTGGGGGGTGAGGGTAGTTCTGTTTTTAGGGTAGGTGATGGGGTCATGATAGTTATGAATTTTAGGGTGGGTGGTGGGGAGTCAGCGTAGTTTTGTTTTTTAGGGTGGGTGGGGGATCGGGGTAGTTATGTTTTTAGGACAGGCAGGGGTCTGGGTACTTGTGTTTTTAGGGCAGGTAGTGGGGTTGTGGTATGTACGTTTTTAGGGTGGGTTGGGGGGTCGGAGTAGGTATTTTTTAGGGTGGGTGTGGGTGTCACGGTACTTGTGTTTTTAGGGCAGGTGGCTGGGTCGGGTTACTCATGTTTTTAGGGCAGATGGGGGGATCAGAGTACATGTCTTTTTAGGGTAGGTGGGGGAGTCGGGGTAGATGTGTTTTTAGGGTGTGGGTTGGGTAGTTATGTTAGGGTGGGTAGGAGGTGGCATGCAAATACCACAAATGCCGTTCCACACATGCCTTTACTAGGCATGCTTTTACAATGAAAATCATTATAAAGACATGTGTGGTAAAGGCATGCGTGGAAACAACACAGTCGTTGTTCCGATCGCGTTGTTCAGGCATGCGTGGTTCTCGCACTAGTTGTTCCATCATGCATTCATAACAGAAATTAATTAAACAAAACTTAGATAGGGGAGTTGGAAAAAAGGGAGATAGTATAGAAAAAGTAAACAAGGCAAAATGAAAACTACTATAAAAATGGGGAGAGGTAAAAGTTAGGGAAATAATAATAAAAATATTAAATAATGGGAATTACTGGGATAAGCAGAGGCATCGGCATCAGTGCTGCTGGTCGGCGCCTTCCTAGCTCATGCTGGACCCGCCGGTGCAGTGCCCTTCTTCTTGCCTTTGGGTGCTGATGTAAGATTAGAAAGAATATAAAAAAAATACATTAGGGATACCGTTAATCTCCATACAATTATTATATAACAGGCAAATGCCATGACATTGTACTTAAATCAGATCGCCTATGGTACTATACAAGTATGATCAACTATAATTGAGCTGGCTATACCCCTAAAATCCCTATTCCAAATTTTCTTAGAAAAATCTACATTTAGAACTAATGCATTGCAATGAATGATCTTTCATTCTATTCTCATTTCTCAAGGTCCTTGATGGGTAACCCTTTTTTGTAATGCGTGCATCCTCGCCTCAATGTGAAATTGCTAGCGACTGAGAATGTAAACTCACTGATATCACTAATTCACTATGGAGGACAGAGGAGTCTGCATTGCAATGGCTTCCTAAATAAGCAGCCTAAGCGAGACCCTACTTGAGTATGAAAATCAATGATGTAGCACCAAGCACCTGGCTTGCTCTAGTTGGATCACATAATAAATAATAATCTAACTTAAACTAAATGTAACTTACCTCTGATTGGAAGCCTCATGCTATTTGGAAAAAAAAGTTAGCATTGTAGAACACAATCACGATAAAAATATAATACTCACCAAGCCCTGGGATTGCCACGTCTAGCAGGTCAAACAGGTCCTGCTTGTGGTTGATGATGTCCGCCCAGCGGTGCTTCAACTTCTGGGTGGTGTGCTGGCCCTGGGTGATGGCCCTGACCAACCTGGCGCAACCTACTCCAGTGCTGCCGACGCTCCCGCAGGGGGGACCCACCTCCAGGCCTGCCACCTGCTGCCAGCATGGAAGATAGGTGGAGCTTCACAGAAAAAACAAGTGCTGCCACCTCCTCTTCGCTGAAGAGCAGGAAAGGCTGCACCCCTTGACACCAGCGCAGCCCAAAAAGCAGGGGGCTGCTGTTGCCCTCCTGCTGCTCTGCAATGGTGCTGGGTGGGTAGGGTAGGAGAAAAAGAAACAGGAGGAAAAGGAAGAAATGATGGAAAAATAAACAAAAATACAAAAAGTCACAAAAAATAGAAAATTTAAGCAACCTAAAAATAATGAGACACAAAAAAAAAAGATCATACATTAAATTAAAAAATAGGGGTAGATGAAGTATGGAGAAGAGGATTGTAAAGATGTGGGGCCGATAGAAGTAGAAGTCTCAGCATCATAAACAGAGTGAAAAACAAGATGGCTGTGCCCTTGCGAAATGCTTTATGCCATTTGCGCAAGACTTGGAGCACGAGTATGCACTCGCGTTGTATGTGACATCAAACGCAACGGGATTGGGTGCAATGGAGAACACCGCCTGGCAGCTTAACTTCTTGTTGTATGGTGGAGTATTTTTTACACTTTATGGAGTTCTGCATGACTCACACTCCACCCAGGCCTAGTCTCCATTAGGGGAATTGAAGATGCAACACACCAAAGAATTGCGATAGCTTCCTTATAAAGACTGGAATTATTCAGAAGGGAAAAAGGCCTAATAAACCTCCTTTGAAAGATGTATATTCCAATATGGAATATCTGCCCTTCTTTGTTAAAAAGGGTATGAAATATAGTGACAGAGAAAGAGAGGAGTGTGGTTGGCAGGAAATCCATCGGAAATCACCATCGGAAAGAACCAACAAGGTCGGGGGCAGCCTCCACCTTCCCCTCCGCCCATCAACAAATGCACCAAGAACCACTTTACACAAGAAACTTCACTTTGGCAAAGCCTCACTGCAACTAGCAAACTGGATCATGGCAATGGGCAGAAGGACACAAGAGGTGACTATATGGAGAGCCAAGGCATGGGGACTTTTGATACTGTATCCTGTATAATCCTTGCAGCAAATGCTTTGGGCCATAAGGGATGAACAGTAATTGTCAGGATTATGATACATGCTGAAGCCCTCATATCGAATTGAATGATGTATTTAGGAGTCACTGCAGCCATGGTAAAGCTTGTGAATGATGTTGGGCATCTGGCAAAATCATTGTTTGGGCTTGTTGAATCAACCAGGAATTGCTGCAGACCTGGTACAATTATGAGTGTGCTATTGAGTGGTTAGTGAGACCAGAACCTGACAAATAACCTCCCCAAGATAAACAGTGGACTCAGGCCCTCATTAGGAGTTTGGCAGGCTTTAGACTGCCAGACTCACGGTGGCAGTCAGAGCAGTGCTCCTGGTGGTAAAACTTTCAAATTACGACCCTGAGGTCGGACCGCCAGGGTACCACTGGCACCACTAGGAACAAGGTTCCCAATGGGCAGGCAGCGGTCGAAGTCATGCTCAGCCACGACGGTGCTTAAAACAGCAGTGCTGTGCTGATCACCACCTCACTTTCCACCAGCCCTTTCATTGCAGGGACCCTGCCCTGTAAAATCTGGCAGAAAGTCAATGCTGGTGGTCAGAGGGGACAACTGCACTGCCCATGACCATGTTGTTGGCCGTGCAGGGGCCCCCTGCCCAGCACCCTCAGAATGTACAGTCTGAGGGTGCTGGGGGCACCCTCTGTGTGACAGCATTGGCCTTGGCTCCATGCGAAGCAGAGGCCAATGCTGCTGCACAGTTTCCACTCAGCTGCTCAGCTGACCAGCAGAAACCTCAGGTTTTTAGGTTTCTGCTCGTCAGCCCAGTGGAAACTTTGTAATTGGCCTTGGGGGGAGACTGCCAGATCAGCATGGTATCCTCTCACAGGGCTGACGGGCCAAAGGTCAGCCCGCCAACCTCATGATGAGGCCCTTAGTACAGTACTATTACTGATTGTGGAAAAATAATTTAAACTTAAGATGATATGTTATTGAAATGTACCAGTTATACAACAGGCTTTTGCATCCACCTTTGGTATGGCAAGACACTTCTGTATTACACAACGGCAGCAGATCCATGCATCTATGTGGATTGCACGGTTGCACAATTAGTGAATTTTCCCTTAGTGCACCGCTTGGCAGCGGTTATAAGATTCCAACTCATCCCCCAGTCTTCACTCAGATGGGAAAATCACCCATGGCACCAGCTGGCAGGGTGTGGGTCCCTGCCCTCTCCTTTAAGTCCTGTCAGGCTCTTTGCAATCAAAGCTAGTACAGTGCCTTCCAACACGGTCTTTCAGTGCTACCGCTACCAAATATAGGCACACATTTATCCATGACTGTGAATACAGCATTTTGTTTTTCATAATTTTACTTAATACGCCACACTTAAAGGAAACCCTGCATCCATTGTAAATGATACAGATGTCCTTGCGTGACACAGCAAATCCGTTTGAAAAACAATAGAAAACAATCTGGTGTAGATGGACTTCTCAGAGATGAAGAAAGAGTCACTTACCCACATTTGGAGCCATAACAGTGAGGTAGCTTTGGTCTCTTAAGGAGATGAAACGTGGCAAAATGTGTTTGATTAAATGTCCTTACATTCCCTGAAAAGGAAGAACAAAGACAAAAAACAGGAGTAAAATTCAAACATAACGCACCGTTGCTCTGCAGGATTTTACATGGTTTAACACTGCTGATATAAAAAGGTTTTAGTCAGACAACAAATAAATCATGCAGTGGTATTTTAATCAGAAACTTCACACAGGTAGCATCACATTTTGGAACCATCTGAACCACATTGTAAATAAATAACATTGATTCAAAATTTGCAAAAGGATTAAGCAATTCAACTAATTTCAAACTACCCAATACATTAAAGGAAATTTTAGGTTTGCTTAGGTACAAAAGGGTTGATTGGGCCGGTGCGATACGTACAAAAGCATTTCTGTGGTCAGAAGCAGCCCAATTCTGACTAAAAAAAATATTTTGGATAAGTACAAAACACAAATAGTGATTTGGTAACATGTTTTCAAATCACAATTTGTGTTTAGCAATTCGGAATTTGAAAGGGCGTTTTTAGGGCGTCCCTTCCATATACCGAATTGCAGTGCTTATTTTTTACAGACATCACAAGGGCGGTGGTAACCACTCACAAATGGGAAGGGGTCCTCAGGAGACCGCTTCCCATTTATGAATGTTGAAACATATTTTTTAAGAGCACGTAGTGGTCCTTCCATGCTTCAAAAATGAATCATAAACGTTTAATTTTATTTCTTCAAATCTACATTTTTTTCATTTAATGGAAATGGGCTGCATTTAAAAAAAAGTTTTATTAAAAGTCAATCAGAGATATGGGGTCTGCTGACCCCAGTAGACCATCATCCCTGTGATGGCTCATGTCCTAATTGGTTGCAAAATTGCAACCTATCTCATTAATATTCATGAAGAAGGTCCATTGATGACCCCTTTAGGAATTGCTATCTTAAGTTTGTAAGTTTTCTGACATTAGGAATTGCAGTTCCCTAATTGCGATCAAGTAAAAATCTCAATTAGAAAATTGCAATTCCTACTTTTTGTACATATGTCCGCTCACTTTTTTAAAAGTGCACCTACGTTTGAAACCGTTTCTTGGGGCCACATGTACAAAAAAAGCTTTTTGTCTATATGGCCCCTTGTTCTTCAAAACTGGTCTAAAGACTGACTTTGGAAATTGGATACTATAGTTTTTATCCAGCATTGGCACTTGGAGAAAAAACATGTGATTCTCTGCTAATCATTTAATTTCACTCTGCTAAAAATAACATATACAATATGAAACACAATTAAATATGACAGGCCAATGTAGCAATCCCACATTAGAATACAATTGCCAATCATCTGCCATCCCCCAAATTCCGGCAGATGTTCAGCACTCTTCCGCTCTAAGGATAGGTTTGCACTGTATAACAATATAATACATGGGATCCTGTAATCCATGGATAACAACCAGTCTCTAATGGCTAGAAGTACGTACATTTGATTCTCTCAAAGAGAATGTAATTTGTGCACTGACTTTTAGAGAATCCATCTTATATACTGACCTATGTACTAATACTAATAGGTTTATTCACAAAGTACCTAATGGCAGTGGGTCGCAATTTGACCTACTTAATGAATATTAATAAGGTAGGTTGCAAATTGCAGCCCAATATAATTCACAGCCATCACAAGGATGGTTGCCTTCTGAGGTCTGCAGCCCATGTTGCCTGTAATTGCTTTTAAATAAAGCACTGTTTTAATGCAACTACTTTTTGGGATGTTTAATTTTGCACTAGAATGTACTTTTATTCTTCGTAATTGCAAAAAAGCTATCTCTTTCACATGAAAGAACAACACACCGCAAGTGTGCTGTGGGATGGTGATGGTATGACCATGTACTATGAGGAATAAAGGGCAGATTGACAAGAAAGTGTCACATCAGCTGTGATGCTCCACTTTTCTTGTGCCACCTTGCGCCCACCCTGTCAACACCATGTGTGCACCATATTTACAATACAATAGGACAATAGGACAATAGCGTCAACATTTATGATGCTATTATGGTACTGTCCAGGATTAGTGCCATGAATTGTGGTGCTAATCCTGCAAAGTAAAGGGAGGCACATTTAAAGTAAGCAGGCATTAAAAATGGTTCTAAAAATGGCGCAGTGAAATGTTGTTAATTTCACTGTGTCATTTTTACGGGCCTCCCTGTTGGGGAATGCCCCCCTTGCATACATTATGCCTGGTGCAAGCATTGCACCACTTTGTAAATATGGTGAACGAGAATGGCCTTCTTAACGCCAAATTAACGTAAAAAAATGACGCTAGTGTGGCACTAAGAGGTGCTAAGGCCTTGTAAAGCTGACCCAAAATGGCTCTTGCTGTAAAGTATAAGGATATTGCAAGTCACCCTGGAGTTCCATGACCTCATAAAGGAATTCAGCTTTTTGGATCCTTTCTTTATATAGTCTGGGAATTCCTCATTGGCTTTAATTCAGTCTCAGGACCGATGGCTTTGATTTTAACAAAGGTTACAGCAAGAAATTTGAAGGTCAGTCTGCAGAACAGGTCTCTAGAGCAGTATTCCCACAGTGTTGATAGAGAAGTGACTATACAAGCCTGCCAATCAAGCGCAGCTCCTCCACTATTGCGGAGGTGCATCGCACCCCCCACTGCCAGTAGCAGCTGCAAACCTTTAACAATAAAATAACAATAAACTGTGTTTATTATTGTTTTATTGTTAAAGGGCTGGACCACTGGGAGCAACAGGGACTGAGGGGGAGTTCACAGCACTCCTCTCAGTACGCATGTCTGTTTGGCCAGCTGTCTCTTGCTGGCCAACCACACATGTGCACTGGGGTCTCTCCAACCCGGCACTTTGTTGCCAGGTTGGAGAGAGCAAGCAGGGTCTCCAAGTCTGCCTCAGAGCGCCAAACCAGGGTGCTCCAGACATTCTGAATGCACCTTTCATGTTACCAGCATCATGAGAGCAGCGTTCGGATTGGCTGCAGGGCAGGTTTTGAGCCTGTGTCTGCAGTGGAGGCTGAAGAGCGGCATGCCGGCAGCAGGGAATCAGGTGTTTTTTTTTTCTTTTTGCCAAACCTCACCCCGCATCACTGCACCCCTTTCCACGCTGCAAGCCTCTCCTGCTGCAAATGTATATCTTTCCCGGCTGCTACACCTAAAGACTATGGGTCTGTTGCCCTCCATATTAGGAGTCATTGGAAGACTTCTGCCCATTTATGGGTGGAAGTCCGACTCCTGAAGAGGTGTTTGCAGTGCCAGCACCAGCACCCCAGCAACACTCTGCCTGCCGTATTACAAGCTTTAATACAGCACGGCAGAGCCTCCTGGCGTGGTGGTGCTGGTGGTGCAAAGCCACCAAGACCCATCCCCTCCCAGAGGACCTCCTCGACAGAGAAGGGAAGTGGTTGTCCGAAAGGGGTGGGAAGGGTGTCTGTGTGTGTTGGTGCGTGTGTGTGTATTTGGAGGGGGGTGAAGTGTGAGTGCGTGTATGCAGAGGGGTTGGTGAATGCATGCGTGTATGCGATTGAATGTGAATGAGTGCGTGTATGTGCATGTGTATGGGGGTGTCTGAGTATGTATGTGTGAGCGAGTGGGGGTGTGTCTGCATGTGTGCGAGCGAGTGGGGGTGTGTGCCTGCATGTTTGTGAGTGAGTGGGGCTGTGTGGCTGCATGTATGAGATTGAGTGGGGGTGTGTGGCTGCATGTTTGTGAGCAAGTGGGGGTGTTTGGCTGCATGTATGAGATTGAGCGGGGGTGTGGCAGCATGTATGAAAGTGAGTGGGGGTGTCTGTCTGAATGTATGCCGAGGGGTGTGTATGTGAATGCATGCATGCTTGAAGGGGTGGAGGGGTGTTTGTAAGTGTGTGGATGGATGGGGGGTGCCTGCATGTGTGTGGACATGTGGCAGTGTGTGTGCCGGTGACAGGAATGGGGATTCCTGTCGCTGGGTGCGTGACCACCAGGGTTTTCATGGTGAGGTGACCGCCACGGAAAGCTTGGCAGTCTGCTGCCCTGTAATCTGTCCGGCAGGCTGAGGCCTGCCACCGGGTTGGAGGTGCTAACCGCCGGCTGCATTGGTGCGACCGCACTGGTGGGCCAGGTGGCGTAGTGGAGGTTTGGCTTCTGCCAAACCCCACAACTTGTGATGTGGGGATCTTTACCACCGGGTCCACACCGTTAAGACTGCCACGGCGATACAGACAGTCTGTTGACCACCAGCTTCGTAATGAGGGCCTATATTAGGTGAACTATTACCTACTCTGAAAATCCGCGAGGAGCTTGAAACTGCACCATTTAAATGAATGGTAGAGCAACAAAAACAGTGAAACAGACATTATTGCTGTGATGCTGCCGCCAAATAGCAAGGTACTGAGTGATTTATTTTACTTAAGTTGTGTATTTAAGGCGCTCATAAAATTTGCAGGAATGTCAAACAAAAGGCCCTAACACGTACACGCACACCGATAGGGTTGGCCAAAAATGATCTCCATGTTTCAATGTGTGCTTTCAGCACAAGGTAGGCCAAAACAGGTGTTTCTGTTATTCTATTGAACGGCACCTGGGGACCTCCTTGCAGCATAACTAAAAGCATTGGTGCGTTACTGGTTTCAGGGTCGATTCTTATGTGTTCCCAAAGGTTGGGTTCTATTCTGCAGAGAATACAAAATGGTAATAAGAGCTTTCGGTAACACGGGAGTTCATTTACATATGTTCTCCCTCACATTAAAGTGATTTAACCAGGCACACATGCATCAATTAAACAGGTTTTTATTCTGTGGGCAGTTCCATGAGCAAGTGATATTAAACAAACTAGCGTTTATAATCTCAAAGTCATGTTAAAAGTACTGAATGTGCATTTTAGACTGGCACTATTACATGTCCATGGTGGTAAATTAAGGCAGTGCTTGGTACAAACACCTGTTACCACCATATTATGAAAGCAAGTTTGTGGTGGCAGTAATGTGTGACAATAATATTTGTGATCATTGTTGTGTTATCATATTGGGGCAAGTTACATTGTTTTCGTGCTGTTTGTTTTGCGCTCCTTTATCGCGTTGTTTCTGGGTTGATTGTGTAGCACCGTTTGTACTGCTTGGTTCTGTAGCATTATTTTGCTTTATTTAATCTGATGCTGTTGGTTTCTGTTATTTGCTTTATCGATGGCAAGCGATGCTGCTACACTTACAGATACAAGTAACACATTATTTTAAAGTTCTCGTGACAGATAATCATTTACTTCTGTATAGGGTATTGAAATGCCTTGCTCTAGTTCTGGAAGTAGGTACATCAGTCGAGCAAAAACTGTGGCAGTTTTAAGTTAACATTATCAGTGCTCACCTTAGATAATATGGCTTTAAGCTTTATAAATGTGTTCCAGAGTTTCAGTTAAATAAAAAGTATAGGAGGATCAATTTGATTGTGCAGAATTGGCTAAATATTCCCTTGGTAATCTAAAGAAGCTACTTGACCACACACATATACTCAGGATACCACAGACCTACCATGCCATCTGTCTGTCCAGGTCATAACAAGTGTTAGGCCTGGCATCCTTGGTGTGGTTCCCCCTGACTTTTTTGCCCTCTGCCCCCCTTTTTGTTGACTTCGCTTTTTCTGACTTTAGGATTCTGGGCACTTTACCACTGCTGCCCAGTGCTAAAGTGCTTATGCTCTTTCTCTAAAACATGGTAACATTGATTTATTCACAATTGGCATATTACATTTACTTATCAGTCCCTAGTAATGTGAACTACATGGGCTCAGGGCATGTAAATTAAATGCTACTGGTTGACCTGCAGCACAGATTATGCCACCCACTTCAGTAGCTCTTCAAACATGGCTCAGCCCTGCCATTGCAGAGCCTGTGTGTGCAGTGTTAAACTGCCATGTCGTTGTGGCAAGTTAACCCTTTTGCCAGGCCCAAACATACATTTTTAATGTATATAAGTCACCCCTAAGGTCGAACCTCAACAGCCTCAGGGGCAAGGTGCAGTGTATTAAAAAAGTTGGACATGTACTTTTAAGTTTTACATGTCAAAGTAGTGAAAAACTCTTGCATTTGTTTTTCACTTCTGCAAGGTCTATCTTCTCCAGGGGTTAACATTGGGATTGCCTTATTACATTTTATAAGTGTAATTTCCAATTGTGACCAGATAGATATTTGGGTTTAGTGTCTCTGGACTCACAATGTAAAATCACAACTTATGGTGAAGTTGGATTTTAAGTGGCAAGTCTGAAAATGGCACTTTTAGAAAGTTGGCATTTTCTTACTTTAACCATTCTGTGCCACTGCCTGTCTCTGAATACTTGTCTGGGTAGGTGACTGCTTGGATCTTGTGAATTCCCTCCAGACAGCCACACACACAAAGAGAGTATAGGTGTGCCTCATAGGCCATCCACATCCTGATGGGTCATTAACATCTTGATGGGTCATCCTGGGCAGGAAGGGAGGGAGGAGCAGACACACCTGAGAAGGCTGAGTCCTGAGTCCTCACAAAGGTCTGCATAACCCCTGTACTGCATCTGGAGTCAGCGAATGAAGGTCAGGGACTTTGTACACCAAAGTGTCTCCAAGCGCTTGTTGGCATACCTTCTGTTCTGAGGTCTTAGGGACATAAAATACTTTACTCTCCTCTGCCACAGCTTCTGTACTCTACCAGCTGTGATGCCTCTCCTTCCAGGTGGTGCCAATCCAGACCTGGGCCCTTTGGAAGCTGTCACTGCGCTGGTTGGAACTGCATCATCTTTCCTCGATGCCAATGCATCACTGCTGCTACTGAGGATGAGGACTTAGCATTGCTGATTGTGCAGCTAGGAATCGACACATCACTATAAGCCCCGGGCTCATCATCTTCACATCATCAGCTGCGTGGCTTGATGATGACACATCTCCTTCATCACAAAAGGTTTGGCACTAGAAGGTCAATGATTTTGTGGCTCGATGACGACGCATCCCATTACTGCACAGATCAAAACCGATGTATCACTTTTGCATCATCTTCTCTGCTCCCCACATCGGAGCTTCGACATCACCGCAACCTGCACACAAGGTACTGTTTCAGTGGGAAAAAATTGGTCCCAGTAGCCTGTCCGTGCTCCATCACAGTTAGCCTGAACTTTGGATTTACTCCTTCGTGCGTTACCAGCTAACCACGGTTTGCGCTTTAAGCTTTTAAGCACTACAATTTCAGTTACTCTTTAAATAAAAATATATATATTGACTCCTACTCATTTCATTTTTTAAACTTTGGACTTGCTTTGTACATTAAATAAAGATGTATGTTTCTAACTTGGAGTGGAATATTTTTGTGTGGACATTTCATTGCTTTACCGTCTTAAATATTTCACAAATACTTTGTACATTGCCTTCTAAGGTAAGCCTGTCTATTCTGTGCCAAGCTACCAGTGGGTAAGCACAGCTTAATTTAGGGTGCCTATCTGACTTACCCTGACTAGTATTGTGGTCACTACTTGGACAGGGTGGATGCCTCTGCCAACTAGAGATCCAGTTTATAACAACAGATATTTGTGAACAATCTTAACTTTAATCTATCTTTATTATGAAGTTTCATAACTTTATAATACGCCTAATGCATCTCAGCAAACATCTGGTTAAATAATCAATTAAATTATTTAAAATCCAGAAGCTCATTATTTTGCTTATGAAAAATAGTGTCTGATTTACAGTTCAGTGAAGATGGTACTTTGTTGGAATGGTGAAAAAGTACAAGCCTCTCTGCCAAACTTTCGGTCCACCTGTCTAATTTAGAGGTGAATGGACTTATAGGTTTACTGATGAAGTGAAGCCTTTCAACACCTTTCTGAGGGTGTAGGGGCTATTAGAAGTAAGGCTTTCGACTGTCCACTCTGTTTAGAATGGTAGGCCAGATTTTTTTTTTAGTTGTCTGTCATTGCCAGCTATATCCTAGAGGGGGTAAGAGACAGTAATAAAGAAAATTACAGTCATACCATGGGAGAAAAAATGCATGGTGTGGGGATCATTCATTTTTTTATTTGTTAAAAAGAAACTCGTGTTTGTGGAGTTTGTCTTTGTTCTCCTTAGTTCAGGGATATTTCATTGTGTTTCCTAAATGTAAAGTGAAATTTGAGAATAAAAAGAGAATACAAGTGAAATGAGTGCCTCTTCAGGCAATATATGTAGACTTAAGCAGTAATGTGAATGGTTAGGGTGATATGAAAATGCCATTTTTGCCATTACAATCTTCAGAGGTATGAGTGGATTTCTAAATTAAATGGAAATACTATGCCAGAAGTGTTAACCTTCTACTTCTTGTGCAGACAAATAAATGGGCGTCTGTTGATTCACAAATGCAATTTTTCATTTAATTGTTTTAGCTGTGTTATAACAGTTCTGAACACTGCCCCATTATTTAGCTCTTATTGAAATGTGCCATGGGTAGTCAGCTATGCCTGTATTTGAAGGAATATCCAAAGACATACAACTTTCCCTCGGTTCAATGAAACAAAGTAATCACACAGTAAAAGAACATGAATACAAATGCGTACCCCTTCTACATACCAGGCCAGATTCACAAAGGTAAACTTACACTTCAGTGTAAGTTTACTCTTCTTCAGTGTTCACAAAAAAAGGATTTAATAGTAACTTTATGACTGCAGATAATTCACAGTCAGGGCAGAGAACTCCATACATTAAAGGATAGCCATTTCCTATCTTTTATGTGTGGAGTTTTTTCCTTGACAGCTGAGTCTCCCCAGTTATAAAGTTACTATTAAATTCTTATTCTTAAATTCTTTGATTATGAATATTGAAAAAGAGTAAATTTACACAAAAGCATACATTTACCTTTGTGAATTGGACCTACATTGTAAAGAACAGATAGGCATTCTAGGTCAAGGTGCAGTGCAGGTGCTTAGTGGTAGAATGAAAAGTGCGCAATACCAAGGGACATATTTACAAGAAACTGGCTCATTGGCTCCGATGCAACAGTTTCCTTGCGTCGAACTGCGCCCCCCTAACAACAACATGGTTGCGCTGTATTTATAATACAGTGCACATTGGTACAGATGGCACAATAGTGTCAGAATTGTTGATGCTATTGTTGTGCTTTGCAGGACTAGAGCCAAAAACATTGATGCTAGCCCAGTAAAACTTGGGGAGGCTCATGGTAAATAGCCTAGCATCAATTTAACGTCTGCCCTGTGCAGGCATTAAAAAATGATGCTAGAATTGCACAGAGAAATCTTGTAAATTTCACTGCACCATTTTTTAGGCCTCCCTGTGGAGTGACGCCCCCCTTTGCATACATTATACTGGCACAGGTACAATGTGGTCCAAGGGTTTAGAATGTGGCACAATGCTAGTAATGCACCACTTTGAAAATATGACATATGGCGAGGGCCTATTTAGCACCGGGGTAGCATAAAAAAAAAGGTACTACAGCGGCATTACGGGACGCAAGGGGGTTGTAAATATGCCCCAAGTCTCTTTTGTGTTCATTTTTCCCCCACTGTGTGATTACTTTGTTTCTTTGAATCCGAGGGAACCATGTGTGTCTTTACATATTAAGTTACCCTGGTTCCTAGGAATTCCATGCTGCTCCTAGACTTTATTTGTATTCAATGGAAGAATTACTAAGTTTTAGAACTATCAGCCTTAGGGCGGTCTACCCTCAAACGTTTTGCCCTACTCCTCTATTCTTGATAATCATGTTTCTGTTGGTCTTAGGACTTTGTGCACTTTATCACTGCTAACCATTGCTAAAGTGTGTGTGTGCTCACTCACTAAAAACATGGTAATATTGGTATAAACCCAATTAGCCCATTTAATTTACTTGTAAGTTGTTAGTAGTATGCAAACAGTTTTTCTCATGGGCATGTAGGCCCCAGTTAGCCACACCTTTAGAATGGGGTACTAAACTCCTCACAGTTGAGGGAAGAGTTAGACATCTTGTGAGTGGGCAGAATAATGCACTCTGGGATTGTTAAGTTCCACATATTTCTGGAAAGTCATTACCAGGAAGGACGAGGCCTGGTAGCCCATTGGCTAACAACCGTATGCCCCCCTCAGGGCACTTTCCTGGGATAACTCTGGAACCCTTGGCACCCTACACCTCAGATCACATGGGAGCTGGATCAAGGACCAAAGAAAGACTGAGCTGCTGATCCTGAACTGCTCTAAAAGAGGCTGCACCATCTCCCAGACTCCACCTGCTGTATCTTAGGCTAGTGAATTTGCGACTGTGCCTGTTGCTTCTGGCTCGGGGAAAAGTTGTGGCCCAGGCCCAAACCAAAACAGTGACTCCAAGGGTCAGTTGACTGCCCCCCCCCCCAAACAGTACCTGGGTCATTGAAGCTCAAGAAACTCAAACCGGCAAGTTGGTATCCAATTCAGAGGAATCACCACTGAGTGCTGTTGGGTGCCCCAAGAGCCCGATCCTCAATGGCCAAAAGTTGTAAAGACTCAGTCGGACCTGAGAGTGTCTTTTCAGTCCAGATTGGTCACATTAGCCTCCACCAAAGTATTTTGCTCTGATCCTTCTGTTTGGAGACCTGCAGCTCAGCAGCAGATGGCCTTCTACTGTCTCGAAGGACTGAGGAATTGCCACAAAGGCATTCCTGTCGACCGCACAGCAATCAGACCATCTCTGAGCATCTTTTCATCTTGTATCCCTAGCATCAGGACCATTCCATTAAAGTCTATGGAGGTTGTGCTGTAAAGTTTGGAACTGGACTGGATGATGCTCTAGTGGCCAGACACCTGCCCATGTCTACCCCATAGGCCCCCCAGATGGCCACCCTGTCAGATTTGGTCTTCCAACCTGGGCCAGAGTATTCAAACTAACATTTACAAACTTTTGAAAAGTTTACAACTTTTTGATAGAGCAAAGGTTGTTTGCGGTTTAATTAAAAAGTTAAACATCTTTTAAAAATTTATATCTGTGGAACACTCCCATGGATTTTGCTCATCTTGGACTCTATAAAATCATGCTTCTATAATATATTTTGATACATTTGTGTCATGTTTCTTTCATGTTGACTTCTACACCTTGAACTGCATCAATGCTTGTCTTGTGCTCTGACACAAGACACAGGCGTTCCCAAACATGAGCCCATAACTCTGCTGCTCCTTCCTGCTCGGTGCTGATGCTCGGAAGCTCGTAGCAACAGTGGACAGTCCCCACGTCAATGGTGCGACACTCGAGAAGTGCACCAAAGATGTCAGAGAATGGACAGAGGGCAGAGACTGTGGCTGCGGTTCAGAACAAAAATGATTGGGGTTGCATGCAGTAAGAGTTGCTGGAATTGTGCAGGAGTATTGGATTGTTGGAGGTGGTGTCAGGCTCCCTCCCGTTCTCCCCACTAGCTCTGCAACTGACCTCCTGGCTTCCTGCCACCCACAAAGCTTCTGGAATTAGTTTGCAGAGTACTTTGCTGCTATTCCTTCAATGTTTACTTTCAGCTGCTGCCTTCAGAGGCCTGAGCCCGGGATGTTACAAGGCCATTTTTTGTCTTCTGGAAAGACCATAGTGACATGTGACCTGAGTAGCTTTTTGAAGCGCAGGGGCTGCCAGTCATTGGAAGGAAGTGGCCATCACAAGGGCAGGCAGGCTTATTAGGTTGAAAGTTTTATATGTCAGTACATCTTTATGGTACCAACAGTGGTTGACTAATCAATTGCAAGTTTGTTTGACCTTCTACATGGTTATCCTGACTGACTGTTTAACTGGCCTTTTGGCTTCTTGGCTCATCTTATTTATCAGCTGCCTCCTGTTGGCTCATCATATTTATCAACTGCCTCCTGTGCCTTTCTTCTCTACTATGTGTGGCTGGCTGCTGGCATTGAACCACTGCCTCATTTACACTGTTGGGCAGCCAGCTTAGTTCTTCCTCTGGGCTGTGGACCCCCCTTGGTTTTATGAAATCCAGGGGGGTGAAACTGTAGGTGTGCTGTGCCCCTCCCTGGTTGCATATTTTTCTCGACCTGACGTAGGGGAGTTGGGGTGGTGCCCATAATTGACAAGGTTACGTGTTGGCAAGGGTATTTTGTTTTTGCATTAGTGTCAGGGAGTCCGGATCCTCCGGGTTTGTGCCTAATCCCAATATGTCCAACTCTGGGCAGCTCCAAACTCTAATAGCCATTATAGCACAGAGTTAAAGAATGGCCAAGTAGGGGATGGGGTTTTAGGTTGGGAACAGCGGGGAAGGAGACCTGTGGAGGCAAAAGTTAAGAACACAAGAACAAGATTATTCACATTGACTTTCATAAGTTTTGTTCATAATATCTATATATTGATAACATGAATGATCAAGAGCTTTCCTATATCATGACCTTATTAGCTCTGGGTACCTGGAAAATAAAGAAGGATTATGCAAACTTTCATATGAGCTTTTTGTAGAATAAAATCTTATGTTCTGAACCTTGAACTGACTCAAGTTATTTCTTGGAATAGAAACTACCTAATAACAGTAATCAATAAACACATTCGTTTTCAGGAATAAACTGCGTTAGACTCATGAATGATGCTGCAAGGCCACACTATAACAGTAATTAATGGACACATTAGTTTTCAGGAATAAACTGCGATAAACTCATGAATGATACTGCAAGGACACACTCTGTCATGACTTTCAAGATTCAATTGCTTAGAAATTGTTATACACTTTAAATATCAAATTGTGCATCAAGATTTCAATGCCTAGAAATGATTGCGCAATTTGCCGATCTGAAACACAAGGGTTAAATGCCAAGAATGAATCACGCACTCTGCCATTGATTCAACCATCAGGATTTAAATGTCAAAATATGATTGCGCACTCTGCCGATTTGAGTTGCAAGATTTTAATTGCCAGGAATGAATCGCACGCACTGCTGCCGATTCAACCATCAAGGTTCAAATGCCAAGATATGATCGCGCACACTGTCGATCCAAACTGCAAGACTTAAATGCCAAGAATGAATTGTGCACACTGCTGCCGATTCAACGATAAAGGTTGAAGTGCCAAGATACGATCGTGCACACTGCTGATCCGAAATGCAAGAGTTAAATGTCAAGAATGAATCGTGCACACTATTGCTGATTCAACCATCAAGGTTTAAGTGCCAATATACGATCGCGCACACTGCTGATCTGGACTGCATGAGTTAAATGCCAAGAATGAATCATGCACACTGCTACCGATTCAACCATCAAGGTTTAAATGCCAAGATACGATCGCGCACACTTCCGATCCGAACTGCAAGAGTTAAATACCAAGAATGAATCGTGCACACTGATGCCGATTCAACCATCAAGGTTTAAATGCCAAGATACGATCGCGCACCCTGCTGATCCGAACTGCAAGAGTTAAATACCAAGAATGAATCGTGCACACTGTTGTTGATTCAACCATCAAGGTTTAAATGCCAAGATACGATCGCGCACACTGCCGATCCGAACTGCAAGAGCTAAATGCCAAGAATGAATCATGCACACTGTTGCCAATTTAACCATCAAGGTTCAAATGCCAAGATACGATCGCGCACACTGCTGATCTGACCTGCAAGAGTTAAATGCCAAGAAAACCATCGTACACGCGATTTAACCAAAAGGCCCAAAACTCAAGTATTCTTGAAAACGGAGCCAGGCCTAACCCAACCTCCGCCTTACTGCCCTGCTTGAAGATCACCAAGGAAATGAAGACAGGGCCTGGAAATCCTAGGTAGGCATCCGGAACAGGAGCTCAGGAAAATGCTACTGCTCTGCACCAGGACCTCTGAATAGTGAGCACGTGGAGCTGGACTGAGTCCCTTAAATAGACCCAGGGCCCGCCCACATGCCACAGCCAGCCAGGCTGCAGGAAAGGATTCTAGAAAGGCTCAGAATAGGGACCACTCCCTAACCACACCCTGAAATCCTGCAGCAAAGTCTTGAAAATGAGCAACACATTGCAAACAGCATTAATGATGTTTCAATATGAATCTCTGCAATGCAAAAGGTTAACATACTGCATTAACACATAATGCATGAATTATTACATTACATAAGGATTGTTTTTTTGCATTACATCGCCCGTAGAGCACGCACTGTCCTGATGTTGACAATTAGTAGCATTATATTTCAGCAGGTTCTTTTGAAAAAGATATGCAAAATGTTCTAAGAACCACTTCAACTCTTTCGGAGAATACCTGCAATAAATCTAAGGTGCAAGGGAAGAGTTTAAATAAAGGTTTTACTCCCAATAGGTTGATAAACAAACTTCAAAGGTGACAATTTATCTTTTATTCAAATGAATATAATAAAGTCATAAACTATCTTAGAAGGAGGAGAGCTTGATGGCTTTTGATACAAAAAAAGGAAAGAAACTTATGGGAGATGGGTCAAAATGAAGGAAACTTTCAAACAGAAAAATTGCAGGTCCTTCTGGAATATTATCATGGAGTGTAGCGGTAGTACATGTAAGCCTAAAAGTAATAACATCTCTAGTGAAGAATGGTGCAGTTATATCTCCTCACTGTAAGTTTCTAATAGCTCAAGGAACTTTTTAATGGATCATAACTTGTCGAACTCCAGTCATAGATATAGGGATGGAGCTAGACTTCCTTATCCATCTAAGTCACACATTAAAAAATACATTCTGGCCGCAAGGTGTATAGTGGCAAGAGGGCCTGATCAATTGCATGTTACCGTTATTAAGTTAGAGGCAGACTTATGGGTAATTTATTTGGTTCCTTTGTTTCGATTCTCCTACATATATAGGGAGATACTTAATTCTTGGAGCGGCAGCATCATACTCCCATTGAAGGCCTCAATAACATACCCGGTAACTTTGGACAAAACAAATGCCTCGACGCAGCTGGAATAACTCCGGATTAAATACCCGATAGGGACTCTCCTATATGCAGATGTTATTACATTACTGGACTTGACCCCTAAAGGTTTGCAGAAATGTCTTCATTGTCTAACAGCTCATGGGGACAGATGTTACTGAAAAGTATTTTTGTCCACCTGACAAATAAGGCTTTACCACATGCAAACACTCTGAAACACTCGTGTGAAGAGGCCGTATTTACAAGGTGGTGTTAAGCCATAAAAAGTGTCTTAACGCCATCTTGTAAATACGGCGCAGGGCATTGCACCACCGGAGCGTCACGAAAAGTGATGCTCCGCTGGTGCTAGGGTCTCATAAATATGCCCCTAAGTGTATCACTTCAGTGAGGGGAAACTATACTTTGATGTTAAACCTTATTCAAGAACTTGAGCACTTTAGCCTGAAATTGGTAGATTTGCAAAATCTGAGCTATTGCAGCCTTAGAGGCTATCTAAAATCATCCATGAAATTTAGATACATAGAACAGAATAATTGCAACTGCGGGAGACTACAAATGCTGGGGGAAGTAATGAGTACAGGAAGTGTTGCAGCCCCTCAGCCCTATTTAAGGTGGAATTTGGAACATGGCGTCTGCCTCCACATGCTTATGTTTAGATTAAATTGCCTTCCTTTACATTCTGGTATGGATGCATGGTGGCAAATAAGTTGGATTGAGGTGTAAAAAGGGTGCAGTGCAAACAGTTGATCATGTATTATTTGTTTGCCCAATTCCAAAGCTTGCTAGATGTCATTTTTTAAAACCTCTGGCCCATATTTATACTTTTTGACGCAAAACTGCGCTAATGTAGTTTTGCGCCCAAAAAATGAGCGCCGGCTAACGCCATTCTGAAGCAACATACGGGCGCCGTATTTATTGAATGGCGTTAGCCGGCGTTAGCCGACCGGCGCGGCCAGGTGTGCGTGAAAAAAAACGACATACACCAGGCAGCGCCGGCGTAGGGAAAAATGGCGTTTGGGCGTCCCAAAATGGGGCCAGTCAGGCTGAGGCAAAAAAATCGTCTTAACCCGATCTGCGCCATTTTTTTTGGGCACCCAGACGCCATTAACATGACTCCTGTCTTAGCAAAGACAGGAGTCATGCCCCCTTGCCCAATGGCCATGCACAGGTGACTTGTGTCCCCTGGGCATGGTCATTGGGCATAGTGGCATGTAGGGGGGCACAAATCAGGCCCCCCTATGCCACAAAAAAAATAATAAAAAATACTTACCACAACTTACCTTTTCTTCCCTGGGATGGGTCCCTCCATCCTTGGGTGTCCTCCTGGGGTGGGCAAGGGTGGCAGGGGGTGTCCCTGGGGGCAGGGGAGGGCACCTCTGGGCTCATTCTGAGCCCACAGGTCCCTTAACGCCTGCCCTGACCCAGGCGTTAAAAAGAGGCGCAAATGCGGGTTTTTTTGCCCCGCCCACTCCCGGGCGTGATTTTTGCCCGGGAGTATAAATACCACGCACATGCCTGGGAGTCATTTTTTAAGACGGGAACGCCTACCTTGCATCTCATTAACGCAAGGAAGGTGTTCACGCAAATAAATGACGCTAACTCCATGAACTTTGGCGCTAGACGCGTCTAACGCCAAAGTATAAATATGGAGTTAGTTTTGCGTCGAAAAAAACGACGCAAATTCGGCGCAAACGGAGTATAAATATGCCCCTCTGTTTTTGAAACATGGTATTAAATCAGCTAGGGCAGCCACTCATTTTCTTTATAACCCTGTCAATGCAATGATGTGCTAAAGAAGTTTATATACATGTGTCAGTTTGTGTTGTATGTAGTCTAATCTGCCACCTTAGTACATGTGAATTAAATTCTATAGCTTTAAGTTTGATTTTGTCGATGGTTTACTATTGTGATCTCTTTGTAGATCTAAAAATGTAATAAAATCTTAAAAATCTTGTGTGGCTTTCTTATTTTGTTGTTTGGCACTGTTAAATGCTTTCCACTAAGGCCCTTACTTATGAAAACGCATGTATCACTGCAGCAATGCATCAATGCATCCGAAAAGCTTGTGCTGCAGTGCAACACTATCATTTGACATGCTGCGATGTAGTTATGGTACGGTATACCATGTCATAAGATCCCTTTGACGCAATATTTATGTGATGCAAGTCAGATCTGCATCTTTTTGGACTGCATCATGCATTGGAAAAGCCTAAAAAAACTATGCATTTTAAAAACAAAATGTTCTGCAAACAACAAATTCAAGAAATGCAGGGAGCAGCAAGCAGAAGTTGAGAGGGCAATACCCTGAATGTCAGAGAAGATATCCCAACCAGATGTTCAGGGGAAGAGGAGGAGCAATTTCTTAGAGGAGGACAACCAAATATTAATAGCTGAGATGACAAAAAATTAACACCTTCTCTTTGTCACCTCAAATTGCCATTAGGGAAGAAGGAAGACATTTGGCAGACATTTGGATCAACAGTGTTGGCCAAACGAAAGGGACTGTATCTGAGCTGAAAAAAGGTGGCAGAATTATAGGCGCAGGAACAGCGAGAAACTGTCAAAAACAAAAAACCTGAGGGCTGCTATGCAGAGCAAAGGAGGACCAGGCAAACAGGAGGAGTTGGACCCATTGGAGGAACAGATGGGGTAACTTTTCCGAACAGAGTTGGTGGCAGGAGTTGCCAGATAGGACAGTGCCAACGTCGAGGACCAGGATGATCTACAGGGCAAGTGTCATCAATTAACAATATGATTAAATGATTTCTGTTGTGTTGTACAGTGCAGCAACACACCTTGATGCGCTACACTGCCCTGTTTCCAAGGGAAAGCGCAGGAATGTCTAACACATCAACATATACACCACTAAATTGATAGTCGGCTTGCCAAGTGACAATGTGTCCATTCCAATCCAGTTCAACCAATTTTCTCATGTCCATGCATGATGTGCTGCCCCAGTCCAGGTTGTCCTTTGAATACTGCAACTTGTGGTCCAATGTTTTACACGAGTGCCCAAGACAACAAGCTCCACAATACAAAGGAAAAAACCTGGAAGGGAACAGCACATCATGCAGGGACATGAGAAACCTGCACAACTTGTTAAAATACAGGTCTCCTCTATTATGAGGCAAATATGTTTGTCTTGGGGCTATGCAGCCAAAAGTGAAGTGTGAACTAATGGATTGGAATGGGTTTGCCAGCGGATCAACTTTTCACCTGACAGGGGATCCAGGCCTTCAGTATGTGGAGAATTGCCAATTAGAATCATGTGAACAGCAATACTGTATGTACAGTCACAAGCATTAACCCACAACGCACATAGTTTTCCTGAGGTAATCAGTCCGATCTTTCAGGCGTCGTTTGCCATGTTACAGTAAACACTACCTATTGTCTTGCACAAATGAATATGCGGGCAATGGTTAATCCAAGCGATCCACACCAGAGGTCCATGACTGTTTGTTGGAAGTACAGATGGTGTGAGACCTTGGTGTAGCCCTGTTGGTGTACTGCACTGTAGGTGTGCCAGAACACATTTGACTGGTAGTTGAATTGAATAGGGAGCCATTGGATCTCAAGGATGAGAGGGTTGACATATGTGTGG
This sequence comes from Pleurodeles waltl, assembly GCF_031143425.1. NCBI lineage: Eukaryota > Metazoa > Chordata > Amphibia > Caudata > Salamandridae > Pleurodeles > Pleurodeles waltl. The sequence continues at coordinate 824,329,027 of NC_090442.1, read as the reverse complement.
CAAGTTAGCCTAAGTGAAAGCTATGCACTGGTTCTTTTTTTATAGTGTTGCACATAGCAGTAGCTGGGAACTGATGCCATAGAAAAGGGCATTGGTGTACTACACTTGACATGTGGGCCTGGCAGAAGGTGTTGCAGGTGTCAGGGGGCAGGTTTACGAATACAAGTCTGACTATGCTACATAAGTCAAAGCAGGAGGCTGTAAAACATGGAAGTGTGAAGGGACAGGATGAGTAATTTCCCCAAGATGATGGGCTGGTTTTGGCGATGGTTGGAGGGTGAATTGTCTAGGCCTAGTCATGTTGACAGCCAGGGAAGGGAAATTTGACAGATTTTCATCAGTACTCTCTTGTGAGGTTTAGCTTGAGCTCTAGTTCTGACCATAGGATAGAAATGTTGGCCAACTGTCTTTTGTACCTAATGTTGGTTGTGTTGTTTTGCGTTGGCTTCATTCTTTGTAGCAAACCATGTTCAACACATCTATGTGTATCATAAAGTGATTGCCAATCCAGTATGTTTGTCTAGTAACATGCTATAGACAATATCTATAATACATAATGATAAAAAAAATATCATTAATTTCAGATGGACATTCAACACCTTCTCTACAGCAGCCTATCCTTGGTGACCCATATGTTGCTGATGAGCTCCTCCTTCCCATGGATGATGACATCTTCCAGAAACTTCTGGATTCTATAGAATCTCATTTTCCAGACCTAACAAGGTAATGACAGTGTTGTAAAGTCTCCAAACCAACCACTACCCACAGAAAATGCCCCAACTGTCCGTTCAAGCAAAGATGTGAACCTAGGGGACCCCCAAGTGGTCTTCCAATGGTGAGTGGTAGGAGTCCAGCAGTGGATGGTTAAAGACGGTGGTGCAGAGATGGAGACCATAGCGAGCATCCTAGAAGTGGTCCGTAGGTGTCTCAGTCCAAATAAGGATGCATCTGAGGCTACAAAAGGCATCTACACTTGCCTCCATAGTGTGGGTCAGACAAAAGCTGAACATGGTTGGTGTCATAAGGCAGAGGGAACAGCATCTTCTGACACCAATCAAGTATCCACACAGCTAGGGGAGGCCATCTATAAGATCATGCAATCCTTGGAGCGCAAGTTGGACTCCTACATAACACAAATGGGTTAACTCAATCGCAACCTTGGTGCTTTGTTGGTCAGCCACCAGATCCTTGTCAGGGATTTGCTGACTGCCTCAAAGGTTCAGAAAAATGCTGGTGAGGACAGGGGAACCATATCTTCTGCCTCTGGTGTATGTGTGCCGCAGATTACCCTCATACAAACACCACCAGCTAAAGGGGAGGCACAATACCCATCAGGGAATGAAAATGTGGATTTCTCACATTTCTGTCAGAAAACTGCCACATAACATTTGTCAGTGCCCCTCAGACTGTTCCCTATTTGCACTGTATCTATCATTATGCTACTTCTTTTGTTACCCAGAACTGTCACTATTTGCTCGTGCACCTGTTGATCTTATTCACCTGTGAACTTGTGCAGTGGCCTACCTTTCCTAACAGTAATTTGTAACTCCTCACTGAAATTCTCAACACCTCTACATGTTGCATGATGTCTCCCAAATGGACTCTCTCTGTACGTTCTTTGCTGACTAGCTATTTTTGTGTTGCTGTCTCTAACAAAGTATAACTTTACATATATGTAAATAAATTCACTTCTAAACACCTGAGTGTTTGATGTATGTTCCAGAACATTACTCATACCATGATTTATGTATACATACAGAACCAATATTTTAGCATCTCAAGTAGAATGAGCTACAGTCACTGCCAGCTGCTCTTGTTGTATATGCCCAAACATTTTGAACATCCACTGCCATTGCATTATGTGGGATGTCTTGTCTACAAATTCATAGTCATTGTGTGAAACTAAGCTTTGGTTACTAGATTGCCACATATTGAAAGACACGCCTATACACACAAATGTGTACATGCTTCAGATGTGGTCTTTGAGAAATGTGAGTCAATGAATATGTTTCACTCATTACAAATTACAAGGTCTGAGAACATGGAAACCTCAACAAGCACATATGATAGCCTTAATGCTTGCATTTAAGAGCCATTAAATATATGTTATCATGCTAGCACTGATAATATGCAGGTACACATGGCCACGCTCTTTGAGATTTAGCACCATACCTGTGCTGCACAAGTAAATACAAGTTAAGTCAAACACTGTGGATGTCGGTATACATGAAATGCAACTTCAAGTTATTACTGGTCCACTTCGTAATGACTACTGTTGAAATGTCCACTGGGATTTATGAGTCTCTCTGTCCTCACATCACATGTGTTGAGTGTGAGTGCAACCACACATTACATCAGTTTTATAATATACACACATATGACTGATTTGGAGCCAGATCACAAACCCAGGAACAAATCAAATCATTCCCAAGCGGAAATGGGAGGCACTTGTATTAAAAACATTGCAAGTTGGTACACCAAGTCACTTGCCTGTAGTACCACACTTAGCAAGTAAACATTGCCAAGGATTATTGATGTTCTTAAGGCAGGTAGGGGCCAAATACATGAGTTGTAAGTAGTTAACAACAAGTAAAGATGGGCTAATTTGTGCAAGGGTGTGTGTCAGTGGCATGAACCAGTGTATGCCCCAGCATAGCCAGTATCCTTTAATATGTTGTCACAAAAATGCAAATTATACATGGTATATCTCTTTCACACAGAGTGCTACAGTGGATAAGTATCTGTTTTGGCCTGTGTGTCGAATCACACTAAGACAACCACTTACAATGAATTAAGATTGTCAAATAGTCCTTAGGTGACTCATATGTGATATACATGACCTTTTGACCATAGTACTCTTACAAAATCACAAAACATTTAAAGAGGGCCTTGGCAGACAAATTCACTCTGCTTGTGGAGTTTGTGGAATTTGGGCATTCCTCAGAGTAACGCAAAGTTCCCAAATTCTGCCATTCAGCGCGTGGCAGACTTTTTTCCAGTGGCGTCCGAGAATTGTTTTTGGCGAATGCTAGTGAGTGCCACAATATTCTCAGGCCCATAGCGAGGCTTCTGGCCATGACAGTACCATTATAGTGTCACTCCTGAGTGACTGCAGGTTCACCTCAAGCAGATTCTCTTATCAAGAAGCAGTTGAATCTACTCAAAAATACATTTTTGAGTGGATTGTCTATTCCAACGGATCGTTCAAGTAGTTTTTTAGTGCATGAACAGGACGGAAGTGCCCCAGAGACTCCAATTTTATGCTCCTGTCCAGCAGGCTCCTCCAGGTGCTTTGTCTATCTCCTGGCCACTTTTTACTTTGGTTTCGTGGTGGAAGAATCATTCTCGTTGTCTGCTGAATATATACCTTTGGATAAAAGGACTTTGTTGTTGTGATATCACACAAGTAAGTTAAAAAACTATTGTATAAGAATGCTGTTTGTTTGATAGGGCATGCACTTGTATTTTTTAGTTTTTTAGATTTTTAAATTTCATTGTTGTGGGTGGCCTGGAGTTTCAGTAGAGGTCTAGTTATTTTTTTGCATTTCATTTTTCACCTTTTGTACAGGAAACATGTTGCACAGTTCAGTACCTTTTCTCCATGTTTGTTACATTTGTAAAACTCATTTATTTTACTATGTGGCCTAGTTTGCCAACGGGTCATCCAGCAGTAGGCCCAGTACTAGTCATCAGTGCATGAAAGAACTGTTTCTGTGGTATTTGTTGTTCAAATCAAAACATCATTTAGGGTAGGGATGCTGTAATTCATTTGAGATTAGATTAAGCATTAGCAGAAGACATCTTGTATTTAGCAACTATTGTGAACATTTCACGGAATCCATTTTGAATTCATGGCAGCCATTTTCTCTGCCATGTGCTCGCCATGTGCTCTGTCCTACGTTTCTGTAAACTACTCTTGAAAATCTGTCTAGTGACAAGTTATATTTAGCATCTCCCACTTTCGCACATGCCCAGTAAGATCTGCAGCTGTTCGTAATCAGTAGCGGACTGTAATGTGTCTACTAGTCCTTGAAAACTGTTAGCCCCTCCTACCTGTCGACTGTGCATTTCCATATGACCTTATATGTATGTAAGTCTTGCTTCTATAATTGTACCACCTTCTTTTAGCCCCTGCATGGGTATAAAAGGACCATGCTCTCTTAGTTCAGTGTGCTACTTCAAACATTACCGAAGGGTGCTGTTTGAATTGTAGTACCACCTCATGTGGTTTAATAAACTTTGTCTTTTATTTCAGTTGCTGTGCCAACTTCTTCCTACATGGTCTGAGGACTTTGTGCAGAGAAAGGCGAACCCCTTGCAAAAGTAGGCCTTGCTGAGGCTTACTTCGACAAATTGGTGCCCAAACAGTGATTCATCGGTGACTCGGACGCCCGACGGATTGGTCGCGATGAAGGGTTGGGATCTCGTTGCGGACGATCAATGCCTGAGGAGACCTGAGTCTTGGCAACCACTGCGTTTTTCCCTTCTTTCTGATTTGACCATCCAGGTGGCGCAGGTCCTCGACTTAGATCCTTTTTGTTCATTCGTCATGCAGTGACCATTTGGTCGATTTTATAACTTGGCAGTTGGAACCTGGACGCCCTGTGATTGGTAAGAGCCGTTTTACGGCACTTGCTGTGGGTTTTGATGCCTTTGTTTGGCAATGAAGTTTAGCACCACTTACTGTGGCTCTCGTGTTTTGGGTGACTAGTCAATTTGTGTCCTTTGAATTGATATATAAATTGCAATTTATATAGGCATGTAATCAGGAGAATTTTATCCAATTTAATTTTGATTTGAACGGCACCTTAAGTGCTACTTTGATTATAATATTGCATATTCTGCACTAGTTTTGGCATGCCTGTTTTTAGCGCACTTCGTAGGATGTGTTGCTTTTGTAATGGTACCAATTTGAGAATGGAAGAATCACAACCGGCACCCCCATGGGGGACGCCCAATAGAGATATGTATGTTAAACATGGTCTTTCTTCTATAATGTACAGCACATTATGGAATAAATACACTCGTGCGGATCCTGAGTTACGTTGGCCTATGCATGGGTCATTTGATTTGCGAAAGATTGAGTATGTGGAACAATGTATGTGTAAGCGAAGGTCTAGGCAAGATATGTTTTACTGTGTACGAATGTGGGAGAAAGAAGTGTGTGGACGAGTGAAGCGTGAGCAAGCCTTGCTTGAGAAAGAGCAGCGGAAGAATGTATATGTGAAAGCATTGGAAATGAGAAAGAAAGAAATAAATGACTTAAAGGAGCTAGAAGAGAAAGAACGTAAATTACAGGTAACTGGCCAATACACTCTTAGGCAACCTCTCTATCCTATCCTTAATAAACCACACGATGATTTTTTGTTACTAGATCGCTCTCCACCTCTGTATGTCGTTCCTTCTGCCCCTCATGAGTTAGCTGAGGTCTCCGGTTCAGAGCAACAGAAGATACGAGACAGTTGCTCTATGTTGCCTGCTGACCGTGCGTCTGAGCTTAGATCTATTGCTCGTAAAACAATTTGTAACGTTGTCTCTGCTTCTGAACTTTTAGACAACATGAAAGGGTGGACAGAAAAGGAGTAGCTATATTTTACTGAGGCATTTGGCACAGAAGTTATTGAACTTTTGCGGAAATATTCTGATGAGTTAGAGCCCGATGATGTAGCAGCTGATCATAAGCAAATGCGTGATGATCTTTTTGTTTTCTCCCAGGTGGCTAATGCAATCAGGCGTTTGGTGAAATTATGTGTTGTGGCAGTCCATTTGCAAGAGGAGAAAAGTGCAGTGGACGTAGTTGCACGGACATCTCAGACCGGCGGGGTGCAAGTTTCCATCTTTGGAACAGATAAGACTATGATAGTTCACGCAAAACCAATGCAGGAGGCAGCGCCTTTGTATGCTCATCCTAAAGGATTGGGTACAAGTGATGATAAAACTTCTGTTGATGCTAAGGGTTATTTTATTTATAATTGGGTGTACACTCCTTGCAATAGGGCAGATGTAATGGCAATTAAAACAGTATTACCTGACCCGCTGAAAAATCCAGCCGCCTTTTATAAGGAAGTTGAGGGAGCAATTAGTTCTTGTACTATGACTTTGGCTGACATTGATTTATTTTTCGGATTGATATTACCGCCAGATATGTGGAGAACTATTCGTAAAGTTGATGATCGTGTAGTTTTTGGGGCATCATGGAAAGAATTAGAACAGATGGAAGGGGATAGGGAACCTGCGAAAAAGCCATATCAGTTGATTCTAGATCTTCCCGCAGCCATACTTAGTTAAGTTAAAAATGATTATTCTTCCTAAAAAGATAGATTGGACTGTTTAAGCGTCTTGTAAGCAAAAGGCAGATGAATCGGTCTCTGATTTCTTTACACGCTTTGAAGAAGCATTTCATGATTTTAGCGGCCAGTTATTGTCAGATGATACGGGCAGACATTTGTTTGTTGATAAATATGTTGCAAATCTGTTACCAGGAATAGCTAGTCGTCTAAACGCTAGTGAAAGTTCATGGACTACCTCTACTCCGGTTTCTCTTTTGACTTTGGCTCAGTATTATGAACGTCAGGAATTAGAAGCAAAAGGTAGCGAGGATAAAAAGATTAAAGAATTAAAGACGAAGGTTATGTTGGCTCAAGCTTATGGTCCGGCTTTTAGCAGTAGTGATAGAGGTGGATGTGAATGTGGATGTTATGGTTCTTCTTACACTCGTTCGAATTTGTCTGTTGACCAGTGTGCGTTTTGTAAGAAATGTGGGCATTGGGCTGCTGATTGTCCAGCACTACGTGTTCAGCAGTGTTCACGTGGTCGGGGACAAATGAGAAATCGCTCAGGATATTCAGGGCCTAGAAGAAGCACGAATGATCATGTTAGGGTTCATGCTAATGTACGAGGGCAGGATGGGTTTAACACTTTTGATAGACGGAACCAATACCAGATGTCTAACTATGTGCAGCCTGATTTCCAAGATTCTGCTTATGCACAGGATTGCCTAGGATGGGGTAAGGAATCAGTTGAAGTTCCAGTAGATCAGAGGGGTCCCTATGTTATAGCACATGTTTTGGGTTCTACTGATCAGTTTCTGGTTGATACAGGAGCTACTCGTACCGCCTTGTCTAAACAATTGATTCCAAGGGCTGCCCTGTCTGGCTTAACCATTACATCGATAGGTTTCGATGGAACACCTTCCCCTAGCCCATTGTCCCAACCACTAGCATCCCATGTTGATAAAATTACTGCTCCATGTCCATTTTTGCTTTCTCCAAATACACCAGACAGTATTGTGGGTCTTGATATGCTCAAGTATTTCAGGGCTACAATACGATGCTCTCCTGAAGGGGTGGGTTTTATTTTGAATGATAATCATCCTGTGATGGAAAGAGTTTGTCTTGTTAAAGAGGATATTGCATTAGCTTCACTCCCTCGTACTTTGTGGGCTACTTCAGATACTGATGTGGGACAAATGATTATTCCACCGGTACATATTAGTGTCAAGGAGGGAGCTGTATTGTCACGTTTGCCTCAATACAAAATTTCACAGGAGGGCGAAGAAGCACTCACACAAATTGTGCATGATCTTATTGCAGTTGGAGTTGTTGAGGAAGTTCCGTATAATGTTTGTAACAGTCCGATTCTTCCTATTCTATTCTGAAAAAGGATACTGATACTAGGATTTACTGATTCATTATTGATTTACGAGAAGTCAATAAGATTGTGTTTCCACAATATCCTGTGGTATCTGACATCACAACACTTCTTACTTTGGTTCCCCCGACAGAAACTACATTCTCTGTGATAGACTTGAAGAATGCTTTCTTTTCAATCCCTTTTTCATCCTGACAGCTGATATTTGTTTGGTTTTACTTTGAAAAAAATAATCATATAGATTTTGCAGAGTTCCTCAAGGCTATACTGAGAGATCTAGTATTTAAAGTCGAGCGTTAAAACGACAACTTGATTCTTTTGTTTTGCCTAAAGGTGTGGCTTTCATACAATATGTTGATGATATTTTGTTGGCAGCTGATACCCCTGAGCAATGTGAAAAGTGCACTTTGTCCTTAATTTCTTTTCTTGCTTCACATCATCATAAAGCGCCACGAAAGAAATTGCAATATTGTAGACCAAAGGTAACTTATTTAGGTCACCTTTTGTCTAAGGAGGGCCGTGCACTTACATCAGATCGTGTTCAAGCAATTTTAGACACACCAGTAACCTCTACTCAGAAAGATGTTCGTGCCTTCCTTGGTCTTACTTCTTTTTGTAGGCAATGGATATCAGGGTTTTCACACATTGTCAAACCTTTGCTAGCACTTTTGACTAAAGATACTCCAATGCCCCTTCCATGGACAGATGAATGTGAGACGGCTTTCTGGCAGCTACGACAAGCCCTTTGTTCAGCACCAGTGTTAGGTACTCCAGATTACACGAAGCCTTTAGCACTTTACGTACATGAGAAAGATGGATGTGCATTGTCAGTTTTCGTACAGACACATGGCGATAAGCAGCGTCCCTGTGCATATTTTTCAGCAGTTCTTGATCCTGTCGCTCGAGCGTTGCCTGGGTGTTTTCGTTCAGTTGCCGCAACAGCTGTGTCAATACGTCAGAGTGAAGGGATAGTTTTGTCACATAAGCTGTTGGTGTTAGTGCCCCATGCGGTTGATGCTCTTTTAAATCAAACAAAGACGCAACATTTAACTAGCGCTCGTCTGACAGGATATGAATTGACATTGCTGGCTCCTCACATTACACTGAAGAGATGTGCAACACTAAATCCAGCCACTTTGTTGCCATATCCGGTGACTCAGCCTCAGTCACAAGAAACAGATGATTGTATATTCCTTACCGAAGAACAGACAAAGGGTCGTATTGATTTACAAGATACGCCCCTTCCAGATGTAAACGGGGAATTGTGTGTTGATGGGTCTTGTTTGAAGTTGCCAGTCGGTACGACCTCAGCTGCATATGCAATCACCACAATAAACACAGTAGTGGAGACCGCTCGTATACCACAGAAGTCAGCTCAAGCAGCTCAAGCAGCTGAACGAATAGCTTTGACTCAAGCATGTGAGCTTAGTACTGACTTATGTGTGAACATTTTATACAGACAGCCGCTATGCTTTTGGATTGGCTCATGATTTTGGTTTGCTTTGGAAGGAGAGAGGCTTTCTCACATCCCACGGGATGCAGATAATGCACGGAGAATTAGTGCATAACCTCTTGACTGCATTGACATATCCAAAGAATCTAGCTATTGTGAAATGTAGTGCACACAAGAAAGTGACCAATAAGATAGGGCAAGGTAATGCCCTTGCGGACTGCGTAGCACATGAGACTGCGATGCAGTGAAGTACTACTTCTATGTATGTAGTGAACTCACAAGCTGAACGTTGGCATAATGCTAGACAAGAGACGTATTAGATATACAGAAATCTGCTTCTGTGAAAGAACGTGAGCAATGGTCTGAAGAAGGAGAATTGGATGATGAGGGCTGTTGGCGGAATAAGCAGGTGGATAAATGGAAATTGCCTATAGCTTTTGTACAACCTATGGTTCAGATGGCACATGGGCTGGCACATGTTGGAGCTTCAACAATAACGAAGTTGCTTATGCAAGTTTTTCCAGTACAGCTAAGAGAGTAGTACAGTCTTGTTTGATCTGTTTACAATACAATCCTGGAAAAGGGACACAAACTCCTACGGGAGGGTTTGCAACACCAACTGCACCTTTCGAAGTTCTACAAATGGATTATATTCAGCTTGAACGCTGCAACAATTTAAAGCATGTCTTGGTGGTGGTATGTGCCTTCAGTAAATGGATAGAGGCGTACCCCACAAAGGATAATACTGCCATTACCACAGCGAAGGTGCTTTTGAAATAATTTTTCCTAGGTTTGGTGTTTGCAGACTTTTATAGAATGATAACGGACCTCATTTTGTTGGGGAAGTTATTAAGTATGTCCTAAAAGGATTAGGGATCAAACAGAAGTTCCATGCGGTTTTCCACCCACAATCAGCAGGGTTGGTGGAAAGGTATAATGCTACTTTGAAGCTGAAGTTAGCAAAGATACAGGCTTCCACATCCTTAACTTGGCCGGATGCATTACCGTTGGCAATATTGTCTGTTAGGTCAGTGCCACACTCTCGAATAGGCCTTACACCCTATGAAATAGTATTTCGAAGGCCAATGAACATTTGGGGAGTTCCTAAGCCAAATTCTGTATATGATGTACCTTGTGTCCTGATGAATGATTATTTGGCACAGTTAACTGACAATTTGGTTTCTATTCATCAACAGGTTCGAGAAGCACTTCCTGACAGATCTACAGGTGAAGGCCATGAACTCCGACCTGGTGACCAGGTGATGATTGAGTCCTTTGAAAGATCAAGCAGCTTGGATCCAAGGTGGCGAGGCCCAGAGCAGGTGCTCCTTGCGACAAGGACAGCAGTTCGAGTGACGAACTGAAAGAATTGGGTCCATAGTACTCACTGCAGGAGAGTGATACCTACCTTGGTGGAACCTGCTGTGCTGACCGATCATCGAGAGATTTTGACTATGGAGAAAGGCCGTGATATATCACCTGACGAATCTGCAGAGTTCTTCCCAGACCATACGATTTCTGGAGTGTCACGATAATTGAGACCGAGGAAAGATCCCGTAGTACTGGAGAAAACTGGTTGAGCTACTGCCCTGCGTTAGTGAATCAGCCATGCATTAGAGTAGTGACACCCGTCTTGGCCCATGGTGAAGAAATCCGCGGCTGCCCAGGGATAAGAGCTCCAACGATTGTTTTTAATTAATTTCTGAAAGGGTCGATTATCACTGTTGCTAAAATGAATAACAAACTGATTATTAGTACTATGGGGTTTGTTGTTGTTTTGGTGGTTATAGCAATAATCACCTGGTTTGTTGAAAAGAAGGCTCCTGTTCGTGAGTTATTTGTTGCCACTACTCCAGTACCAGAGGATCACTATTACTTTACGGTTCCCTATCAGGAGCTGAAGCATCTTCAATCGTACTTCAATAATACTTTAATTCAGATGTTGTATCATACTCATAATGCTACAAATACTACTAACTGTTGGGTATGTGGAATGATACCTGCGCATCAAAAGAAAGGAGGAACACCTTTCATTCCTCTTCCTTTTTCACACAATGGTTCTTGTCAAGCTTGGTATACGCTTTTGTTTGCATCTGGAAAACGTACAGAGGGCGGACTTCTTTTTCACCTTAATAAAGTATGCAACCAAGACAAAGTTGGGTATCCCCAAGCCAAAGGAACTAAATGAGAATGGGAAGAGTATCAACCGGACAATGTTTCAATACCATATGTCTTCACAAATATAAGAGACTCTGACAATAAAGAACAATTTGTGATTTCTGTTACAAAAACTAAAGCAGATTTATGTATACGTAGCATTGGGCGAATTCCAGTGGGGATAAGCGATTGCACCTTGATTTTAACTATTGAGGGTGTAAATAATAGTAGTTTTAGTTTTACAGCTTCACATAATACATACTTTGTTTGTGGTAACTATGGATATTGCCAACTACCTGTTGGGTGGTCAGGTGTGTGTTATATATCTTTTCTATTACCCCCTGTGTTTTTGGCCCCTGCATCATATCACTAAGATTTTAAACTGTTCAATGACATCATTAAAAATAGATATAAAAGGACAATAAGTACAAATGAGGTAGACCAAACGGACACTAGCCTGCAACAATATGTTGATTTTAATTTAGGGTTGTTCTCCTTTGTGGGTGCTGCGTTAAACAGTAGGAAAGTGAGACGATTGGCTAGGGTTGTGGAAGCTGTTACCAATCAGGCAGCTCTGGCACTTGGGAATATTACTGAGGAGCTCCAAATTCCGAGGATTGTAGCGCTCCAAAATCGTATGGTACTAGATGTAATATTAGTTGATCGCGGTGGTGCATGTTGCATCATCGGTAATAGTTGCTGCGTTTTCATTCCAGATCACTAACCTTCAGTATATGATGCAATAGCTAAATTGCATAAACTTGCTGCAGAAATCCACACAGAGACTGGTACTTGGACTTTTTCTGGATGGGTTTGGGCTCTTGTTTCCGCTTGGGGCTGGAAACTACTGACTATCCTGTGTGTAATGATTGCAATATTTTTCACATGCTGTATCTGTATTAAGTGTGGTCCAATGTTCTGCTCCATGTGTATTACTGCTTGTATGCCTACCAAAAGAAATATTATAGAAATGAAAGCACAACACATGTTAGATAAAGAAATAGCTGAAATGATGAGCATAAATGTACAAGATGAATATTTAGATTATCCCAGAAAGACGAATTTCTTCAGCTAATGCTGAAAGGGTTGTCTACTGTAAATCAGTAGCGATTAGATTAAGCATTAGCAGAAGACATCTTGTATTTAGCAAATATTGTGAACATTTCGCGGAATCCATTTTGTATTCATGGCAGCCATTTTCTCTGCCATGTGCTCGCCATGTGCTCTGTCCTACCTTTCTTGAAAATCTGTCTAGTGACAAGTTATATTTAAGATCTCCCACTTTCGCACATGCCCAGTAAGATCTGCAGCTGTTAGTAATCAGCAAAAGACAGTAATGTGTCAACTAGTCCTTGAAAACTGTTAGCCCCTCCTACCTGTCGACTGTGCATTTCCATATGACCTTATATGTATGTAAGTCTTGCTTCTATAACTGTACCACCTTCTTTTAGCCCCTGCGTGGATATAAAAGGCCCATGCTCTCTTAGTTCAGTGTGCTACTTCAAACATTCGGTAAGGGTGCTGTTTGAATTGTAGTACCACCTCATGAGGTTTAATAAACTTTGGGGGTCATTACGACATTAGCGGGCGGCTTCCACCGCCCACCAAGCGGTAACCGCCGTGCGGCCGCCAATGCGGCCACACTCCCGCAGCCCCCATCACGACATTCCCGCTGGGCCGGCGGGAATGAGGCCGCAACATAGGAGCCGGCTCCTAATGGAGCTGGCGGTGTTGGGGCCTTGCGACAGGTGCAGTTGCACCCATCGCGCTTTTCACTGTCTGCAATGCAGACAGTGAAAAGTTGGCCGGGGCCCTGTTAGGGGGCCCCAGGACACCCCTTACCGCCAACCTCTTCCTGGCGGTGCAAACCGCCAGAAACAGGCTGGCGGTAGGGGTGTCATAATCCCCAGGGCAGCGCTGCTTGCACCGCCGGGGCTAAAACGGCAGTAAACCGCCAGCCCTGGCGGTGCGACCACGGCACTACCGCCGCGGTCGTAATAGGCCAGGAAGCACCGCCAGCCTGTTGGCAGTGCTTCCGTCATTTTAGCACTGGTGGTCTCGGACCGCCAGAGTCAAAATGACCCCGTTTGTCTTTTATTTCAGTTTCTGTGCCATCTTCTTCCTATATGGTCTGAGGACTTTGTTCAGAGAAGGGCGAACCCCTTGCACTAGTAGGCCTTGCTGAGGCTTACTTCGACAGGGATGTCATTGGATTAAATTGAAAATGTGATTTATTGTTTGTATTTCACATTTTCTTCTCCATACAGTATATATTTGGGGTAATATTTGATGCCATACAAGGGTGTGTGTTGTTGTAAACATTTTTTAGCTCAGTTGATTTTTGTGTTTGGCATTGCTGAATTATTGATAGTGTTTTCTTCAGTGTTATCATGCCTCCTATGTCTGGCCAGTGTGTGTGTAAGTATGTTTGCCAGAGGCCACCATTTATTTCTGTTCTCCATGCCATGTGACCAAGGGCCATTTTTTGTAGTCTGTGTCCATAGGACTAAGGTAGTCATTCCGACCCTGGCGGTTTCAAACCGCCAGGGCCGGGGACCACGGAAGCACCGCCAACAGGCTGGCGGTGCTTCCAGGGCCATTCTGACCACGGCGGTAAAGCCGCGGTCAGAAAAGGGGAACCAGCGGTTTTCCCCTGGCCCAGAGAATCCTCCATGGCGGCGCTGCTTGCAGCGCCGCCATGGGGATTCCGACCCCCTTCCCGCCAGCCTGTTCCTGGCGGTTTTTACCGCCAGGAACAGGCTGGCAGGAACGGGTGTCGTGGGGCCCCCTAACAGGGCCCCACAAAGATTTTTACTGTCTGCTTAGCACTGCACCCGTCGCACCCATGCAACTCCACCGGCTCCATTCGGAGCCGGCTTCATTGTTGCAGGGGCTTTCCCGCTGGGCCAGATATTGGCGGGCGGCGACCGCCGCCCGCCAATATCAGAATGAGGGCCTAAATGTGTTCTTCTTTGTTCTCCATGCCTCCTTGCTTATTAGTTCACCACGTGGCTGGTGGCAATTTTTGAATAGTCAGCCAGAGTGCTTTTGCTATAGGTATGCATGTGTTCCTTGTTCTCCATGCCTCCTTGCTTGCTGTTGTTGCTTGTCCATGTGGTCAGAGGCCATTTTGTGGACCCAGTGTGCTTTTGACACAGGCTTGTATGTGTTCTTTGTCTTCCATGCATCCTTGCTCAATGTTGTTGTTTGACCATGTGGCTGACGCCCATTTTTGTAGCCAACCAGTGTGCTTTGCCATAGGCTTGCATGTGTTTTGTTCTCCATGCCTCCTTGCTCGCTATTGTTGTTTGACCATGCACCTGGTGGCCATTTTGTTCAGCCAGTCAGTGTGCTTTTGTCATAGGTTTGCATGTAATATCAGTATAATAATATGCTTGAGTATCATTGTAATATATTTCTCATACTCCCATAGTACAAACATCAGAAATTATTTTTTTATTTTATGTTTTTCTTTTTACTTTTGTAGTTCTTTTTTCATTACTTTCTTTATTTTTTGTTTGCATTTTGCCTCCATCCATGCTTCATGCACCCCAGGGCTGCCATAGGCACACAGCAGCACAGCAGCATTCATTGTGCCCAGTCTGTTTCATCCTGCTAAGGATAGGGTGAGTGGATGCCTTCTTCTACTGGTTCTGGGGGGGGCTTGGTGCCCAGTGATGCAGCACTTGGGGGTGCAAGGTCACAGTCCCTCACCTGGGTGTCTGAGGCACAAGATTTGCGGGGACAGGTAGAAGGAAAGTCCATAGAGGCAGGGCCAGACTCCACCCTGCATCGACTAAGGCTGCAAACTGGTGGTTGTTGTGGGGCAGGTGGGGTGCTGCCAGTGGTGGTGGGAGGCTGCAGCCCGTCTCCTGCACCCCGGACGGACGCACAATGGGGCTGCTGCTGCTGTTAGTGGTCCTACTGTCAGCAGTGCAGGTGGCAGTGCAGGTGGAGGTGTTTGCGGCGGTGCTTGCGGTGGTGCTTGCAGCGGGCCTTGCGGCGGGGATGGTGGAGGTGCTGGCTGTGGTGCAGGTGCTGTTGCTGCCAGTGGTGGAGGGAGGCACCAGCCTTTCTCCTGCAGCCTCGGACAGTTGGCCACTGGGGATGCTGCTGCTGACAGTAGTAATGGCAGTGCTTGCGGCGGGGATGCTGGCGGTGCTCGCCGCGGTACAGGTAGAGGGGCTGTCGGTTCTGACGGTGGCCACCAAGCCCCCACCTGCAGGCTCCGATGCCTAAGGTGCCTTGCCTTGGCTTTTCTGCCCCTTCTTCACCTTGCAGCTGCAGTTTTAGAGGAGGCCTTGCAGGGTGGGTCGTGCTCCTTGCCCTTGGTGCATGCTGTCCCCTTCTTCACCTTGGCAGGTGGCGGAATGGTATGGTCCTTTGCAGGGTTCGGTGGCACACTGGCTAGCTTGAGGGGTGCCCCCTTAAAGCCTCTGGGATTTGCAGATACCACAGCGGATGCAGACTTGGTGGCTGAGGTGCTGGCCTGGGTTCTGGACACCCTTGCCCGAGGGGAAGGATGGGGGGGAGGGGTAGGGAATAGGTCAATGTTTGCCAGGAAAAGTGTTTTAGACACACTGGGGCAGGAAGATTGACAGGGTTTGGGAGTGGAGGAAGAGGGAGTGGTTGTAGGAGGTGTCTTTCTGCTGAGTTTGGGTGAAGGTGCATGGGCTGGATGCTGTTGTGAGGTGGATGGCTGATGGGTGCGTGGGTGCTTGTGTTGGAGTACTTTGGGAGGAGGGGTCACAGACACACTGGGAGTAGACACAGGGGACGTGTGCATGGTTGTGGGGGTGGTGACTGCCAGTGAGGGGTGTGTTGTGATGGGCATTCTGGTGATGGAGGTAGTGGATGAGGATGTAGTGCATCCAGGTGTGGGTGGAGGCGATACTGGGAGGGAGGTGGACGAAGAGGAGGAGGGGGACACAGTGGAGGCAGTGGATGTTGGTGTGTCTGCATGGGTATGGTGCTTGTGTGAGTGCCTGTGAGATGTAGTGTGGTGCTTATGTTTGCCTGAGCCACCTTTGTGTGTTGATTTGGGTGAATGCTGGTCTGAAGTTGTGCCTGGGAAAGGCTGGTGTTGAGGGGATTGGGTCTGGGTAGAGGAAGTTGGAGGGGGAGAGGCTAGACACAGGGACAAGAGCTGCCATCAGTGAGGAGGCCAGAGCCTGAAATGCTCTCTGTTGGGCCGCCACGCCAGAGTGAATGCCACCCGGGTATGCATTTGTTTGTTGCAAATGCCCTGCTACACCCTGGATGGCATTCAGTATGGTTGACTACCCAACAGAGAGGGATCTCAGGAGGTCAATAGTCTCCTCACTAAGGGCAGCAGGGCTGACAGGGGCATGGCCTGAGGTGCCTGGGGCAAAGGAGCTGCCCACCCTCCTGGGTGAGCGGGCACGGGAAACATGCTGAGGGGCTGCTAGGAGGGCGGGGCAGTTGGGGGTGGCGACTGTACCTGTTTTTGGGGTGGGCACAGAGGTGTTCGCCACCGCCAGGGAGCTTCCATCGGAGGAGTCACTGTCTGTGGTCTCCGCGCCTGTCCCTGTCGTGGTGCTCCCGTTGCCCTCCATCCCACTGGTGCCTTCAACCTCAGTGGTTTCAGCCTCATGGGCCATGTGGGATGCAGCTCCCTCTGTTGCCGGTGCCTCTGCTCCTCCGCCAGATGATGCTAATGCACACAAGTACAGGGTGACAAAATAAAAAGGGCGTGGGAGAAAAAGGATACACTTGGTCAATGCCAGTAACAACACCACCGTTGGCGTACACAACACACAGGGAACAGCTCTATGCACTAGCCATGCCCAACCATTTACTAAGACAGTCACCAGCCCAGGGAGTTCAATGCCTAACACCATTAGCTGCACACCTGAAACCCACAGGACCTTGCCCAGGCTGCCAACACTATTGGGATAGGAGTGATTCTGAGCCCGCCCAACAAGGGACCTACCCTGGCATGTTCGCCCTGGCTTAGGGGCACCCCCAGCCAACATCCCCCACCGAGGTACTTCCTAACACACGCAAAGTCAGGTTTCAGATTCTGTACTCATCCCCTTGTGGCTGCTGTGATGCCTTCAAGTGCCCATCCAACTCTGGATACGTCACCGCCAGGATGCGGAACATCGGGGGGGGGTCATGGTGTGAAGGGCACCCCTTCCTCTTTGGGAGGCCAGCCCCAGCTGGGCCTCCGCCGTCTTCTTTGCGCAGGTCCTCCCACCTCTTGCGTCAGTGGGTTCTCAGCCTGTCAAAGACCCTCGGGGTCCGCACCTCCTTGGCGATGGCACGCCAAATACCCTTTTTCTGGTGGGCGCTGACCTGCAGGGAAAAGACAGCAGAAAAGGGAATTAGTCAACCATCCGGGCCACCATACTCATTGCCCACCAGATCCCACACATCCCCTTACGCACATACATTGACCACCTTACATGCAGCACTCTGGCCAGGATGCCTCTGCCCCCCCTACATTTGGCTTACACACACAGCTCTTCATAGATTCATGGCCCACGCGTCATGCTCACTGTGTACTCACCTGTTTGTCTGGAGGCCCGTAGAGTAACATGTACTGGCGTAGGACCCCATCCACCAGTTTCTCCAACTCCTTTGCAGTGAAGGCAGGGGCCCTTTCCCCAGACATATGAGCCATTGTCGCTTCCAGACACAGGTCACAGCAGCACTTGCAGTGTAGGTCCTCTCCTGTTGATGGCCAGGTAGCAAGTGAGTGATTAGATAGAAAATGGCAGTGACGTCCGCAGCGGTGTGTACCGTCACCGCCGGTGTACATCTCCATTGGCTCCTGGAACCAATAGGGCCCAATGATAACCAATGCGAAGTTGCACGGCGGTCACCGACTGCCCACCGTGACGACGCACAACGTCAGTGCAATTACCTCATTTCCAGTTGTCCCTCCTCATAGGTCAGGCAGCCACCATTTCAGGGGAGCATAGGCCACGGCACCTAACTGTGTCACAGCAGACATTGGCACAGCAACGGACTCTCAAGTTTACATACTGTTAAGTTAAGAATTCATCATTAGTGCAATATAAGTGTGAATATGACCCTCTGCTCACCGTTCTCTTCCATAGGCTTCAACCGCTAAGGCAGAATATTAGATGGCGGAATCCTCCGGTGTACAGACCCCTGGTGGACCTAGCGACAATGGAGGACAGACACATTATCATTACCTACAGTCTTGATCCTGCCACAATCCAAGAACTATGTGCCCAATTGGAGCCAGACTTGATGTCTGCCATCCGCTAACCCACAGGTATCCCCCCTCTAGTGCAGGTCCTGTCAGTGCTCCATTTCTTGGCAAGTGATTCCTTCCAAACAAACGTGGCTATGGCATCAGGGATGTCTCAGCCAATGTTCTCTAACGTGTTGACCAGAGTATTGTCTGCCCTGCTGAAACACATGCGCAGCTACATCGTGTTCCCCCAGATGGACGATTTGGCCATAGTGAAAGCTGACTTTGATGCCCTGGGACATATCCCGAACATCATTGGTGCCATTTATGGTACACACGTGGCATTTGTCCCCCCCAGGAGAAATGAACAAGTTTACAGGAATAGGAAAAGCTATCACTCAATGAATGTCCAGATGGTGTGTTTGGCGGACCGGTACATCTCCCATGAGAATGACAAATTTCCTGGCTCTGTGCATGACGCCTATATATTAGGAAATAGCCGCATCCCATATGTGACGGGCCAACTCCAGAGGCACCAGGCGTGGTTAATAGGTGAGCCAAAGGTACCCACACAGTATGAGTAGGTGTCTGGGTATGGGGTTGTCCCTAAGGGTTAGTGTGTGTCTAACAGTTGTCCCTTGATATTTGCAGGTGACTCTGGTTACCCCAACCTCTCATGGCTACTGACCCCAGTAAGGAATGCCAGGACAAGGGCAGAGGACCGTTACAATGAGGCACATGGGCATACAAGGAGGATTATCAAATGTACCTTTGGCCTCCTGAAGGCCAGGTTCCGGTGCGTCCATCTGACAGGTGGATCCCTGTACTACTCACCCAATAAGGTGTGCCAGATCATCGTTGCATGTTGCACAACCTGGCCTTGAGACCCAAGGATCGTTTTCTGCACGAGGATGTGCCTGGAAATGGTCTTGTGGCAGCGGTGGAGCCTGTGGACAGTGATGAAGAGGAGACAGGGGAAGAAGATGTTGACAACAGAACCAATATTATTCGACAGTACTTCCAGTGACACACAGGTAAGACACTGTAACTTCACTTAACATTTCAGTTAACTGTTGGACAATGTACGAGGCAGCCTGTTTCCCTATGTCTATGGCCACTGACTGTACCCTTTGGCATCTCCATTTTCAGATCTCTGTGCCCCACTCTGGCTCCTGCTATGCGTACTGCTGCCCACCAGAGGTCATCCTAAAGTATATTTCACTGTACATTTGAGTTGAAATGTTTTGATAATGTTGTACTAATACATATTTGAATCAATTGACAGACTCCAGATTGGGATTTGTTCCAAAGGTGTTTATTTAGGTGCTCATAAGTAGAGGGGGTGGTAAAAGGGGCTGGGCTGATGGTGGAAAGAAGTTCAGGGTAGAGTCCAGTCTCTTGGTATCACAGGTGCATTGTCCAATGTGGCATAGGAAGGGGAGTAATGGCAGTTCAATGAGGACAGATGACAGAGCTGAACTGAAGGGTGACAATCAGGAGAGTCTTATTTCCTGGTGGGGGTCTTGGCAATGTCCTCTGGCTTCTGCCTGGATCGCAGGGACCGTTTGCGGGGTGGTTCTCCTTCTGCAGGGGGTGGGTGCTGGTGGCCTGTTGGTCCTGTGGCAGGGCCTCCTGTCCACTAGCGCTGGCAGAGGTAGAAGGCTGTTCCTCAGTTTGGCTAGTGTCAGGCGCCGATTGTTGTGCCACTGCCTCCCTCATGGTCTTGTTCATGTCTGCCAGCACCCCTGCAATGCTGACCAGGATGGTGTATATTTTTGTTAGGTCATCCCTGATCTCCTGGTACTGTCCCTCCTGCAGCCACTGGGTCTCCTGCAGCTTGGCAAGTATCTGGCCCATGGTCTCCTGGGAACGGTGGTATGCTCCCAGGAAGTTGGAGAGTGCCTCGTGGAGAGTGGGTTCCCTGGGCCTGCCCTCCCCCTGTCACACAGCAGTCCTCCCAGCTTCCCTGTCATCCTATGCCTCTGTCCTCTGAACCGTGTGCCCACTGCCACTGACCACAGGTCTCTGGTCGTCCTGGATTTGTGGGGTTTCCTGGGGTCCCTGTAGTGGTGGACACAGTGCTGATTGACGTGTTCTGAGGACAGTGGCATGAGCCCATTGGGTGGGTGCTGTGGTGGTGTTTCATGAGGGGAGGGCCTCTGTGGTGGGTTGGGACTGTGCCTGGGTACCCGACTGTCCAGAGGTCCCTGATGGGCCAGGTTGGTCTTCGAGACCCAGGCATGCAGAGCTGCCGTCGTCACAGTGGCCTCTTCTGTGGGGGACTAGATGTAGCTGGCACCTCCTCTCCGGTGCCGTTGAGTATGGGTCCTGTGGGGATGGAAATGCAGTGTTATTTTATCTGCGTGGGCCATATTGTGCATGTCTCTGTTTCCCTCTATGATTGTGATTTCCCTGTCAGCTTGGCCTTGTGTGAGTGGTGATTTACTGTTCATGCTGTGGTGATGGGTGTCCATGCAGGTCTGTGATGGGGGTCCATGCATTGGTGGTGCATGCAGGGCTTGGTATTGGGATGGGTGGGTTGTGATGGTGGGGTATGTGTGAGGTGAAGTAGTGATGGGAGTGAGGGTACCGGTGAGGGTATGTGATGGCATGCAGGTAGGGTGGGGGATATAATAGCAAGGATATGACTTACCAGAGTCCAGTCCTCCTGCTACTCCTGCAAGGCCCTCAGGATGCCTGATCATCAAGACTTGCTCCTCCCATGTTGTTAGTTGTGGGGGAGGAGGTGGGGGTCCACCGCCAGTTCTATGTACGGCTACCTGGTGTCTCGCAACCAAAGAATGCACCTCCCCCCGTAGGTCGTTCCACCTCTTCCTGATATCATCCCTTGTTCTGGGGTATTGTCCCAGGGTGTTGACCCTGTCCACTATTCTCCACCATAGATCCATCTTCCTAGCAATGGACGTCTGCTGCACCTGTGATCCCGAAAAGCTGTGGCTCTACCCCGATGATTTCCTCCGCCATTGCCCTAAGCTCCTCCTCAGAAAACCTGGGGTGTCTTTGGGGTGCCATGGATGTGGTGCGAGTGATATGTGTGAGGATGTGTGGGGTGATGTGTTGTGGTGTATGCTGTGATGTGTGTGGATGGTGTGTGGGTGATGGTGTTCTGTGTCTCTGATTGAGTTGGTGCTCCTGGTTTGGCTCTCTCTGTGTGCTTTCGTTTTTTTTGCTGTAAGGGGTTGTGGGTAATGTGGGTGTGTGTTTTATAGGGTTGAGGGTGTGTGGTGTGTGTATGTGTGCCAGATGTGTGTAGTTTGAATTGTCCAATGTTGTGTAGTTTTGTTAGTATGTGTGTATTTTGAGGGCGGCGGTGTGTACCAAAAACAACAAGTAATGGACGGAATGCTGAACATTGTCAAACATTCACCCCCAGTCATAGATCTGGGTTTAATCCATCGTTCTTTTGCTCACCATGCCACCCCAGTTTGGACCCAGCCATATGCAAATCAGTCTTGACCCTGTTCCTCATGGGAACAGTCCAGACCGAACTGCCAAGCCAAGTCCTCACTGGACCGGAAACAAGCATCCTGGGACCGGTTTCGGGGTTTCACCCCTCATCAGCCAGGCTAGCTTGAATCCAGTGGCATGGGAAGCACGGGACCCACGTCTGGGCATACCCTTCCCACTTAGGGCGACAAAGCAAAAACAACAAGTAATGGACGGAATGCTGAACATTGTCAAACATTCACCCCCAGTCATAGATCTGGGTTTATTCCATCGTTCTTTTGCTCACCATGCCACCCCAGTTTGGACCCAGCCATATGCAAATCAGTCTTGACCCTGTTCCTCATGGGAACAGTCCAGACCGAACTGCCAAGCCAAGTCCTCACTGGACCGGAAACAAGCATCCTGGGACCGGTTTCGGGGTTTCACCCCTCATCAGCCAGGCTAGCTTGAATCCAGTGGCATGGGAAGCACGGGACCCACGTCTGGGCATACCCTTCCCACTTAGGGCGACAAAGCAAAAACAACAAGTAATGGACGGAATGCTGAACATTGTCAAACATTCACCCCCAGTCATAAATCTGGGTTTAATCCATCGTTGTTTTGCTCACCATGCCACCCCAGTTTGGACCCAGCCATATGCAAATCAGTCTTGACCCTGTTCCTCATGGGAACAGTCCAGACCGAATTGCCAAGCCAAGTCCTCACTGGACCGGAAACAAGCATCCTGGGACCGGTTTCGGGGTTTCACCCCTCATCAGCCAGGCTAGCTTGAATCCAGTGGCATGGGAAGCACGGGACCCACGTCTGGGCATACCCTTCCCACTTAGGGTGACAAAGCAAAAACAACAAGTAATGGACGGAATGCTGAACATTGTCAAACATTCACCCCCAGTCATAGATCTGGGTTTAATCCATCGTTCTTTTGCTCACCATGCCACCCCAGTTTGGACCCAGCTATATGCAAATCAGTCTTGACCCTGTTCCTCATGGGAACAGTCCAGACCGAACTGCCAAGCCAAGTCCTCACTGGACCGGAAACAAGCATCCTGGGACCGGTTTCAGGGTTTCACCCCTCATCAGCCAGGCTAGCTTGAATCCAGTGGCATGGGAAGCACGGGACCCACGTCTGGGCATACCCTTCCCACTTAGGGCGACAAAGCAAAAACAACAAGTAATGGACGGAATGCTGAACATTGTCAAACATTCACCCCCAGTCATAGATCTGGGTTTAATCCATCGTTCTTTTGCTCACCATGCCACCCCAGTTTGGACCCAGCCATATGCAAATCAGTCTTGACCCTGTTCCTCATGGGAACAGTCCAGACCGAACTGCCAAGCCAAGTCCTCACTGGACCGGAAACAAGCATCCTGGGACCGGTTTCGGGGTTTCACCCCTCATCAGCCAGGCTAGCTTGAATCCAGTGGCATGGGAAGCACGGGACCCACGTCTGGGCATACCCTTCCCACTTAGGGCGACAAAGCAAAAACAACAAGTAATGGACGGAATGCTGAACATTGTCAAACATTCACCCCCAGTCATAGATCTGGGTTTAATCCATCGTTCTTTTGCTCACCATGCCACCCCAGTTTGGACCCAGCCATATGCAAATCAGTCTTGACCCTGTTCCTCATGGGAACAGTCCAGACCGAACTGCCAAGCCAAGTCCTCACTGGACCGGAAACAAGCATCCTGGGACCGGTTTCGGGGTTTCACCCCTCATCAGCCAGGCTAGCTTGAATCCAGTGGCATGGGAAGCACGGGACCCACGTCTGGGCATACCCTTCCCACTTAGGGCGACAAAGCAAAAACAACAAGTAATGGACGGAATGCTGAACATTGTCAAACATTCACCCCCAGTCATAGATCTGGGTTTAATCCATGTTCTTTTGCTCACCATGCCACCCCAGTTTGGACCCAGCCATATGCAAATCAGTCTTGACCCTGTTCCTCATGGGAACAGTCCAGACCGAACTGCCAAGCCAAGTCCTCACTGGACCGGAAACAAGCATCCTGGGACCGGTTTCGGGGTTTCACCCCTCATCAGCCAGGCTAGCTTGAATCCAGTGGCATGGGAAGCACGGGACCCACGTCTGGGCATACCCTTCCCACTTAGGGCGACAAAGCAAAAACAACAAGTAATGGACGGAATGCTGAACATTGTCAAACATTCACCCCAGTCATAGATCTGGGTTTAATCCATCGTTCTTTTGCTCACCATGCCACCCCAGTTTGGACCCAGCCATATGCAAATCAGTCTTGACCCTTTTCCTCATGGGAACAGTCCAGACCGAACTGCCAAGCCAAGTCCTCACTGGACCGGAAACAAGCATCCTGGGACCGGTTTCGGGGTTTCACCCCTCATCAGCCAGGCTAGCTTGAATCCAGTGGCATGGGAAGCACGGGACCGCCATTGGTTTACCGCGGTTGAAAGACCGCCGTGGTGATTCATGGGTCCTGATACTGTGGGCGTATTCCTGTTGGCGTAACGGTGTGGGTTTTGGTATCGTCACTTTATCACTGACCTTTGGTGTAGCAGACTTGTGTGGGTCTCTGTATAGTAGCGGATTTCTCTGTGCGGGTCATAATACCCGTAGTGGAATACCACCGCTGTCACGGTATGTTGGCGGTCATCAGCACGGCGGTAGGCAGCATTTACCACCAGGGTTGTAATGAGGGCCTATATGTCAGAACAATGCATGCTGGAACCACGCATGCCTGAACAACGCAGTCGGAACAATGACCGCGTTGTTACCACTAATGCCTTTACCACAAATGCCTTAACAACAATTTTTCCATTGTAAAGGCATCCCTGGTAACGGCATGAGTGGAACGGCAAGCGTGGTTCCAGCATGTGATCCCCCTGCCCCCGCACCCCACCTCTAAAACTACAGTGACCCCCACCCCAGCCCCTAAATCCTAAAACTACCCCAACCCACCACCCCACCCCTAAAACTACCCCGACCCGCCACCCACCCCCTAAAACCTAAAACAACCCAGACCCCCTGCTCCCACCCCGAAAACTACCCTTACCACCTACCCCTCTCCCAAAACCGAAAACTACCTGACCCCCCACCCCGGCGCTAAAACCTAAATTACCCCAACCCTCCCACCCCACCTCTAAAACTATCCTGACCATCCTAGCCCACCCCTAAAATCTAAAACTACTGTGACCCCCAACCCCCGCCCCAAAACCTAAAACTACCTGGAACCCACCCCTAAAAACTAAAATGACCGCAACCCTCCACCCCAGCCCCTAAAACCTCAACTACCCCAACCCTCACCCCGCCCCAAAACTACTGCGACCCACCCCACCCCGCCCCTAAAGCCTAAAAGCTTTACATTCTCTCATTCAGTCAACCTCCCAAATTCACAATCCTTTATCCATCCATTCAGTACCCACAATATCCACCCTTTTTTTCAATCATCCTTTCACCCATCCATCTATTTACCCAATACCAATACTCACCCGTGCATACTTTTTCATCCATCCACGCATCCTTTCCTTTCACTCTTTTCACCCATCCTTTTCTTTTATCCTTCTGTTCATTCCCGATCCCATGAAGACATTATTTTTAGCATACATTATGTGTGCTTTTCCTGAGTTGCAGATAGAAGAGGCCAGAAGTAACCCAACCACTGCTGTAGCTGTAATGCAGGGGGTTCATGAATCCGATCATGAAAAAAACCCTTGTGGCAAGTAAGTAAGAGTAATTGTCAATTTGCAAGCAATTCGACTTACCAGGGCCCATTCCTGCCACTGCATCTCCCCCTGTTCCATCTGCTACTGCAACAGTCAAACTTGAGTAGGCCTTCCTAGTCCACTGGTGGATGCTGTGACTTTAAAAAAAAAACATATACAGTATTTAAATGCCAGTTCCCATTCTTAATTTTTAAAATGAAAAAAATGCAACCACTATTATTACAGTTTGGTTAGCACTTTAGTATCTTCTGTCAAAAATATCACTCTGGGCATTTTGTTGCAATGTTAGAAAAGCCAGGTAATAAGCCAAACAAAAGCTTCAAGTAATAGAGGGGCAGGCAAGTTAACCAAAAGCTTCACGTAACGAGGGGCAGAGCTATAGTCTATGACTGACGATGACTCAGAATCATTGAAGGGCAAACAAAGGGGTGGAATACAAACTGGTCAATGAAAGACAGAAAAAAAAGTTAATGCAGGAATAACAGGGGGAAACGCCCAGAACAACGAGTCCGAAGCAACACTGTTGTTTACATCGCAAGTGGAACAACGATTGCTGGAATAATGCATCGCTTTTTCTCTGCCTTAACCAGGCATGTGCTGAACAACACACATGCGTGGCTGAGGCAGGGAAAAAGGGAGAGTGCATCGGGAGGGGACGTGGTCAGTTAAGTGGGGCTGAGGCAGGGTTAGGAAGTTGGGCCATTTATTTTAAGGGGCGGGGTTGGATGTTCAGGGTAGTTATATTTTTAGGGTGGGTGGAGGGGTCGGTGTAGTAGTGTTTTTAAGATGGATGGTGGGGCTTTGGTTACTTGTGTTTTTAGGGAGGATGGGGGTGTGGTAGTAGTGATTTTAGGGCGGGTTTTGGGGGGTTGGGGTACCTGTGTTTTTAGGGCAGGTGAGGGGTGGGGTAGTAATGCTTTTGGCGTGGGTGGGGGTTAGGATAGTTGTGTTTTTAGGGCAGGTGGGCTGTGTAGTAGTGTTTTTAGGGATTGGGTTGGATAGTTATGTATTTAGGGCTGGTGGGGGGTTAGGGTCGTTATGTTTTTATCGTGCATTGGGGGATCGTGGTAGGAGGTTTAGGGTGGGTGGGGGTGGAGTATTTGTGTTTTTAAGGCGGGGTCGGGTAGTCATGTTTTTAGGGTGGGTTGTGCCATTTTGTTTCTTAGGGCTGGGGTAGTTATGTTTTAGGGTGCGTGGTGGAAGGTCGGGATAGTAATGTTTTTGGGCAGTGGTGGGGGTTAGGGTAGTTATGTTTTTAGGGTAGGTGGGGGGTCTGGGTAGTACTATTTTTATGGCTGGTGGGGGCAGGGTAGTAGTTTTTTTAGGGCGGGGGTGTGGGGAAGTTGTCCTTTTAGGGTGGGGTCGGGTAGTAATGTTTTTAGGGTGGGTGGGGGGTTTCAGGTAGTTGCGTGTTTAGGGCTGGTGGTGCCATTTTTTTTTAAGGGGCAGGGGTGAGGGTCAGGGTATTTATGTTTTTAGGGTGGGTGGTGGGGGGTGAGGGTAGTTCTGTTTTTAGGGTAGGTGATGGGGTCATGATAGTTATGATTTTTAGGGTGGGTGGTGGGGAGTCAGGGTAGTTATGTTTTTTAGGGTGGGTGGGGGATCGGGGTAGTTATGTTTTTAGGACAGGCAGGGGTCTGGGTACTTGTGTTTTTAGGGCAGGTAGTGGGGTTGTGGTATGTACGTTTTTAGGGTGGGTGGGGTGGTCGGAGTAGGTATTTTTTAGGGTGGGTGTGGGTGTCACTGTACTTGTGTTTTTAGGTCAGGTGGCTGGGTCGGGTTACTCATGTTTTTAGGGCAGGTGGGGGGATCAGAGTACTTGTGTTTTTAGGGTAGGTGGGGGAGTCGGGGTAGATGTGTTTTTAGGGTGTGGGTTGGGTAGTTATGTTAGGGTGGGTAGGAGGTGGCATGCAAATACCACAAATGCCGTTCCACACATGCCTTTACTAGGCATGCTTTTACAATGAAAATCATTATAAAGACATGTGTGGTAAAGGCATGCGTGGAAACAACACAGTAGTTGTTCCGATCGCGTTGTTCAGGCATGCGTGGTTCTCGCACTAGTTGTTCCATCATGCATTCATAACAGAAATTAATTAAACAAAACTTGGATAGGGGAGTTGGAAAAAAGGGAGATAGTATAGAAAAAGTAAACAAGGCAAACTGAAAAGTACTATAAAAATGGGGAGAGGTAAAAGTTAGGGAAATAATAATAAAAATATTAAATAATGGGAATTACTGGGATAAGCAGAGGCATCGGCATCAGTGCTGCTGGTCGGCGCCTTCCTAGCTCATGCTGGACCCGCCGGTGCAGTGCCCTTCTTCTTGCCTTTGGGTGCTGATGTAAGATTAGAAAGAATATAAAAAAAATACATTAGGGATACCGTTAATCTCCATACAATTATTATATAACAGGCAAATGCCATGACATTGTACTTAAATCAGATCGCCTATGGTACTATACAAGTATGATCAACTGTAATTGAGTTGGCTATACCCCTAAAATCCCTATTCCAAATTTTCTTAGAAAAATCTACATTTAGAACTAATGCATTGCAATGAATGATCTTTCATTCTATTCTCATTTCTCAAGGTCCTTGATGGGTAACCCTTTTTTGTAATGCGTGCATCCTCGCTTCAATGTGAAATTGCTAGCGACTGAGAATGTAAACTCACTGATATCACTAATTCACTAATTCACTATGGAGGACAGAGGAGTCTGCATTGCAATGGCTTCCTAAATATGCAGCCAAAGCGAGTCCCTACTTGAGTATGAAAATCAATGATGTAGCACCAAGCACCTGGCTTGCTCTAGTTGGATCACATAATAAATAATAATCTAACGTAAACTAAATGTAACTTACCTCTGACTGGAAGCCTCATGCTATTTGGAAAAAAAAGTTAGCATTGTAGAACACAATCACAATAAAAATATAATACTCATCAAGCCCTGGGATTTCCACGTCTAGCGGGTCAAGCAGGTCCTGCTTGTGGTTGATGATGTCCGCCCAGCGGTGCTTCAACTGCTGGGTGGTGTGCTGGCCCTGGGTGATGGCCCTGACCAACCCGGCGCAACCTACTCCAGTGCTGCCGACGCTCCCGCAGGGGGGACCCACCTTCAGGCCTGCCACCTGCTGCCAGCATGGAAGATAGGTGGAGCTTCACAGAAAAAACAAGTGCTGCCACCTCCTCCTCGCTGAAGATCAGGAAAGTCTGCCCCACCTTGACACCAGCGCAGCCCAAAAAGCAGGGGGCTGCTGTTGCCCTCCTGCTGCTCTGCAATGGTGCTGGGTGGGTAGGGTAGGAGAAACAGGAGGAAAAGGAAGAAATGATGGAAAAATAAACAAAAATACAAAAAGTCACAAAAAATAGAAAAAAAAATTAAGCAACCTAAAAATAATGAGACACAAAAAGAAAAGATCATACATTAAATTAAAAAATAGGGGTAGATGAAGTATGGAGAAGAGGATTGTAAAGATGTAGGGCCGATCGAAGTAGAAGTCTCAGCACCATAAACAGAGTGAAAAACAAGATGGCTGTGCCCTTGCGAAATGCTTCATGCCATTTGCGCAAGTCTTGGAGCGCGAGTATGCACTTGCGTTGCATGTGACATCAAACGCAACGGGATTGGGTGCAATGGAGAACTCCACCTGGCAGCTTAACTTCTTGTAGTATGGTGGAGTATTTTTGACACTTTATGGAGTTCTGCATGACTCACACTCCACCCAGGCCTAGTCTCCATGAGGGGAATTGAAGATGCAACACACCAAAGAATTGCGATAGCTTCCTTATAAAGACTGGAATTATTCAGAAGGGAAAAAGGCCTAATAAACCTCCTTTGAAAGATGTATATTCCAATATGGAATATCTGCCCTTCTTTGTTAAAAAGGGTATGAAATATAGTGACAGAGAAAGAGAGGAGTGTGGTTGGCAGGAAATCCATCGGAAAGCACCATCGGAAAGAACCAACAAGGTTGGGGGCAGCCTCCACCTTCCCCTCCGCCCATCAACAAATGCACCAAGAACCACTTTACACAAGAAACTTCACTTTGGCAAAGCCTCACTGCAACTAGCAAACTGGATCATGGCAATGGGCAGAAGGACACAAGAGGTGACTATATGGAGAGCCAAGGCATGGGCACTTTTGATACTGTATCCTGTATAATCCTTGCAGCAAATGCTTTGGGCCATAAGGGATGAACAGTAATTGTCAGGATTATGATACATGCTGAAGCCCTCATATCGAATTGAATGATGTATTTAGGAGTCACTGCAGCCATGGTAAAGCTTGTGAATGATGTTGGGCATCTGGCAAAATCTTTGTTTGGGCTTGTTGAATAAACCAGGAATTGCTGCAGACCTGGTACAATCATGAGTGTGCTATTGAGTGGTTAGTGAGACCAGAACCTGACAAATAACCTCCCCAAGATAAAGCAGTGGACTCAGGCCCTCATTAGGAGTTTGGCAGTCTTTAGACTGCCAGACTCACGGTGGCAGTCAGAGCAGTGCTCCTGGTGGTAAAACTTTCAAATTACGACCCTGAGGTCGGACCGTCAGGGTACCACTGGCACCACTAGGAACAAGGTTCCCAATGGGCAGGCAGCGGTCGAAGTCATGCTCAGCCACGGCGGTGCTTAAAACAGCTGTGCTGTGCTGATTACCACCTCGCTTTCCACCAGCCCTTTCATTGTAGGGACCCTGCCCTGTAAAATCTGGCAGAAAGTCAATGCTGGTGGTCAGAGGGGACAACTGCACTGCCCATGACCATGTTGTTGGCCGTGCAGGGGCCCCCTGCCCAGCACCCTCAGAATGTACAGTCTGAGGGTGCTGGGGGCACCCTCTGCGTGACAGCATTGGCCTTGGCTCCATGCGAAGCCGAGGCCAATGCTGCTGCACAGTTTCCACTCAGCTGCTCAGCTGACCAGCAGAAACCTCAGGTTTTTAGGTTTCTGCTGGTCAGCCCAGTGGAAACCTTGTAATTGGCCTTGGGGGGAGACTGCCAGATCAGCATGGTATCCTCTCACAGGGCTGACAGGCCAAAGGTCAGCCCGCCAACCTCATGATGAGGCCCTTAGTACAGTACTATTACTGATTGTGGAAAAATAATTTAAACTTAAGATGATATGTTATTGAAATGTACCAGTTATACAACAGGCTTTTGCATCCACCTTTGGTATGGCAAGACACTTCTGTATTACACAACGGCAGCAGATCCATGCATCTATGTGGATTGCACGGATGCACAATTAGTGAATTTTCCCTTAGTGCACCGCTTGGCAGCGGTTACAAGATTCCAACTCATCCCCCAGTCTTCACTCAGATGGGAAAATCACCCATGGCACCAGCTGGCAGGGTGTGGGTCCCTGCCCTCTCCTTTAAGTCCTGTCGGGCTCTTTGCAATCAAAGCTAGTACAGTGCCTTCCAACACGGTCTTTCAGTGCTACCGCTACCAAATATAGGCACACATTTATCCATGACTGTGAATACAGCATTTTGTTTTTCATAATTTTACTTAATATGCCACACTTAAAGGAAAGCCTGCATCCATTGTAAATGATACAGATGTCCTTGCGTGACACAGCAAATCCCTTTGAAAAACAATAGAAAACAATCTGGTGTAGATGGACTTCTCAGAGATGAAGAAAGAGTCACTTACCCACATTTGGAGCCATAACAGTGAGGTAGCTTTGGTCTCTTAAGGAGATGAAACGTGGCAAAATTTGTTTGATTAAATGTCCTTACATTCCCTGAAGAGGAAGAACAAAGACAAAAAACAGGAGTAAAAATTCAAACATAACGCACCGTTGCTCTGCAGGGTTTTTACATGGTTTAACACTGCTGATATAAAAAGGCTTTAGTCAGACAACAAATAAATCATGCAGTGGTATTTTAATCAGAAACTTCACACAGGCAGCATCACATTTTGGAACCATCTGAACCACATTGTAAATAAATAACATTGATTCAAAATTTGCAAAAGGATTAAGCAATTCAACTAATTTCAAACTACCCAATACATTAAAGGAAATGTTAGGTTTGCTTAGGTACAAAAGGGTTGATTGGGCCGGTGCGATACATACAAAAGCATTTCTGTGGTCAGAAGCAGCCCAATTCTGACTGAAAAAAATATTTTGGATAAGTACAAAACACAAATAGTGATTTGGTAACATGTTGTCAAATCACAATTTGTGTTTAGCAATTCGGAATTTGAAAGGGCGTGTTTAGGGCGTCCCTTCCATATACCGAATTGCAGTGCTTATTTTTTACAGACATCACAAGGGCGGTGGTAACCACTCACAAATGGGAAGGGGTCCTCAGGAGACCGCTTCCCATTTATGAATGTTGAAACATATTTTTTAAGAGCACGCAGTGGTCCTTCCATGCTTCAAAAATGAATCATAAACGTTTAATTTTATTTCTTCAAATCTACATTTTTTTCATTTAATGGAAATAGGCTGCATTTAAAAAAAAGTTTTTTAAAAGTCAATCAGAGATATGGGGTCTGCTGACCCCAGTAGACCACCATTCCTGTGATGGCTCATGTCCTAATTGGTTGCAAAATTGCAACCTATCTCATTAATATTCATGAAGAAGGTCCATTGATGACCCCTTTAGGAATTGCTATCTTAAGTTTGTAAGTTTTCTGACATTAGGAATTGCAGTTCCCTAATTGCGATCAAGTAAAAAATCTCAATTAGAAAATTGCAATTCCTACTTTTTGTACATATGTCCGCTCACTTTTTTAAAAGTGCACCTACGTTTGAAACCGTTTCTTGGGGCCACATGTACAAAAAAAGCTTTTTGTCTATATGGCCCCTTGTTCTTCAAAACTGGTCTAAAGACTGACTTTGGAAATTGGATACTATAGTTTTTATCCAGCATTGGCACTTGGAGAAAAAACATGTGATTCTCTGCTAATCATTTAATTTCACTCTGCTAAAAATAATATATACAATATGAAACACAATTACATATGACAGGCCAATGTAGCAATCCCACATAAGAATACAATTGCCAATCATCTGCCAACCCCCAAATTCCGGCAGATGTTCAGCACTCTTCCGCTCTAAGGATAGGTTTGCACTGTATAACAATATAATACATGGGATCCTGCAATCCCTGGATAACAACCAGTCTCTAATGGCTAGAAGTACGTACATTTGATTCTCTCAAAGAGAATGCAATTTGTGCACTGACTTTTAGAGAATCCATCTTATATACTGACCTATGTACTAATACTAATAGGTTTATTCACAAAGTACCTAATGGCAGTGGGTCGCAATTTGACCTACTTAATGAATATTAATAAGGTAGGTTGCAAATTGCAGCCCAATATAATTCACAGCCATCACAAGGATGGTTGCCTTCTGAGGTCTGCAGCCCATGTTGCCTGTAATTGCTTTTAAATAAAGCACTGTTTTAATGCAACTACTTTTTGGGATGTTTAATTTTGCACTAGAATCTACTTTTATTCTTCGTAATTGCAAAAAAGCTATCTCTTTCACATGAAAGAACAACACACCGTAAGTGTGTTGTGGGATGGTGATGGTATGACCATGTACTATGAGGAATAAAGGGCAGATTGACAAGAAAGTGTCACATCAGCTGTGATTCTCCACTTTTCTTGTGCCACCTTGCGCCCACCCTGTCAACACCATGTGTGCACCATATTTACAATACAATAGGACAATAGGACAATAGCGTCAACATTTATGATGCTATTATGGTACTGTCCAGGATTAGTGCCATGAATTGTGGTGCTAATCCTGCAAAGTAAAGGGAGGCCCATTTAAAGTAAGCAGGCATTAAAAATGGTTCTAAAAATGGCGCAGTGAAATGTTGTTAATTTCACTGTATCATTTTTACGGGCCTCCCTGTTGGGGAATGCCCCCTTTGCATACATTATGCCTGGTGCAAACATTGCACCACTTTGTAAATATGGTGAACGAGAATGGCCTCCTTAACGCCACATTAACGTAAAAAAATTACGCTAGTGTGGCACTAAGAGGTGCTAAGGCCTTGTAAAGCTGACCCAAAATGGCTCTTGCTGTACAGTATAAGGATATTGCAAGTCACCCTGGAGTTCCATGACCTCATAAAGGAATTCAGCTTTTTGGATCCTTTCTTTATATAGTCTGGGAATTCCTCATTGGCTTTAATTCAGTCTCAGGACCGATGGCTTTGATTTTAACAAAGGTTACAGCAAGAAATTTGAAGGTCAGTCTGCAGAATAGGTCTCTAGAGCAGTATTCCCACAGTGTTGATAGAGAAGTGACTATACAAGCCTGCCAATCAAGCGCAGCTCCTCCACTATTGCGGAGGTGCATCGCACCCCCCACTGCCAGCAGCAGCTGCAAACCTTTAACAATAAAACAACAATAAACTGTGTTTATTACTGTTTTATTGTTAAAGGGCTGGACCACTGGGAGCAACAGGGACTGAGGGGGAGTTCACAGCACTCCTCTCAGTACGCATGTCTGTTTGGCCAGCTGTCTCTTGCTGGCCAACCACACATGTGCACTGGGGTCTCTCCAACCCGGCACTTTGTTGCCAGGTTGGAGAGAGCAAGCAGGGTCTCCAAGTCTGCCTCAGAGCGCCAAACCAGGGTGCTCCAGACATTCTGAATGCACCTTTCATGTTACCAGCATCATGAGAGCAGCGTTCGGATTGGCTGCAGGGCAGGTTTTGAGCCTGTGTCTGCAGTGGAGGCTGAAGAGCGGCATGCCGGCAGCGGGGAATCAGGTGTTTTTCTTTTCTTTTTGCCAAACCTCACCCCGCATCACTGCACCCCTTTTCCACGCTGCAAGCCTCTCCTGCTGCAAATGTATATTTTTCCCGGCTGCTACACCTAAAGACTATGGGTCTGTTGCCCTCCATATTAGGAGTCATTGGAGAACTTCTGCCCATTTATGGGTGGAAGTCCGACTCCCGAAGAGGTGTTTGCAGTGCCAGCACCAGCACCCCAGCAAGACTCTGCCTGCCGTATTACAAGCTTTAATACAGCATGGCAGAGCCTCCTGGCGTGGTGGTGCTGGCGGTGCAAAGCCACCAAGACCCATCCCCTCCCAGATGACCACCTCGACGGAGAAGGGAAGTGGTCGTCCGAAAGGGGTGGGAAGGGTGTCTATGTGTGTTGGTGCGTGCGTGTGTATTTGGAGGGGGGTGAAGTGTGAGTGCGTGTATGCAGAGGGGGTGGTGAATGCATGCGTGTATGCGATTGAATGTGAATAAGTGCATGTATGTGCATGTGTATGGGGGTGTCTGAGTACGTATGTGTGAGCGAGTGGGGGTGTGTCTGCATGTGTGCGAGCGAGTGGGGGGGTGTTCCTGCATGTTTGTGAGTGAGTGGGGGTGTGTGGCTGCATGTATGAGATTGAGTGGGGGTGTGTGGCTGCATGTTTGTGAGCCAGTGGGGGTGTTTGGCTGCATGTATGAGATTGAGCGGGGGTGTGGCAGCATGTATGAAAGTGAGTGGGGGTGTCTGTCTGAATGTATGCATATGCCGAGGGGTGTGTATGTGAATGCATGCGTGCTTGAAGGGGTGGAGGGGTGTTTGTAAGTGTGTGGATGGATGGGGGTGCCTGCATGTGTGTGGACATGTGGCAGTGTGTGTGCCGGTGACAGGAATGGGGATTCCTGTCGCTGGGTGCGTGACCACCAGGGTTTTCATGGTGAGGTGACCGCCACGGAAAGCTTGGCAGTCTGCTGCCCTGTAATCTGGCTGGCAGGCTGAGGCCTGCCACCGGGTTGGAGGTGCTAACCGCCGGCTGCATTGGTGCGACCGCACTGGCGGGCCAGGTGGCGTAGTGGAGGTTTGGCTTCTGCCAAACCCACAACTTGTGATGTGGGGATCTTTACCACCGGGTCCACACCGTTAAGACTGCCACGGCGATACAGACAGACTGTTGAGCACCAGCTTCGTAATGAGGGCCTATATTTGGTGAACTATTACCTACTCTGAAAATCCGCGAGGAGCTTAAAATTGCACCATTTAAATGAATGGTAGAGCAACAAAAACAGTGAAACAGACATTATTGCTGCAATGCTGCCGCCAAATAGCAAGGTACTGAGTGGTTTATTTTACTTCAGTTGTGTATTTAAGGCGCTCATAAAATTTGCAGGAATGTCAAACAAAAGGCCCTAACACGTACACGCACACCGATAGGGTTGGCCAAAAATGATCTCCATGTTTCAATGTGTGCTTTCAGCACAAGGTAGGCCAAAACAGGTGTTTCTGTTATTCTATTGAACGGCACCTGGGGACCTCCTTGCAGCATAACTAAAAGCATTGGCGCGTTACTGGTTTCAGGGTCGATTCTTATGTGTTCCCAAAGGTTGGGTTCTATTCTGCAGAGAATACAAAATGGTAAT
This sequence comes from Pleurodeles waltl, assembly GCF_031143425.1. Lineage (NCBI taxonomy): Eukaryota > Metazoa > Chordata > Amphibia > Caudata > Salamandridae > Pleurodeles > Pleurodeles waltl. The sequence continues at coordinate 824,293,041 of NC_090442.1, read as the reverse complement.
AAGAGCTTTCGGTAACACAGGAGTTCATTTACTTATGTTCTCCCTCACATTAAAGTGATTTAACCAGGCACACATGCATTAATTAAACAGGTCTTTATTCTGTGGGCAGTTCCATGAGCAAGTGATATTAAACAAACTAGCGTTTATAATCTCAAAGTCATGTTAAAAGTACTGAATGTGCATTTTAGACTGGCACTATTACATGTCCATGGTGGTAAATTAAGGCAGTGCTTGGTACAAACACCTGTTACCACCATATTATGAAAGCAAGTTTGTGGTGGCAGTAATGTGTGACAATAATATTTGTGATTATTGTTGTGTCATCATATTGGGGCATGTTACATTGTTTTCGTGCTGTTTGTTTTGCGCTCCTTTATCGCGTTGTTTCTGGGTTGATTGTGTAGCACCGTTTGTACTGCTTGGTTCTGTAGTATTATTTTGCTTTATTTAATCTGATGCTGTTGGTTTCTGTTATTTGCTTTATCGATGGCAAGCGATGCTGCTACACTTACAGATACAAGTAACAAATTATTTTAAAGTTCTCGTGACAGATAATCATTTACTTCTGTCTAGGGTAGTGAAATACCATGCTCTAGTTCTGGAAGTAGGTACATCAGTCGAGCAAAAACTGTGGCAGTTTTAAGTTAACATTATCAGTGCTCACCTTAGATAATATGGCTTTAAGCTTTATAAATGTGTTCCAGAGTTTCAGTTAAATAAAAAGTATAGGAGGATCATTTTGATTGTGCAGAATTGGCTAAATATTCCCTTGGTAATCTAAAGAAGCTACTTGACCACACACATATACTCAGGATACCACAGACCTACCATGCCATCTGTCTGTCCAGGTCATAACAAGTGTTAGGCCTGGCATCCTTGGTGTGGTTCCCCCTGACTTTTTTGCCCTCTGTCCTCCTTTTTGTTGACTTCGCTTTTTCTGGCTTTAGGATTCTGGGCACTTTACCACTGCTGCCCAGTGCTAAAGTGCTTATGCTCTTTCTCTAAAACATGGTAACATTGATTTATTCACAATTGGCATATTACATTTACTTATCAGTCCCTAGTAATGTGAACTACATGGGCTCAGGGCATGTAAATTAAATGCTACTGGTTGACCTGCAGCACAGATTATGCCACCCACTTCAGTAGCTCTTCAAACATGGCTCAGCCCTGCCATTGCAGAGCCTGTGTGTGCAGTGTTAAACTGCCATGTCGTTGTGGCAAGTTAACCCTTTTGCCAGGCCCAAACATACATTTTTAATGTATATAAGTCACCCCTAAGGTCGAACCTCAACAGCCTCAGGGGCAAGGTGCAGTGTATTTAAAAAGTTGGACATGTACTTTTAAGTTTTACATGTCAAAGTAGTGAAAAACTCTTGCATTTGTTTTTCACTTCTGCAAGGTCTATCTTCTCCAGGGGTTAACATTGGGATTGCCTTATTAAATTTTATAAGTGTAATTTCCAATTGTGACCAGATAGATATTTGGGTTTAGTGTCTCTGGACTCACAATGTAAAATCACAACTTATGGTGAAGTTGGATTTTAAGTGGCAAGTCTGAAAATGGCACTTTTAGAAAGTTGGCATTTTCTTACTTTAACCATTCTGTGCCACTGCCTGTCTCTGAATACTTGTCTGGGTAGGTGACTGCTTGGATCTTGTGAATTCCCTCCAGACAGCCACACACACAAAGAGAGTATAGGTGTGCCTGATAGGCCATCCACATCCTGATGGGTCATTAACATCTTGATGGGTCATCCTGGGCAGGAAGGGAGGGAGGAGCAGACACACCTGAGAAGGCTGGGTCCTGATTCCTCACAAAGGTCTGCATAACCCCTGTACTGCATCTGGAGTCAGCGAATGAAGGTCAGGGACTTTGTACACCAAAGTGTCTCCAAGCGCTTGTTGGCATACCTTCTGTTCTGAGGTCTTAGGGACATAAAATACTTTACTCTACTCTGCCACAGCTTCTGTACTCTACCAGCTGTGATGCCTCTCCTTCCAAGTGGTGCCAATCCAGACCTGGGCACTTTGGAAGCTGTCACTGCGCTGGTTGGAACTGCCTCATCTTTCCTCGATGCCAATGCATCACTGCTGCTACTGAGGATGAGGACTTAGCATTGCCGATTGTGCAGCTAGGAATCGACACATCACTATAAGCCCCGGGCTCATCATCTTCACATCATCAGCTGCGTGGCTTGATGATGACACATCGCCTTCATCACAAAGGGTTTGGCACTAGATGGTCAATGATTTTGTAGCTCGATGACGACGCATCCCATTACTGCACAGATCAAAACCGATGTATCACTTTTGCATCATCTTCTCTGCTCCCCACATCAGAGCTTCGACATTACCGCAACCTGCACACAAGGTACTGTTTCAGTGGGAAAAGATTGGTCCCAGTAGCCTGTCCGTGCTCCATCACAGTTAGCCTGAACTTTGGATTTACTCCTTCGTGCGTTACCAGCTACCCACGGTTTGCGCTTTAAGCTTTTAAGCACTACAATTTCAGATACTCTTTAAATAAAAATGTATATATTGACTCCTACTCATTTCGTTTTTAAAATGTTGGACTTGCTTTGTACATTAAATAAAGATGTATGTTTCTAACTTGGAGTGGAATATTTTTGTGTGGACGTTTCATTGCTTTACCGTCTTAAATATTGCACAAATACTTTGTACATTGCCTTCTAAGGTGAGCCTGTCTATTCTGTGCCAAGCTACCAGTGGCTAAGCACAGCTTAATTTAGGGTGCCTATCTGACTTACCCTGACTAGTATTGTGGTCACTACTTGGACAGGGTGGATGCCTCTGCCAACTAGAGATCCAGTTTATAACAACAGATATTTGTGAACAATCTTACCTTTAATCTATCTTTATCATGAAGTTTCATAACTTTATAATATGCCTAATGCATCTCAGCAAACATCTGTTTAAATAATCAATTAAATTATTTAAAATCCAGAAGCTCATTATTTTGCTTATGAAAAATAGTGTCTGACTAACAGTTCAGTGAAGATGGTACTTTGTTGGAATGGTGAAAAAGTACAAGCCTCTCTGCCAAACTTTCGGTCCACCTGTCTAATTTAGAGGTGAATGGACTTATAGGTTTACTGATGAAGTGAAACCTTCCAACACCTTTCTGAGGGTGTAGGGGCTATTAGAAGTAAGGCATTCGACTGTCCACTCTGTTTAGAATGGTAGGCCATATTTTTTTTTTAGTTGTCTGTCATTGCCAACTATATCCTAGAGGGGGTAAGAGACAGTAATAAAGAAAATTACAGGTATACCATGGGAGAAAAAATGCATGGTGTGGGGATCATTAATTTTTTTATTTGTTAAAAAGAAATTCGTGTTTGTGGAGTTTGTCTTTGTTCTCCTTAGTTCAGGGATATTTCATTGTGTTTCCTAAATGTAAAGTGAAATTTGAGAATAAAAAGAGAATACAAGTGAAATGAGTGCCTCTTCAGGCAATATATGTAGACTTAAGCAGTAATGTGAATGGTTAGGGTGATATGAAAATGCCATTTTTGCCATTACAATCTTCAGAGGTATGAGTTACGCAACACAGCGGCAAAATGGGTGGATTTCTAAATTAAATGGAAATACTATGCCAGAAGTGTTAACCTTCTACTTCTTGTGCAGACAAATAAATGGGTGTCTGTTGATTCACAAATGCAATTTTTCATTTAATTGTTTTAGCTGTGTTATAACAGTTCTGAACACTGCCCCATTATTTAGCTCGTATTGAAATGTGCCATGGGTAGTCAGCTATGCCTGTATTTGAAGGAATATCCAAAGACATACAACTTTCACTCGGTTCAATGAAACAAAGTAATCACACAGTAAAGGAACATGAATACAAATGCGTACCCCTTCTACATACCAGGCCAGATTCACAAAGGTAAACTTACACTTCAGTGTAAGTTTACTCTTCTTCAGTGTTCACAAAAAAAGGATTTAATAGTAACTTTATGACTGCAGATAATTCACAGTCAGTGCAGAGAACTCCATACATTAAAGGATAGCCATTTCCTATCTTTTATGTGTGGAGTTTTTCTCCTTGACAGCTGAGTCTCCCCAGTTATAAAGTTACTATTAAATTCTTATTCTTAAATTCTTTGATTATGAATATTGAAAAAGAGTAAATTTACACAAAAGCATACATTTACCTTTGTGAATTGAACCTACATTGTAAAGAACAGATAGGCATTCTAGGTCAAGGTGCAGTGCAGGTGCTTAGTGGTAGAATGAAAAGTGCGCAGTACCAAGGGACATATTTACAAGAAACTGGCTCATTGGCTCCGATGCAACAGTTTCCTTGCGTCGAACTGCGCCCCCCTAACAACAACATGGTTGCGCTGTATTTATAATACAGTGCACATTGGTACAGATGGCACAATAGTGTCAGAATTGTTGATGCTATTGTTGTGCTTTGCAGGACTAGAGCCAAAAACATTGATGCTAGCCCAGTAAAACTTGGGGAGGCTCATGGTAAATAGCCTAGCATCAATTTAACGTCTGCCCTGTGCAGGCATTAAAAAATGATGCTAGAATTGCACAGAGAAATCTTGTAAATTTCACTGCACCATTTTTTAGGCCTCCCTGTGGAGTGACGCCCCCCTTTGCATACATTATACTGGCACAGGTACAATGTGGTCCAAGGGTTTAGAATGTGGCACAATGCCAGTAATGCACCACTTTGAAAATATGACACATGGCGAGGGCCTATTTAGCACCGCGGTAGCATAAAAAAAAAGGTACTACAGCGGCATTACGGGACGCAAGGGGGTTGTAAATATGCCCCAAGTCTCTTTTGTGTTCATTTTTCCCCCACTGTGTGATTACTTTGTTTCATTGAATCCGAGGGAACCATGTTTGTCTTTACATATTAAGTTACCCTGGTTCCTAGGAATTCCATGCTGCTCCTAGACTTTATTTGTATTCAATGGAAGAATTACTAAGTTTTAGAACTATCAGCCTTAGGGTGGTCTACCCTCAAACGTTTTGCCCTACTCCTCTATTCTTGATAATCATGTTTCTGTTGGTCTTAGGACTTTGTGCACTTTATCACTGCTAACCATTGCTAAAGTGTGTGTGTGCTCACTCACTAAAAACATGGTAATATTGGTATAAACCCAATTAGCCCATTTAATTTACTTGTAAGTTGATAGTAGTACGCAAACAGTTTTTCTCATGGGCGTGTAGGCCCCAGTTAGCCACACCTTTAGAATGGGGTATTAAACTCCTCACAGTTGAGGGAAGAGTTAGACATCTTGTGAGTGGGCAGAATAATGCACTCTGGGATTGTTAAGTTCCACATATTTCTGGAAAGTCATTACCAGGAGGGACGAGGCCTGGTAGCCCATTGGCTAACAACCGTATGCCCCCCTCAGGGCACTTTCCTGGGATAACTCTGGAACCCTTGGCACCCTACACCTCAGATCACATGGGAGCTGGATCAAGGACCAAAGAAAGACTGAGCTGCTGATCCTGAACTGCTGTAAAAGAGGCTGCACCATCTCCCAGACTCCATCTGCTGTATCTTAGGCTAGTGAATTTGCGACTGTGCCTGTTGCTTCTGGCTCGGGGAAAAGTTGTTGCCCAGGCCCAAACTAAAACAGTGACTCCAAGGGTCAGTTGACTGCCCCCCCCAAACAGCACCTGGGACATTGAAGCTCAAGAAACCCAAACCGGCAAGTTGGTATCCAATTCAGAGGAATCACCACTGAGTGCTGTTGGGTGCCCCAAGAGACCGATCCTCAATGGCCAAAAGTTGTAAAGACTCAGTCGGACCTGAGAGTGTCTTTACAGTCCAGATTGGTCAATTAGCCTCCACCAAAGTATTTTGCTCTGATCCTTCTGTTTGGAGACCTGCAGCTCAGCAGCAGATGGCCTTCTACTGTCTCGAAGGACTGAGGAATTGCCACAAAGGCATTCCTGTCAACCGCACAGCAATCAGACCATCTCTGAGCATCTTTTCATCTTGTATCCCTAGCATCAGGACCATTCCATTAAAGTCTATGGAGGTTGTGCTGTAAAGTTTGGAACTGGACTGGATGATGCTCTAGTGGCCAGACACCTGCCCATGTCTACCCCATAGGCCCCCCAGATGGCCACCCTGTCAGATTTGGTCTTCCAACCTGGGCCAGAGTATTCAAACTAACATTTACAAACTTTTGAAAAGTTTACAACTTTTTGATAGAGCAAAGGTTGTTTGCGGTTTAATAAAAAATTTAAACATCTCTTAAAAATTAATATCTGTGGAACACTCCCATGGATTTTGCTCATCTTGGACTCTATAAAGTCATGCTTCTATAATATATTTTTATACATTTGTGTCATGTTTCTTTCATGTTGACTTCTACACCTTGAACTGCATCAGTGCTTGTCTTGTGCTCTGACACAAGACACAGGCGTTCCCAAACATGAGCCCACAACTCTGCTGCTCCTTCCTGCTCGGTGCTGATGCTCGGAAGCTCGTAGCAACAGTGGACAGTCCCCACGTCAATGGTGCGACGCTCGAGAAGTGCACCAAAGATGTCAGAGAATGGACAGAGGGCAGAGACTGTGGCTGCGGTTGAGAACAAAAATGATTGGGGTTGCATGCAGTAAGAGTTGCTGGAATTGTGCAGGAGTATTGGATTGTTGGAGGGGGTGTCAGGCTCCCTCCCGTTCTCCCCACTAGCTCTGCAACTGGCCTCCTGGCTTCCTGCCACCCACCAAGCTTCTGGAATTAGTTTGCAGAGTACTTTGCTGCTGTTCCTTCAATGTTTACTTTCAGCTGCTGTCTTCAGAAGCCTGAGCCCGGGATGTTACAAGACCATTTTTTGTCTTCTGGAAAGACCACAGTGACATGTGACCTGAGTAGCTTTTTGAAGCGCAGGGGTTGCCAGTCATTGGAAGGAAGTGGCCATCACAAAGGCAGGCAGGCTTATTAGGTTGAAAGTTTTATATGTCAGTACATCTTTATGGTACCAACAGTGGTTGACTAATCAATTGCAAGTTTGTTTGACCTTCTACATGGTTATCCTGACTGAATGTTTAACTGGCCTTTTGGCTTCTTGGCTCATCTTATTTATCAGCTGCCTCCTGTTGGCTCATCATATTTATCAACTGCCTCCTGTGCCTTTCTTCTCTACTATGTGTGGCTGGCTGCTGGCATTGAACCACTGCCTCATTTACACTGTTGGGCAGCCAGCTTAGTTCTTCCTCTGGGCTGTGGACCCCTCTTGGTTTTATGAAATCCAGGGGGGTGAAACTGTAGGTGTGCTGTGCCCCTCCCTGGTTGCATATTTTTCTCGACCTGACGTAGGGGAGTTGTGGTGGTGCCCATAATTGACAAGGTTACGTGTTGGCAAGGGTATTTTGTTGCATTAGAGTCAGGGAGTCCGGATCCTCCGGGTTTGTGCCTAATCCCAATTTGTCCACCTCTGGGCAGCTCCAAACTCTAATAGCCATTATAGCACAGAGTTAAAGAATGGCCAAGTAGGGGATGGGGTTTTAGTTTGGGAACAGCGGGGAAGGAGACCTGTGGAGGCAAAAGTTAAGAACACAAGAACAAGATTATTCACATTGACTTTCATAAGTTTTGTTCATAATATCTATATACTGATAACATGAATGATCAAGAGCTTTCCTATATCATGACCTTATTAGCTCTGGGTACCTGGAAAATAAAGAAGGATTATGCAAACTTTCATATGAGCTTTTTTTAGAATAAAATCTTATGTTCTGAACCTTGAACTGACTCAAGTTATTTCTTGGAATAGAAACTACCTAATAACAGTAATCAATAAACACATTCGTTTTCAGGAATAAACTGCGTTAGACTCATGAATGATGCTGCAAGGCCACACTATGACAGTAATTAATGGACACATTAGTTTTCAGGAATAAACTGCGATAAACTCATGAATGATACTGCAAGGACACACTCTGTCATGACTTTCAAGATTCAATTGCTTAGAAATTGTTATACACTTTAAATATCAAATTGTGCATCAAGATTTCAATGCCTAGAAATTATTGCGCAATTTGCCGATCTGAAACACAAGGGTTAAATGCCAAGAATGAATCACGCACTCTGCCATTGATTCAACCATCAGGATTTAAATGTCAAAATATGATTGCGCACTCTGACGATTTGAGTTGCAAGATTTTAATTGCCAAGAATGAATCGCACACACTGCTGCCGATTCAACCATCAAGGTTCAAATGCCAAGATATGATCGCGCACACTGTCGATCCAAACTGCAAGACTTAAATGCCAAGAATGAATTGTGCACACTGCTGCCGATTCAACGATAAAGGTTGAAGTGCCAAGATACGATCGTGCACACTGCTGATCCGAAATGCTAGAGTTAAATGTCAAGAATGAATCGTGCACACTATTGCTGATTCAACCATCAAGGTTTAAGTGCCAATATACGATCGCGCACACTGCCGATCTGGACTGCATGAGTTAAATGCCAAGAATGAATCATGCACACTGCTACCGATTCAACCATCAAGGTTTAAATGCCAAGATACGATCGCGCACACTTCCGATCCGAACAGCAAGAGTTAAATACCAAGAATGAATCGTGCACACTGATGCCGATTCAACCATCAAGGTTTAAATGCCAAGATACGATCGTGCACCCTGCTGATCCGAACTGCAAGAGTTAAATACCAAGAATGAATCGTGCACACTGTTGTTGATTCAACCATCAAGGTTTAAATGCCAAGACACGATCGCGCACACTGCCGATCCGAACTGCAAGAGCTAAATGCCAAGAATGAATCATGCACACTGTTGCCAATTTAACCATCAAGGTTTAAATGCCAAGATACGATCGCGCACACTGCTGATCTGACCTGCAAGAGTTAAATGCCAAGAAAACCATCGTACACGCGATTTAACCAAAAGGCCCAAAACTCAAGTATTCTTGAAAACGGAGCCAGGCCTAACCCAACCTCCGCCTTACTGCCCTGCTTGAAGATCACTAAGGAAATGAAGACAGGGCCTGGAAATCCTAGGTAGGCCTCCGGAACAGGAGCTCAGGAAAATGCTACTGCTCTGCACCAGGACCTCTGAATAGTGAGCACGTGGAGCTGGACAGGGTCCCTTAAATAGACCCAGGGCCCGCCCACATGCCACAGCAAGCCAGGCTGCAGGAAAGGATTCTAGAAAGGCTCAGAATAGGGACCACTCCCTAACCACACCCTGAAATCCTGCAGCAAAGTCTTGAAAATGAGCAATACATTGCAAACAGCATTAATGATGTTTCAATATGAATCTCTGCAATGCAAAAGGTTAACATACTGCATTAACACGTAATGCATGAATTATTACATTACATAAGGATTGTTTTTTTGCATTACATCGCCCGTAGAGCACGCACTGTCCTGATGTTGACAATTAGTAGCATTATATTTCAGCAGGTTCTTTTGAAAAAGATATGCAAAATGTTCTAAGAACCACTTCAACTCTTTCGGAGAATACCTGCAATAAATCTAAGGTGCAAGGGAAGAGTTTAAATAAAGGTTTTACTCCCAATAGGTTGATAAACAAACTTCAAAGGTGACAATTTATCTTTTATTCAAATGAATACAATAAAGTCATAAACTATCTTAGAAGGAGGAGAGCTAGATGGCTTTTGATACAAAAAAAGGAAAGAAACTTATGGGAGATGGGTCAAAATGAAGGAAACTTTCAAACAGAAAAATTGCAGGTCCTTCTGGAATATTATCATGGAGTGTAGCGGTAGTACATGTAAGCCTAAAAGTAATAACATCTCTAGTGAAGAATGGTGCAGTTATATCTCCTCACTGTAAGTTTCTAATAGCTCAAGGAACTTTTTAATGGATCATAACTTGTCGAACTCCAGTCATAGATATAGGGATGGAGCTAGCCTTCCTTATCCATCTAAGTCAGAAATTAAAAAATACATTCTGGCCGCAAGGTGTATAGTGACAAGAGGGCCTGATCAATTGCATGTTACCGTTATTAAGTTAGAGGCAGACTTATGGGAAATTTATTTGGTTCCTTTGTTTCAATTCTCCTACATATATAGGGAGATACTTAATTCTTGGAGGGGCAGCATCATACTCCCATTGTAGGCCTCAATAACATACCCGGTAACTTTGGACAAAACACATGCCTCGACGCAGCTGGAATAACTCCGGATTAAATACCCGATAGGGACTCTCCTATATGCAGATGTTATTACATTACTGGACTTGACCCCTAAAGGTTTGCAGAAATGTCTTCATTGTCTAACAGCTCATGGGGACAGATGTTACTTAAAAGTATTTTTGTCCACCTGACAAATAAGGCTTTACCACATGCAAACACTCTGAAACACTCGTGTGAAGAGGCCGTATTTACAAGGTGGTGTTAAGCCACAAAAAGTATCTTAACGCCACCTTGTAAATACGGCACAGGGCATTGCACCACCGGAGCATCACGAAAAGTGATGCTCCGCTGGTGCTAGGGTCTCATAAATATGCCCCTAAGTGTATCACTTCAGTGAGGGGAAACTATACTTTGATGTTAAACCTTATTCAAGAACTTGAGCACTTTAGCCTGAAATTGGTAGATTTGCAAAATCTGAGCTATTGCAGCCTTAGAGGCTATCTAAAATCATCCATGAAATTTAGATACATAGAACAGAATAATTGCAACTGCGGGAGACTACAAATGCTGGGGGAAGTAATGAGTACAGGAAGTGTTGCAGCCCCTTAGCCCTATTTAAGGTGGAATTTGGAACATGGCGTCTGCCTCCACATGCTTATGTTTAGATTAAATTGCCTTCCTTTACATTCTGGTATGGATGCATGGTGGCAAATAAATTGGATTGAGGTGTAACAAGGGTGCAGTGCAAACAGTTGATCATGTATTATTTGTTTGCTCTATTCCAAAGCTTGCTAGATGTCATTTTTTAAAACCTCTGTTTTTGAAACATGGTATTAAATCAGCTAGGGCAGCCACTCATTTTCTTTATAACCCTGTCAATGCAATGATGTGCTAAAGAAGTTTATATACATGTGTCAATTTGTGTTGTATGTAGTCTAATCTGCCACCTTAGTACATGTGAATTAAATTCTATAGCTTTAAGTTTGATTTTGTTGATGGTTTACTATTGTGATCTCTTTGTAGATCTAAAAATGTAATAAAATCTCAAATCTTAAAAATCTTGTGGGGCTTTCTTATTTTGTTGTTTGGCACTGTTAAATGCTTTCCACTAAGGCCCTTACTTATGAAAACGGATGTATCACTGCAGCAATGCATCGATGCATCCGAAAAGCTTGTGCTGCAGTGCAACACTATCATTTGACATGCTGCGATGTAGTTATGGTATGCTATACCATGTCATAAGATCCCTTTGACGCAATATTTATGTGATGCAAGTCAGATCTGCATCTTTTTGGACTGCATCATGCATTGGAAAAGCCTAAAAAAACTATGCATTTTAAAAACAAAATGATCTGCAAACAACAAATTCAAGAAATGCAGGGAGCAGCAAGCAGAAGTTGAGAGGGCAATACCCTGAATGTCAGCGAAGATATCCCAACCAGATGTTCAGGGGAAGAGGAGGAGCAATTTCTTAGAGGAGGACAACCAAATATTAATAGCTGAGATGACAAAAAATGAACACCTTCTCTTTGTCACCTCAAATTGCCATTAGGGAAGAAGGAAGACATTTGGCAGACATTTGGATCAACAGTGTTGGCCAAACGAAAGGGACTGTATCTGAGCTGAAAAAAGGTGGCAGAATTACAGGCGCAGGAACAGCGAGAAACTGTCAAAAACAAAAAACCTGAGGGCTGCTATGCAGAGCAAAGGAGGACCAGGCAAACAGGAGGAGTTGGACCCATTGGAGGAACAGATGGGGTAACATTTCCGAACAGAGTTGGTGGCAGGAGTTGCCAGATAGGACAGTGCCAACGTCGAGGACCAGGATGATCTACAGGGTAAGTGTCATCAATTAACAATATGATTAAATGATTTCTGTTGTGTTGTACAGTGCAGCAACACACCTTGATGCGCTACACTGCCCTGTTTCCAAGGGAAAGCGCAGGAATGTCTAACACGTCAACATATACACCACTAAATTGATAGTCGGCTTGCCAAGTGACAATGTGTCCATTCCAATCCACTTCAACCAATTTTCTCATATCCATGCATGATGTGCTGCCCCAGTCCAGGTTGTCCTTTGAATACTGCAACTTGTGGTCCAATGTTTTACACGAGTGCCCAAGACAACAAGCTCCACAATACAAAGGAAAAAACCTGGAAGGGAACAGCACATCATGCAGGGACATGAGAAACCTGCACAACGTGTTACAATACAGGTCTCCTCTATTATGAGGCAAATATGTTTGTCTTGGGGCTATGCAGCCAAAAGTGAAGTGTGAACTAATGGATTGGAATGGGTTTGCCAGCGGATCAACTTTTCACCTGACAGGGGATCCAGGCCTTCAGTATGTGGATAATTGCCAATTAGAATCATGTGAACAGCAATATGTACAGTCACGAGCATTAACCCACAACGTACATAGTTTTCCTGAGGTAATCAGTCCGATCTTTCAGGCGTCGCCTGCCATGTTAGAGTAAACACTACCTATTGTCTTGCACAAATGAATATGCGGGCAATGGTTAATCCAAGCGATCCACACCAGAGGTCCATGACTGTTTGTTAGAAGTACAGATGGTGTGAGACCTTGGTGTAGCCCTGTTGGTGTAGTGCACTGTAGGTGTGCCAGAACACATTTGACTGGTAGTTGAATTGAATAGGGAGCCATTGGATCTCAAGGATGAGAGGGTTGACATATGTGTTGCAAGTTAGCCTAAGTGAAAGCTATGCACTGGTTCTTTTTTTATAGTGTTGCACATAGCAGTAGCTGGGAACTGATGCCATAGAAAAGGGCATTGGTGTACTACACTTGACGTGTGGGCCTGGCAGAAGGTGTTGCAGGTGTCAGGGGGCAGGTTTACGAATACAAGTCTGACTATGCTACATATGTCAAAGCAGGAGGCTGTAAAACATGGAAGTGTGAAGGGACAGGATGAGTAATTTCCCCAAGATGATGGGCTGGTTTTGGCGATGGTTGGAGGGTGAATTGTCTAGGCCTAGTCATGTTGACAGCCAGGGAAGGTAAATTTGACAGATTTTCATCAGTACTCTCTTGTGAGGTTTAGCTTGAGCTCTAGTTCTGACCATAGGATAGAAATGTTGGCCAACTGTCTTTTGTACCTAATGTTGGTTGTGTTGTTTTGTGTTGGCTTCATTCTTTGTAACAAACCATGTTCAACACATCTATGTGTATCATAAAGTGATTGCCAATCCAGTATGTTTGTCTAGTAACATGCTATAGACAATATCTATAATACATAATGATAAAAAAAATATCATTAATTTCAGATGGACATTCAACACCTTCTCTACAGCAGCCTATCCTTGGTGACCCACATGTTGCTGATGAGCTCCTCCTTCCCATGGATGATGACATCTTCCAGAAACTTCTGGATTCTATAGAATCTCATTTTCCAGACCTAACAAGGTAATGACAGTGTTGTAAAGTCTCCAAACCAACCACTACCCACAGAAAATGCCCCAACTGTCCGTTTAAGCAAAGATGTGAACCTAGGGGACCCCCAAGTGGTCTTCCAATGGTGAGTGGTAGGAGTCCAGCAGTGGATGGTTAAAGACGGTGGTGCAGAGATGGAGACCATAGCGAGCATCCTAGAAGTGGTCCGTAGGTGTCTCAGTCCAAATAAGGATGCATCTGAGGCTACAAAAGGCATCTACATTTGCCTCCATAGTGTGGGTCAGACAAAAGCTGAACATGGTTGGTGTCATAAGGCAGAGGGAACAGCATCTTCTGACACCAATCAAGGCCCATATTTATACTTTTTGACACTAAACTGCGGTAACGCAGTTTAGCGTAAAAAAATTTAGCGCCGTCTAACGCCATTCTGAAGCGCCATGCGGGCGCCGTATTTATGGAATGGCGTTAGCCGGCGCTAGCAGACCGGCGCTGCCTGGTGTGCGTGGTAAAAAACCACGTAGACCAGGCAGCGCCGGCGTAGGGGGAAAATGGCATTAGGGCGTCTTAAAATGGGGCAAGTCAGGTTGAGGCAAAAAAATCGCCTCAACCCGATTTGCGCCATTATTTTCGACGCCCAGACGCCATTTAAATGACTCCTGTCTTAGTAAAGACAGGAGTCATGCCCCCTTGCCCAATGGCCATGCCCAGGGGACTTATGTCCCCTGGGCATGGTCATTGGGCATAGTGGCATGTATGGGGGCACAAATAAGGCCCCCCTATGCCACCCAAAAATAATAAAAAAATATAAAAAATTATACTTACCTGAACTTACCTGAATGTCCCTGGGGTGGGTCCCTCCATCCTTGGGTGTCCTCCTGGGGTGGGCAGGGGTGGCAAGGGGGGTCCCTGGGGGCAGGGGAGGGCACCTGTGGGCTCATTTTGAGCCCACAGACCCCTTAACGCCTACCCTGACCCAGGCGTTAAATAGTGGCGCAAATGCGGGTTTTTTTGACCCGCCACCTCCCGGGCGTGATTTTTGCCCGGGAGTATAAATACGACGCCGTCATTTTTTTAGAGGTGAAGGCCTTCCTTGCATCTCATTAATGCAAGGAAGGCGTTCACGCAAAAAAATGACGCTATTTGCCCATACTTTGGCGCTAGACGCGTCTAACGCCAAAGTATAAATATGGCGTTCGTTTTGCGCCGAATTTGCGTCGAAAAAAACGACGCTAATTCAGCGCAAACGGAGTATAAATACGGGCCCAAGTATCCACACAGCTAGGGGAGGCCATCTATAAGATCATGCAATCCTTGGAGCGCAAGTTGGACTCCTACATAACACAAATGGGTTAACTCAATCGCAACCTTGTTGCTTTGTTGGTCAGCCACCAGATCCTTGTCAGGGATTTGCTGACTGCCTCAAAGGTTCAGAAAAATGCTGGTGAGGACAGGGGAAGCATATCTTCTGCCTCTGGTGTATGTGTGCCTCAGATTACCCTCATACAAACACCACCAGCTAAAGGGGAGGCACAATACCCATCAGGGAATGAAGATGTGGATTTCTCACATTTCTGTCAGAAAACTGCCACATAACATTTGTCAGTGCCCCTCAGACTGTTCCCTATTTGCACTGTATCTATCATTATGCTACTTCTTTTGTTACACAGAGCTGTCACTATTTGCTCGTGCTCCTGTTGATCTTATCCACCTGTGAACTTGTGCAGTGGCCTACCTTTCCTAACAGCAATTTGTAACTCCTCACTGAAATTCTCAACACCTCTACATGTTGCATGATGTCTCCCAAACGGACTCTCTCTGTACGTTCTTTGCTGACTAGCTATTTTTGTGTTGCTGTCTCTAACAAAGTATAACTTTACATATATGTAAATAAATTCACTTCTAAACACCTGAGTGTTGGATGTATGTTGGATGTATGTTGGATGTATGTTCCAGAACATTACTCATACCATGATTTATGTATACATACAGAACCAATATTTTAGCATCTCAAGTAGAATGAGCTACAGTCACTGCCAGCTGCTCTTGTTGTATATGCCCAAACATTTTGTACATCCACTGCCATTGCATTATGTGGGATGTCTTGTCTACAAATTCATAGTCATTGTGTGAAACTAAGCTTTGGTTACTAGAATGCCACATATTGAAAGACACGCCTATACACACAAATGTGTACATGCTTCAGATGTGGTCTTTGAGAAATGTGAGTCAATGAATATGTTTCACTCATTACAAATTACAAGGTCTGAGAACATGGAAACCTCAACAAGCACATATGATAGCCTTAATGCTTGCATTTAAGAGCCATTAAATATATGTTATCATGCTAGCACTGATAATATGCAGGTACACATGGCCACGCTCTTTGAGATTTAGCACCATACCTGTGCTGCACAAGTAAATACAAGTTAAGTCAAACACCGTGGATGTCGGTATACATGAAATGCAACTTCAAGTTATTACTGGTCCACTTCGTAATGACTACTGTTGAAATGTCCACTGGGATTTATGAGTCTCTCTGTCCTCACATCACATGTGTTGAGTGTGAGTGCAACCACACATTACATCAGTTTTATAATATACACACATATGACTGATTTGGAGCCAGATCACAAACCCAGGAACAAATCAAATCATTCCCAAGCGGAAATGGGAGGCACTTGTATTAAGAACATTGCAAGTTGGTACACCAAGTCACTTGCCTGTAGTACCACACTTAGCAAGTAAACATTGCCAAGGATTATTGATGTTCTTAAGGCAGGTAGGGGCCAAATACATGAGTTGCAAGTAGTTAACAACAAGTAAAGATGGGCTAATTTGTGCAAGGGTGTGTGTCAGTGGCATGAACCAGTGTATATCCCAGCATAGCCAGTATCCTTTAATATGTTGTCACAAAAATGCAAATGATACATGGTATATCTCTTTCACACAGAGTTCTACAGTGGATAAGTATCTGTTTTGGCCTGTGTGTCGAATCACACTAAGACAACCACTTACAATGAATTAAGATTGTCAAATAGTCCTTAGGTGACTCATATGTGATATACATGACCTTTTGACCATAGTACTCTTACAAAATCACAAAACATTTAAAGAGGGCCTTGGCAGACAAATTCACTCTGCTTGTGGAGTTTGTGGAATTTGGGCATTCCTCGGAGTAACGCAAAGTTACCAAATTCTGCCATTCAGCGCGTGGCAGACTTTTTTCTAGTGGCGTCCGAGAATTGTTTTTGGCGAATGCTAGTGAGTGCCACAATATTCTCCGGCCCCTAGCGAGGCTTCTGGCCATGACAGTACCATTATAGTGTCACTCCTGAGTGACTGCAGGTTCACCTCAAGCAGATTCTCTAATCAAGAAGCAGTTGAATCTACTCAAAAATACATTTTTGAGTGGATTGTCTATTCCAACGGATCGTTCAAGTAGTTTTTTAGTGCATGAACAGGACGGAAGTGCCCCAGAGACTCCAATTTTATGCTCCTGTCCAGCAGGCTACTCCAGGTGCTTTGTCTATCTCCTGGCCACATTTTACATTGGTTTCGTGGTGGAAGAATCATTCTCGTTGTCTGCTGAATATATACCTTTGGATAAAAGGACTTTGTTTTTGTGATATCACACAAGTAAGTTAAAAAACTATTGTATAAGAATGCTGTTTGTTTGATAGGGCATGCACTTGTATTTCTTAGTTTTTTTGATTTTTTAATTTCATTGTTGTGGGTGGCCTGGAGTTTCAGTAGAGGTCTAGTTATTTTTTTGCATTTCATTTTTCACCTTTTGTACAGGAAACATGTTGCACAGTTCAGTACCTTTTCTCCATGTTTGTTACATTTGTAAAACTCATTTATTTTACTATGTGGCCTAGTTTGCCAACGGGTCATCCAGCAGTAGGCCCAGTACTAGTCATCAGTGCATGAAAGAACTGTTTCTGTGGTATTTGTTGTTCAAATCAAAACATCATTTAGGGTAGGGATGCTGTAATTCATTAGCGATTAGATTAAGCATTAGCAGAAGACATCTTGTATTTAGCAACTATTGTAAACATTTCGCGGAATCCATTTTGAATTCATGGCAGCCATTTTCTCTGCCATGTGCTCGCCATGTGCTCTGTCCTACGTTTCTGTAAACTACTCTTGACAAGTTATATTTAGCATCTCCCACTTTCGCACATGTCCAGTAAGATCTGCAGCTGTTCGTAATCAGTAGCAGACAGTAATGTGTCTACTAGTCCTTGAAAACTGTTAGCCCCTCCTACCTGTCGACTGAGCATTTCCATATGACCTTATATGTATGTAGGTCTTGCTTCTATAATTGTACCACCTTCTTTTAGCCCCTGCATGGGTATAAAAGGACCATGCTCTCTTAGTTCAGTGTGCTACTTCAAACATTACCGAAGGGTGCTGTTTGAATTGTAGTACCACCTCATGAGGTTTAATAAACTTTGTCTTTTATTTCAGTTTCTGTGCCAACTTCTTCCTACATGGTCTGAGGACTTTGTGCAGAGAAAGGCAAACCCCTTGCAAAAGTAGGCCTTGCTGAGGCTTACTTTGACAAATTGGCGCCCAAACAGTGACTCATCGGTGACTCGGACGCCCGACGGATTGGTCGCGATGAAGGATTGGGATCTCGCTGCGGACGATCAATGCCTGAGGAGACCTGAGTCTTGGCAACCACTACATTTTTCCCTTCTTTCTGATTTGACCATCCAGGTGGCGCAGGTCCTCGACTTAGATCCTTTTTGTTCATTCGTCATGCAGTGACCATTTGGTCGATTTTATAACTTGGCAGTTGGAACCTGGATGCCCTGTGATTGGTAAGAGCCATTTTACGGCACTTGCTGTGGGTTTTGATGCCTTTGTTTGGTAATGAAGTTTAGCACCACTTACTGTGGCTCTCGTGTTTTGGGTGATTAGTCAATTTGTGTCCTTTGAATTGATATATAAATTGCAATTTATATAGGCATGTAATCAGGAGAATTTTATCCAATTTAATTTTGATTTGAACGGCACCTTAAGTGCTACTTTGATTATAATATTGCATATTCTGCACTAGTTTTGGCATGCCTGTTTTTAGCGCACTTCGTAGGATGTGTTGCTTTTGTAATGGTACCAATTTGAGAATGGAAGAATCACAACCGGCACCCCCATGGGGGACGCCCAATAGAGATATGTATGTTAAACATGGTTTTTCTTCTATATTGTACAGCACATTATGGAATAAATACACTTGTGCGGATCCTGAGTTACGTTGGCCTATGCATGGGTCATTTGATTTGCGAAAGATTGAGTATGTGGAACAATGTATGTGTAAGCGAAGGTCTAGGCAAGATATGTTTTACTGTGTACGAATGTGGGAGAAAGAAGTGCGTGGACGAGTGAAGCGTGAGTAAGCCTTGCTTGAGAAAGAGCAGCGGAAGAATGTATATGTGAAAGCATTGGAAATGAGAAAGAAAGAAATAAATGACTTAAAAGAGCTAGAAGAGAAAGAACGTAAATTACAGGTAACTGGCCAATACACTGTTAGGCAACCTCTCTATCCTATCCTTAATAAACCACACGATGATTTTTTGTTACTAGATCGCTCTCCACCTCTGTATGTCGTTCCTTCTGCCCCTCATGAGTTAGCTGAGGTCTCCGGTTCAGAGCAACAGAAGATACGAGACAGTTGCTCTATGTTGCCTGCTGACCGTGCGTCTGAGCTTAGATCTATTGCTCGTAAAACAATTCGTAACGTTGTCTCTGCTTCTGAACTTTTAGACAACATGAAAGGGTGGACAGAAAAGGAGTAGCTATATTTTACTGAGGCATTTGGCACAGAAGTTATTGAACTTTTTCGGAAACATTCTGATGAGTTAGAGCCCGATGATGTAGCAGCTGATCATAAGCAAATGCGTGATGATCTTTTTGTTTTCTCCCAGGTGGCTAATGCAATCAGGCGTTTGGTGAAATTATGTGTTGTGGCAGTCCGTTTGCAAGAGGAGAAAAGTGCCGTGGACGTAGTTGCACGGACATCTCAGACCGGCGGGGTGCAAGTTTCCATCTTTGGAACAGATAAGACTATGATAGTTCACGCAAAACCAATGCAGGAGGCCGCGCCTTTGTATATTCATCCTAAAGGAGTGGGTACAAGTGATGATAAAAACATCTGTTGATGCTAAGGGTTATTTTATTTATAATTGGGTGTACACTCCTTGCAATAGGGCAGATGTAATGGCACTTAAAACAGTATTACCTGACCCGCGGAAAAATCCAGCCGCCTTTTATGAGGAAGTTGAGGGAACAATTAGTTCTTGTACTATGACTTTGGCTGACATTGATTTATTTTTCGGATTGATATTACCGCCAGATATGTGGAGAACTGTTCGTAAAGTTGATGATTGTGTAGTTTTTGGGGCATCATGGAAAGAATTAGAACAGATGGACGGGGATAGGGAACCTGCGATAAAGCCGTATCAGTTGATTCTAGATCTTCCCGCAGCCATATTAGTTAAGTTAAAAATGATTATTCTTCCTAAAAAGATAGATTGGACTGTTTAAGCATCTTGTAAGCAAAAGGCAGATGAATCGGTCTCTGATTTCTTTACCTGCTTTGAAGAAGCATTTCATGATTTTAGCGGCCAGTTATTGTCAGATGATACGGGCAGACATTTGTTTGTTGATAAATATGTTGCAAATCAGTTACCAGGAATAGCTAGTCGTCTAAAAGCTAGTGAAAGTTCATGGACTACCTCTACTCCGGTTTCTCTTTTGACTTTGGCTCAGTATTATGAACGTCAGGAATTAGAAGCAAAAGGTAGCGAGGATAAAAAGATTAAAGAATTAAAGACGAAGGTTATGTTGGCTCAAGCTTATGGTCCGGCTTTTAGCGGTAGTGATAGAGGTGGATGTGGATGTGGATGTTATGGTTCTTCTTACACTCGTTCGAATTTGTCTGTTGATCAGTGTGCGTTTTGTAAGAAATGTGGGCATTGGGCTGCTGATTGTCCAGCACTACGTGTTCAGCAGTGTTCACGTGGTCGGGGACAAATGAGAAATCGCTCAGGATATTCAGGGCCTAGAAGAAGCACGAATGATCATGTTAGGGTTCATGCTAATGTACGAGGGCAGGATGGGTTTAACACTTTTGATAGACGGAACTATGTGCAGCCTGATTTCCAAGATTCTGCTTATGCATAGGATTGCCTAGGATGGGGTAAGGAATCAGTTGAAGTTCCAGTAGATCAGAGGGGTCCCTATGTTATAGCACATGTTTTGGGTTCTACTGATCAGTTTCTGGTTGATACAGGAGCTACTCGTACCGCCTTGTCTAAACAATTGATTCCAAGGGCTCCCATGTCTGGCTTAACCATTACACCGATAGGTTTCGATGAAACCTCCTTCCCCTAGCCCATTGCCCAAACCACTAGCATCCCATGTTGATAAAATTACGGCTCCATGTCCATTTTTGCTTTCTCCAAATACACCAGACAGTATTGTGGGTCTTGATATGCTCAAGTATTTCAGGGCTACAATACGATGCTCTCCTGAAGGGGTGTGTTTTATTTTGAATGATAATCATCCTGTGATGGAAAGAGTTTGTCTTGTTAAAGAGGATATTGCATTAGCTTCACTCCCTCGTACTTTGTGGGCTACTTCAGATACTGATGTGGGACAAATGATTATTCCACCGGTACATATTAGTGTCAAGGAGGGAGCTGTATTGTCACGTTTGCCTCAATACAAAATTTCACAGGAGGGCGAAGAAGCACTCACACTAATTGTGCATGATCTTATTGCAGTTGGAGTTGTTGAGGAAGTTCCGTATAATGTTTGTAACAGTCCGATTCTTCCTATTCTATTCTGAAAAAGGATACTGATACTAGGATTTACTGATTCATTATTGATTTACGATAAGTCAATAAGATTGTGGTTCCACAATATCCTGTGGTATCTGACATCACAACACTTCTTACTTTGGTTCCCCCGACAGAAACTACATTCTCTGTGATAGACTTGAAGAATGCTTTCTTTTCAATCCTTTTTTCATCCTGACAGCTGATATTTGTTTGGTTTTACTTTGAAAAAAATAATCATATAGATTTTGCAGAGTTCCTCAAGGCTATACAGAGAGTCCTAGTATTTAAAGTCAAGCGTTAAAACGACAACTTGATTCTTTTGTTTTGCCTAAAGGTGTGGCTCTCATACAATATGTTGATGATATTTTGTTGGCAGCTGATACCCCTGAGCAATGTGAAAAGTGCACTTTGTCCTTAATTTCTTTTCTTGCTTCACATCATCATAAAGTGTCACGAAAGATATTGCAATATTGTAGACCAAAGGTAACCTATTTAGGTCACCTTTTGTCTAAGGAGGGCCGTGCACTTACATCAGATCGTATTCAAGCAATTTTAGACACACCAGTACCCTCTACTCAGAAAGATGTTCGTGCATTCCTTGGTCTTACTTCTTTTTATAGGCAATGGATATTAGGGTTTTCACACATTGTCAAACCTTTGCTAGCAGTTTTGACTAAAGATACTCCAATGCCCCTTCCATGGACAGATGAATGTGAGACTGCTTTCCGGCAGCTACGACAAGCCCTTTGTTCAGCACCAGTGTTAGGTACTCCAGATTACACGAAGCCTTTTGCACTTTACGTACATGAGAAAGATGGAAGTGCATTGTCAGTTTTCGTACAGACACATGGCGATAAGCAGCGTCCCTGTGCATATTTTTCAGCAGTACTTGATCCTGTCGCTCGAGCGTTGCCTGGGTGTTTTCGTTCAGTTGCCGCAACAGCTGTGTCAATACGTCAGAGTGAAGGGATAGTTTTGTCACATAAGCTGTTGGTGTTAGTGCCCTTTTAAATCAAACAAAGACGCAACATTTAACTAGCGCTCGTCTGACAGGATATGAATTGACATTGCTGGCTCCTCACATTACACTGAAGAGATGTGCAACACTAAATCCAGCCACTTTGTTGCCATATCCGGTGACTCAGCCTCAGTCACAAGAAACAGATGATTGTATATTCCTTACCGAAGAACAGACAAAGGGTCGTATTGATTTACAAGATACGCCCCTTCCAGATGTAGACGGGGAATTGTGTGTTGATGGGTCTTGTTTGAAGTTGCCAGACGGTACGACCTCAGCTGCATATGCAATCACCACAATACACACAGTAGTGGAGAACGCTCGTATACCACAGAAGTCAGCTCAAGCAGCTGAACTAATAGCTTTGACTCAAGCATGTGAGCTTAGTACTGACTTATGTGTGAACATTTTATACAGACAGCCACTATGCTTTTGGAGTGGCTCATGATTTTGGTTTGCTTTGGAAGGAGAGAGGCTTTCTCACATCCCACGGGATGCAGATAATGCACAGAGAATTAGTGCATAACCTCTTGACTGCATTGACATATCCAAAGAATCTAGCTATTATGAAATGTAGTGCACACAAGAAAGTGACCAATAAGATAGGGCAAGGTAATGCCCTTGCGGACTGCGTAGCACGTGAGACTGCGATGCAGCGAAGTACTACTTCTATGTATGTAGTGAACTCACAAGCTGAACGTTGGCATAATGCTATACAAGAGACGTATTAGATATACAGAAATCTGCTTCTGTGAAAGAACGTGAGCAATGGTCTGAAGAAGGAGAATTGGATGATGAGGGCTGTTGGCGGAATAAGCAGATGGACAAATGGAAATTGCCTATAGCTTTTGTACAACCTATGGTTCAGATGGCACATGGGCTGGCACATGTTGGAGCTTCAACAATAACGAAGTTGCTTATGCAAGTTTGGGAGCATCCAGAAATTTCCAGTACAGCTAAGAGAGTAGTACAGTCTTGTTTGATCTGTTTACAATACAATCCTGGAAAAGGGACACAAACTCCTAAGGGAGGGTTTGCAACACCAACTGCACCTTTCGAAGTTCTACAAATGGATTATATTCAGCTTGAACGCTGCAACAATTTAAAGTATGTCTTGGTGGTGGTATGTGCCTTCAGTAAATGGATAGAGGCGTACACCACAAAGGATAATACTGCCATTACCACAGCGAAGGTGCTTTTGAAATAATTTTTCCTAGGTTTGGTGTTTGCAGACTTTTATAGAATGATAACGGACCTCATTTTGCTGGGGAAGTCATTAAGTATGTCCTAAAAGGATCTATTGAAACAGAGGCTGGAGCCAGGCTGCCTGCTGATTCCCGGTGTACAGAGAGTTCCAGGATTGTCTAAGGTGACCTGTCTGACCTGCTGTGAAAACTGTGAATTGAAAGAAATAGGGATACGTTGCAGGAGCCATATTGAAACCTGTCTATCAGACTACAGCACCATGCAGCAAGAAGTCAAAAGTTCATCTTCTGAAGCCAGAAGGCAGTAAGCCAGAAGGAGCACCAGAGGAGTACCGGAGTCCCAGAGCACGAGAGGAGCACTAGAGGGGTACCAGAGGAGCTTGGAGCTTGGTGTTGCTCCCCTGCCCTGCCCTGCCCTGCCCTGCCATCACATGGACTAGGTGAAGCCAAGGAAATTATTAAACTAGTCAGAGGGAGCCAGAAGGAAGGCCGTCCCCCTGTGGACCTCCTGTGACCTCCAACAGCCCCCTCCTGGAAAAAGACGCTGAGTGGGAGAACAGACCGGGTGAGACCAGGACTGAGACCAGGACTGACCAGGAGAGACCGGGTAAGCAGACTTCGTGGGAAGGGGGGGGTCCCTGTCCACCATCCCGGCCATTGAACCCCTCTCCCTCTCCCTGCTCCTGCCCTCGGCTCTGGCATCGGCGCCACGTCGTCTCACCCAGCCTTACCCAGCCACGGCCACGGCCACAGCCACAGCAACAGCTCTAGCCATAGCCCTAGTTGGCCTTTGGCCTTGGATTGGGATTTGGACTGGGACTTGCCGTTGTTGATTGGTGGTCTCTTCTAAGACCAAGCAAGGAAGGAAGGAACCCAGTAAGGAACCAAGGAGCCAAGGGGAGGGGTGCGGTGAGTGGTGGGTGGTGAACGGTGAGCAGTGAGCAGTGAGCAGTGAACGGTAACCGGAGGATGGTTGGGACAAGAGGAAAAACAAAGAAGGCTAGGGAGGCCAATAAGGCGTTCACTCACCTAGCGGATTCCCAAAGACCAGAGCAGGAGCAGGAGCTCAAAAGTCTACAAAGTCTAGGGTTAGACCAGAACCAGGATCAGGATCAGGACCAGGACCAGGACCGGGACCAGGACCCCAGAACCATCCAGCAATCCCAGGGGGGATTCGCAAACCTAGGTGAGGACACAGCAGACACAGCAGAGGGTGTCCAATTCGGGTCTCCCGCCAACAAAAGCGATTCCGAGCCAGGAGAAGAGTCAGGCGGGACATTAGAAGTGGTGACACTGCCTTGCTTGCCAGCCCATACTGACTCTGACGATACAGGGGGTGCCCTACCGAATGCAGGAGAAACTGTAGGCGGAACTGTGGGGGGCCTTCTAAGTCCTCTGTGCAGGGGACATAAGTATACACCGACACACCCGGGCCCGGGTGGATCTACGGGAGTAAGGAAAACTAGACCAAAAACAAACACTATCACTAACTATTACAACCAAGTGAACTCGAACTCAGAACAGCCGCAAACGCAAAGTCCCAGAGCCAGTGGCCTCCGATCACAGCCACCGGGGGAAGTGGGTGGCTACAACATGGGGGGGGGTGAACTGGAGCTACCAGCGACCAGGCTCCAGGATACTCGCCCACTTCAGCAGCAACAGCAACCGGCTGGTTTATCGCAATTATTCTGCCCAATGAGTAATCCTCTTGGGGATGGTGAAGTGGAGTTAAATAACTCCCCAAAGTGGAGCAACTTTTTGGGAGAGCAAAGAAAAAGCAACGATTCACCTTATCCTGACCCCCAAACGGGACTATTGAACTCCGGGAATTTTTCACTAACATCCTCTCCACAATGTGCCCAAGCAGAATTCACAGCACTCCAAAATGTAATGGGTCCAGAAACAGACTGCTCACCATCTAAACAGACCCATAAAACCCCAGCGCCACAGCTTCACTGCGGAAGACAAATTGTTAAAACTAACTCAATGCTGGGCAGACTCAACAGTAGTTCTTTCAGTCTGGAGCTGTCCTCACTCGACAACTCCGTTATTGGCAACACAGACCCTCAACTAAACAGCATAACATCAGAAGATCTAAACTTCCTGGAAGGTAGTATAATCATAGGCCACAGAGGAAAGGAAGGTAAAAATCCAGAAGGTCAGATAACCAACGAACAAAGTGGCATTGGAGACGACCTCTCACTAGACCAACCAATTCTTAGTATCATGAAAGTTATATGTGCAACACTGGGCTCAATCACAACAACAATCATGGCCCAGTCTCAAAAATTTGATGATCAACTTGAACTGACCAAACAACTTACATCCTCAATACAGTCTATAGATTACAGGATGGCCCTAGTAGAGGGCGTAATTAGGGAAAACCTGTTGCACCAAGCAGTGGCCGATAAAATGGACAAGTTGGATGGACAAGTTTGTGGACCACTGCTGGAAAAACTATTGGAAGTCCCAAAAGTAATCAAGGACATAATCGAAGACTGCAAACATAACCTTAAAAGCACACAGGGGTGCATTCACGAGTTAGGAAAAACAGAATCTAGTTTAATTGAAGGGCCAGCAGACAAAGAAAATATAGAAAGTCACTTCGGCCCAGGATGAGAGAACTACCCAGATGTAAAAAATCAGACACCTAAGAGGGAGAGAACAAATGGAAGTCCTGAATTTGGAAGCAAAGTCCCAAATACAGTAGAAAAAAGGCCACCGGGTAAAAGGCCTCAACTAACAGGCAGATGGAAAAACACATGGAAGAAAGCTAGAGGAAAAAAAAAAGCACCAGCAGGAAAGGCCTTAAATATGTTACAACAGATAGGCCTAATAGGAGAAATCAGGAACACAGGTGACGAGAGCGCCCAACATCAGTATAAAGATAAAAGCATTAAGTCGGAGATCTTTGAGAAACCTACTGATAAAGTGTTTAACTTTATAAATAAAAATCCCGGATTATTGTGCGACAAAAGTTGCACTCACCATTCCCATATAAACCGCATACCCACTTGCCCCAGGGGACACCAAGCATCTGGGTATGACTTAGACAAAGAAAGGTGGTCCGGAAAAGACCCTGGAACAAATCATGGGATAAACGAGGTAAATGATCCTCCAGCCAACGAACAACCCAAATGGAGCCCAGGAACATCCAAACCCAGCATTTGTATCGATAAGCACATCCCAGCTACAAAAACTGAACATTTAGTTCAGGTACACTACTCAAACATAGTAGAAGACCACTACGGAAAATACCAGCAGCCTCCGAACCCCATTAGTGAGGGGGCAGAACAAGATAATAGCAAAGGCGAAAATAGAAGGGCAGAGACCCCAGAGTATATACGAAACGGACAAAGTATAAGAACAACCATGCGCGTGGACAACACAACAGCCCCAGTTCCCGCACCCCGGACAAAGGCAAAATATTGTTCTCAGGGCAGCCCTGGAAATTATAATCTCAGCAACCAGCCTGGGTGGATCACTGATTCGCCTGCACCATCGCGCCCAGCACTGGACCTGGAAACCAATGAAATCAAAGGAAAAAGGGACAATTGGCCTCCAAAAAGGCAACCCTACGAAGAACAAAGGAACAAAGAAGTGCAACAGGGGAGGGAAAAAGGCCAGGTAAATCGAATATCTACTAGTCGGGCAGTTACCACCCAAGACAGACAAAATGAGAACACCCAACTCCAAGGTAGACTGTCGCAGGAAGGTGGCGGGCACACTGTGATCCGGTCTGAAACAACTAAAAACCCCGAAGCCACGATCTTGTTTATGCCTGAGTACTCCTCAAGAGGAAGTCACGACATCCTGAATAGGTCTAACATCTTATGTCTTGTTAACTCCCTGCCAGCCTTACAGAATGTAACAACTAAAGATCTCCTTTCAGTAAGATTCATACCAAAAAAAGAATTAGAGAACGGGGAATTAACAGAAACAGTCTGGGCCTCACCTTGGATAGCAGAACAGATCTTAAAATGTTCAAACACGATGAAGACCTGGGGAATATCCATTGCTACTCCGCAAAAAGAACTATATCCAACAATACTTCTTGAAAAAGCTACAGACCGAAACATGATGCGTAGGCAAGAGGCAAAAGGCAATTTCGGCTCGATACTTCAGGGAGCAATCAGCTCCAAACAACAACTCCCTGAACGAATAAACTTGAGTAACATGAGGTTCTGCCTGGTAGCTAATTCCCCTAGAAACAGTAGGGGTAATTCCCCACAGTTACAGAATTGCAAAGAGCAATCATTTAAAAGCTCGTAGCAAAAAATGGATAACTCGAACATAAAAAATAAAACCAGTCCCATATTAAAAATTCTAAGCTGGAACATAGCAGGTTTAAAAAACAAAATGGAAGATAAAGACTGGGTTGAATTCATTAAAAAACAAGACATCAGCTGCTTCCAAGAAACTTGGTCTACACATGCTATTGACCTAGATGGGTTCGCCACCTTCCACTCACCTGCAATTAAGCAAAAAAAAGGAAGACCCTCGGGAGGTCTGAGTATTTGGATTAGAACTTCATTACTGAGGAACTCCGTAGTAACTCACACCGTACAAAGCAAGGGAATCCAGACGCTCGCAGTCAAATACGAGGAATGGTCACTTGAAATAGTAAATGTGTACTTCCCACCTATCAGCCGGGCTCAAGTTACGCCAGGGGTGCGGCTCCTTAAAGAACATATCCTAAACAAAAGAACTATGGATCGGAGGAACCTAGTACCAGGTCACATGAACAATCGCTCTCTCCAACCTTGTAAAACCTTTTTATTGATATGTGGTGACTTCAACACTAAACCTCATTCTATCCTCTGGAATGAACAAGTAGCAGAGGAAGATTATGCTTGGAATATCCCAACGCCTCTTATCCAACGTTGTAATGACTCCAAGAAAGGAGAATTAATCTTTGAAGCATTAATAGAAGGAGGACTTTGCACATTAAATGGGAGAACAAAGTCAGATAAAACCTTTAAATCTACCTTTCGAACTGGAAAAAGGCAAAGCATAATTGACTATATGGCAATAAACATCGAAGCCTGGCATTACGTCATCGATATGGAAATAAGGGACAGAATCGAGAGTGATCACGACCCACTGCTAATGGAGATAGTCCATCCGGACACAAGCCCAGGGAAGGCGGAGTCTCCATTCAACGGAAATAGCCTAACAATAACTATGAGACCAAACAGGAAAAACATATTAAGGTCAAATGAGGATGAACCTTATATGAGTGTTCCCAGCCAAACCTGGTTGTCATCACTTAGCACGTTCTTAAACCCATCAGATAATGACGCTATACCCCTCCTGCATAACTTTAATAATTTGCTACTGCAAACAAAAAAGGAAAAGATCAAGCATCCTCAAATCAATCCTAAAATGATGGAGGGCTGGTTCGATGAAGAGTGTTTAAAGCTAAAAAAGACCTTATCACAAGCACTGAAGAACCGGCACTTGAATGATTCCAACGAGCAACATTTTCATGGATGTAGGCAACAGTACAAAAAATTATTAAGATACAAAAGGAAGATATTTCCACATAAACTTTGGAAAACTTTACTGCAAGCAATAACGGCAGGGAACTCCAAAAAGTTTTGGGAGATAGTCAGGTGGGGATGCGAAGGCCCCCCGAAAAACCTAGAACTGAATATTAACCCTCAACTTTGGGTAAAGCACTTTACTGCCTTGTATCAGGAAGCGGCCAAGACAGAACCAGGGATGACCATTAACTCAAACATCCTCACTCAAGGGCTGGGAGGCAGAAATCAAAGATCAAGCAAAGTATCTCCTCTTCAAAAGACCCACGCAGCATCTTCAAATTGTCTTTTTAGATTGGTAAACGGGACCCAGAATGTACTAGTCTCTAACGAATTTTCCAGCACAAATTCCACGCAAGTAGCCCACGTCATTCCACGTGCAATGAAGTTAATACCGGAATTTAGTGCAAAAGAGATTAAACAAGTTATCCTCCTTCAAAAGCCGCATAAGGCTGCAGGCCCAGATGGCATCCCTTCAGATGCTTACCGTAACCAGCTAACGTTATGGTTACCTGCTCTAGCACGTCTATTCAACAGTGTTTGGGATTACGAGGTAATCCCTCCTTCTTGGAAGGAATCAATAATCGTTCCAATTCACAAAAAAGGGCCTCGGGACATGGTGAGCAATTATAGACCTATCTCACTGCTTGATAGTGTTGGAAAGATTTTTGCCAAATTGATTCAGTCGCGTCTAGACCAATGGCTAGAGGACGGAGATTTAATATCAACACACCAAGCTGGTTTTAGGAGAGGCCAAAGTACAACAGACCAACTTTTTAAGCTAAACATGATCTGTGCTAAATACGCCACCCTTAAAAACAGTCCATTATACCTGGTCTTTGTGGATCTCCAAACAGCCTTCGACAGCGTAAATCGCCAAACATTATGGCAGCTATTGTCGGACATGGGCATACAGGGAAAAATCTTAAGGCTGCTAATTGTATTGCATACAGGAAACACTGCCAGGGTCAGATATTCTACGAGAAATGATTATACGGCCAAAATTCCAATTGAGCGAGGTGTAAAACAAGGCTGCGTTTTGGCCCCAACCTTATTCAATTGTTATATAAATAAAGTAAGTCAAGTTTTGAAGGAATTAAATCTGGACGTGCCAAAACTAGCCAATGAAAGTATACCTATCTTGCTCTTTGCTGATGACGCCGTATTACTGGCAAGAACAGAGATAGCAATGCATGGTCTACTTAGGGGCTTCGAATCTTTCTGTACCTCAAGGAGCATGGTAATCAATGAGGGGAAAACAAAGTTTATGATTCTCAACCAAAAACAGACGTTGCAATCGACTTTTAGGGTAAATAATAAGCCTTTGGCCCGAGTGGCCTCCTATGATTACCTGGGCTGCAGATTAGATGAAAAACAGACATGGAAACCACAAATCTACAAAAGCAGAATTTCCTTGGCCCAACAAGCCGGAGCAGTAGTCAGATTTGCAAAGGCTACAGGCAATCACTCCGTGAGCTCCGCGCTGCTTGCATACAAAACAAAAGCAAGAGCCGCAGCACTTTACAGCGCAGAGATCTGGGGATTCAGAAAGATTCCATCAATACAAGTAACCGAGAACAAATTCTTACGCCAATTACTTTGTCTAGGTAATACTACACCAATGAACGCAATAAGAATTGATCTACAGATGAGAAAGGTTGAGGACTACATCGCTCTGGCTCCAGTAAGATACTGGATCCGTATTTGGACAAAAGAGGCTCTCAAACCATTCAGAGACGTACTTAAGGATATCATGAAACTGCAAAACCATCGGAAACTGCCCTGGTTCAAACATATTTCAACTATCCTGGCTGCTATTGGCCAGGATGACTTTTGGCTCCATCCTGAAAAAATCGGAAGGCCTAGTCTTGCTGTCATAAAAAAGGCATATTGGGAGCGAAAGACAGAGATTATGTGCGAGTCATTTAGCCCTTTATTCAAGCGGTATATTTTGTTTAACCAAGAGCTTAAACCAGCAATATTCATAGACAGTATTTATCCGGAGGAAAAAAGGGCTCTCTACTTTAAATTCCGTACGGGCACACTACCAGTGACAGCGGTGGTCAACAGATGGCAATCCGCTCCTCCGGGTAGTTTAGAATGTTGTCCATGTCTTCATGGTGGTCCGGAAACACTTTCCCATTTCCTTTTACTATGTCACTTTACGCTCAGACTCCGTAAATTGTACCTTCGTCCACTTTTCAGAACTTTCGGAGTTAGGAAGTGCAAGGAGGCGGAAGCGCTATGTATGCGTTCAGATGAGAAATACATTGTGACAAAGGTCTCAACTTATATCTTGGAAGCATGGAAATTACGTCTATCAATGCACCTACAGTTGGCACAGGCACAATAGCCTATGTTATCCCGTACCTATTTAGCTTGGGAAATCTGTGCAGGGCAATGTAAACTGGGTTAGGCCTCGGTCTTTTATTAAATGGCTGGAAGGCAATGCAAGGCCCCAAATGACTCGTCCCATAATAAGACATTTTAAATATTAGATTCATAATGTTTTTCTAGAATAAGTTAAGTTTTTATGTAAATTATGGTCAAATCAGGTTTTACGATAATGCATGGTAAATTGGATACATTTTGGCACATGTTAAATCTAAAATTCAAGCATAGTTCCTTTTATTGAGATGTTTTTATCTTAATGTGATTTTTATTGAGTTCGAGGGATTGATATCTATTGTGTGATTATTGTTAAGGCCGGATAGGCTAATAACAATTAAATAAATGGTAAATGGATTAGGGATCAAACAGAAGTTCCATGCGGTTTTCCACCCACAATCAGCAGGGTTGGTGGAAAGGTATAATGCTACTTTGAAGCTGAAGTTAGCAAAGATACAGGCTTCCACATCCTTAACTTGGCCGGATGCATTACCGTTGGCAATATTGTCTATTAGGTCAGTGCCACACTCTCGAATAGGCCTTACCCCCTATGAAATAGTATTTGGAAGGCCAATGAACATTTGGGGAGTTCCTAAGCCAAATTCTGTATATGATGTACCTTGTGTCCTGATGAATGATTATTTGGCACAGTTAACTGACAATTTGGTTTCTATTCATCAACAGGTTCGAGAAGAACTTCCTGACAGATCTATAGGTGAAGGCCATGAACTCCGACCTGGTGACCAGGTGATGATTGAGTCCTTTGAAAGATCAAGCAGCTTGGAACCAAGGTGGCGAGGCCCAGAGCAGGTGCTCCTTGCGACAAGGACAGCAGTTCGAGTGACGAACTGAAAGAATTGGGTCCATAGTACTCACTGCAGGAGAGTGATACCTACCTTGGTGGAACCTGCTGTGCTGACCGATCATCGAGAGATTTTGACTATGGAGAAAGGCCGTGATATATCACCTGACGAATCTGCAGAGTTCTTCCCGGACCATACGATTTCTAGAGTGTCACGATATAATTTGAGACCGAGGAAAGACCCCGTAGTACTGGAGAAAACTGGTTGAGCTACTGCCCTGGGTTAGTGAATCAGCCATGCATTAGAGTAGTGACACCCGTCTGGGCCCGTGGTGAAGAAATCCGCGGCTGCCCAGGGATAAGAGCTCCAACGATTGTTTTTAATTAATTTCTGAAATGTCGATTATCACTGTTGCTAAAATGAATAACAAACTGATTATTAGTACTATGGGGTTTGTTGTTGTTTTGGTGGTTATAGCAATAATCACCTGGTTTGTTGAAAAGAAGGCTCCTGTTCGTGAGTTATTTGTTGCCACTACTCCAGTACCAGAGGATCACTATTACTTTACGGTTCCCTATCAGGAGCTGAAGCATCTTCAATCGTACTTCAATAATACTTTAATTCAGATGTTGTATCATACTCATAATGCTACAAATACTACTAACTGTTGGGTATGTGGAATGATACCTGCGCATCAAAAGAAAGGAGGAACACCTTTCATTCCTCTTCCTTTTTCACACAATGGTTCTTGTCAAGCTTGGTATACGCTTTTGTTTGCATCTGGAAAACGTACAGAGGGCGGACTTCTTTTTCACCTTAATAAAGTATGCTACCAAGACAAAGTTGGGTATCCCCAAGCCAAAGGAACTAAATGAGAATGGGAAGAGTATCAACCGGACAATGTTTCAATACCATATGTCTTCACAAATATAAGAGACTCTGACAATAAAGAACAATTTGTGATTTCTGTTACAAAAACTAAAGCAGATTTATGTATACGTAGCATTGGGCGAATTCCAGTGGGGATAAGCGATTGTACCTTGATTTTAACTATTGAGGGTGTAAATAATAGTAGTTTTAGTTTTACAGCTTCACATAATACATACTTTGTTTGTGGTAACTATGGATATTGCCAACTACCTGTTGGGTGGTCAGGTGTGTGTTATGTATCTTTTCTATTACCCCCTGTGTTTTTGGCCCCTGCATCAATTCACCAAGATTTTAAACTGTTCAATGACATCATTAAAAATAGATATAAAAGGACAATAAGTACAAATGAGGCAGACCAAACGGATACTAGCCTGCAACAATATGTTGATTTTAATTTAGGGTTGTTCTCCTTTGTGGGTGCTGCGTTAAACAGTAGGAAAGTGAGACG
Source organism: Pleurodeles waltl (assembly GCF_031143425.1). Lineage (NCBI taxonomy): Eukaryota > Metazoa > Chordata > Amphibia > Caudata > Salamandridae > Pleurodeles > Pleurodeles waltl. The sequence goes on along the minus strand of NC_090442.1, from coordinate 824,259,321 downwards.
ATTGACTAGGGTTGTGGAAGCTGTTACCAATCAGGCAGCTCTGGCACTTGAAAATATTACTGAGGAGCTCCAAATTCCGAGGATTGTAGCGCTCCAAAATCGTATGGTACTAGATGTAATATTAGTTGATCGTGGTGGTGCTTGTTGCATCATCGGAAGTAGTTGCTGCGTTTTCATTCCAGATCACTAACCTTCAGTATATGATGCAATATCTAAATTGCATAAACATGCTGCAGAAATCCACACAGAGACTGGTACTTGGACTTTTTCTGGATGGTTTTGGCTCTTGTTTCAGCTTGGTGCTGGAAACTACTGACTATCCTGTGTGTAATGATTGCAATATTTTTCACATGCTGTATCTGTATTCAGTGTGGTCCATTGTTCTGCTCCATGTGTATTACTGCTTGTATGCCTACCAAAAGAAATATTATAGAAATGAAAGCACAACACATGTTAGAAAAAGAAATAGCTGAAATGATGAGCATAAATGTACAAGATGAATATTTAGATTATCCCAGAAAGACGAATGTCTTCAGCTAATGCTGAAAGGGTCGTCTACTGTAAATCATTAGCGATTAGATTAAGCATTAGCAGAAGACATCTTGTATTTAGCAAATATTGTGAACATTTTGCGGAATCCATTTTGTATTCATGGCAGCTATTTTCTCTGCCATGTGCTCGCCATGTGCTCTGTCCTACCTTTCTTGAAAATCTGTCTAGTGACAAGTTATATTTAGCATCTCCCACTTTCGCACATGCCCAGTAAGATCTGCAGCTGTTAGTAATCAGTAACAGACTGTAATGTGTCAACTAGTCCTTGAAAACTGTTAGCCCCTCCTACCTGTCAACTGTGCATTTCCATATGACCTTATATGTATGTAAGTCTTGCTTCTATAACTGTATCACCTTCTTTTAGCCCCTGCGTGGATATAAAAGGCCCATGCTCTCTTAGTTCAGTGTGCTACTTCAAACATTATGTAAGGGTGCTGTTTGAATTGTTGTACCACCTCATGAGGTTTAATAAACTTTAGGGGTCATTACGACATTAGCGGGCGGCTACCGCCGCCCGCCAAGCGGTAACCGCCGTGCCACCGCCAATGCGGCCGCACTCCCGCAGCCCCCATCACGACATTCCTGCTGGGCCGGCGGGAATGAGGCCGCAAGAGCCGGCGGTGTTGCGGCCGTGCGACGGGTGCAGTTGCACCCGTCGCGCTTTTCACTGTCTGCTATGCAGACAGTGAAAAGTTGGCCGGGACCCTGTTAGAGGGCCCCAGGACACCCCTTACTGCCAACCTCTTCCTGGCGGTGCAAACCGCCAGAAACAGGCTGGCGGTAGGGGTGTCATAATCCCCAGGGCAGCGCTGCTTGCACCGCCGGGGCTAAAACGGCAGTAAACCGCCAGCCCCGGCGCTGCGACCACGGCGCTACCGCCGCGGTCGTAATAGGCCAGGAAGCACCGCCAGCCTGTTGGCAGTGCTTCCGTCATTTTAGCACTGGCGGTCTCGGACCGCCAGGGTCAAAATGACCCCCTTTGTCTTTTATTTCAGTTTCTGTGCCATATTCTTCCTATATGGTCTGAGGACTTTGTTCAGAGAAGGGCGAACCCCTTGCACTAGTAGGCCTTGCTGAGGCTTACTTCGACAGGGATGTCATTGGATTAAATTGAAAATGTGATTTATTGTTTGTATTACACATTTTCTTCTCCATACAGTATATATTTGGGGTAATATTTGATGCCATACAAGGGTGTGTGTTGTTGTAAACATTTTTTAGCTCAGTTGATTTTTGTGTTTGTCATTGCTGAATTATTGATAGTGTTTTCTTCAGTGTTATCATGCCTCCTATGTCTGGCCAGTGTGTGTGTAAGTATGTTTGCCAGAGGCCACCATTTGTTTCTGTTCTCCATGCCATGTGACCAGGGGCCATTTTTTGTAGTCTGTGTCCATAGGACTAAGGTGGTCATTCCGACCCTGGCGGTTTCAAACCGCCAGGGCCGGGGACCACGGAAGCACCGCCAACAGGTGGGCGGTGCTTCCAGGGCCATTCTGACCACGGCGGTAAAGCTGCGGTCAGAAAAGGGGAACCGGCGGTTTCCCGCCGGTTTTCCCCTGGCCCAGGAAATCCTCCATGGCGGCGCTGCTTGCAGCGCCGCCATGGGGATTCCGACCCCCTTCCCGCCAGCCTGTTCCTGGCGGTTTTTACCTTGGGGTGACAGCCTTGGGGTGATCACCCCTAGCTTTTTGCCTGACTCCCTCCACTTTTTGGACACTGTTTTTGCTGGTTTTAAGACTCTGCACACTTTACCACTGCTAACCAGTGCTAAAGTGCATATGCTCTCTCCCTTTAAACATGGTAACATTGGATCATACCCAATTGGTCTATTTAATTTACTCATAAGTCCCTAGTAGAAGGCACTATGGGCCTCATTCCGACCCTGGCGGTCTATGACCGCCAGGGTGGAGGCCGGCTGAAGCACCGCCAACAGGCTGGCGGTGCTTCATTCAGTATTCCGACCGCGGCTTTGAAGCCGCGGTCGCCCAGCCGGGTCCGGCGGTTTTCCGCCGGATTTCCCCCGGCTGGGGGAATCCATGGGGATTCCGACCCCCTTCCCGCCAGCCTGTTTCTGGCTGTTTTCACCGCCAGAAACAGGATGGCGGGAACGGGTGTTGTGGGGCCCCTGGGCCCCACAAGGATTTTCACTGTCTGCATTGCAGACAGTGAAAATCCCGACGGGTGCAACTGCACCCGTCGCACCCCTGCAACTCCGCCGGCTCCATTCGGAGCTGGCTTCATTGTTGCAGGGCCTTTCCCGCTGGGCCGGCGGGCGATCTTTTGGCGGTCGCCCGCCGGCCCAGCGGGAAAGCCAGAATGGCCTCTGCGGTCTTTTGACCGCGGAGCAGCCAAGTGGCGGTTCCCGTTTGGCTGGCGGCGCCCGCCGCCAGCCAAACTTGGAATGAGGCCCTATATGTGCCCATGGGTTGTAGATTAAATGCTACTAGTGGGCCTGCAGCACTGATAGTGCCACCCACTTAAGTAGCCCCTTAACCTTGTCTCAGGCCTGCCATTGCAAGGCCTGTGTGTGCAGTTTCACTGCCAATTCGATTTGGCAGTTAAAAGTACTTGCCAAGCCTAAAACTCTCCTTTTTCTACATATAAGTCACCCCTAAGGTGTGCCCTAGGTAACCCTAGGGCAGGGTGCTGTGTGGGTAAAAGGCAGGACATGTACCTGTGTAGTTTACATGTCCTGGTGTGTAAAACTCCTAAATTCGTTTTTACACTACTGTGAGGCCTTCGCCCTTCATAGGCTAACATTGGGGCTGCCCTCATACATTGTTGGAGTGGTAGCTGCCAATCTGAAAGGAGTAGGAAGGTCATATTTAGTATGGCCAGAATGGTAATACAAAATTCTGCTGACTGTGAAGTTGGATTTAATATTACTATTTTAGAAATTACACTTTTAGAAAGTGAGCATTTCTCTGCACTTAAATCTTTCTTGCCTTACTATCCACGTCTGGCTGGGTTTAGTTGACAGCTCCTTGTGTATTCACTCAGACACACCCAAACACAGGATACTCAGCCTCTCTTGCATACATCTGCATTTTGAATGGGTCTTCCTGGGCTGGGAGGGTGGAGGGCCTGCTCTCAAACAAAGGTCTGCCACACCCCCTACTAGGACCCTGGCAGACAGGATTGAACTGAAAGGGAACCTGGTGCACTTCTAAGCCACTCTTTGAAGTCTCCCCCACTACAAAGCACATTTGGGTAAAAAACATGGCCTCTGCCCTACCACCTCAGACACTTTCTGGAGAAGAAACTTGTAACCAGAACCTGCATCCTGCCAAGAAGAACTGCCTGGCTGCCCAGAGGACTCACTTGACTGCTTTCTGTGAAGGACTGCTGCCTTGCTGTTGCCCTGCTGCCTTGCTGCTCCCTGGCTGTGGTGAAGAAGTGATCTCCAAGGGCTTGGATAGAGCTTGCCTCCTGTTCCCTGAAGTCTCAGGACCAAAAAGACTTCCCTCTTGCAACTGGACTCCTTGTGTGGCATAAATTCGACGCACAGCTTGCTAAAACCGACGCACAGCCTGTCCCACGGTGAGAAATTCACTGCATGCCGAACCGGAATGACGCAGCTTGACTTCGCAAAGGAAAAGATCGACGTGGCACCTGTGTTACGACCGGAACTTCGACCACGGCCCACCGGATCGACGCACAGCCGACCTGGGAGCCGCCGCCTGACTTCCAGAGGGGAAATCGATGCATCGCCTGCTGTGCAGGAGAAATTTCCACGCAATGCCCACCGGAACGACGCAGAGCTTGTCACAAGCCCAGGATTCCAAGCAGAGACCCTGGGGCGTCTGAAAACCTGCAACCCGAAGAGTATTCATGACCGAGCGCCAGAAATCGACGGACAGACGTCCCTGCATGGAAACTAAACGACGCATCGACCACGTGGGGCCCGAGAAATCGACGCACACCCCTTTGTCTCCACGCTTCTGCTCCTTTGCGGCCCCTTGTGGAGATTTTTCACGCAAACCAGGTACTTTTCAGTGATATCTCTACATCTACTTATTGCATCTTTGATAGTTTTGACCTGCAAATATCCAGATAAATATCATATATTTTTCCAAACACTGTGTGGTGCACTTTTGTAGTGCTATATTGTGTTATTGTATGATTTATTGCACAAATACTTCACACATTGCCTTCTAAGTTAAGCCTGACTGCTCCGTGCCAAGATACCAGAGGGTGGGCACAGGATAATTTGGATTGGATGTGACTTACCCTGACTAGAGTGAGGGTCCTTGCTTGGACAGGGGGTAACCTGACTGCCAATCAAAGACCCAATTTCTAACACTGGTGATCAGCGGTGAGGATAGGACTTGTATTTGTGCAGTGACATACAGTAGCTAAGTATTTCACTACCTACCCACAGTTGAAAGTCAACTTGATTTTTATATTTTTTCTGCAATTTTGTTTTTCCTGTCAAGTTTTTGACCAAAATCCTCCCTCAACATGTCTCAGGCTGGGTCTCAAGCAGGAGATTTTGATCTAGCCCTGCTGGAGACATACACTATCAAACAGCTGAAAGGATTCTGCTGGGATATGGGAGTAGCCAACCAAGGTGCCTCCAGAAAGGAAGAATTTCAAAAGGCACTGAGGGCCTGGGCACAAGCACATTCAGAGGAGGGTGCTGAGGAGGAGAAGCCAGAAGATGGCTCCCCAGAGGATTTTTTGCCATCAGTGGATGCTACCACTGCAACTGTGCCCCCTGCAAAACCAGGGAGCAGTGTCTCTGATCAAAGCCTAACCGCCGAGGAAAGGAGAGAGGAGAGATAGTTTCAGTTGCAAATGGCAAGGCTAAAAATTGAGGCTCAACAGGAGGAAAGGAGGGAAGAGAGAGAGTCCAAGCAAGCTGAGGCTGAAAGAGAAGCCAAACAGATTGAAGCTGAAAGAGCTGAAGCTGCAGCTGAGAGAGCCTTGGCTGAGAAGAAACTATTGTTGGCTCATGAACTGAGTCTCAAGGAGCTGGAGATCAAGGCGAGACAGTCTGAGTCCAGCAGTAATGATGGCAGCATACAAGCGGGACCTGCCGGAGAAAAGAAGGTTTGTATACCCAAAAATGTGGTGCCCAGTTTTGTGGTGGGAGATGACATAGATGACATAGATAAATGGCTAGCTGCTGATGCAGTTGCACTAAGGGCTTATGAGGTACAGCTATGTGGAGTTATGTGCTAGCACTGGGGAAGGACACACTTCTCACACTGGATCCAAAGGATCAAAACACATACCCACTTCAGAAAGCCATTTCACTTGCCAAGTTTGGGCTGACCCCCGAGAGATACCGCCAGAGGTTCAGGGACAGCACCAAACAGTCCACACAAACATGGGTAGATTTCTTTGACTTTTCCAGTAAGGCACTTAATGGATGGGTGCGGGGCAGCAAAGTAGATGATTATAAAGGGTTATATGACTTGATTCTGAGAGAGCATATACTCAATATTTCATTTACAGAGTTGCACCAGCACTTGGTAGCTGACTGACCCCAGGAAGCTTGCTGAGGAGACAGATCTCTGGGTTAGCACCAGAGTGTCCAAAAAGGCATCTGGGGGGACTCCCACAAAGGTGGTCACGGTTCCCAACAGAAGAGAAAGGGGGGAGAAAAACATAAAGAAAAGGAGTTCTCAAAAGGCCCCCAAAAGAATTTCCGGGGTGGTGGAAATGATCTTGAGCATACTGCCTGGAAAGAGGTAGAGCTCAGATCCCACCTGGAGATGTTAGGTTTGCCTGAGTGGGTCTGCATGACCACACGGTCCATGGCTGCCCGGGAAGGGAGTCAAGGGTGTCTGCAGCCTGGAACAATGGCTGCAAGGAGGAAGGGCAAGAGGCACAGGAAACCCGATCAAATGTTCCCACGGTGGTGGACGGGGCCTCAGAGGAGGAGGAGCCCCTGAGCCCACTGGGGAGGACATAGCTGACCTGGGTAACCTACCTGAACTTGCTGGCAGGCAAGTAGAGGGTGGGCCATCCAGGGCAGAATTCTGCAAGGCACAGAAGGAATGCCCAACATTTGAGGGTCTGAGGCGCCAACCCACAGCACAAGCAGCAGGTGACGCCTCCGGCACTCACCATATTTACTGGGAGAATTATCTCCTTTACCGTGAGCCTAAGATTCCAGGTCCAGGGGCAGCACGTGTGCTGGTGGTCCCCCAGTGTTACCGGGCCTTCCTACTGGGTCTGGCTCACAACATCCCCCTGGCAGGACACCTGGCCCAAGACAAGACCTTTAACAGGCTTGTCACCCACTTCCATTGGCCCAGAATGAGGTTAGCCTCAGATAATTTCTGCATGGCTTGCCCCACCTGCCAGGCTAGTGGGAAGACAGGGAAACAGCTTAAGGCTCCCCTGCTCCCACTCCCCTTCGTTGGCACCCCCTTTGAAAGGGTGGGCATCGACATTGTTGGTCCCTTGGACCCCAAAACTGCCTTGTGCAACAGGTTTATCATGGTTTTGGTGGACCATGCCACCCGCTATCCAGAGGCAATCCCTCTGAGAACAGTGACTGCACCGGTGGTGACCAGAGCCCTGTTGGGAATAGTTACCCATATGGGATTCCCTAAGGAGGTTGTGTCTGACAGGGGCACAAATTTCAAGTCTGCGTACATGAAGTCCATGTGAGATGAGTGTGGGGTGACCTACCGGTTTACCAACCCTTATCATCCTCAATCCAACGGGCTTGTTGAGAGATTCAACAAGACCCTGAAGGGCATGATTAATGGCCTGACTGAAGCCATGAGGCGTAAGTGGGACGTCCTCTTACCATGCCTGTTGTTTGCTTACAGAGAGGTGCCCCAGAAAGGGGTGGGGTTCAGCCCCTTTGAGCTTCTCTATGGTCACCCTGTCAGGGTACCTCTAAGCATTGTTAAAGAGGGCTGGGGGAAAGCTCCCAAGACACCTCGCCAGGATGTGGTCAGCTACATGCTGGCCCTCCGCAACCAAACCCAACGCTTCTGGAAGCAGGCCAAGAGTAACCTCGAGGCCAGTCAAGAGGTGATGAAGGAGTGGTATGACCTCAAGACCACTCTGGTTGAGTTCTCACCTGGAGACAAGGTTTGGGTGATGGAGCCAGTGGAGCCCAGGGCTCTCCAGGACTGCTGGACTGGCCCCTTTGAGATCAAGGAGCGTAAAGGGGAGGCCACTTAACTAGTGGACCTCAAGACCCCTAGGTACCCCATAAGGGTCCTCCATCACAACCGGCTCAAACCTCACGTTGAGAGGTCTGTGATCAGTATGCTCCTGGTCACAGATGAGGGCATGAGTGACCTCCGCTCTGCCAAAGAAGGTGGTGGATCATTCTCTCTGACTCCCTGGCCCTGAATCAGAGAGGAGACTGCTATGAGCTGTTGGAGCAGTTTTCTTCCCTGTTCTCTCTTACTCCTGGACTGACCCACTCATGTGTTCATGATTTTGACACTGGTGACAGTCCCCCTGTAAAGAACAAAATTTACAGGTTATCGGATAAGGTGACGGCCAGCATCAAGGAGGAGGTCTCCAAGATGTTGACTTTAGGGGTTATTGAGAAATCCAGTAGTCCCTGGGCCAGCCCTGTGGTGCTGGTCCCTAAGGCTGCTGCCCCCGGTGCGAAGCCAGAACTCAGGTTATGTGTGGACTACCGGGGTCTCAACTCAGTCACACGGACTGATGCTCACCCCATCCCCTGAGCTGATGAGCTCATTGACAGACTAGGTGCTGCCAAGTTCCTGAGTACATTTGATCTTACTTCAGGGTACTGGCAGATCGCCCTGACTGAGGGGGGCTAAAGAGAGATCAGTATTTTCCACACCTGATGGTCATTACCAGTTCCGGTTGATGCCATTTGGGTTGAAAAATGCCCCCGCTACCTTCCAACAGTTGGTTAAGGGGGTCGTAGCTGGCAAGGATGCCTACTGTGCAGCCTACCGGGACGACATAGCTGTCTACAGTTCCAGCTGGGTGGAACACCTGCTCCACCTCAAGGAGATGCTTCAGGCTCTGCAACAGGCAGGCCTGACCATCAAGTCTAGTAAGTGTCACATTGGGCAGGGTTCTGTGATGTACTTGGGACACCGAGTAGGTGGTGGCAAGGTGCAGCCACTCCAGGCCAAGATTGAAACTATCAAGGCCTGGCAACCACCTAGAACACAGACTGAAGTGAGAGCCTTTTTAGGCCTCACTGGATATTACCGCAGATTTGTCAAGGGCCATGGTACCATGTTGTCACCCTTGACAGAACTCACTTCCAAGAAACAACCCAGGTTGGTGAATTGGACAGAGGCTTGTCAGAAAGCCTTTGATTCTCTGAAGGAAGCCATGTGCACGGCCCCGGTGCTCAATGCCCCTGACTACTCCCAGGAGTTTATTGTGCAGACAGACACTTCAGAGCATGGCATAGGGGCTGTTTTAGCACAGCTAAATGAAGAGGGCTCAGATCAACCAGTAGCCTTTATTAGCAGAAGGCTATTACCACGGGAACAGATGTGGAGTGCTATTGAGAGAGAAGCATTTGCTGTGGTCCGGGCACTGAAGAAGTTAAGACCCTACCTGTTTAGGACTCACTTCCGGGTTCAGACAGACCACAGGCCCCCTTAGATGGCTCATGCAGATGAGGGGTGAGAATCCAAAACTCTTGAGGTGGTCCATTTCCCTACAGCGGATGGACTTTACGGTGGAGCATCGCCCGGGGATTGACCACGCCTACGCTGATGGTCTCTCCAGATACTTTCGCTTTAGCGATGAGAGCTCCCAGGAGGTTGGGTAGCTCTCCCCACTTTCAGCTGGGGGAGACACATGTTAGACCTGACAGCCTTAGGGTTGTCACCCCTACCTTTTTGCCTGCCTTCCTCTACTTTTTGGACACTGTTTTTGCTGGTTTTTAGACCCTGCACACTTTACCACTGCTGACAATGTTAAAAAAGCCAAGTAGTCAAGCCAACCAAAAACTTTTTTTAATGGAGGGGCAGAGAAATGATGATGATTGTGAGTCATCTGAAATGCAGGTAAGGGGTACATATGGTTTTGGGTGAAATGTGACCATCCTTATAACACTTTCCTTCCTTGCTGACTGTCATCGAAACTGCTTGAATACTGAGTAATAGATACAACACAACATTGTGGGGGGGAGGGTCATCATAACCATGACCACTCATCATTTTACTGTTCTAGCATTAACAAGAAAAAGAAAGCGTTCTCAACAAACAAACAAAGAGTAGCTTGTTTGTGTCTGCAAACTCTACAATTGTCAGAGTAGAGTACATAATCTATTCTCTCAGTCTTACCGTACCAGTCCACAGGATATATAAGGTAGGGGGGAGGGAAAGCTTAATAACAAAGCAGAAGAAATCTACTGATTAGTACAGACAGGAAAAAGTCAGCAACAAAACAAGAAACATTGAAAAAAGGATAATGCAGGGAGGGATAACAAGAATTAACAAACATTAAATAGAACAAAGAGGATTTGAAAAAAACTTCACAGTATAAGAGAAACAAATAAAAAGTATTCTAAATGGGGAGAGGTAAAAGTTTGAGAAATTAATGACATTAACCGGAGAACTTACTGGGGCCAGCATAGCCATCAGCTGCGAAGCTGGTGGTGCCATTGGTACTTCCACATACTGTGGCATTGATGGTGGCAGCCTCTGCCTGACCCTCCGATGCCCTCTTCTCCTTACCCTTGGGTGCTGATGTAAGAAATAAAGAAAATAACAAAAATAGGTTAGTGGTACAGTTAATCTCCTAGAAAACATTTTGACAAACAAAGGCAAACACTGTAACATATTGACATTGTACTTTTCCAAATCAGATTGCCTATATAACTAGTTGACCTATTCCTAATTTCATAAAACTTACTTAAGCCCTATTCTGAATTTTTTAAACTACATTTGGAACTACTAATGCATTGCAACAAATGATCTTTGCTTCTCAGCCCTCTTTGATGGGCCTACTCAGTCAGTTTTCCTTTTCGATGCCTAAATGCATATTACACATCATTTGGAGTTTGCTTGGGACTTTACGAGCTACATAAAAAGAAAGACACAGAGAACGCTAAGTCACTGATATTACTACTGCCACTATCTTTATGACAGGACAAATGAGTCTGCATTGCTTCTTAAAAAATCAGCCTAAGTAAGTGCCTACAATGACGAGTACAACTAGGAAGCACTAAGCACCCGGCTTGCTCTAATTAGATCACTTAATATTCGGCATGTCCCATGAACTTAACTTACCTCTGAGTGTGAACAGCATGTAATTTGAAAAAAAATATTAATATTTTAAGACACAACAAATGAATAATTACTTACCGAGCCTCGCAACCTGGATGCCCAGCAGGTCTTGCTCCCGGTTGAAGATGTCAGCCCAGCGGTGTACCAACTGCTGCAAGGTGTGCTTCACTACAGCCCTCTTCTGCAGACACCGCCGCACTCTCTTCCAAAGCACCCAATGCTCCTTTAGGCCGTACACACTCATGGGTCTGTCGCCTGCTGTCAGCAAAGAGGGGAGATGGTGCTGCCCCCCAAAAAATGAGAGCTGCCACCTCCACCTCAGAAAAAATGATGTATGTTTGCATCCATTGGTGATGCCACTGATTGCAAGGGGTGCAGTTAGCACCTGCACTGGCACCAGCTGGCCCAAACTCTGCCATGGCACTGGGTGGCAAAAAAACAAAAAAAAAGATATAGGAAAATTTCTTGAAGATTCATCAACCGGCACCAAGATACAAGCAAATTAAAACACACTTTTTCTATAGAAAGGTAGGCCCTAACTATAACTATGTATATTTGTTATAATATTAAATTTAAAAAGTTAGTAAATTATAATATTAATTAAAATGTTATTTTAATAATAGATTTTATACATTTACATTATATATGTGTAAATAAACAACATACATTCATATCTGTGTGTGTTTGTTGAAATAAGTATATATATTCAAATATATTTTATATTATTTAAATATATTTAATTTACATTATATTACTGATTCATGGTAGTATATTTAATGTTTACAATTTTTAACTATATATATTTTAAAAAACAATATTTTTGTATATATTTTCCGATAGTGATGTAAAACTATTTTTTCCGATATTTTTTACTTACAATTATATGTATAGGAAAACAATATTTATGTGCTTGGTATTTTTGACACAATATTTTTGTATCACGATATTTAGAGTTTTGATATTTTGTCAGTGAACCCAAGCACTCCGGCATGGCCTTGCAGACCCCATGTGAAGTATCATAAGCTTACACACATTGTTGCCTTCACTTACTCTGTGTTCGTCACATGGATAGGGGGTTGTCATGGACTTCCTGTTGGCCATGATTGTGGAACCTTACTAATATTGAGGATCAGGCAGTTTTACAGACATGGAACAAGTATCTCACATATCAGACTTGAAGGGAAAATCATTAGGTGTCATACTTAAACAAGCTTATGTGTACACATCATTCCACGGCTGCATTTGGATGCATATATCATTAAGTCTACACAACATCTCAGAAGTGTGTGTACGCTTGTTGTATTATTCATCTGGTCTAAGAAAAGCTTTAATATGATGCACCAACTCTTGCACCATAACTCTGAGGGAGGCTCAAAAACCACTGAGGCTAGATTAGAACACACATACCTTGGGGATAGGCTGATACATCTGAGAACTATGGAGGTCATTACAACATTGGCGGTAAATGCAGCTTACCGCCGTGCAGAAGACCGCCAACACACCGCAGTGGCCACGGAATTCCGACACAGCTATTACAACCCACAGCTCGGAATCTGCCAAAATTTAGACACCCACACAAGTCCGTCACACCAAAGGTCAGTGATAAACTGGCGATAACAAAACCTCCACCGTCACGCCAACAGGAATACGCCCACACTATCACGACCCACGAATCCAGGCGGCGGTCTTTCAACCGCAGTATTCCATTGGCGGTACACACCGCAGAGCTCAAAATACACACACATTTACAAAACACTACCACATTGGACAATTCCAAATACACACACCTGATACACATACACACACCACTCCTACACACCCAGTACAATATAAAACACACACCCAATCACCCACAAACCCTTGCAACCACAATTGCGACTGAAGGCCAGAGAGAGACACCACTATCTACAAACTAGCATCCACTGGCACTCAACACCATCACCCACACAACATCCACGCACAAAACACCACACACCCCTAAACATCACTCAACACACCACAACACTTACTATCCCACACATCACCCACACGACCCCATGGCACGCAAAGACACCCCTGGTTCTCTGAGGAGGAGCTCAGGGTCATGGTGGAGGAAATCATCCGGGTAGAGCCACAGCTATTCGGATTATAGGTGCAGCACACCACCATAGCTAGGAAGATGGAGCTATGGTGCAGAATCGTGGACATGGACAACGCAGTGGGACAGCACCTAAGAACACGGGATGACATCCGGAAGAGGTGGAACGACCTACGGGAAAAGGTGCGTTCTGTGGTCTCAAGACATCACATTGCGGTTCAGAGGACTGGCAACAGACCCCTACCTCCTCCCCCACAACTAACAACATGAGAGGAGCAGGTCTTGGCTATACTGCATCCTGAGGGCCTCACAGGAGTAGCTGGAGGAATGGACTTTGGTAAGGCAAATATTTCACTACTTCATCCCCCACCCTACCTGCATGCTATCACATACCCCCACCCTCACCCCCATCACTCCAACTCCTCACATATGTCCCTCTATCCCAACCCACTCATTCCAACACCAAGCCCAGCATGCAACACCAAAGCATGGACACCCATCACCAATGCATGGCCACTGCACATACCCACACACCCCCCTAAACATTTAGCTCACAATGTCCTACCCAAGAATGCAAGCACTGGGGTACAGGGTCACCCACCCATTGCACACCATGGCACACACAGATGCAATAATCATGCCTTTACACCCCTGCAGGACCCCTACCCAACGTTACCGGACAGGAGGTTCCAGATATGTCCACTCCCACCACAGAAGAGGCTCACAGTGATGACAGCAGCTCTGTCCAACTTTATCTAGATGACCAGCCCGGCCCATCTGGGACCTCGGGACAGTTAGTTCCCCTCACACTGGCACAAGCCACAACAGAGCCTCCCCTCTCTGGAAACACCAGCACAGCACCCACCCAGCGGGCCCATACCTCTGTCCACAGGACACGTCAAGCAGCAGTGTGTTCACCACTACAGGGAACCCAGGCTAACTCACCATCCCAACAACATCAGGGACCTGGTGGCAGTGGCAGTGGGCACACCGTTCAGGGGACAGAGGCCCAGGAACACATGGGAACTGGGCGGGCTGCTGTGCGACAGGGGGAGGACAGGCCCAGGGAACCCACTCTCCACGAGGGCCTCTCCAACATCATGGGAGCCAACCACCATTCCCAGGAGACGATGGCAACGGTACTGGCCAAGTTTCAGGAGACCCAGCGGCTGCAGGAGGAACAGTATTTGGGGTTCAGGGAGGAACTCAAATCCATCAATTCTACCTTGGGCACCGTTGTAGGGGTGCTGAAGGAACTCGTCTACACCAGGAGGGACACTGTAGCACAAGAAGGGACCCCTGACACTAGCCTGGACGATGAACTGCCCACCACCTCCGCCGGCACTAGTGGACAGGAGGCACCGCCACAGGACCACAACACCAGCACCCCACCCCCTGCAGATGGGGAACCACCCTGCAAACAGTCCCTCAGATACAGGACAAAGACAGAGAACAATGCCAAAACCCTGCCAAAAAATGAGGCCACCCTGATTGTCATCCTTCTGTCCCTCTTTGTTACCCTGTCCATCCATCAACTGCCCCAGCTCCACTTCCTATGCCCCTTTGGACAATGCACCTGTGAGACTAATAGACTGGACTCTGCCATGGACATTCCTCCACCATCACCCCTGACCATTTTACACCACCCTCCAATATTTAGCACTTACATAAACATCCTTAAAGCACAAAACAAGCTAGAGTCAGTCAGTGCTTTCAAAAATGTGTATTTGCAATAACTGTGGAAAACTGCTATATCCATTGTATTGCCAACATACCTATGTCACACAGCTCTAGTCCATGCGGAAACACAGCAGATGTGAAATTGAAAGGGAAAGTGACAACGCAGGGTCCATACACTGGGTGAAAGTGACAGACAGATGAGAGGTAGAACAAGTGTATCAGATGTAGCAGGCAGTGATGTCTTCTTACCTGTGTCTCACTGGAAGTATTGATGAATCACTGTGTTTCTGTTGTCAATATCCTCTTCTTCTGCTTCCTCATCTTCACTGTCCATAGGCTCCACAGCTGCCACAACACCTCCATCTAGACCATCCTCCTGCAGAAAAGGCACCTGTCATCGCAAAGGCAAGTTGTGAAGCACACGGCAGGCCACGATGATCTGGCACACCTTCTTTGGTGAGTAGAATAGGGAACCACCTGTCATATAGAGGCACCTGAACCTGGCCTTCAGGAGGCGGAAGGTCCGCTCTATAATCCTCCTAGTTTGCCCATGTGCATCATGGTAGCGTTCCTCTGCCCTTTTCCTGGGATTCCTCACTGGGGTCAGTAACCATGACAGGTTGGCGTAACCAGAGTCACCTGCAAATGGCGAGGGACAACTGTTAGACACACACTAACTCATAATGATATCCACAGACCCAGAGAACGATTCCCACTGATTTGGTTCCAGGTGCTCACCTAATAGCCACACACGGTGCCTCTGGAGTTGCCCCATCACATAAGGGATGCTGCAATTCCTCAGAATGTAAGCGTCATCCACTGAGCCAGGAAACTTGGCATTCACATGGGAGATGTACTGGTCGGCCAAACACAGCATCTGCACATTCATAGAATGGTAACTCTTCCGGTTTCTGTACACCTGTTCACTCCTGCGGGGGGGCCAAGGCCACATGTGTCCCATCAATGGCACCTATGATGTTGGGAATATGTCCCAGGGCATAGAAGTCACCTTTCACTGTAGGCAAATCCTCCACCTGAGGGAAAACGATGTAGCTGTGCATGTGTTTCACCAGGGCAGACAACACTCTGGACAACACGTTTGAGAACATAGGCTGGGACATCCCTGATGCTATGGCCACTGTTGTTTGAAAAGACCCGCTTGCCAGGAAATGGAGTACTGACAGGACCTGCACTAGAGGGGGGATCCCTGTGGGATGGCAGATAGTTGACATCAGGTCTGGCTCCAACTGGGCACACAGTTCCTGGATTGTGGCACGGTCCAGTCTGTATATGACAATTACATGTCGCTCCTCCATTGTCGACAGGTCCACCAGCGGTCTGTACACCGGAGGATGCCGCCATCTCCTCACCTGCCCCAGCAGACGTGCTCTATGGAGGAGAACACCGGGCAGAGAGTCAGCCAACACTGACATACGAAAACACAACTTTTATTCCACAATTTTTTTTAATCCGCTATGTGCCTGTATTAGTGTGCATGCAAGGTCTAGATATGTGTGACGCATTTAAAATGAATGCCATGTGGCCGCCTGAAATGGCAGCTGCCTGACCTGTAATGTGGGACAAGGGGATATGAGGTAACTGCGCTGGCGTTGCACACTGTTGCGGTAGGTGGTCGAAGACCGCAGCGCAATCCTGCATTGGTTAACATTGGACCCTATGGGTCCCAGGAGCCAATGACGATGTACGCCGGTGGTGACGGTACGCACTGCCGCGGACGTGACCGACATTTTCTGTCTGTTCACTCACTTGATACCTGATCTTCGACAGGAGAGGACCTACACTGCAAGTGCTGCTGTGACCTCAGTCTGGAAGAGACAATGGCTCATGTGTCTGGGGAAAGGGCCCGTGCCTTCACCACAGAGGAGTTGGATAAACTAGTGGATGGGGTCCTCCGCGAGTACACGCTACTCTACGGTCCTCCAGACAAAAAGGTAAGTACACTGTGAGCATGCCGAATGGGAAATGCCTGTGTGGAGTGGCGTGGATGGAAGATATGGGGGGATAATAGGTGTGCATGAAACGACGGTGAGTGCATGTGCGTCATGGCAAGGGTAGGGATGCGGGCCAATGACTGTGATGGTGCGGACGGTTATATCTTCTACTTTTACCCTGTATTATTCCTGCAGGTCAGCGCCCACCAGCAAAGGATATTTGGCGTGCCATCGCCAAGGAAGTCCGGACCCTGGGGGTCCACCACAGACAGAGCACCCACTGCCGGAAAAGATGGGCGGACATTCGCCGCTGGAGCAAGAAGATGGCGGAGGCCCAGCTGGGGATGGCCTCCCAACGTGGGAGGGGTGCACGTCGCACCATGACCCCCCTGATGTTCCGGATCCTGGCAGTGGCCTATCCAGAGTTGGATGGGCGCTTGAGAGCATCACAGCAGCCACAAGGGGGGGAGTACACTCTCATTCAGCTGATTCAGCGTGCATTGGAGGTGTCTGGGTGGGGGAGTTGTCCTGTGGGTTCCCCTAGGCCAGGGCTAGTTTAGTAGGCAAGGTCCCTTCGTAAGGCAGGCCATGTGGCACCCCACCCAACCTGTGTTCAGAGCCAACTACACCCAGTCAGGCTCCTGTGACTTCCATGTGTGCAGCAATCGGGCATAGGTCTTGTACCCCATGTCCCTGTGATTAATTAGGGAACTGAAACTGCACGGCGTAGTGCAGGGCGCTTTTGTGTCTGTAGTGTCCGCCAATGGTAGCAGTATTGCATGCACTCAACATGTCTTTCTTCTGTCTTCCCCCCCTTTTTGCGTTCTCTCTCTTCTTGTGTGCATTACCATCATCAGGTGGAGGAGCAGTGGCACCGGAGCAGGAGGGAGCTGCATCCAACATGGCCCTGCAGGTCGACACAATGGAGTCTGAAGCCACCAGTGGGATGGAGGGCGAGGGGAACTCCATGGCAGGGACAGGAGCTGAGACCAGCGACATGGTCTCCTCCTCTGATGGGAGCTCCCTTGCAATGGCAGGCCCCTCTGTGCCCACCGCATCTACAGGTACAGCCTCCACCCCACCACCAGCAACGCCCTCCCAGCAGCCCCTCAGCCAGTGCCCCGGGGCCGCTCACCCAGGAGGGTGGGCATCTCCTTCGCCCCAGGCACCTCAGCCCCTGCCCCTGTCAGCCCTGCTTCCCTCAGTGAGGAGGCCACTGACCTCCTCAGGTCCCTCACTGTTGGGCAGTCTACCATTTTGAATGCCATCCAGGGTGTAGAGAGGCAGTTGCAAGAGACCAATGCATACCTGGAGGGCATTCATTCTGGTCAGGCAGCCCAACAGCGAGCTTTTCAGACTCTGGCCTCAGCACTGATGGCAGCCATTGTCCCTGTGTCCAGCCTCCCCCCTCCAACTTACTCCACCCAGACCCAAACACCTGTACCTCAGCCTGTCCCAAGCACACCATCAGACCAGCATGCACACAAGTCAACACACAAGGGAAGCTCTGGCAAACATAAGCACCACACATCCCACAGGAATTCACACAAGCATCATACCATGCACACATACCAACATTCACTGCCTTAACTGTGTCCCCCTCCTCCTCGTCTCCCTCCTCCCTCCCTGTCTTGTCTCCACTCACACCTGCATGCACTACATCTTCAGCCACTACGTCCATCACCAGCACACCCATCACCACACCCTGCTCACTTGCACTCACCACCCCCACTACCATTCACACATCCTGTGTCCTCTCCCAGTGTGTCTGTGACGCCACCTCCCAAGATACACAAACGCAGGCACACACCCACCCAACAGCCATCCACTTCACAACAGCCTCTCTTCCTCCACTCCCAAACCCCTTCCAGCTAACCATTTCAAGAAACTTTTCCTGTCCACCCTTGACCTCTTTCCCTCACCTCCCCAACCCTGTCAGTCTCCTAGGGCCCGACTCTCCAGGTCCCAACCTATCACCTCAGCCACAACATCTCCGGGACCAGTGGTGCCAGTAGTCACCGGATTCTGGAGTGCACCAGGCAGCAGGGCAGCCAGTGTGGCAAGGAGCCACAGCATGGACAGTCCCGCACCTGTCAAGCATCAAAAGTTGGCCAGTGCCCGGCGGGAGAGGGGGAAGACTCCAGCCACCAAAGCCGTTCCCAGGGGTACAGGTGGGAGTGTGGAGTCAGCTGTGACACCTTCCAGGTGGAGAAGGGGCACAAGAAACCCAGCAAATCTAGGAAGAGCAGCATGGCGGAGAAGACCGCCATCATCCCCGCTGGCCAGGAGGCCACCGCCATCAGCCCAGTGGCCTCCCCATCAGCCCCGCTGCCCAGGAGGCCATCGCCATCATCCCCGCTGGCCAGGAGGCCACCGCCATCAGCCCCACTAGCCAGGAGACCGCCGCCATCAGCCCCGTTGGGCCAGACAGGACCGCCAGCACCAGCCCCTCTGGCCAGGAGGCCACCGCCATCAGCCTCGCTGCCCAGGAGGCCACCGCCATCATCCCCGCTGGCCAGGAGACTGCCGTTTTCAGCCCCGCTGGCCAGGAGGCCACCGCCATCAGCCCCGCTGGCCAGACGGCCACAGCCATCAGCCCTGCTGTGCCAGTCAGGACCGCCAGCACCAGCCCCGCTGGACAGGAGGCCACCGCCATCAGCCCTGCTGGCCAGGAGGCCACCGCCATCAGCCCCGCTGAGCCAGACAGGACCGCCAGCACCAGCCCCGCTGGGCCAGACAGAACCGCCAGGAGCTGAGTCGCTACCAAGGACACCGCCGCAACAAGCACCGCTGAACAGGACATTGCCGCCACAAGCACCGCTGAACAGGACACAAGCACCACTGAACAGGACACCGCCACCACAAGCACTGCTGCCAAGGACACCGCCGCCACAAGCACTGCTGAACAGGACACCTCCGCCACAGGCACTGCTGCCAAGGACAGCGCCGCCACAAGCACCGCTGAACAGGACACCTCTGCCACAAGCACCGCTGAACAGGACACCTCTGTCACAAGCACCGCTGGCCCTTGAGCGCCAAGGGCACTGACGCTACTGAGTCCGCCTCGAGCAGAATGAAGCACTCTGGGCACAAAGCCCCGTCTAGAACCAGTGGAGTTTCCCCAGGATTGAACAGTGGGCAAACCACCCACTGTAGAGACTTGAGAGACTGTGGCTTTTCACTCCCCAGGATTGAACAGTGGGCAAACCACCCACTGGAGAGAGTTGAGAGACTGTGGCTTTGCACTCCCCAGGATTCAACAGTGGGCAAACCACCCACTGGAGAGAGTTGAGAGACTGTGGCTTTGCACTCCCCAGGATTGAACAGTGGGCAAACCACCCACTGTAGAGACTTGAGAGACTGTGGCTTTGCACTCCCCAGGATTGAACAGTGGGCAAACCACCCACTGGAGAAAGTTGAGAGACTGTGGCTTTGCACTCCCCAGGATTGAACAGTGGGTAAACCACCCACTGTAGAGATTTGAGAGACTGTGGCTTTGCACTCCCCAGGATTGAACAGTGGGCAAACCACCCACTGTAGAGATTTGAGAGACTGTGGCTTTGCACTCCCCAGGATTGATCAGTGGCCATGTGGCCCCCTCGTGGATTTGGCGTTGTGCACTCAACCGGCTGAGGTGCCCCCCTTTCCCTTCCCCCTGAGGTGCCTGTTTTATTGCTATTTGATGCCCCTGCAGTGTTCTCTCCATCATGTTCGGGTATTGAGTGTGGGCCTCGCCCATGCAGTGTGGGCCCAGTGTTCCACGGACTTCAATGGAGTAATACCTGGGCTACTATTCTTGGTGTATATATTTGTTAATAGTGTATATATATTTTTGCGGATTGGATTTTAACATATTACAATGGTTAGACTAATTTCCTTTTGTCTTTGCAATTTTCCGGGAGGTTTGGGGGGTGTAACTGTAATGTATCATGCTGTATTAGTGTGTGTGTTGTCATGGGTGAGGGTGGGGGTGGGGGTGTTGCAGGTTGCGTGTGTGTGTCCCTGGTTCTTCCCTCCCCCCCTCCCCTGTGTCGTAGGTGCAGTACTCACCATGGTCTTCGCTGCCGGCGTTCGTGCTCCTGGTAGAGGAGCAAGAAGATAAGGGCAGGGAAAATGTGAAGCTCTGGTTTCATGGCATCCTGGTTCCTTGTGGGCTGTGTACAGGTGAGCGTTTTCCCTTCGAAGTCCTGTTTCCGCCGTGTTTTTGTTTGCGTTGAATCCGCCCCGGGAAAGGTGGTGGATTGGTAGGTTGTGATAGGGTGGGCTGTACATTCTCCTCCGCCTGTCTGTTGGCGGTGACCGTCCGCGCTATTTGTTTGTACCGCCTTGGCGGTCGGAGTGTTAAAGTGGCTGTCTTTGTTGGCGGTTTCCACCACGGTCGTGATTCAATTTTTTTTTTTCGCCGGCCTGTTGACGGTCTTACCGCCGCTTTAACACCAACCGCCAAGGTTGTAATGACCACCTGTATCTAGAAAAGCAGCTGGGAATGTTGAGTTGTTAGGTGGAGGTCTGTAAATGAGGAGAAAGTTACAGAAGGAAGTTGCAGTAGGGTGGCATCTGGTGAGGAGGGCATCTCTACTTTATATGGAAATGCTGTCTGTTTTAATGAGATTTATTGCTTGTTTAAATATAATAGCTACTCCATCACCTCTCTTGCCGATACAGTTTTTTGTGATGGTTTGATAGCCTGGAAGAACAGCTTAATGCAACATTGGGGCCATGTCATCTCCCAACAATGATTCTGTTATGAATAGTGTTAGAAATTGGGTTTCTGGCTGTCTAGGATGCACCTAAGCCAGGCAGAACCCACCCACTCTAGTCAGGGCAAGGGAGTTCCATGTCCAAGATAACCCCTCCTCACCGCCTTGTTAGCTTAGCACAAGCAGTCAGGCCTATCCCAGAGGCAATGCGTACAGCGTTTGCACAACACACAGAACATACATGACACACTATTCCCACCACAAAGGAAACACAACACCAAGTTATATAAAAATATACTGTATTGTACACAACGCAATTATTAGGCCAAACATAACATGTCAGTAATATCCTGCTACCTTAGCAGTTGTCAGAACTTTACACATTATTTACTCTACAAAACTATCAGTAGTCATATATAACACACAGGTTCCTTGGTATTCAACAACATAAGCAGTAGTCAGAAAACACATTATTATCCAATGCACTTGTCATAGAAATATCATAAATGCCCATATCAGGAACAATATAAAATATATGGCAAGTCAGGAAAACATATTAGCAAGTCATGCCCATAAAAGGAACATTAGCATACATATATGTAATACATCATAAAAATAGGTAGGTAAAATTTAAATCAATTATGTCTCTAAAAAGAACTTATGACCTATATATTATCTTTTAAGTAGCTGGTTTTCTGATGAGGGCACCTCCAGTGCCAGGAGAACGAAAATGGGCCCCCCGGTGCTCTTCTGTGCCAAACGGGGGCCTCCCAATAGTTCTGGGGTTGACGGGGGCAGCACGCACCCCCTCTAAATTTTAGTATGGGCCCCTCCTGGGCCTCACGATCATTGGGGGCCCCCCAGGTCCAAAGTCCAGTAAAACAATTAGGGCAGGAGGGGGGCACCATGCACCTATCTTTTCAGGATTGTGGTGTTGTTTTGACATGAAATGAGTCGTAAATCTGACATCTCCCCCTTCTTCTGATCTTCCATTCTCTGACTGTTGCTCTTCATTGTTGGTGTTCAAGTGCATGGGCAGGGCTAGGGCCCCCAGGTGGGCCTGAGTTACCCATTCCGACAGGGTGGCGCTGCATGCAACATCACCCTGGAGGATTACAAAGGCCGAGAACGCAAGGATGCTGGATTGCGGCAGCCTGGCGGTGGTGGCGTTTCAAACATGGTGGCTCCGCCATGTTCATAATATAGCGGGCAGACCGCCACGACTGCGGTGGTCCGTCACCCCGCCCCTCCCACCTTGAGTCTGGCGGCCCCAGGACCGCCAGACTCATAAAGAGGGTCTCAATTTAGTCATGCTAAAGTCTGAGTGTTCCCTGTCATAGTTAGTTCTTGGGGATACAATGGCATCCTAGGCCAAAACTGGTTCTGATATGGCACCAAAATACTGTAACCCAAAAATCATCCAAGAGAAATATTGTGTCAAGTATAATTTCTAAAAATACTACCACATTGAAGTTAATAATCGAAAATCTACTCACAATATTCTTGTAAACACAAGAATCTTATAACATATTATAAAAGCAAAAATATTGCTGTAAGACATTATGGGGGTCATTCTGACTTTGGCGGGTGGTGGAGGCCGCCCGCCAAAGTACCGCCGTCAGAATACCGCTGCGCGGTCAAAAGACCGCCGCGGTAATTCTGAGTTTCCCGCTGGGCTGGTGGGCGACCGCCAGAAGGCCGCCCGCCAGCCCAGCGGGAAACCCCCTTCCATGAGGATGCCGGCTCCGAATGGAGCCGGCGGAGTGGAAGGGGTGCGACGGGTGCAGTTGCACCCGTCGCGATTTTCAGTGTCTGCTTTGCAAACACTGAAAATCTTGGTGGGGCCACCGCCATCAGCCCTGCTGTGCCAGTCAGGACCGCCAGCACCAGCCCCGCTGGACAGGAGGCCACCGCCATCAGCCCTGCTGGCCAGGAGGCCACCGCCATCAGCCCCGCTGAGCCAGACAGGACCGCCAGCACCAGCCCCGCTGGGCCAGACAGAACCGCCAGGAGCTGAGTCGCTACGAAGGACACCGCCGCAACAAGCACCGCTGAACAGGACATTGCCGCCACAAGCACCGCTGAACAGGACACAAGCACCACTGAACAGGACACCGCCACCACAAGCACCGCTGCCAAGGACACCGCCGCCACAAGCACTGCTGAACAAGACACCTCCGCCACAGGCACTGCTGCCAAGGACAGCGCCGCCACAAGCACCGCTGAACAGGACACCTCTGCCACAAGCACCGCTGAACAGGACACCTCTGTCACAAGCACCGCTGGCCCTTGAGCGCCAAGGGCACTGACGCTACTGAGTCCGCCTCGAGCAGAATGAAGCACTCTGGGCACAAAGCCCCCTCTAGAACCAGTGGAGTTTCCCCAGGATTGAACAGTGGGCAAACCACCCACTGTAGAGACTTGAGAGACTGTGGCTTTTCACTCCCCAGGATTGAACAGTGGGCAAACCACCCACTGGAGAGAGTTGAGAGACTGTGGCTTTGCACTCCCAGGATTGAACAGTGGGCAAACCACCCACTGGAGAGAGTTGAGAGACTGTGGCTTTGCACTCCCCAGGATTGAACAGTGGGCAACCCACCCACTGTAGAGACTTGAGAGACTGTGGCTTTGCACTCCCCAGGATTGAACAGTGGGCAAACCACCCACTGGAGAAAGTTGAGAGACTGTGGCTTTGCACTCCCCAGGATTGAACAGTGGGTAAACCACCCACTGTAGAGATTTGAGAGACTGTGGCTTTGCACTCCCCAGGATTGAACAGTGGGCAAACCACATACTGTAGAGATTTGAGAGACTGTGGCTTTGCACTCCCCAGGATTGAACAGTGGCCATGTGGCCCCCTCGTGGATTTGGCGTTGTGCACTCAACCGGCTGAGGTGCCCCCCTTTCCCTTCCCCCTGAGGTGCCTGTTTTATTGCTATTTGATGCCCCTGCAGTGTTCTCTCCATCATGTTCGGGTATTGAGTGTGGGCCTCGCCCATGCAGTGTGGGCCCAGTGTTCCACGGACTTCAATGGAGTAATACCTGGGCTACTATTCTTGGTGTATATATTTGTTAATAGTGTATATATATTTTTGCGGATTGGATTTTAACATATTACAATGGTTAGACTCATTTCCTTTTGTCTTTGCAATTTTCCGGGAGGTTTGGGGGGTGTAACTGTAATGTATCATGCTGTATTAGTGTGTGTGTTGTCGTGGGTGGGGGTGGGGGTGTTGCAGGTTGCGTGTGTGTGTCCCTGGTTCTTCCATCCCCCCCTCCCCTGTGTCGTAGGTGCAGTACTCACCATGGTCTTCGCTGCCGGCGTTCGTGCTCCTGGTAGAGGAGCAAGAAGATAAGGGCAGGGAAAATGTGAAGCTCTGGTTTCATGGCATCCTGGTTCCTTGTGGGCTGTGTAGAGGTGAGCGTTTTCCCTTCGAAGTCCTGTTTCCGCCGTGTTTTTGTTTGCGTTGAATCCGCCCCGGGAAAGGTGGTGGATTGGTAGGTTGTGATAGGGTGGGCTGTACATTCTCCTCCGCCTGTCTGTTGGCGGTGACCGTCCGCGCTATTTGTTTGTACCGCCTTGGCGGTCGGAGTGTTAAAGTGGCTGTCTTTGTTGGCGGTTTCCACCACGGTCGTGATTCCATTTTTTTTTCCGCCGGCCTGTTGCCGGTCTTACCGCCGCTTTAACACCAACCGCCAAGGTTGTAATGACCACCTGTATCTAGAAAAGCAGCTGGGAATGTTGAGTTGTTAGGTGGAGGTCTGTAAATGAGGAGAAAGTTACAGAAGGAAGTTGCAGTAGGGTGGCATCTGGTGAGGAGGGCATCTCTACTTTATATGGAAATGCTGTCTGTTTTAATGAGATTTATTGCTTGTTTAAATATAATAGCTACTCCATCACCTCTCTTGCCGATACAGTTTTTTGTGATGGTTTGATAGCCTGGAAGAACAGCTTAATGCAACATTGGGGCCATGTCATCTCCCAACAATGATTCTGTTATGAATAGTGTTAGAAATTGGGTTTCTGGCTGTCTAGGGTATGCACCTAAGCCAGGCAGAACCCACCCACTCTAGTCAGGGCAAGGGAGTTCCATGTCCAAGATAACCCCTCCTCACCGCCTTGTTAGCTTAGCACAAGCAGTCAGGCCTATCCCAGAGGCAATGCGTACAGCGTTTGCACAACACACAGAACATACATGACACACTATTCCCACCACAAAGGAAACACAACACCAAGTTATATAAAAATATACTGTATTGTACACAACGCAATTATTAGGCCAAACATAACATGTCAGTAATATCCTGCTACCTTAGCAGTTGTCAGAACTTTACACATTATTTACTCTACAAAACTATCAGTAGTCATATATAACACACAGGTTCCTTGGTATTCAACAACATAAGCAGTAGTCAGAAAACACATTATTATCCAATGCACTTGTCATAGAAATATCATAAATGCCCATATCGGGAACAATATAAAATATATGGCAAGTCAGGAAAACATATTAGCAAGTCATGCCCATAAAAGGAACATTAGCATACATATATGTAATACATCATAAAAATAGGTAGGTAAAATTTAAATCAATTATGTCTCTAAAAAGAACTTATGACCTATATATTATCTTTTAAGTAGCTGGTTTTCTGATGAGGGCACCTCCAGTGCCAGGAGAACGAAAATGGGCCCCCCGGTGCTCTTCTGTGCCAAACGGGGGCCTCCCAATAGTTCTGGGGTTGACGGGGGCAGCACGCACCCCCTCTAAATTTTAGTATGGGCCCCTCCTGGGCCTCACGATCATTGGGGGCCCCCCAGGTCCAAAGTCCAGTAAAACAATTAGGGCAGGAGGGGGGCACCATGCACCTATCTTTTCAGGATTGTGGTGTTGTTTTGACATGAAATGAGTCGTAAATCTGACATCTCCCCCTTCTTCTGATCTTCCATTCTCTGACTGTTGCTCTTCATTGTTGGTGTTCAAGTGCATGGGCAGGGCTGGGGCCCCCAGGTGGGCCTGAGTTACCCATTCCGACAGGGTGGCGCTGCATGCAACATCACCCTGGAGGATTACAAAGGCCGAGAACGCAAGGATGCTGGATTGCGGCAGCCTGGCGGTGGTGGCGTTTCAAACATGGTGGCTCCGCCATGTTCATAATATAGCGGGCAGACCGCCACGACTTCGGTGGTCCGTCACCCCGCCCCTCCCACCTTGAGTCTGGCGGCCCCAGGACCGCCAGACTCATAAAGAGGGTCTCAATTTAGTCATGCTAAAGTCTGAGTGTTCCCTGTCATAGTTAGTTCTTGGGGATACAATGGCATCCTAGGCCAAAACTGGTTCTGATATGGCACCAAAATACTGTAACCCAAAAATCATCCAAGAGAAATATTGTGTCAAGTATAATTTCTAAAAATACTACCACATTGAAGTTAATAATCGAAAATCTACTCACAATATTCTTGTAAACACAAGAATCTTATAACATATTATAAAAGCAAAAATATTGCTGTAAGACATTATGGGGGTCATTC
Organism: Pleurodeles waltl; assembly: GCF_031143425.1. NCBI lineage: Eukaryota > Metazoa > Chordata > Amphibia > Caudata > Salamandridae > Pleurodeles > Pleurodeles waltl. The sequence continues at coordinate 824,232,625 of NC_090442.1, read as the reverse complement.
TGACTTTGGCGGGTGGTGGAGGCCGCCCGCCAAAGTACCGCCGTCAGAATACCGCTGCGCGGTCAAAAGACCGCCGCGGTAATTCTGAGTTTCCCGCTGGGCTGGTGGGCGACCGCCAGAAGGCCGCCCGCCAGCCCAGCAGGAAACCCCCTTCCATGAGGATGCCGGCTCCGAATGGAGCCGGCGGAGTGGAAGGGGTGCGACGGGTGCAGTTGCACCCGTCGCGATTTTCAGTGTCTGCTTGGCAGACACTGAAAATCTTGGTGGGGCCCTGTTAGGGGGCCCCTGCAGTGCCCATGCCAGTGGCATGGGCACTGCAGGGGCCCCCAGGGGCCCCGCGACACCCGTTACCGCCAGCCAGGTTCTGGCGGTCAGAACCGCCAGAGCCAGGCTGGCGGTAAGGGGGTCGGAATCCCCATGGCGGCGCTGCCTGCAGCGCCGCCATGGAGGATTCCCCAGGGCAGCGGGAAACCGGCGGGACACCGCAGGTTTTCCGTTTCTGACCGCGGCGGTACCGCCGAGGTCAGAATGCCCATGGATGCACCGCCAGCCTGTTGTCTACCGTAGTAGTCTTGTAGTCTACCGCCAGGGTCAGAATGACCCCCTATTTTTCCTAATGATATTCTGCCATATAACCTAGGTTTTCATATCTTAGGAAGAATTCCAACTATGCTCATTTTGGGTTACTTTTTTTTATCCAAAAAATAGAAACATTTTCTCCATATTATTCCTCCAACCCATTTAGGATCTTTGTGCCTATTTTTGATTTAACTGTAACCTTTTTTTTACAATGCTTGTGTGGACATTGCATTCTTTGATCACTGACTACAACTGTTCTGGGAATTGATGCATTCCTTCAAACTCCATTCTAGATTTTCTCAGCATGTGTCAGACAAGGCCAACCTTAGAGCACTTTTTTGGATTTCTATACACACGCGTTCAGTTTTTAAAATTCTTTAAATTACTCATTACCAATACTGGTCCAATCTGTCTCAGGCAAAAAACTCTATTGCTTCTCCTTCTCTTTTTTGATCTCCATTACCAAACTTGGTGTCTGATTCCCAAAGGTAAACTTATTAATTGGTCTAAAATTAGATCAAACATCTAAGTTTATGACTTTAAGAATTCACAAAGGGCCTTTTCAAGTACGATCAGTAGGTCCGAAATCGGGGCAGATCTCAGCCCTGAGTGCTGACCTATAAATAGTACTCGTGATTGCCCTTTGGGAATTCTTACAACTTTAGGAATTCACAAAGGGCATTTACAAGTACTATCTTTAGGTGTACACTTGGGTATTTCTGATGATGTCTCTCTTTCACCTTTGGGGAATCCATGCTGTCTTGGTGGCTGTGGGAGCCTGGCTTTGGTCTGAATGTTCCTTGATTAGTCTCCCCCTCAGTATGCAAGGATGGTATACAACAGTATCTTAGTGAAGTGAACATTACTTTTAGAAAAAAAATCTTTCTTGCAGTGTTAGAAATTGGGTTTCTGGTTGGCAGCGGTATACACCCTGGCCAAGCAGGAACCGCAATCCTAGTGATGAAAGTCACAAACACACCTTATATTAACAGTGCTCACACCCTGGGAGCTTTGGCACAGAGCAGTCAAGCTTAACTTCAGTGCAATGTTTTAAGTTTTTTTGCAGCACTTCAAATAGTAAAACAGTGAAAATACCACACAAGAAGGTTGCATAACTGATTAGATAAATAAAGCTTAATCTCATTAATAAAGCTAGACCAAAACAACAAAAATCAAATACGTAGAACTTGAAATATGAATTTAAAAAAAAAAAAAAACTGTAATGTAGTGCTTGAAGGCATAAAGTACCAACCGAGGCTATCTGGCCAGCTAGACAGAGTCAAAGTTCAGGCTGACTGTGCTGGAGCCCTCACCGAATACAGGGACCAGGCGTGGCCCACTGAAAAAGTACTTTGCGTCTACATCAAGAAAGTTGCGAGTAGCAGAGGAGCCAAAGCATTGTTGTCAATCCTTGGAATTGAGGTGATGAACCAGCTTGGAGTCTCAGAGATATCAAAGATGCATCAGAAATGCAGGCAGTATGTTGCACTTGATTCCTGCAGCAGCAGTAATGCATCAGTGTTGATGGAGATGCACCAGTTTAGAGTGGTGCAGTGCAGCGGTGAAAGGAGTCTGGTTAAAGCAGCACTTTATACCCACTTCCAAGGGCCCAGAACTGGATTGGCACTACTTGGCAGGGCAAGACTTGCAGATGGTGGAGTCCAGGTGCTGTAGTGGGAAAGTTGGAAGTCTTTTGTGTACCTGAGACGTCAGAAAATAGGAGACCAGTCAGCTGGCACTGGGAGTCTTTCTGGATGTTGGGTTCAAGTGATGTGGATCCAGTCCTTCTCACTCAGGCAAGGAGGGCAGCATGCAGCAGTTCAGCACAGCAAGAAAGCAGTTCTTTCAGAGAAGCAGTCCAGCAGAGTGGCAGTCTTTTAGCAGCACAGCAACCCATCTTCCTGGCTGAGTATTCAAGGGTCCAGAAGTGTACTGAGTTAGGGGTGTCAGAGGTCCAGTAATTATACCACGTTGGCCTTTGAAGTGGGGGAGACTTAAAAGAGATGCCCTTGAAGTGCACACAGGCCCTGACCTTCCTCCTCTGGCCCCACACTCACTATAGGGGTGTATGCAACTCTTTACAAGGGGACAGGACAGTGCCTATTCCTGTGTTAATGAAGAAGTGCTCAGTTCCACCGCCCTATCAAGCCACTCGATGGCCCACTGAGACCCATCAAGTCACACTTAAGCTCCCATTGTGTGTGGCTGTCTAGAGGGAATACACAAAGCCAAGCTGTCACCCACCCCAGACAAGTGATCAGACACAGGCAGCAGGCTCCTAATGGTTAAAGTAAGAAAATGCCAACATTCTAAACCTGCCATTTTCAGAATTGTAATTTAAAATTTGTCTGCACCATAAGTTAGGATTTTAAATTAGGATTCTAGAGACACCAAAATTGAAAAGTCTGTCTTCATAATTGGAAGTTACACTTGCGAGATGCAATTAGATAATCCCAAAGTTATCCTATGGGAGAGACAGACCTTGCAGTAGTGAAAAACACATTCTAGAGTTTTTCACTTCGTGTGACATGTAAACTCAAAAGTGCATGCCTTACTTTTTAAATACATTGCACCCTGCCCTCTGAGTTCTCCAGGGCTTACCCTAGGGGTGACTGTATTAAACAGAGAGGTTTGAGCCCGGCAACATGTTTATCTTGCCAGGTCGACATGGCAGTTTAAAATCTGACACACAGGGTCTGCAACGGCAGGCCTGAGAAATGGTTAAGGGCCAGATCCACTAGTAGCATTTTATTTACAGGCCCTTGTCACATGTAGTGTACTTTACTATGGATATCTAAGTAAATTAAATATGTCAATTGGGTATATGCCAATCAAACCATGTTTAGAGGAGTTAACAGAAGCATTTTAGCACTGGTTAGCAGTGGTAAAGTACACAGAGTCCTAAGGTCAACAAAAAAGAATTGAGCAAAAAGCGGAGGGTAAATGGCAAAAGATTTGGGTTGACCCTGCAGAGAGGGCCATTTCCAGCATGCAAGTTGTACTTCAGAATATCAATGTCAAAAATACTGACTCAGGATTATCGATTGCAGAACATTGTCAAGATAAGTGTTAGTAGGTAAATGTACATGTATTATACTTAACACCAAGACTAGTTGCCTATTATTGCAAGTCAATATTGAAAACTGAATACTGTGGTGAAACACTCTACTGGCATTGCTTCCTACAAACACTCATTATTTAATTTTCATCAAGTTACTGAGCCCAAAGAGTTTAATTTACTTTGAATGGAGACTGTCAGTGATAGCCAGCACATGCAATCTGTGGCCATTATCATGCTTATAACCCATTGACAATGGTTCAAGCTGCATTGACAGATGTGGCTTTTAAAAAAGACCCAGTAACTTGAACAGCGAAACTAAAAGAAAAAGACAGTGTGACATGACATGCAGTATCAATTCAAGTTTTGACTGTTTACGTTTCCAGTAAGTCTCACAAAACTCAATAAGATCAATAAAACTCAAATACATTAAAGTACCGATCTTTGCTTGATTCAGTGGATGAACTATGCATAATTTTTTAATATCCCATATATCCATTGTTTTTAAATGAGATTAAATCTGAGCATCTTTGCAAACAAATCAGCTTTCAGCAAACATTATTCAACAATTCTCATGAACCTTGGATCTGATATTGCTTACAACAATATTTTAGAGCTATTCTCATTTGCTCACATTATTTATAGGCCACTGCAAGTAATTAAAATTGAATTAATTGCACTCTGGTGTGAATAATGTGGAAAGCTATTACACTGAGTCATCCATTGATTTGAATCACATTCTGGTCTAATGTGCTTTTAATGCAAAAAGTATAGTGCTTGTTGGGTAACAATTGCTCAAAGGACGTGGTTACCTTGAAGTCAGCATCTTGTGATTCTGTGTTTCGCCATACTGAATGTATTAAATAAAGTGACACTGCTAGCAGATGGTGCATCACATATTTGTAAAACTAAAATATTAATTAAGAAAGGAAGTAATGCATAGCAAAATGTTTCATGTTTGTAACACAGTAACAGTGTCCTAATTGATGAGGAGAAAACAGTCTTCCAGTGTAGTAATAATAATGATATGAACAGTGTTCCATTTTCAACACATGCACCATTATCACAGCTGGAAACTAGAAAGCAATATGAAAAACAAACTCAAGAGAAACGACATAAGTACCACTCTTTTGAAAGTTTCATATTGTAAATTCAACTCTCACATTTTTCAGTTCTAAAATTTGTAAGGTAAGCAAACTGGGCAGCCTCCCTTACAGGAGATGACAAAATGTGCTGTTTTTCTTGTTGTTAATAAAATGACCATTCTCTTCAACGTTTTGCGTGAAACAACGTGCTCGTGGGGAAATCACTGCACTAAGAACAAGGAGAGTGTGTGGGGGTGAGGCTGGTTTTACACTGTGGCTGATGATACTAGAAACTGTGGTCAAGTGATGGGCAAACCTAAGAATTCCTGACCCGTAGCCTCTGTCCGGTTCTTGAGATCAGTATGTCTAAAGTTGCTTGAATTGGTAACCCAAACCATTGCCAATGGCTTAAAGTATTTATGTAACAAGATTTTACTAGACTATTCAGGAGAAAGTACGAAAGCCCACTAGGACCAGAATGGCCATTTCACTGGGGCGTTAGGCCATGGGGCTGGTTGTAGAGTTGGATGACCCCATTATAGTCAAGGTGTCCTACAGTACTGGATGGTGTTAACAAATATACCAGGACTGACTGAAGTATACAGCCGAGACCTGAATTCCAACGAGGAAGCTCAAATATTAAATTCAGTTTTGGTAATTATGCACGTGCCAGTTATTTCTGACTTTAGTAACTAAACTCAGCTACCTGTTTCTGTGACTTGGTCCTCATGCTCTACCTACGCAGGTGTGCTGTACCCTCATTCATGAGGAATCACATGGAGTGAATTACCCATAAACCAGAGGGCAGATTTCTGGAAAGTGGCGCTGCACAGAGTGCAGCGCCACTTTCCCTGCGTCCCTTAGCACCCCCCTACCGCCACCATGTGTGCGCCGTATTTAAAATACAGTGAACCATGGTGAAGGGTAGGGGGCAATAGCATCATTTCTCAGGATGCTATTGATGTACTCTGCAGGAGTAGCACCAAAACATTGGTGCTGCTCCAGCAGAGTACATAGGGCCCCATTCTAAAGAATGGAAGCCCCCTTTTAACCCATGCTCTTGAGTAGGGGTTAAAAGTGCCATAGAAAATGGCGCAAGGAAATCTCATAGATTTCCTTATGCCATGATTCCGTCTCCCCAAACGGGTGAACACCCCCTTTGCATACATTGTGCCTGGTGCAGGCATAATGTAGCGCAAAGGGTTACAGGGTGGCGCAATGCATGCATTGCCCACCCTGTAAATACGGCACAGGGATTTTGACCTTGTTGGGCCACAGTAACGTCAAAAATAATGACGTTAATGTGGCGCAAGGTGGTGCTAGGATATTACAAATATGCCCCCGAATATCTGCAGGCTTACCTGGACAGCAACATCAGCATCCATCTCGTCCTAGGTCAGTGTCATAACAAACAGCATAACAAACAGGGATGGTTCCAAAAAACTTTCCAGTAGTTCAAACTCTACCAGGACCTGTAAAATCACAGTAGGCCAAGACATTTATCCACTAAGCCTCTAACACTAGAACTGCAGATTGCCCAATCATGTAACACCCACTTTGCAGACTGCACTTCTTTAATATTTTCGCAAGGACCTGAAAAATGTGATGAGTTTCGCACATTGGACCTTTTTGATGAACTGGCTAGGCTTTCTGCAGGGCCTCCCAATCTTGCATGCAACCTCTGTAAATCTCGATATCAGCTTTCCCTGGTGAATCCATGTCTCTGCAAAACGGCAACAAGGCATTATTAAGCATATAGCGTTTTCTTCACAAATCATCTACATGAATAAATAACGAATACATGATTATTTTTACATTCAACTCGCACAATGAATGATCGGTGGGTATTCTAATAAATAAGATGGGGTCTGATGTGAAGTTTGTCGCTGCTGAGATGACTGAAGTTGTAATAAATACATGCATTATGCAGTAGGTGCCTTTGATTAAGGTGTATTTGCCAGTAGTGGTGGAAGGGCGTAAAGATCAAAGGGACTGCAGAGCCAGGACAGGTAGGAGATAGCAACTGTTACTGATCTACCACGCTGGATGAATTTCAGTTGCCACTACGGTACCTATTACAGCTCTCCGGAATCAGTCACATAGTTTCAAAAGAAGTGACATGCAAGCTCTGCAATAAAAAGAGAAAGGACCATTTACGTTCAATTGTGGAAACATTCCTTTGGTCATCCTCTTGAGGTTAAGAAATAGGAATCTCATTGCCTTGTGTATCTCGGCTGCTATCCTGCATTACCTTGACCAAGTAATATTAACATTATTGGAGTTGTAGTCCTTTGTGGCAATTAAATTAATAACTTCTGAAGCTGCACATCATGGTGTATTTAACCCAATAGGCATAGTGCATCCACAGTGCATATGCCTACCTTGAAGACCTAACGAGTAAACAGTTCAAAGTTGGTTCAGCTGACACATCCATGTTCTGTCATATGGGAGTTGAGATGTATTCTTTGACAGAAAACATCATGTTGGAAGATAATTCACTGGGAAAAGAACTACCACTATAGTACATTTTTAGTACTATCCAGTGATGTAACAAAGGCTCCGCAGCCACCTCGGTGCGCGGGACCCCTTCAGCACAATACCCTGGACTGAGAGCACTTGAGTGAGTCCAGAGGGGCTCCCCTCCACGTACCTTCCAGGGGGAACCCTTCGAGTTTCGTTCTGTTACTGGTACTACCTAAAACACGTTAATCTGCAGCCCTTGCTGAGAGAGAAGTAACAAAAAAACAAAACACCCTATATCAGCGCTATGGAATATATATTTTCCATTCCTCTACTTCCAAAATTAACTAATTTAACAAAATCTACAAGAATTACACAGATTTTGCAAAGCACCCTACAGAATGATTTCTGAAAATTAAATGTTCCCAGTGTGTACATTAACAGCAGCACAATTTGAAACATTTGCCCGATCATTAAGGAGCACTTCCTGATACAATTGTAAAATATATGATTCGAGGTAGCCTTCAGATTTTAGAAACACTTTAAAATCAAATAACACAAAGACGCACTGAAAAACAAATACAATGATGATGCTGGCCGGATAGGCTGCAAATCATGAAGCATTTGAGATGAAAGACATATTTAATAAATCTAAATAATGAATTTTAAGGCAAAAATATTATATATTGAAAAATCATAACAATTGTATACCATCAGAGGTCACAGCAGCTCACAAGAATGACCTAGTAATTACAGTAAAAATACCTTGATAAGCATGCAGGTATGCAAACTTGACCTTTTGGTAAGACACGTCCACAGAATGGTCTAATCAGTGCATTAATTATGTACCACACATGTCTAGTACAAGCGGACTTCAAACTTTGGAATGCCCTCACAGGGTGCTGGCAGCACATCAGACGAGCACGAGATTCACAGCAAAAAAATAAGCTTTTTCGCCTAAAGCATCTGCTCCTTCAGTCGAATCACCAGCAGATGCTGGTCTTCATGCTGTGAAGCAAAGTCGTTATTAGTGAAAGAAAAGGAAGGGCTCCTCCAGCCCCATCTAAAATGGCAAGCCATAGCTGACTTTTGTTCAAATTGTCTCCCAAAAAAGATGTCACAGCTGAAGACAAAGGGATCACTTCTTGCTGCTTGTGCCTTGCTCATGGAGAAACAAAAGTACACAATGCATATTACTTCACAAGACCAAAATGCAGGCGTGTTGCATTTTATGTTATTGGAAAATAGCTTGTCTGCTCACGAGTACATACGATATCATATGTTTGCACATATACGTGTATAAGGGCCAGATGTAGCAACTTCCCAAATTCGACTCAGACACCTTCTGCGAGTCGCTATGGGGTCGCAAAGACCCACCTCATTAATATTAATGAGATGGGCCGCAATTTGCGACCCCATAGCGATTCAGGGCACTCACGGGGATGAAGGCCTGCTGGGAACAGCAGACCTCCATGTCCGTGACTGCTTTTAAATAAAGCAGTTTTTTTTTTCAAAGTGCAACCCGTTTTCCTTAAAGGAAAACGAGCTGCACTTTGAAAAATAAACCAAAACCTTTTGTTTATCTTCCATTGGACCACTGCCTGGTCTGAAAAATTATTTTTTGGTCCAGTCACAAAGGGGAAGGGGTCCCATGGGGACCCCTTCCCGTTTGCGACTGGGTTACCATCCACTTCAAGTGGATGGTAACTGCGAGTCCATTTGCGACCATTTTCGCGGTCGCAAATGGAATTGCATACCAGTGCGACTCGCAAATAGGAAGGGAACACCCCTTCCTATTTGCGACTTGGAAATGCATTTTGCGAGTCGGTTTCGACTCCCAAAATGCATTTCTACATACCAGATGGGCTTTAGCGACTCGCAAACGGCGTTTTTCGCCGTTTGCGAGTCGCTAAAGCTTTCCTACATCTGGCCCTAAATCTTTTCATAGCAAACAAAGAAACGAAATAGTTTTTACCACACCCACATTATTTTTATTCATTTTATAAACCTTCCAAAAGTTACGATATTATTTAGTCCTCTATCAAGGTAAACTTAAGCTAAACAAGTAAAACTCTGATGTTTGTAGCAGTCACATAATACAAACATGTCCCAAGCTAGGAACGTGTGACAAGTTACTCAGCGAATTCTGCAACTACATAAACCCACTGTGATGTCTCACTAAGATTTGAACATGCAACCTGCAAGATTGCAGGCGGTCATGTGCAGGAAAAACATTACCAATGCAACTAGAGTGCCGTACATTGATATCAAATTGCGCGTAAAAAAGTACAAAACATGTACGTACATTAAATTTAGTCCAATAAAACAAGGAACGGCTGTGTTAAGACTATAAGACTATAAGTAAGAGTGATCTCTTTTTACGAAGCAACTTGTAAACCCGTGTGCAGAGAAATATATACTGGTATACACCTGTGCAATTTAGGAATTCACAAACATTCGCAAACACTTAGACTATTAGGCATAATGAGCTTTGCCGGGTACAGGTTGTCGGCTGTGCCACTGGAAATGCCATGTGATTTAACCAAAGATCTCCTGGTCAACCTGTAGTATGCATACATTTAAGAACAGCGGTTCAGATTCACAAAGGTAATTTGCACTTTGAGTATCCACTTTGTAAGTTTACTACTTTTGATATTCACAATCGCCAAGTATAAATTTACACCAAAAGGTAAGTTACATTTGTCTACCACTAGCTAAAGTAATGCTCTTGTGTGGGTGGGTGACATCCCTCTCTAAACCCCTTTCACTCCTTCCTAATCTCCATAATTTCATTGCATTTAGGAGTAAGACTACCCCCCTGACTTCTTCCCACATTTTCTTCTAAAACCTATACACCTATGCTGAGAATCCGCAGTTGAGGTACGGAACTCCTCACACATAAGTATAAGTGAAACTTACAGTTAGTAGTAAGTTTTGTAGTACATACTACAAAGTGCAGTTTGAGAATCAGGTCCGGAGTCTGGTTTTCAAGCAAACATGTTTTTTTCTTTATTCCTTCTCTCAAGAGGACAATGTTCCCCTTGTAGAAATCCCTTCCACAGTAAAGCTGGAGGGGGAGTAACTTAACGATTTCAATGGTGGGAAGGTGTCTGATTCAGCTTGGAAATGCTCAACATTGTAAATGTGTGGACAGTAATAAAAAACAATACAACCAATGCCTTGCAATGCCCCTTTTCCTACCAATGCATGACATTTACAGCTGTTGCTTCCTCTGTACTCATAGAGAAGAAAACAGCACTAGTGAATACAATTGCACCCACCATGATTATTTTTGTACATTTGAAGTATGTGTAAATGTATGTCAACTGTAAGCTTACATTTATGATCAAAATATCTTTGTGAATTGGGGCCACTATTCATAAATAATGCACATGAAAGAAGGGCAGCATAATCCACCTGAAGTGTTGCCTCTTGTGACTCATGGGACCTACCCACATTCAGCAGTGGGAATAAATGCTACTATCTATCTATCTATCTATCTATCTATCTATCTATCTATCTATCTATCTATCTATCTATCTATCTATCTATCTATCTATCTATCTATCTATCTATCGAGTCTAAGGTCCCAGGCATCCCATCTACTGGGGTCACTTTCCTTTCAATGAGGAGGGGACATGTGGCCCCATCTTGAGTCATGTTTATGCCCCGGGACCCCTTCCCCCAGGGAATATTTATTTTCCAGGGGACAGGCATAAATGGCGCATCATATGCCCTAAGGGACTATGTCACGTGGGTCTGTTGACACTTCACTCATGCTCTAAAGTAACTATAATTTGTGCCCTTGCCATGCAGTGTTAATTACCTTACAAATGACACTGCTTATAATATGTTCTATAAGATCATTGATAACATCACTGCAACATATAAAATGACATCATTGATAACAACACTGTGCATTATGGGGGCTTGAGTTACAGTTATTTTAAAGCACAAATTATAGTTACTTGAGATAACTATAACTATAGAATGTCAGAGTTTTTCTAGCTTAAAACATCATTTTTAACTGACATTTTAACCAAGCTATAACATCCCTTTAATCTTTGTTTTTTGTTTTTTTCGGACATATATCCTACTATACATTTTTTTTAAATCACTGAAAAAAACTAAAGGTTAAAAACAGCTGAACAAGAATTACAACAAATTTGGCAACATTAGAACTTCACCTTGAAAGCAAGCTTTATGTAAATCTGTTCAGCTTTATTAGAAATTAGAATTTAAAGAAATGCATGTGTTCGGCTTGAAGGGGTTAAAATTTAAGAATATCTGGATAATTGTGACAGGGAAGTCCCATCATACTAGAAATTCAAAAGAAAGAGCCCTGATTGGCTGAGGCAACTTTTTTCCTGTTCTACATGAGAGATTTATATGGCTAGTGACAACCTAGAAGACAATCTGGTGGTCCCCATTATAGAAGTTGGTCCCATGAGTGTGAATTAAAATTCTGAAATTGTGCATAATGGGGCAGAATGGTGGTACCCTGACCCCCAGGTACTTGTGGCTGGCACCAAAGGGATCCCCCCCCCGGGTAAAAAACATGAATTTGTGCCACAAATACCGTAGAATCTTGAAGGACCCATCACGGCCCTCCAGTGAGGTATTCAGGTGAGGTTGGTCGCAATTTGTCAGGTCCTGCAGTCAACCTCCACTGGATACAGCCAAAGGTTGTGTGCAATGGGAGGTTAAGGGCTTGTGGGGGTTTAGATTCCAGGGCTAGTCGGAGGCCAGGCCCTCTTTACAGTCAATGCCTATCTGTAAATTGGAGGTGGGGCTCTTGTAGGTGATTGAGCAAAAGGGCTGGTTGGTGAAAAGGGCTTTTAGCAAATCCCCAATGCACATGGCTCTGGAGAGGCTTTTCGGAACTGAATTTCGGCTGTCAGCACCTGGATGAGCCAAAACTGTCTAAAGTTGAATTCCTCTAAAGCAGAGGTTCTCTTTTTAGAGAATAATCTACCATTCTGCTTCCCCTCCTGGTAGCCACAATAACTTGGAGGTTTGTCCACTCTGTCCAAGAAGGTAAAAAACTTGGGTGTTTTGATAGATGAGAATCTAACTTTTTAAAAGTCAAATGGATGCCATTATCTCTTCTTCCTTTTATACATTACCAATTATAAAGAAGATTGCACAATTTATTCCCCTTGACTTACGGAGGACAATTGTCTCAGCACTAGTCATGGCTAGAATAGACTACTGCAATAGTCTGTGCCAGAATTTGCATAAAACTTCCCAATAGAAATTGCAATTCATACAAAACTCTGCAGCTGCATGCTTTTCAATACTCCCAAATTTCAATTAATGGCTACAGGCCTCAGCAAATTACACTGGATCCCTGTTAAGCAATGGATCACCTTTAAGGCACTGTATATTGCTTTTAAAGCTCTTCATGGAATAGGCCCAGCATATCTTCATGATAGGTTCAAATGGTATCTTCTGATATGTACTCTTCGTTCTATCTTTGCTAACAATGTAGTGATCCTGCCCTTTAAGTGTTCCTCTGGGGGGAGGGAGAGGCAGGAGCTTTGTTAAGTGCACTGTGCACCTCAGTGGAACAGCTTACCACTCAAACTAAAAACAACTTCGACCTTATTAACATTTAGGAAGATGGTTAAAACCTGGCTAATTAGCCATTAGTCAGTTATCTGTTGCGCCAAGGCACGTTTGGGCAAGCGCTTTACAAATTTCTTCATCATTATCATCATCCTGATACAATGTTACCTGCTTGTGTCACTGGGACAGATAAAATGCTGCCAGTAATCGGGGCTTGACCACAGAAAGGCCTGGGTGTCTGCAGGGAGTGGCCTCTCAATGAAGACTTCTGTACAAGGAAAAGAATTTGTGTTGTAGGGGTTTGGCCACCCACGACTCATTGATTGAGAACTTCAGTTCAGCTACCTGGAAATGGTCTGGTACAGGGAGAACGCTGTACATAACTGGAGCTTTGGTGTCTGGAGGGACTGTTCTCTACATAAAGACAGGCTTTCTAGGAAAAATTGGCCTCATCCAGAGTGTTTCGGAACCCACCTACACCAATGGCCACCTGTTGGATCCAATTGGATTTTTTCCTCAGTCAACAATAGCACAGTCAGCAATCTAGCAACTACAACCTGAACAAACATTAATTTCAGAATACCCATTCCGCACAATCACACACCTACCACCACTTCTCAGCAAAGGGGTGGGCTTCTGCTCTCTCTGAGCACCAGCACAAGCACACCGGTGAATTGCTGAAAGCCATCAAAAACTTCAGTGGCTGGACTGCCACAAGCCCCAATACCGTGGCTCCCCTCTAGTACAAACCAACAGCTAGACACAGACAACAGGCCAGGTGGCACAAAGATGACCTCAGGCTGACAAAACACAACTACAAGCAACTGAAGCGCAAATGGAAAACATGCCGATACACTGTGGACAAAATATTTCTAAATCAGCGACACACACAACTCTTGCAAATTGCATCGCAGCCAGCACTAACAGCAGCAAGAAAAACTTCACCATCATCAAAGATCTCACTGTGGCCCCTGCTGCTCCTGCAACATCACCCACTCACAAAAACTTTGCAACAAGCTTGCAGAATTCTTCTGAAACAAATTCACACCCATATGCATCCACTTGGGTGCTCCATCTGACCTTTGCACCCACCATGTCTTCACCAAAGAACTCCTAAGACCAGTGAAGCACTAACACCCGTCCTCAATGCCTCCATCAACTCAGCCACATTTCCGGACACCTGAAAACATGCAACTGTCATGCCCTAGCTCAAGAAACAATCCCTGACTCAGCCACTCTTTTCAACTAGAGACCCTTATCCCTCCAACCATAACCAGCAAAATGTCTTAGAGAAACTATTTAAACAATGCCTCTCTGACCACTTCAAGAACCACCGGCTCCTTGATGCCCCATAGCCCAGTTTCAGGATCAATCGCAATACAGAAACAACATTCATCGCCGAAGATGACATCGGCATGAATGTTGACAAAGGAGGCACACCAGCCCTCATTCCTCAAGACTTCTCTACTGCATTTGACATAATCTTACAACCCATCCCCATGAGGAGACTGCATAAGATTGACATCCAAAGGCAAGCTGTCTGCTGGATCTCCTCTATCTTAATTGATGGAACACAAGCTGTAGGTCTGGCATCTTATGCCTGAGAAGCCCACAAACGTATCTGCGGAGTGTGCCGAAGCTCATTACTCATCTCCACCCTCTTCAAGGCAAACATGATCCCTCTGGACTATGTCATCTGCACAAAACATCAACATCCTCTCCTATGCAAACAACAAACAACTCATACTCTCCCTTTTGGACAAGTCCCCAAACACAAGAAACAGGTTCATCACCTGCATGACAGGAGTCACTAACTGGATGAACACAAACTGCTTCAAGCTCAACTCCGACAAGACAGAAGTAGTGATCTTCAGCAAGAATACCATGCCTTGAGACTCCAATTGGTGGCCATTGGAACTTGGACCCAACCTCAAACCCAGAACCCATGCAAGGGACCTCAGAATATACCTCAACAGCAATCTCCACATGACTGCACTAGTCAACTCCAACACTGCATTCTGCTTTCATACTCTGAAGATACTGAGACAAGTCTTCAAATGTTTCCCAAGTAAGTAGAGAAACTATCACACACACCATTGTAACCAGTAAGTTTGACTTTGGTAAATCCCTCTTTGCTGGGTTAGTCAAGCACCTCATTAGATTAAGGCATTCAGACGCCAGCAGCTACACTCATCCTCAACCTCTAACACAGAACTCACATCACTCCACATCTCAAGGAACTACACTGGCTCCTGATAAACAAATGCACTCATCCCACAAACCCCAATAAGAAGGATAGATATTCTCCTACCTCACTCATAAAGCGTGGGGCTACTTCCACTCCACACCAGAGCCTCCTCCTCTCTTCCTGAAATCCACAAGTAGCTGAGATCATGGCTTTTCAATTAACCATCCTACCACAGGTAGGGTTATGCACACAAACCTGCTCAGCTTTAGGATACAGCATGCATGATAGTGCACTTTACAAATACACATAACATAACAAGATGAAAGCTACGAATTGTAGGGATTTGTCTGCCCTTGTCTTTTAGCTGGTGCATAAGAGGTTGCCTACTACAAAGGGTCCAGTGCAGGGTGAAGGCTCTATGTAGTAGGGGCTTGACCACCATCTAATTGAGCATTGATGTATGCAGAGTGTGGGATTTCTGTGAAGACGTCTGTACAGGGTAAAGGATGTATTGTAGAGGCTTGGCGACTCAAGTATTAATGATTGCATGTAAAACATCACCTACCTGGAAAGGGTCAGCTACAGGGTGAAGGTTGTGTGTAAGGCAGCCTTGGCCACTAAATGGGAGTTGGGTGTTTGGCCGGATTTGACTTTCTGTAAAGACTTCTGTACAAGGTGAAGGCTGTGCATTGTAGAAGGTTGGTCACCTAATGCGGCTTGGGCATCTAGAGGGAGGGGGAACTCCATCATTTGTGCCACAGGGCCCTGATATTTAAATTTTTTCATGGTCCTTCAGTATTTTCCTGTGATCTGGTGGAACTGCTGTGAGACGACATGGGGGTCTGTGCTCAGTTCCACTAAAGGGGTCTGCCACCCGCAGCGACCCATAGGGCGAAAGTTAAAAAAAAAAAAGTTCTTAGGTCCTAAAGGCTCTCTCTAGGACTCTCCATAACCATAAGGATGTCAGGGTACCACTACCCTTCCCCTCATGTCTTCTTTTTCTAAAGTTTCAGGGCACAGGGGCCAAGACCCTGTGTCCTGTCGTGGCAGCCACAATATTTCTGTTGATGCTGTGGCCCAGCCAATCAGATCTCTTTGTCCCGCAGGACCAATAGTGGTTCTGCAGGACTGAGATGGCTAACAGAAGAAAAAGCCCGCTAAGCTCAAAATAACATATGATTTTTAAGGCATACCACAGTCCAGTACAGTACACAGGCTGACCACATTTGCAGAACATCACAAAAATCATGCTTTGTAAGTATAGAACCAGCTTTCTGTCAAAACTGGTGTAATTCTTTCCAGACATGTTTTCTAAAACTTTCTTAAAATTTCTATGGAAAATTGCATGAGGAAAACATCCTTTGGGCCCCCTGGTTTGCTCGTCCCTCACTGGACGGAACAACCTGACATTTTCCAGGAAATAAAAGAGGTGGATAAACTTTTTTCTGAAATGTTTTGTGAAGATTTGTCAAATGGTGCTAACGTTATTAACATAACAAAAAATGCTCTTGAGATGGAAGATTTGACCTAACTATAAGTCCACTATTGCACCCCCAAAAGTGTAAGTTACTACACAAGTCCAGTTTGTGAATACCCAAAAGTGTAATCTTAGTCAACAATGTAACTTTGTTCTGTGAATGAGGCTCAATATACCTAAGGAAAACATGATAGGAGTCTGCCAGAATTTGTGCAGCTGTGTGAGAAGGCACCAAATCTACTAGCATATCACAAATTTATAAGCCCAATTTAAATTTGCCCTATTTGATGAATCAACACAAATTTGAAAATACCAAGAATGAGTAAAACATACTAAATGGCAAATATGTATGTGTATATCATACTGAACCATACCTCCATTAAGTAAACAGGAAAATGTACACTCTGGAATTGCAGGACTTTATCAATCATTTTTTCATGGAAGACTAAGAACACTAAGGCCCTCATTATGAGTTTGACAGATGGGAAAGCCCAGCCGTCCAACTCCAGACAGGGTGGCTGCTACCTTTGTGATGACCACCCTGCCATACCTATTAGGAGTTTCCTGCTACACTGACAGGCAGAAATGTTGGTTTCCGCTCTCCGGCCTAGCGGGAAACAGGCTACAACATTCTCTCTATTTCATAATCGAGCCGGCGGCAGTGCTGTAGCCCACAGGGTGCACCAGCACTCTCTTAATGTTCACTGTCTGCAAGGCCAGATATGCATTACCATGTGTCTCATCAATAATTAAATATATTACCTTGGATCCACAATTCTCTGACACCTTGATTCTAATGTCAAATGGATAGTTTGTAGGAAAGCTAATAGAAAGAACAGTTTTCTCTCAGCTCTCAAAGTTCCTGGAAGACAAACTTGCTACTGTCAAACCAGTAAACAGATGGATGTTCGAGGCGATAACTGTACCAGCCCTTATCGCTGAATAGAATTACCTGAGTACAACAATGGATAAAAACAGAGTATGAATACTATGTATCCTCAACCTGTCAACAGTATTTGACATTGTGCATCGTAAAAAATATTTCATGAGCTCAAAGACGTTGTGATAGATGGGAATTCCCTCGGGTGGATTTCCTCTTACATTATAGAAATATCAAACTTAATCTCAATGTATGGTAAAATTGGCATTGATGCTTGTATACCTGCTTATTGCATTAGTGGCACTGACCTGAGGACATACGTAAACTACCTTACACTAAATTCTTCCAAATCTGACATTCTAACATGCTGAGAGTGGAACACATGATATTTGAACAATTAGGCATGAAGAACGATAAACATCAACAACAATTTCATACAAAGTAGGAGACCTGGGAATTATGTTAGAGTCAACACTCATCGATTCGTCAAATCAACCAAGTAACACTATCGATATATCAAACCATGCAGCCACTGCAGATTATTTTCCCACACTTTGAATGTCCATAGAAGATGTAGGCAATCATTTAAATTATGTAATTAGGTCTGCATTACGCCAATGGATTATTATTATGTCAAGAATCATCAGTTTCTATTATGAGATGCCCTCAAAGAATTCCGAATGCAGTGCCTCGACAATACCATTTCATACTATAAGACCACATCTCTCCTGGAAGCCCTCCACCGGCAATCTGTTGTAAGCAGAAACACCTTCAAAATATTCTGCACTCCTCACAAGGCAAAAATGGAAAGGTACTCACTTTCCTACAAATCAAACAAATTTACTATGCTCAGGAAAGAACGCTATGCTTCAGACTCACACTCATACTAACCAATTCAAAGAGCATGAAGAAAACAATCAATGTCACATTCTTTTCTGTCCGTGCTGCTGTATTTTGAATCCCACTTTCAGTAAGGATTCAAGCCATTCAAAATTATGTGGAACTTAGGAGGATGGTGGGTCTTTCTTAGCTAGAAGGACTTTGGGCCAGATGCAGGTACAAAAAAATTAGCGACTCGCAATTTGCGAGCATGTGCGACTCGCAATTTGCGTGTCGCTAACTGGAATGCAGGTACAATTTGCGGGGACAAATTGCGACTCGCACCCGGAGTCGCACCGCAGATAGCGAGTCCGCTGTCAGCAAGGTCGTTTTTTTGTGACCGCGCAAAAAACAGACTCGCAATTTGCGAGTGGGTGTCGCAAATTGCGATTTTCATGAAAATTTATTGCAGGTGCTGCAGAACACTCCAGAAACCACTCCAGAACACTCTGGAAACACTTCCTGGCACATGATGATGACATCACAGCCAGGAAGTTTACAAATACACCTGGGAGGAGGGAGGACCACACCCTTTTTAACTGCTGCACAGCTAACAGAGCAACAGCAACCATGGCTGACACTCCCAGAAAGAGGAAACTGAAATTTGCTGAGAAGGAGCTGGAGGTGCTCACAGAGGAATGCTGTCAGCACCATGATGAGCTATTTGGGAAGGCAGCCCTCAATGTGCCAGACTCGACCAAAAAAAGAATTTGGCAGGAAATTCAGGAGAAGGTGAACTCCCTGGGGGTCAGCCACAGGAGTGTCGATGAGATAAAGAAGAGGTGGTATGACCTCCGCTCCCGGACCAAGGAGAGGGTGGCAGAAAGGCTCCGGGAGATGAAAGGCACAGGAGGGGGACCATCATCCATACCACCACCCACACCCCTGGAGGAAAGGGTGGAGGAGACCCTGGAGCAGGAGGCTGTAACAGGATTCGGAGATCTGGACACCTCTGAGCCCAGAACATCAACCTGTGAGTACCATGTGATATGCCTGTACCCCCATCAATGCCATACCCTCACCCACCATGTACACAGGGGCATGCACAACCAAGATAGCTCAATTTCAGAGTAGCATATACCAGCATGATGCATTATGGGCAATGTAGTCAAGTAGGCAGTTAATAGGCAAATGTTTATTAGGAAGTGTGCAACAGATAGTAGACACTGACAGTCTTTTCCCCATGTCCCACAGGTCTCCCACAAGACCCCACCACCAGCCACAGCAGCCAGGTGCCACTGGTCAGCCAGCCCCATGAGGAAACAACAGGAGCAGCCACCACTCCCACCTGCACAACCAACACCATCCCCTCTATGACAACACCCGCTGCAACAGTGGTTTCGGAGGCTGCACCAGCAACAGCCAGGAGTGCCACAGCATATCTCACAGGGCATCCACCGATGCGCAGGCGACGCAGGATGAGGAGAGCAGGGCTGCAGGCAGAGTCAGGGCGTCCGTCCACCACACTGACAGAGGCACAACTGCTACGTGGTCAGCGCCTGCAGAATCAAATGTTAGGGGGGATTAGTGGGGTTCTGCACCGCTTCGTAAGGAGCAATGAAAACAGCATGCAGCAGCTTCATGCCTAACTGGACGTAATAGGCAACAACACTGGTGACCTAGCCCTGTCCATGCATGAACTGGTGGCTGGACTGCTTACACAGAGCGAGGGTGCGAGGCGCAGGGACCGCCAGCTGCTCCAAAGGCTGGATAGGATGGCCTCCTCAATTTGCAGACTGGCAGTGAACACTACTGGGCTGTCAAGAAGAACAGTCGGCCTCCAGGTGGAAATGGGCCACTTTGCAGGTGATGTGGCAAGGGGCCTGGGCCGGATCACCCATGTGATCGACCTCATGGAGGCACGGCAGGTGTCCAGGGGTACAGGGGACACCCCACAAGACAGCGAGGAGGGCTCCACTGTCAGCTGTGTCTCTGCTGGTGACACCAGGGTGCTCCGGAGTGGGAGTACGAGGCAGAGCACTGCTGAGCAACCTGGTACCAGCCAGGCTGGCAGAGGCCGCCGCAGGCAATAAACTAAACACTGTCCCTGATGTTGGGGCACATGATGGCAATGTGCCCCACGCCAGGTTGTTTCTTTGAAGTCCCTGAACAGTTTTTCATTGTAAATAGTTCGTTTTTTGCACATATTAAATAACTTTTTTGTTCCACTTAACAAATGGAGTGTTTGTTCAATTGGTGAGTATGGTAGAAGTTGGCACGTACCTTCCAAAGTATTGTGTTGCGATGTGTTCCCGTCTCAGTCTGCCTTGATTTGCGATGCTCCTATCCCCATGATGGTGATGTGGTTGCTCTTGATCTTCATCCTCAGAATCCGGGTCTGCAGGGGTGAGAGGTAGCCCACGTCGGGTGGCAATGTTGTGCAGGATAGCGCATGCGACAACTATTTTGAATGCCGTTATGGGGGTATACTGGAGGGCACCTCCACTTCGGTGGAGGCATCTGAACCGTGCTTTCAGCAATCCAAAGGTTCGTTCGATCAGGTTCCTGGTCCTCTTATGTGCACTGTTGTATCGCCTCTCACATTCATTGCTGGGTGTTAAGTACGGAGTCATTATCCATGGCCGTAGTGCATATGCACTGTCACCTGTTGGGCACAAACAATACACTGTTAGAAAGTCCTAGTTGGTGTGCACATTGATCTGTGTGCATTTCTACAAGGTGTATGCAGCTCTACCTAGGAGGTATCCGTCTCCAAACTCACCATGTTCCAGGCGTTGGTGTATCCCACTGTGCCTAAAAATGTAGGAGTCATGAGTACTGCCTGGAAATTTCGCTACAATGTCAGTGATGACATAATGGGTGTCACAAACAACCTGAATATTGAGTGAGTGGGTACACTTTCTGTTGCGGAACAGATATTCCAGGTTTGCAGGAGGGCATATTTGAATATGTGTCCCATCTACACACCCTATGACATGGGGAAAGTTGGCAATCCGGTAAAAGTCCAGCTTGGTACTGTTAATTTCTGCCTCATTCCTGGGTAGGTATATGTATTGGGACATGTGTGTGAGTAAGGCATCTAGGAATGCCCTGAGGAACCTTGATAGCACTTTGGGATACCCCACCTGCCACAGCAATGACCCTCTGATAGCTATTCGAGGCCAAGAGGTGCAGTGAGCATAGCACTTGCACATGCGTAGGGATGGTGCAGCCGCACAGCGTCTGGCATTCTAGCTGTGGTTTGAGTAATTCAATTAAATCTAGTATAGCTGCGCTGCTAAGTCTGTATTTATCATAGATTTCTTCCTCAGTTTGCTGGAAAAGAGTCTGCCTTGTTCTGCAAATCTTCTCCTGCCTCTGGCTCCTCCTCCTCCTCTGCTGGGCTGCGTGGGCTCTCCTCCTCACTGCTATCAGGTATATCTCCGCCATCTTGAGTAACCCAGATGCCTTCTGGGTCTCCTTTTATACTTTGGTAATGATTACCACCTGCTCTGAGTTAGTGGTAAATGGGACATGCAAACTGGGCTTTTTGCGACTAGTCGCAATTTGCGAGTTGCTATTGCATATGGTTTGCGACTTCCTATTTGCGGTTAGCAAAATGGGGTCGCAACTTTTGCGAGTCGGTAACGGCTCGCATCGCTTTTTGCGAGTGGGAAATGGTATTTTTGCATCCCATTTCCGATTTTGCGGAGTCGCAAATAGCGATTCTGGCCATTTGTAACTCGCAAACGTTTGCTACATCTGGCCCTATATCTCTGCCTAGTGAAAACAAATATATTGAAAACATATAACATAGCAAAAAGGCATTCCTTCTTTCATTCAATAGTCTACAACTCTCAAATAACACACAAATAAACCACACCAAAAGTGATTTGTTAGCAGCCAGAGCTATCACGTTTTAATCCTGATTAGAAAAATAATCAATAAATAAAGAAAACCTAAGAAAGAAATTTGCAGCCAACAGGGGAATTGTGGTTCTTTTCTACAAATCTTCTCGTCGCCACCTATGTGACATATAAATTAATCTTGCTAGCACAGCAAAATATCTCTGAACTGGAATAAATAAATGAATTATCTCATTTCATGACTTACAGTAGTTTTATATGTCCAGTCGAAAATACTCCCATCCCATATATTTAATAGATGGCATTAAAAATTGTGCACAAATCGACAAGACAACAAGTTTAAAGACAGTATGACAATGACTAGCCACAACACTAACAATAAAGTGACACATGCTTTTTAATTAAATACACACAATAGTCAAAATTCACACATGTAAGTGGTGCAACAATTGTCATAGAATTGTAGGACAAAGAATGAAAACACCATGATTACTTGTATAAATTATGATTGACTAATTCACTTACACTGGGATGCCTTTGTAGTGGCAGGCTACCCTTTAGCAAAGGACATCAGTGCCTCATCAGGTGTGCAAAGCATTTTATAAAGAACACTATCATACTATCTTGATAGGCACACTAAGATAAAGAAGGTTGAAGCAGAGTCAGACCTCTCGGCCACCCACATTTCGGCCACTCACACTCAAAACATAACCAGATATTTGTTCAAATTCAGTTACCCAAATCATCAACGTGCTCAAGTAGCACTCAAAGAACCAAATCGATCAAATCTGCATATCTCGCTGTAATTTGCCTCAGCAGTGAATTTGCTTAAGTATTTTGTCCATTCTATTGATTGCTTCAGTTGTTTAAGTAGGTAGGTTCTAAATTTGAGATTAGTACTGATAGACCTTATACGAGACACAGCTGTCATAATCTAAACATATAGGGGGTCATTATGACCCCGGTGGTCGGTGTAATAGTGGAGGTAGTACCGTCAACAGGCTGTCGGTACATAGCTCCACAATCATGACATTGCCAGTTTGGCCAAAGCCAAACCGCAAAGTTAACACACCGACCGCCACAGCAGTAATGACCGCCAGGCTGGAGACTACAGTCTCCAGCTCGGCTGCCATCACTAGGCTGCCCAAGGAATTTTGACCCCGTCCACTACCATGGTTTACGTGGTTTCTGTACTGCCACGAAAACCATGTCGGTAGGCACTATCAGTGCTAGGGAATTCTTTCCCTGGCACTGATAGGGGTCTCCCCTGCCCTCTACCCTTCCCCAGAGACCCCCTCACCCCTCCCTCCCACTTCGACCCCCATCTACACACATACACCCACATACCTACACACCCATACACACACGCATACACACAATCACCCACACATGCACACATTCGTACACACTCGCAGCAACACTCACGAACATACATCCAGGCACACAAGCACTCACACGACACAACATGCATGTACACAAACGCACCCACTCATGCACACACACATTACACATGCATGCACACATTCACACACAGTCACACACACACCCACACATGCACACAATACCCCCACCCCCTCTCCTGTCAGAGAACCTGACTTACCTGATTTCAGGGGGTCCTCCAGCAGGAAACGAGACGCGGCGCTGCTGCCAGCAGCAGCATCCACCAGCAATATACCGCCAGGCCGTATCATGGCACATGATACAGTAGGCTGTGTTTTGCTGGCTTGGTGCTGCAGCTGGCAGCAGCGCCACCTTACATCCATCCACCTCCATGGCAGTAGCTGGAATTCCGCCAGCCTT
Organism: Pleurodeles waltl; assembly: GCF_031143425.1. Lineage (NCBI taxonomy): Eukaryota > Metazoa > Chordata > Amphibia > Caudata > Salamandridae > Pleurodeles > Pleurodeles waltl. The sequence goes on along the minus strand of NC_090442.1, from coordinate 824,208,845 downwards.
CTGGGAGAATTCCGGCTACGGTCATAATTCGATGGACAGTCGGTAGCCACAGCGACTGTATGTTGGCGGCCGTCGCTGTGGCAGTAGGCGGCATTTGCCTCCAATCTTGTAATGAGGGCCATAATATGAAAAAACTTCAAAAAGTAGGCATGGCATCGTTCTCAAAGCAGTATGAACAACGTAATAAAACATTTGAGGACAAGTTTTCTGGATACCATGCACCTACAGTCAAGAAGCTAAATTAAAATCGTGAGTTTGACAGGCATGTCTGAATGATCATGGTGAAAAGAAAATTAATTTCCCACCAGGCTGCTTCCTTGAACTAAAACTCGTTTTGCCTACAATCAGGTGTACCGGTTCCCTGAGGTAGGTTTATTGAGGCTATTAAAATACTGCCTGGGAAGACACTGTTGTGCGATAAAAGCTATTTTGTTGCCTGAAAGGGAAAGGATAGGCCACCGCAAGAATTATAATCTTGAAGCAGAGGTTAAACTGGGGCAGTATGTTCAGCATACTTCAATGATAAGGGACACAAATACAGTACAAATATCATCTTGAGCGGGAAGACAACAAAAAATGCAGATATCTGTGAACGCAAAACTACACTGTGGTGACTGCCACTGTGAAATATATAATGAATGCTTATTATTACTTATTGTTAGAAATACAGGACAAGACAAAGCAAACTGATTTTTTTGTTCTCTACATTGGCTGAATCCTGAAGACTTTCTGACAGGCTAGTTAATCGGGCTTGAGTCTGGGTCCTTCAGTGATGTTTGACAGGATGCATTAAAAAGGTATCACAAACAGAATTAGAACTTTTGTTTGTTCATAAAGTGGTCATAGCCTATTTTCTTACAACAAGCCTTGAAAATGAGAAGTCTCAGGAAACATTGTTAACTTTAAACCCAATAGATAAAACTTAGGTGCATACAGTTTAACACTTGATAGGCGATATGAATTACAGACAAACAATACACATCTTGTACACTGTGATGCAAGTTAATCCATACATTTACAAACTGTAACAACATGTGCATTTTGATATTCATTCTCTATTGCAGCACACTCAGAATTCTACACACTGCTGCTATGCAACTGGGAGATCCACAAGTGATCAAGCCTGATTGAGTTCACTGAGTCCTCTCATGGCTGTCATAACATTTTTTTTTATATTGTGCCAGCCAATCAGCTCCTTTTGGATTTTTAGATCCATGGATCCTTCAGAGATCTTTGAGCATTTTTTAATCCATGGATATCTGTTACAAAAAAAGAATTATGTATATATATTAATAATACCATGCTTCTCCACTCTGAGGCATACATTATCACCAGTCCTCAAGGAAGAAAACTGTTGTGGTCAGAATCGTCTTGGATCAAACAAATGATTTATTCTTATGGCAACATCCACACCCAATGTGTTTTGGAAATCTCTGTTTCCTTATTCACAGGTACTCAAAATGACCAATAATTCCATTATTTTACATCACTATGATTCAATGTATAACAAATACCATAAACAATGGATTACAAAACTTGCTCAGCTGTTCATAGACATGTCAGCCATCTTTAAACATGTTTTGCAACTATGAACCGCATCACCAAAGGCCTTAACCCACTTATTATCTCAAATGTACTGCTAAATCTTCTGATTTAACGTCATTCATATTTACTCCTATCAAAAACTGACTATTCCTATTCTTCCAAAATTGGCCTGTTCAGCAGTCTCATATGTTGAATTCTCATTAGTTTGAAAACTGGTCCAAGTGAATTCTATTACTTCAATTTCATCAATTTAAACTAAGCATCAAACATCCTGTCACCTGACATCATACTTTTTGACCAGCTTAATTAATTTTTTTGTAGGAAATCGACAATATTTCATTAACATCGCAATAATTAATCACATGTTGACACAATTGGGAATAACTTTCCCAACATTTAATAACCAATATCATACCCCAGTGGGTTTTATTACCTGGCCATTTCCTTTGGCTATGCATTTTATTACTTTTTTTTGCATTTTTCTCACTCAGATACTGCCCAAGTGGGCTTACTAAAGGATACAATTGCTCTTTTGATTTTGTCTTTTCAGTCCACTAATGCAGTAAAAGCAGTTTGTAAAGTCCATCCAATCTTAGTGTATCCCACCTGTAAAAACATTAAAATCTATGAGCTATACATACTTATACATAAATACAATCAATTTCAAAGAACAATGTGTTTCTATATCCAAACTCTAGAGACAGCCACTACTATGATAGATGAATTCCTAATTCCTCATCTTTATTCAATCCTTTAGGAAACAAAATTCTGCTTTCTTCAAGTGGGAGCTGTCAAACAGCTTGTGCTTGCAGAAAGCAAAGTTTTCATCTGTTTCCCTGCATGCATATTTACATGCAGAGAAACAGATAAAAACACTGCTCCTGGAAGCAGGGAGCTGCTTTTTAAAGCAGCTCCCTGCTTGTGGGACCAATGCCGTCTCCCACAGGAAGCAAGGAGCCAGCAAGAACAGAGGAGACCTTCAGGCTCCCATCGTGGTGCTGTCACTCTCTCTGTCTCTCTCTTCCATCCCATAATGGGAAGGAAGAGAGGGAGGGAGAGCTTATCATTGTAATGGTCTCTCCATACATTGACATCAAAGAGTTAAACTAGCACAATGTTTGGTAAGAATGTTATAGTTACATTTTTATGGACAGCAGACCATGGTCAATTTTGGCCTAATGGTAAAGCTCTTAGACTGTCACTCAGTAGGCTGAAGGTTCAAATCTTTGTGTCTGATGTCAGTCTATCTGTGTATTTTCAAGAGTTTTGACTGTTAAACATTCCTAGTGATGTAACATTGAAGTCTTTTTCAACTCAAAGTATTTGGGTTCAATGTCATAGCAAAGTCTGTACACCACATGCGAAGGAGTCACTTTTGGCCTAGCGGTTAAGGTCTCAGACCCATAACCTGAAGATTGAGGTTTCAAGGGTATGTGTCTCTTTCGTCATTTCTTGCTTGTTTGGCACACATGTTATAGTTATGCTTTGGTGGACAGTAGACCATATTCACTTCTGGCCTAATGGTAAAGCTTTTGGACTGTCAGTAGATGGAAGGTTCAAATCCTTGTATCTCATGGCAGTGTTTCTGCTTAGATTTTAGTGTTTTGACTGTTAAACATTCCTAGCACATTGAAGTCTTTTTCTTATGTGAATCTTTTTCTCCTACAAAATCGTTGGCTTGAATTTCAAAGCTATATCTGCATGCTATATACTAAGGAGTAATCTATGAAATGGTGGTTAAGGTCTCCAATCCTCACATTAAAGATTGAGGATTCCAGCCTCAGTGTGTATTTGGCCATTTACCAAATTCAATTTATCTTCAACTTCAAATGTTTGAGATAAATACTGAAAGGCAATCTCACTCTTTTTACTTGACAATTACACTTTTCTTTTCAATTTGTCATAAAATATATCATTCTCACTGTATCCTTTATCAAAGTTTAGAAAAACTCTCTTGGTGGTTACAGGGAGTTTGGGGCAAGGGCAAACCCCTGTTCTGCACAGCCAAAGGCCATGGACTGCACAGGGTTGGGTGGTTATAAGTGTTGACTACGGGACATGGCCACAGGCCACCAGACCTTGCTGCCAACCCCTACTCCCACAGCAAAGATCATGTGTGGCACAGTGTTGGGTGGTTATAGTGGTTGGCCATAGGCCCTGCAGTCAACCTTCAGTGCGCACAGCCAAAGGCCATGTATGGCAGTAGTTGGATTAACGTATAGTGATTCATTGAAACTCATTGCGACTAAGTAGCTCTTAGTCTTTAACCTCTAGGCAGTGAGAGACACTCCCTGCTCACCTCTTTTTGTCTGAAGTCCATGCATTAATTCAGAGAAATTCTGAGTTATATGAATAAACAACTTAGTGAGCATGCAAAAAATATTCTGTTCTGTTTGCACTGGGCGAGCACAAGTGTTCAAGAGATGGCCCCATCTAAGAGTTCAGACAGCAAAGCTGCATTGAACTGGTGAAATGCCACCACGGACTAAGAACAGTTAAAACCTGCTTTTGGGTGAGGCTTTCACTACCATCAAAATACATTTTCCCTATTGCCTGCAAAAAGCACACCAATGGGGAGATGCTTCTCTGGAGTTTCTGAAGCACCAATAATATCGAACAGTATGACACTGATCATGATCAAAACAATAGTGAGCACTTGTGTCTTTATTTACGTGGCTGATGTGTCTCTATAGCACACAAGAAGGCTAGCATCCAAAGCATTCTTTTCCTAACTTGCCTCCCAGCTGTCGAGAGGAAGAATAAACAGAAACCCTTGCAGGGAGAGAAGCCTTGCAATAGCATGCTAGAACAACCCACTCCACTTTAAAGCGTGTTATAAAAGAGGAGTAACCTGGGTAAAAATAAGTATGTTGTCAGACTAAAAGTTAAATAGAATTTGCAAAATTCCACTAGAGAATGTTTTTAAGAACCAAACCACAGCTCTGATTTTGAGTTGGCCTACGGGATTTTGTCATATTCGTGACTCTAAATTAAACCCTATGTTTTGTAATTGCAAGACCCCAGCAGAGCAGGTTTTCAAATGGATATTCATCAGTGTGCAGCCGAGCCGCAGTCTTAATAAGTAAATAAACAGTTCACTTGACAATATCAGTCACCCATGTCCTTTTGAGGTCAGGGTCGTGGGGTCTGGCAGGCAATGTGCAGGTCATCAGGAACACCAGTCATCTTTCACTGTGGCAGCAGCCACCAATCTTTTGTTTGCCCTTAGCCGCAGTCACCTATTCTGTGTGTGGGCAGGATTTAGCACTTCCTTCCACAACGGCTCTCCATTGCCTCCAAAAAAAGGGTCTTACAAATTTTTGAGCATGGCTATGCCCTATCCTTTCTTTTTGCCCTGCCAAATCTACTCACCACATTGTACCAAATTTGGATGGGCAGTCCATTCTGTTACAATAGGTGTTTGTCACTCTCCAAATGTGCTATAGAGAGGGTTCCAGATTGCAACAGAGAAGGAGGTTTTTACACTTACTATTTACTTGTGCTGAAGAAAGATGGAGTCTCTGACCTATTTTTGACCTTCACCATCTGAATACCTTCCTCTGGAAAGACAAATTAAAATGCTCACAGACGCCCAGATCTGTTCTGCTCAGGCCTTGGGGGACTTTATGTTGTCCTTGGACCTGCAGGACACCTACTTTCATACACCCATCCTGTAGTCACACAGACAAACCTGACACTCGAGGTAGGCCAGAAGCACTTTCAGTTTGTTGTGTTCCCCTTCGGCCTCACCATCAACCCTTGTGTGTTCACAAACGTAATGTTCGTGGTTACTGCTTCTGTTTGGGGGATTGAGGATACCAGTTTTGCCCCTACCTCTACAACTGGCTATTCAAGGCAGGCTTGCTACACCTCCAGATGATGGCAATCAACAAATTGAAGTCACACCCTACTCCTTCGCAAAGATGACCATTCACTGAAACTGTCCTGGATTCAGTGTTTTCACTCTGCCCGTGTCCCAGGACATTCACATTATGATCAGGGGCATCGCTTCACAGCATTGTTTGAGGTGTTACACCCCTCCTAATTAATGTGTTTTCTTTTAAATAGGTGGGTGTAGGGGTTTTCTGTTCGGTACTGTGAGGTTTGTGTAAAATTAACCAGGATTTGTTACACACACTGACAAAAACACATACATTTTTCCCTCTTCAATTTGAAAGTCTTCAGAAATGCTAGCTATTTTACAAGAACTCTCACTTAGAACCCCTACCAATCCACATTCATCTCCCTTTCCACTGCAGCTTTAGCCCCTCCTATGCACTCTGCTTATCATATAATGTATTTTAATATTATATGCCAGCTGGATTGTTGGAAAATCTGAATCTCACCACCCCCTCCAAGTTACACCCCTGATTATTATTCTAATTTTTCAGGCTTTGTCTCAGATCTCAGAGAAGCAATGAGGCTGCCTGGCCTCTTAGCCTCATGCATCCTCCTTGCCGATTACACCCAGTGGCACATGCAGACTCTTGAGTGAAATCTAAAATTTCAGAGTGCCTAGCATAAAGGAAAATCTATCTCTTTCATCCAAACACTGGAGGAGGTGGCTCACAATCAGCAGTAGTGGCTCACTTTCCAAAATGGTCCAGAGGAAGTGCCTTCTCATTCCAGAGCTGTTGTTGGTGATGGACATGTCACTGTTGGGTTTGGAAGGACATTTCAGGGGTGTAGAAATCAGAGAACTCTGGCCTTCAACTAAACCTAGCACCATATCAATATGTTGGAGTAGCTGGTCCTTTTTCTAGCTCTGAAGGCCTTTCTGTTGTTCATCAAGGGGAGCCTGCTACGGCTTGTCATTGACAGCATCACAGTCAAGTGGTATTGCAACAAACAGGGCAGAGAAGGCCTGGGTCCTATGGCAGGAGGCTCTCCATCTCAGAATTTGGTTGAAGCATCAGGACAATTCTTTGATCACTAAGGGAACATCCTCCATTATATTTTTATCTGAACTTGTACAGTCTTCATGTCTCATTTACTGCATGGAGATTGAGTAGTGTCAGTTAAATGCATTTTATCTCAAGCCTACAATGGTGGATACCATCCTTACCACCAGAGATCCCTCCACAAAATCCACTTATGCAGTGCACTGCAACAGCTTTGTTTTGGGGTGTGGTATTTGCTTGATTTACCCTTTACAAGCTATGTTGTCAGATGTTCTGTTACTCAATTTGTCTGTGGCGAGTCAAGGCCTTGCTGTAAAGGCATTTCTCAGCTCTTTAATCCTTTCTAAATTTACCGGCCAAAGTACCCTTATCCAGATCACATGTAAGGAGTTTTGACACATATGTTTCCTCCCAGACTGTCTGGGATACCACAGTGGGACCTTAATTCGGTCTTGACATTTCCCATAGGTATGCCTTTTAGCCAAAGCATAGCTGCTCGCTGTGTTTCTTGATTTTGAATCATTTCTTTCCTCATACAGATTACTTCCGCTCATTACATGGGTGAGTTTCAGAGACTGTTGGTGCAGCTTCCCCACATCACCTTTTTCCTTGAAAAACTGATGCTAAGGACTCAGTAATTTTTTCTACCTAAAGGCATAACTTCTTTTCATATTGGGCAGTCAATCACTCTGTTGGTGTTCTTTGCCCCCGCCAGTCCCTCAATAGAGGTGGAGAGACTTCATTAGTTGGAGTCCAAAAGTGCTTTAAGTTTTTATATTGTTAGTGCCAAAAACCAGTGTGGATGATCAACTTGTTGTAGGGGTTTCTGGGGTGAAAAAAGGAAAGGCTGTGTGGAAGAGGTCATTTGTGAGGGGTATAGTCTTTTGCGTTAAGATCTACGACACAGTGGCCAAAAAGCAGCCGCCAGAAGGTGTGAGCACCCTTTTCACTAGGTCTAAGACTTCTTCTAATGAATTAGAACTTGGAGCACCTGTCCTTGATAACTGCCAGGCTGGGACATATGTTCACGAAGCACTATTGCCTTGACAGTTAATTCAAGGTGGAAGGGCATTTTACCTGTGTAATCTAACAGGACATTTTGGTCTGAGGCAAGGCCACAGACCATACACATGGCGAAGTATTGCTTTGTGTCTATTCTAAGGGGAGGGATTTGCAGTTTAAAGTATCCATCAGAAGAGCAAGTTTGTTACATTTGATAATGCCTTTCTGCTGAATAATCTTTCTAAACACAGAGTCCACACAATTCTCTCACCTCCCCACTTTGTGGAGTGGTCTCTTTTTAACATCTAAAGTTCCCAAACTATTGTTCATGCTCTACGTCTGAGAAAGAAGAAAGAGAAAAAACAAGAAACTGACATCAGTGTGTAGGGGTGGTACTCAATATTGGCTCTGTTCCCTCACTCCTGGGGGGGGGCAACATAGAGCCAACATAGACCTTTCTGGCACCACCAAGTGGTATACAACAGCTAGCTAGAGAAAGGTTTCCTGGTCCACTAGTGTGAGGAATCAGCAGTTAGATAGAGTATCCACTAGAAAGGGCATTAGGAAAGATAAGTAATGTGTTCATCTAACTGCCCACACACTTTACCAATGTGTTAAGTTTGAAATGCGAATAGTAAATGTAATACTATCAAAGCCCTATATTTTCCTGTTGGACTTAGCCCACTCTGCACAGCCCTTCTCAAACTATTTGCCTTTTCCCTCCAATTCTTTCTGAATTTGTTTTTGTCAGCTTTAGGATTTTGTGCACTTTTCCACTGCTAACCAGTGCTAAAGTGCTTGTGCTCTCTCCTTAAAACATGGTTAAATAGTCTTATTTAATTTGACATATTTATTTTACTTGTAAGTCCCATCTAGAGTAGTATACCATAAACCCAGGGCCTGTAAATCAAATGCTGCCAGTGGCCTGCAGCACTTATTGTGCCACTCATGTGGCTCCTTAAAACATGTCCCAGACCTTACAGTGCCATGTTGACGTGGATTTAAACCCCATTGCCATGCCTTAAACTCTCCCTTTATTACATATATGTCACCCCTAAGGTAGAACCTATGTAGCCCTTAGCACAAGGTCGTGTAATTGAAAGATTTGACACGTACTTTTAAGTTTTTCGTGTCCTGGCAAATAAAAATACCTACATTCATTTTTCTCTATTGTGATCCTCCCTCTCCCATAGGAGAACATTCCTTTTCATATCTAATAAGCTATCATTTCTAATTGGGAGCAGGTAGATATATCATATTTGGTACTTATGAAATTGTAATGATGAACCCTCTTAAATGGTAACGTCAGATTTTTCATTACAATTTTGAAAATGCCACTTTTAGAAAGTTGACATTTTCCTGCCCTTACTTTATCCCTTTTTGCCTGTTTCTTGTCCTGAGTTATATGACACTTTGTGAATTTCTCCCAGACAGTCACACAATTGAGGGATTAGGTGTGCCTCAGTGGACCATCTACTGGCAGGATGGGGGGCGGAGCTGAGCATATCCCCACTTACAAATGAATAGCCTGTGCTCTGCCATCATACAAAGAGCCTAGTAATCCTGTATTGCCATTGCAGCCAGCTTGGAGCCACTACAGGGAAATCAGGAAATTCCATGCACTTCAAAGAACCTTTCCAGAAGCTTCTCCCAAATTCCAGTAGAATGGCACAAGGGCACAAAAAAGGACCCTCAGACCCACTCTTCAGTTCACTACTGGACCTGCAGAAGGACTCTGTCTGCTGCTGTGACCTGCTGTGCACTCTGCCAGACTGCTGCTGTACCTGGAAGGACTGCCTTGCTGCCTGGAACCTGTCTTGAACCTTCAGAGGCCAACCCTGCCATTGAGCCTTGCATCTTCACCTGCATCCAGGATCGTCAGACATGACTCCAAGGGCTAATTTGCTGCTCTCCTGGTTAGAGCCACAGGGACATAAAAGGCTCCTACCATCTTAATCCTGCACCTGAACCCAGCCTGGGTGAGTGTTGAACCCCAATAGGTTTCCTACCAGTCCTTAACTTGGTTGTGATAATAAAAGTACCCAGATCAGCAAAAACTGAGGGCTTGAACATACATTGGCCTAAAAGTGTTATGAGAACCAGGAGACAACTGGGACTGACCTACTCATCTATCCGCCCATGGTTCATAGTCGGTCGCATTAACTTGGATACATTCTTCTCCACAGCAGCAAATCCTTTTCAGTGGTCCTTTATCAAAGGGATATCTTACCTCATGGGCCTTTCTTCAGCTACAGCTCTCTGCATTATCCTACTAGAGATTTTCAACTTCTATTTTGGCAACTATCCCAAATGTAGAAATCTTTACCATGGCCTCCACCTAAAGCCATCAGACAATGAAGCTGTCTTATTGTTATTTGAGATGACCATTACTGGTGAATTTCAGGTGCTGTGTATGTTTGAAACGTTACATTGTTACTGACATTTTCACCTAACTGTAAAATTACTTAATTGTTTTCAGCAAATTTCTAGAGTTTTTTTTTTTACTTATAGTAATATTTTATTACAACATGTAAAGCCATCCCCTTCTGCACACAGCTTTTGGCTATGCACAGCGGGGGTGGGCCACAGGGCCAGAACCTACCACTGGCAGCCAACCCCACTTCGCTTACCATTTTAAGATGTGATCAGCTTGGGGTTGGCTCCAGCTCCTGGCAGCCACGCCCACCAGCCAAACTCCTGTAGGCAGCCAAACCCACAACTCACACGGCTTTTGGCAGGGTGCAGCGTGGTGTTAGCCACAGTCCCTGTCCTGGGCCAGCCCTGCTTTCAACCTGCTGACACAGCCCACTCCCCAAGCCACTTCAGGTCAGAGGACCCCATTACCCAGGGTCTTATTTTAATTAAGGGAGGGTGTGCACAGTGTAATCTATACTAACTGTAGATTTTTGTAGTTGCCTACATACACTTTGGTCGAAGTGGTAGTAGCACCCTTTTTTGGTGTGTGTGGATAACCATTTAGGAAAGAAGAAATCATTGCCTGTTCAAAATAAGTAATGATTTTTGGGGGATTGTAATTGTTTGTTTTTGTTTGATTAGATGTAAGAGTTTACAATAGGTTGCACTTTGCTTGTTAGGCAACAGTGTATATATTCAGGAGCTGTTATTGTCCATGGATATTGTAAATTTTTGTAAAAGGTACTGTGTTTTCTTTCAAATGTCCCAACCATCACCACTTTGTATCACTGTGTTAGATTAGTAAATTACTTTAGTTGACAAGTTATTAATTTGCCATTATCTTCATTGCATTGCCATGCAGTAAGAAATCTTTGTCACAATGTGTTATTTTTAAATGTTGGGGGATTTATATTTCATCTTATGGTCTGAGTGTTTTTGATGTTTCTCTATTAACTTTACTTATTTGACTTACTAGTCTTTTTAGGATTTCTATGGCAGGGTGTTGCAAACTCACTTTTTTATGAACTTGGAGAACTATGGCCCTCATTTCAACATTGGAGGTATCGACCGCCTACCGCCACGGTGACAGCCGCCAACATACCGCCGCCATGGCTACCAGCCGTCTACCAGTATCATGACCGCCAACGGTATTCCACTAGAATGCTGGCGGAACACTGCCTACGGTCATGGACGGCAGTAAGGTGGCGCCTTCTGACAGCAGCACCACCATGCCAGCAAAACCCCGCCGACCACATCAGGAGCAAGGATATGGCCTGGAGGTGTTTTGCTGGCAGACGCTGCTGCTGACAGCAGTGCCATGGACTGTTTCCAGCCAGAGGACCCCTTGCAAGTAGGTAAGTCGGGTTCTCCGACCGGAGAGGGGGTTGGGGGTGTTGTGTGTATGTGGGGGAGGTGTGTATGTATTGGTATGTGTGCATGCGGGTGTGAGTCGCGTAGGATGCATGCATGAATAAGTGATTGTGAGTGTTGTGTGTTGTGAACGCATGTGTGTGACAAGGTATGTTGGTGTGTGTTGCGGTGTGTGGGTATGTATGTGTGCATGCATGGGTGGTGGTGGGTATGCGTGTGTGCATGTGTGTATATGGGTGCACGTGTGGGTGTGTATATGTGCAGGGGCAGGAGCGGGAGGTTCAGACAAAGCCAACCGCCCCCAACCAATCATAGCCTGCCTCTTGCTACACACGTGGGCTTGCCAACTCCTGCAGATAGCTCGCAAGCATGGACCATTCCGGATGAATGAGCAAATTATCAGGTTCATTGCTGACTTCTTAAAAGAAACCAGCAAGCGTAGTAAAGCATTTTCGGCACTCCGACCCTGTCTAAGTTAGCTAGAGGTGAAATTTGGTCTATTCAAACCAGCGAGGATGTGGATCACTTAAAACAATGTGTCCAAGGACTTCTATGATCTGGAGGACCTGTGCTTTTTTCTAGACAGCCTACAGACCCGACCCATGGACACTGCCACACCGTCCCAACCCCAGATCTTTTCTATGGTGACTATGACCCGGTCACCACAGGGCCCTGCTCCCGAGAGACCGGAACAGTGCGCCACAGACTTTCTACCCAAGGGGAGAGACCTTGAGAGGCTCTCAAAGAATTATGATGACAGGGGGCAGGTGCTACACACGGTGGCAATGCATACGCAAGTGGCAGACAGAGACAAACCTCACTCTCCCCTCAAACTCTCCACAACCCCCACCTGAAGGAGGAGACATCTGGCACACAACAAAACCACTACTGCTGGCAACACTGGTACCCTACGTATGGAATAACAAACTCTCCACTGCACCAACAGACATTTGAGTAGTGTTCATACCTATACTCTGCCTTTCCTGTTCTCTGGTCACAATGTACTCCCACAGGTTTACAGGAAACGGCAAGCAGACAATCCTGCTATCAGGAACCTTTCCAGACTATTCAAACCCTGTGTCTCATACACATGTTTACCCTTTGGACTTCCACGATTTGCCTGCACTCAGAAAGTTACTGAGAGTTGCTGTTGTTTGATTGATGTTTTTTTAAGCACTACTGTTCTACTATTCGAACGGTTGAGAGCCACCGTTCTCTTCCTTGTTCTCCCCTGCTTCCCCATCTCCATCCACCCCTTCTCATCCCCCTGAGACTATTTCGGGCATCTCGGTAGAACCGACTGCACCCCCCCACCCATCACGCTAACGGCCCGATCCCCCCACAGCCTCAATGCTGTCCACCTGTGCTCCACAACCACGGAAGGGTATCGGGACCTCCGCCCGGTCCTTGGAACCCACCGGGCCCCTAGGAGAGAGAATTCTGATTGCTGGGTCAACAAAATGCATTTCCCCCTTTACCATCAATTTATCTTCATCATCATGATATTCCACCGCCACTACATCTGCATGCCCCACTTCTGTGGCTCGCCACTTCTTCTACTGCATTGGCCAGCTGCCATACATTACACATGCAATAACAGCGCTCTAGCCCCTACCGTGACCTCTACAACTGGGCCCTACTACTCCTATACTGCTGAATAGAGGAGGCAATGACCTACTTGAAGCATTGTGCGCGTCCACTCCCAGCCAGGAGTCGGCTGGCCGAGGTAAGGAGCTCCGTAGACTTAGGTTTAGACCCGCAGACTACATTTAACAACGAGCGGGGCTATCGTGTTCTGCCCCCCTCCGCTTTTATTTGACCCTCCCGTTTGAGGTTTGTATTGTCACCTTCCTGTTTTCTGAATTCGTCCCTCGCATCTCTGTCCTTCCCCCCGCTCTTTTCCCCTTGCTTCTCCCCCTTTCCCCCTCCCCCTACCTTCCTACTTCTCTCTCCCCTGGTGTCTCCTTGCTTCTTCCCCCCCTTTACCACCTGTTTTCCCCTCCTCCTCCTCCCTCTACCCAATCTCCCCCCTACCGTCTCACCTCCTATCCAGGTCCACCCTTTATACCAGTTACTAGTACCTACTGTCGTCCCCCTCCAATTCCCCCCCAGTTCCACACTCACTTTACCCAACCCTCATCGGTTGCTCTCATACTGCCCCTCACCTTCTCTCGCGCACACATACCGTTCCCCAACGTTGCCGAACTCTACCTCCATTTCTTAACCCTGCCATGGTTGATACATGTTCACCAATTGAAAGCTAGGTGACTCCCCAATATGTGTGGGTTCTGTCTATGCCCCTATGGGCTCAAAACAACTGTTGTTTTTTCTACAAATCAACCGCCTCTTGTCGGAAATAGGGGCTACCCGATATGTCATAGGGGGAGACTGGAACCTGGCTAGGGAAGCGATACTAGACAGGACTGGTCCCCTAGATACTGCCAATAATAACGACAGAGCCCTTTGTCTGATGTAATGCAGGATAATGGTTTGGTAGATCACTGGAGATTAACACACCAGACCGACAGAGAATATAGCTTTCTGTCACCGGTGCATAGTACACAATCCTGATTAGACTATTTTCTCATCTCCCACAGCTTAGTGTCACACATCCAGAATGTGAACAGAACATCATATAATTTTGCTAAATTTCACGTAATTTTGCCTTAAGTACTCATTATTTTGTGAAATCAAAGTGCACACATTTCACAGAACCCTAGTAGAAAACAGGGCAAAGGGGGGCGTTCTGGTCTGTAGTGCCGGTGGCTACCTGCAATTAGATTTCTTTTATTCCTTTCTGTTCATTTGACCTCAGTATAGTAGGAACTTTTTCAAAACCAATATTACTTATAGATTGATTTACTTGTGCCATTTTTATAGCATGATCATGACCCAAGGGCATTAGAGCATTCCATAAACCGAAATTATATGGAAGTCACATTATTAAAGAGAATGTACAATGCAGTTAAATATCACAAATGTATTAAAATATTCATTGTTTAGTGATCATGAAGAACATCAGCAAGAGTCCCTAACAGGGCAACATGAGAAACGGACCACAGAATATTGTAGAAAGAGAAGAGTTAATTTGTGAATGTTGATAGACAGGATATGGTTTGAAAGGTTTGAAGTGGGTTCCAAGGTCTTGTTCCACTGTGTTGCACTGCCAGGGAATGAATAAGACTTTGTTTTCTCTTTCTTAGAGGTTGATGGCACAAATACAGTGAGTTACAACTTCAGACAAGAAACATGTTATGTGGCACACAAGATATGTTCTGCGGAGCTCTCGCTTATATAGAAGGCCTTGAACCATCAAAAGCAGTGAAGATATAGAGGGTCATTTTGACAGACTGGCAGTGCAGACCACCATAAAATGAGTGTGGAGGGTTGGCCTCTGCCAACCCACTACATCTCCACTCATACCGCCATGGTGGTCGGAACCACCGGGCCATAGATGATCAACTCCAACCTGGCGGTCCACAGAAGACCTCCGGCGGTACCAGGAGCCGGACCACGAAAACCATGGTGGAAAGGCTACCAGTGACAGGACATTTCTTCCCTGTCAACAGTAGACGCCCCACCAGCAAGCACTAGACCCCCCACCATCCTTCAGCCCTAGTGCCCCCATGCCCTGACCCCCACTCTCTCATCCCCCTTCAGCCACAGCGCCTCCCTCCCCGCATACATGCACATAGACACCCACATGCACCACGCATACACCCATTCGCATCCACTTACACGCATCTATAAACGCATTCACAACATTCACACACGCATTCAAGCTTGCATACTCACACGTATTCACAACATTCATACACACATTCAAACATGCATCCAAACATGCATTCACAACAACATTCATACCTGCATACAAGCATACAACCATACCCGAATTCACAACAAAATTCATACACGCATTTCAGCACGCATCCATACATGCATTCACAATAACATTCAAGCATGCATACTCACACACATTCACAACAACATTCATACAAGCTAACAACCTCGCATACACACATGTATGCACACACACAGACACCATACACTCATACATGCACATACAACACCCTCCCACCCCTCCCCTGTTGGACGATCACCTTACCTGTTCCCGGGAGAAGGACGTCTGGCAGGGAACCCGATGGGGCGCTTCCACCAATGACATCGCCCGGCAAGGCCAAAGTGTGGCGGAAATCCGGCAGTACCTGTGATATGGTGGGTCTCCTGGTGCCCGCGGCTTTGGCAGACTTCACGGAAGACCACCAAAGTTGTAATAAGGGCCCATAATGTTTATTATATACAGAGACCAATCAAAATGAAGCATTCAGAACAGCTCAAGCAAGGTAGATTCTGGGAAACCAGTAAGGAATGAGTTACAATAACACATACTATTGGGGCTTAAAATGGTGACTTCATATCCTGCTTTACCATGATCCATAATGGTGGGGTTTCATCAACAATTACACAGGTAGTTTAGACTGCTTGAGTTAGATGAGAAGAAATTCTGTTTTTTTAGGTGTTAACTTTCAGGTGGACATCCATCCATGAACAATCTCCAAAGTTTTGTTACAAATGGCATTAGGGTTAGAGATGTTGGGGTATATCTGAGTTTGTCAAAGTATTAATCTATTGATGATTCAAGTCTACTGATGAAACATGTAGACCTGGCTGAAAAATGCATAATTTCCTTTGTAGAAATCACATGAAATGCCCAAACAAATGCTCATAATTCATTCAGAATGCCGGTCTGCCATTTTACACTTTTTTAACGTGAAATGCATCTTTTCTCCATTTTAGAAGTGAAGACACATTGCAAGCTAAAACACATAACATTAAATCCTACTTGACACTCACAACAGCCACTCACATTCTGTTTGTTTGCATTACACCCATCTTCCAACAATAGGATTTTTCCCTGAACCAAATCTCTTACATGAGGTCACATAATGATGTAATTCCAGACATCTTGCACAATAGCAGTAACAGAAAATGCAGGAAATTACACAAGATTAGGTCAATTTCAACCACATTTAGACTTATATACAAGTGTTAAACCTGATATACTCGGCATGGTATTTCCCCAGACTTTTTGGGGCAGATGTAGAAAGCTTTTTGCACATCGCAAACAGCGAATTTCGGTGTTTGCGATGTGCAAAAAGCACATTGCAATGCACAAACCACGTTTTGCGATTAGGTAACCTGGTTACCGAATCACAAAACGGGTTTGCGAGTCACAATTAGGAAGGGGTGTTCCCTTCCTAACTGTGAGTCACAGTGCAATGCTGTATTGGTTTGTGACCGCGAACGCGGTTACAAACCAATAGCATTTTGCACTCTTTTGAAATGGGTGGGGTAAATCATTCGCAAAAGGGAAGGGGTCCCCAATGGACCCCTCCCCCGTTGAGAATGGCACTGCAAACATTTTTTCAGAGCAGGCAGTGGGCCACTGCCTGCTCTGAAAAAATGAAACGAAAATGTTTAATTTTTGGTTTTTGTAATGCATCTAATTTCCCTTTAAGGAAAACGGGCTGCATTACAATACGAAAAAAATAACTGCTTTATTAAAAAGCAGTCACAGACATGGTGGTCTGCTGTCCGCAGCAGGCCACCATCCCTGTGAGGGCTGCCATTCGCAAGGGGGTCGCAAATTGTGACCCACGGCATGATTATTCATGAGGTGGGCATTTGCGACCCCCTTGCGAATCGCAGATGGTGCTCTGACTCGCAATTTGCGGGTCGCAGTGCCGAATGTTGCTACATCTGGCCCTTAGTCTTCACTCCTCCTGTTTTGCTAACCTGTTTTTGTTGGCCTTAGGAACTCTGCACACTTTACCACTGATGAACTAAAGTGCTTATGCTCTCTCCTTTAAACATGATAAAATTGGCTTATACCTAATTGGCACATTGATTTTACTTGCAAACTGCTAGTACATAGTACTACATGTTCCCAGGGCCTGTAAATTAAGTTTTACTGGTTGCCCTACGGAACTTAATGTGCCACCCACTGATGTAGCCTACTAAACATGTGTCAAACCTGCTACTTAAGCCTGTAGTGCAGTTTTAATCAGCCATTTCGACTTGGCAACATAAACCCTTTTCTAGGCCTATACCTTCCCTTTTAGTACATGTGCCACCCATAAGGTGGGCTCTAATAGCTCATAGAGCAGGGCCTCTTCTATTTAAAAAGTAAGATATGTGGTTTTAAGTATTACATGTCTTGGTAGTGAAAAACACTTAAAGTTGTTTTTCATAACTGCAAGACCTATGCCTCCCATTGAAGAATACTGGGTTACCCTATTTGGGTTCAGCTAGAGATGTAGGCCCTCATGAAGACTTCTGCAGTCTTTTCCAAAGACCGCAGACGGCACCGAAATACCACTAGTGCTGGTGGTCTTAAGACCACCCTAATACAACTGATCTCTGACTTCTGCCCGAAATCGGTTGGCATTCTGAGACCAGTCGTGCTGGTGGTCGGATGTGTAGAGACAGTACCGTCACGCCAAAAAGAGACCACACACCATATTACAACCCATAATACGGTATGGCAGTGTCCAGATGGTGAGGTGCTGCTAGCGGTGAAAGCGCCAGGACCCATCCCCTCCCCGATGGCCTTCTTGACGGACAAGGTAAGTGGATCGTCCGACAGTGTAGGGTGTGTGTGTGTGTGTGTGAGTGTGCGTGTGAATGTCGTGAATGCAGGGGGAGTGTTTGTGGGTGCATGTCTGCATGAGTGATTGTGTGTGGACGGGGAGGGAGGTGAGTGTCTGTGTGAGTGGATGGGGAGAGCGGGTAAGTGCGTGTATGCGGTGCAATGTGGGGGTGTGTGAATGTATGTATGCGCAGGGGAGGGTGGAGTGAATGAATGTATATGCATGGGGGAGTGAATGTATGTATGTGCATGGGAAAGAGGGGGAGTGAATGTATGTGTGTGTTTGTGTGTAGAAGTGTGTGAGTGCATATGAGCGGGTATGTGGATGTGTGTGCAAGTGTATCCTAGAGACAGGAATGCTTATTCCTGTCATCAGGGTGCAAGACCGCCAGATTTTTTCTGGCAGTGTGACCACCAGAAAAATGCCAGCGGTCTCCTCCTCGTAATACCACTAGCAGTATCACACCATCCACTGTGCTGGAGGTGCTCACCTCCAGCCTGGCAGAACGCGGTAATGTGGCGGGACGGGTGGAGGCTCAGCAGTTTGGCATCAGACAATTTGCCAAACTCCTAACTTTGCAGTATTCACTACCAGCCCGTCAGAAGTGATACCGCCACAGAGCCCTGGTGGTCTTTGTACCATGAATGCCAATGTGAAGCACAGTGGAACTTCGCCATACAGGGATGACCAGCAAATCCAGATCTGCAATTTGCCCTACAACAGTGACAGCCTGTGGTGATCGCCAATACTAAGCTCCAGCAACAACCATTCGTAATGTTTGACCGGACTTTCTGAATTATCAGACCTGTTGTTCTCACTGCAGCAATGACAATCTGTGACACTCTCCCTGGTACTCATGGACTCCTCTGTGCCAGCGGAAGTCTTCATGATGGACTTTTTGAAGGTATGTTTTTCAGTGAGATTAACCTGGTTCCTTTATCCAGCCTGCACTTAATGCTGATCAGCTTGAACTTGTGACTTTCCTGCAGTGCAGCATGACCAGATGACCATGTGTGGTGATTTGTGCTTTTAGGTCCTATATCTACTTTAAACTTTAAAATGAATATCCCAGGTTGTAGTGATTTAATTGTTGTTGTTCTGGTCTCATTCTATTTATAAAAATGTACTCTATTTTTCTAAAGTTGTTTGGGATTTTCTTGTGTTGCATTTTCACTTTTTTACTGTTTGTGTGCTGCATAAATACTTTACACTTTGCCTCTAAGTTAAGCCTGTCTGCCTTGGGCCAAGCAACCAGAGAGTTAAACACAGGCTAATTTAATGACTTTTGTGGTTCACCCTGACAAGAACTGTGGATGTTGCCTTAGTGGGGCTTCCACCCCATCCCAAACTACAAGATGCCAGAGTTCTTGAAGATGACCTCCATAGGTTTCATTTGTGGATTTGATGGGTTTACGGACAGTACCCTTTTAACCACTTATGACTGGTTGGACAGATAAGACATTAGCCAATTAAGTACTTCTTTGAATCTCAATTGATCTCTGAGTACATGTATAAGAAAGGAGCAATCAACCATGCTGAATGTAGATCAAGTAGCATTATGAGGGAAGAATTTCCTCTGTGAGAAATCATAGGCCATCATCTACAGCTTAAAGAAGGGATGTTTCTGTGCTACACCCCTTTCTGAAAGCCACATTGAAAGTTGTAAAGTAGAACAATAAGCTTAATATGCGGAGAGAGCGATGAATAGATACCACTTTCCAGAACGTTTCCTACAAAGGGTAGACTTGAACTATATTGGAAGTTTTTGAGATTGTTTACAAGAGTGTTGGGTTTTTGTAGGAGTGGGACGTTTGTGGCAGGTAGAGGAACAGTGTTGTGAGAGAGATGTATTGATTAATATGGACCAATACATTGAGATCCAATGGACCAACATCTTACAAATGTTACCAGACATTACATCAGTGAAATAGTTTCTACTATTGCTCGTTAACAATTCAATTGAATTCTCAGTGACATGTAAAGTTTGACCAACACCATCTCCACTGAACATTACAGATGTAGAGACATCAGTAGCCTCTGTCATCGATCAAGATCAAACCACTCCAAATGAGCCTGTATAGATTATTGAAGAGATTTACGTTCAACACAATTATATTCACATTCTAATCCCAGAACCTGCATGAAACTACTATCTAGGGGAAGCTCACCTTTTTTAATGGTTTTGACACCCACTCACTCTTTTAAGTACTGGGTAAAAAACAAAGGTGGTCATTCTGACCCTGGCGGTCTTTGACCGCCAGGGCGGAGGACCGCGGGAGCACCGCCGACAGGCCGGCGGTGCTCCAATGGGGATTCCGACCGCGGCGGTAAAGCCGCGGTCGGACCGGCACCACTGGCGGGGTCCCGCCAGTGTACCGCGGCCCCATTGAATCCTCCGCGGCGGCGCAGCTTGCTGCACCGCCGCGGGGATTCCGACCCCCCCTACCGCCATCCAGATCCCGGCGGTCGGACCGCCGAGATCCGGATGGCGGTAGGGGGGGTCGCGGGGCCCCTGGGGGCCCCTGCAGTGCCCATGCCACTGGCATGGGCATTGCAGGGGCCCCCGTAAGAGGGCCCCTACATGTATTTCACTGTCTGCTGTGCAGACAGTGAAATACGCGACGGGTGCAACTGCACCCGTCGCACAGCTTCCACTCCGCCGGCTCGATTCCGAGCCGGCTTCATCGTGGAAGCCTCTTTCCCGCTGGGCTGGCTGGCGGTCTGAAGGCGACCGCCCGCCAGCCCAGCGGGAAAGTCAGAATTAGCGCCGCGGTCTTTCGACCGCGGAACGGTAACCTGACGGCGGGACTTTGGCGGGCGGCCTCCGCCGCCCGCCAAGGTCAGAATGAGGGCCAAAATGTCCTCAAAAGTCCAGCACATCTTAGGTGAAGCTAAAGTTCAACAACAGAATGCCGTAGGAAACTCCAAAACATTGGACTGGCAAAAATAAACAAACATAACATGCCTTTTATGTGCTGCCAGCTATCTCTTAAGAAACCAGACATGACACTTATAATCACCTCTAGTTCATTGGGCATTGCAGCATATATTTGACAGGTGAATTATGTAATTCAACTAACACTGTGGCTCTTCCTAATTAGATGATGTCTACACCTTGTACACCATGTACAGAGGATTCTGAAGAGTACTGTATATAAATATTATATATAATCATCTATTTCAATGTCTACTAAATTTTTGTACAAGATGTTTTTAAAATTCGTTTGGATAATTAAAAACAGCTAGGTAAAACCTGCATTAACATTTGAGAAAATGGACCACATGGTACATTTTATGGAGGATCGCCTGCCATCCTTTATTAAAGGTAACAGATAAATGGAAAACACACTTTTTCAACTGAAGAATGATAATAAAGAATGTCAATTAAGCACTAATCAACTGCTACACTATCTCAATCAATAGTGTGGAAAAATTGAAACTTGATCTGGATATACCAATCTCTCCATAGGCTGAGTTCAAGAGAGAGCTGAAGGGAAATAGCTGTCTCAGCCCAACAAAAAGTACTTTAATGCCTGCCTGCCAGCTACAGTTAAGATTTTCTGCTCAGATGATTTGAGATTCTCTCTCAAATGCCAACAGTATTAGGAAGGGGACTAAAAAATCGAAAATATTCTCAAACTCATGGTGCTTTGGACAAGATATTATTTACAGGATTCACATCTTTTTAAATCTAAAGCCAGAACAAAATATTTAAACAAATGTAGTTAGGGATATAATTATTGATTATATAATGATTTCTTGAGTTCTTGCTCAACCACAGGCATTAGAGGAGTGAGTACTTTGATACTAAATTGAAAATATAATATCATATTGTAAAAGGCAGAGAAATGTGATTGGTGGGTGTTGCACAGTCAATGGTCATCAACAAGATACAAGGTTTGTGTTTCTCTCTTTATTTGACCACAATTGTTGTTGTCCAAAGTTTTTTTCTGATCTCTTTTTGGGACTATATAATTATCTCCAGCCTATTATTATAACTGTGGATCTTCATTGTATTTTAAATATTTGGTTGTGCACTCCTAAATCTTACCATCTAGAAGGACTATCACTAATATGATGAATGTCCTGAATTTGTTAGTTGGTCTTAATATTTACCTTCTTCTCTCAATTGCAAAATCAATGTTCATGGATCAACTTTTTCATTGTCATCAGCATGCTCACTGAGAACTTTGATACCAGAATTAATCATTTAATGTACTCTTTCCGTTCTTCAGTGTACCTCAAAAAGCAATGCAAAGGTATAGACATCATAAAAAAGAACTGGTCCATCCCAACATATTTACTAACTAGAGACAATTTCATTAACTATATGAGAAATAAAATATCCGATTATATTTTCTTCAGTCTAGGCAATGCCTCAGTTTGTTTAGCCTAGGACTGCATAACCAACATTAGGGAAACAACAAACAATTTTAAATCTCAGGTACTTTGGACAGAACAATATAAGGAAGATTTATGGACAAAGAATTAGACAGAATATTTAACATGCTCATCAGACAGGGTAACAGGAAAGTATCCAACGCTCATACAATTTATAGTGTTATTACTGTCCTACATGGAAGTGTTATAGCATGACAAATTGTGAAAGCTAACAAAAAGTCAAAAAGCTTTTAAACATAGATAAAGGATTTTTAACCTAGGAAGAAATCTGGTAAATGTTTCACCTATATGAACAGACAACCAGAAAATATAATAAAGATCTATTCCATAGAAGATGCAAATAGTAATCCTACAGGCATCGTATTTATATTTTAGAAAAACTATTCAGACCTCTATTTCAACACTGATCACTATTTTACAACCAATACCTACAACTATATTACTAAATCTACCCACGACAGATGAACTGTGAATGCCATCTTAAAAGAGAAATTATCAATTGAAGAAATCAAAACCGACATGATGTGTATGACTTGTGGAAAAGCCCCTGAACTGATTTGCATTCCTCCCAAAGTCTACAAAATAATTATAGACCAGTTTAAACCATTGCATTTTGGAATCATTAATGAGACAGTGTTACTTCTTCATTGACAGATGCCACTATTACAGATTTTCTAAAAAATATATAAATGTCAATTATACATGAAATCCTATGGGCCTATTGCACTCAACATAAACTAAAACATCCTTTTTTTACAAATATTAGCAACCAGAGACAAACATATTATATCATCTATAGTAAATGACACATTTAGAACTGAAATATAGCACTAATCACCTGATTTGATTTTCATGTAATTACGCAAACCTTTGCATACTTTTGCCAAATTGTGAAACAAAATTACACATATTTCGTACAACCCAACTCATATTGTCCTGGCTTGGCGGAGGGGGGTATCTGCTCAGGTTACAAGAGTTGCTCAACATGAACATAGACAGAAATTCAGTTCACATAACATAAGTCAGGCTTAAGGTCATCTACACTTTATCTATCTTAAGATTCCTGATTTCTTTTCACAAACACCTTTAATCATCTTTAAGGATAAAAGCTTAACAAATTGGCATAAATTACAATTAATAAAATTAGGAGATCTATTTAATGAGAAAACCCTGAAATCCTTTTCAATCATGCAAATTAAATTTCATTTCCACAGTATTACACTGTACTAAATTTTTCAAATATTTTCATATTAGGCATTTTGACTTTGAAACAGGAACTGATGGCACACTCCCACTCTTCCAACACAACTTTCTCAAATTAATATATGGCAAGGTTTATCCATTTATTATAAGCGTGCTTGATGCAATTCAATTCTGTTCATCTGACAAGGTGGCAGAGAAGGGATCCACTTGGTTATCTATGACAATCATAGAAGATCAAAGGGTAATTAACCCTCTCCAGTAAGGAGATTAATGTGGAGACCTAGAATCAGTAGTAAGTTTGTGAAGGTTGAAGCTGACCTACAGATAGTACATCTGTGATGTACATTGGGGGAACAGGCTCTTTTCATAGTGATTAGGAGAATGATGTGAGAGGAAAGGTTTGGTTCAAAAGAAAGTAGAAGATAGAAGAAGATAGGGGAGGAATGGTACTCTCTACAGCTTGATTTACAATAGAAAATTCAAACTGTTGCAGTGTGAACCTCAGGATAGATTAAAGAATGTAAATGAAATGATGTAATAGTGGTAAGGTGTTACCAGGTCAAATATTCTAATTGTAGGTGTGAGGATCAGGACACAGTCAGTAGAAAATGAAGGAGTGCATACTGGGTGAAATCTCACGAGATACATGAATTTAGGGATGAGACTAGAGGTCAGCTAGTTAGCTCCCCCACACATAACAATGGCCATATTGTAGACCCAATTTTTACGAATGTGGAGAATATCGTAGTGGAGCAGCCCGCACAAACAGTATGGATGGACCGCTATCTTATTCCATTTTCCATTCCTAAACCATTAGAAGCCGCTCTTAAGGTTATTGCTGTGTCTAAATCACAACAATGGTCCAAACTAGATGTAGACAGCTGAGAACAGGCTTTATGTAATTACGGGCCCTTCTCTAATTGAGTTAATGGAGTTAAATGATATCTCACAGTCTTATGTTGAATTAAGAGATTTGCTTAATAAGGCTGTAGATGAAGTTGCCCCAATGAAAATCAAGAAAATAACTAGACCAATGCACAAATTTAATTGATTTTCTCAGGAACTGAAAGAACTTAAAAAATGTAAGGTTAAAGAAAATAAAAGGAGAAACAACTATGATATGGATGAAAAACTAATTTATTGAGACTCTTTAAAAAATATATCAATATGCCATCCAAAGAGCCCAAATGAATGATTTTGCCAATAGGATCAGCTCTACTTCAAACTCTACAAAATAGATTTATCATATTGTAAAGTCCTTGGTAAAAGTGAATTCCATAGAGATTGGTCCAGCCCCCTTAGAAGAGTGCTGTGAGCTATTGGCATCGCACTACCTTGGGAAAGTGAACGGCATCTATGATTCTCTGGCATCCAGTGTGAAGGATAATTTGGAAATGGAGAGTGGCAATGAGATTCAGGGAGTCGAACTTTCAAGCTTTCCATAATTAAATAAAGCAGAGGTAGCTGGGGTGGCTAAATCCCACCTCTGGATCCAGCCCTAATAGACATCTTACTGAAGGGTGGTAATGTAATGCTCTCTGCATTGACAGATCTTTATAATTTATCACTGAAGATCGGGCAGGTACTACTTGAATGGAAGCATGCTGTTATTTGCCCTTACTTAAAAAAAACTTCATAAGATATGAAGTAGTGGAGAATTACAGACTTATCTCTTTCCTCCCTGGGCCGAGTAAGATCTTGGAGAATGTTATCAACAGAAATATATCAGTGTTCCTGGAATCTAACATCACCCTCCACGCAAAACAGACAGGTTTCCAGGCTTACCGCAGCACAGACATTGCACTTTTGAGAGCAGCAGAAGACCTAAAAGTGGTCCTTGATCAAGGTGAATTTGTGGCACTCATACTTCTTGATCTGAGTGCCGCTTTTGACACAGTATCTCATGCTATTTTACTGTAACACGTGGAAGGAATAGGGATTACTGTGAGGGCTTATAGATGGCTTGCTTCCTTTTAAAGTGACAGGATCCCAAGTCAGTGAGGGGTCATGTTACTCCACTATTCAACAGCTGAGATGTGGATTCCCTCAGGAATCATTATGGAACCCTACACACGTTAACATTTACGTTAGCCCGTTATCAAACGTCATCGGCGCCTTTGGTCTTTCAATGGTGTCCTATGTGGATGATACGCAGCTGATAGTCACGCTATCCCATGACACCTTTGCCACATCAATAAAACTCAACAGCAGTTAGAAGAAAGTGGCAGAATGGACGGCAGGCAGCTGAATAAAATTAAAAAATGGAGCGAAAACTGAGGTGCTGGTGGTAGGTATCAACCCATCTCTCTGGCAACATTCAGCTGACCACTGCGTTTGGGGAACGTTCATCACCCAGAGAAAAGGTAAAGAGCCTGGGTTTCATCTTAAATAAAGAGCTCTCAATGACTTCACAGGTCAACAATATTGCTGGCACATGCTTTGGTCTTCTGAGAGCACTCAGGCAACTTTAAGGTGTCTTCTGGTGGATTCCAGAAGAATTATGATGCAGGGGCTACTTACATCTCGCTTGGATTATGTGAACTCACTTGATTTAAGGCAGCCCTAAGTTGGTGATGAGGAAACTTCAAGTTATCCCAATGCTACAGTGCAGATTCTTTTAGGGATTCCAAAATCACAGTCAGCAGGATAAGCTCTTGGAACTCTGCAAGTAGCAGAGTCCGATTTAAGGCACTTTGCTTGGTTCATTGTGCAAAATATAAAGTGGGCCCCAAATTTCTGCACCAACTGATTAAATTCTATCTACAGAATGGGGCCCTTTGTCCTGGCACACAGGATCTATTAGTTATACCGAGAGTAAAAAGATCCAGGTATGGCGGATGTTCATTTTCATATCTTGCTCTGCGGCTGTGGAATTCTCTTCCACCCCAGCTGAGAGGAAAGAAAATTGGCTACGCTTTAGGGATCAGTTAAAAACCTACCTTTCCTTAATGTGCTGTGCCTGTTGTCTCAGTGTTTTCCGCTAGTGCTGGGAAGCCCAGTTCTGTGTAGCCGTGCACTTCATAAATTAGGGGTAATGTAATGAGATGAGTAAATGAGCAGATTATGAATCCATCAGTAATGGGAACTAGGAAAGTAAACTGGGGTCAGTAAAGAGATATCCTGGATGTGAGAAAACAGAGGCTGGGTGGGGAAGCAGTGGCATTAAGGTTAAGGTCATTAAAGGCACACCATAGAGGGAAAGTTAGAATCAAATATGGCAAAATTCTCTTGGGATAACCATTATCATGATCTTGTTAGTACTAAAAATGGGGATAGAAATTTTGCCTCTGAAGAGTGGGGAAGCAGAAGTTAACTTACACCCTTAAGCAATGTTAGATAGAGCCAGATCACTCAGTGTACTGGTAAAGGCTTCCATCCCTAAGTCAGTATCATGCTTGAAAAATATGTCATCTTCAAGACTCCCTTTATGGGCACAATGGTATAGGTAGGTAGGTGTGCCAGAGAACTCCTTCTGGAGATTGTGTTTCAATTTTTCACAGTATGGTAATGTTAGAGAGATAGATAATTTTGAAAGAATTTGGCCTTCATTGTAGAGACATTTAATGAGAGGTTACAAATCATGCTGTTCCATGAGGAAAATTGGGGGAAGAAGGAACAGTGAAAGAGGTCAGTGATAATGAATGTAGTTAAAGTAGTTAGATATAATGAGAAGAGCACAGATGTCAGGCTAGCCTATGGGGTAATCAGGCAGTGCCCGACAGGCTGGACTGACAGATCACTATGTGGGCCAGTTTTTTAGCAGTTGTGGGTCAGTTGTATGGCCAGCTGGGCTAGTCGTTCCATTGGATTTCCCTGATATTGCCACTTTTTTACCTGTCTGATTTTCTAATAGCAGCCACTTTTATTTTGGTGCCTTGACCAATTTTTTTGTCCTAGTCTGACCCTGGAAGTGAAGCTTCAGTGTCCAAAAATCAGACAGCTAGCAATACATCTTGCTGAGATAAAGAAAGCTGGATTTCCAGAAATAGGACCCACTGATAAGGTGGGGTTCAACAAAGTGTCAGAGATGACTACTGAATCTATATGTTAGCAGACAAACTGTAGTGTGGCCATTTTTAATGTAGCTTTCTGAGCGTTTGCTTAAAGTATTAGGCCTCTGTACACTTTGCCCTAGATGCATTTTATTTAGCCTCGCACTGTTATTTTACAATAACCAGTTTCTCGGTCTTGTTTTATTTTCGTCTATCACACTGTTTAGTTTACTTCAGCACTGAAGTTCTCAAACAATACATTCTTGCTCGCTCTGTGCTTCAGTCAAGGATACAGTCTGATACATTGCCGCTAGACGTGGTAGAAGTTTAGTCTTTAGGGTTCATAGAAAGTATACATTCTTACGTAGGGACGTTTCTTAGAACACCGGCGTGTTAGTTATAAAAACACTTTCTAGTCCTGGTACACGTAAGAGGGAGATTCCGACCAGGAACCCACAACTAAATGCTGACTGCCCTGTTGCAGATTCTGATCCAGATCACAGGCTCTTGCCCAGGTATGAGGGTCGATGTCCTCCCGGGGGAACCTGAAAGGCAGGCTTAGAGCTTCACATGCTGTGTTCAAAATATAACTTAGAGAGAGAACGTAACCTAGTTGCACTATGATAGCATAATTCTTATGTTTCACTCTCCTCTTTACTATTTCAATCCTACTGTGTTGTATGGTTCTGGTTATTGCAGAGTGGAACATTGTAATACATGGGGGGTGGTGTTTGCCGTACTCTATACAACGGCACACGGTACACCGACATTAACCAACCTACCGGAAGTGCTTAAACAAATTCAGGATGAATCCGGGGCTGCCCCGGCCTTAGATTTAGGAATGCAACTGATGGGTAACTTTGCCACGGTTTCTTCAATAATCCTAAGTAATCTTAAAGGGGAAGCAGTAGCACTTGCGTCTTCGGGACGTCCCGCAACAAGATCAGGAGCAGGAACTGCCAAAAATAATAACGGAAACATATTCCAGAATCGGTCGAGATAGCCTAGGGCAAGACCGCAAAAACCTCAATTTCAGGGAAAAATTAGTAAAGAAAATAATAAACTGCAGCCTGAGGGTAATAAGAAGCGCTGGGAGGAAAAACAACAGACACCGAAAAAAGAAAGGGGAGAATCTCCACGTGCGGAGACCCCGCAGAATAGGTATAATCTCAGAAATAGGGATAATCTAAAAATGACTGACAGATATCAATATGCTGATACACGCCAATCTCGTTCCGTTCAGGACTCATCAGAAAAGAGAAATGAGAGAGGTGGGCGGTCAGAGCGGAGAACAGAGTACGTGAAACCGAGACAGGAATCACAACGCTCTTCGGAGGTTTCTGTCAAGAAGGAAGAAAAACCAATACAACCAAAACAACAGTTTAAAATGAAAAAGGTGATGGCAGTCTCAGTTAGACATGCCACTCAGGAAGAGAGTTCTCTTGAGGAACAAGACATATGCACTAGCACTGCTAGACAGCGTGGCAGAGGTCCCAATAGTTCGCCGGAATCTTCTAGAGCGTCTGTAGGTGAAAGCAACTGATGACTTCATACAATTTGAAACAGCAGATATGCGTGTCTCTGAACCTGATAGGGTGTGTACAGTGACTTTACAATTGGAAGGAGACATTGAACGCACTATTCACGCAATCTTTTGGGATCGTGTGGTCTAGACATATAACATTTTGCTGGCTGAACAAGATTGGCCGCCTGATTTTGTCTGCACCTGCCCAGTTGGGGAGGAGGTTATTAAACCTCCGTTCTCGCCCCTCATTCCAGGGGAACTCGCAGAGTCCTATTGCATCAAATGGGCTCTAGCACAAGCACCTGCCTTATATAGAAATCACGTAGGGTGGGATAGGGATTCTTCATATCATGTAATTCCGATTAAAGGTGAACATCAGCCACAACCGCAGTATCCCATAAAACATGAAGCAAGGGCACCGGTGAGGGAAATACTTACACAACTGGAATACCAGGGGGTAATTGAACCCTGGTTCTCACCGATGAATAATCCATTATTCCCTGTAGCTAAACCGTACCATTCATATAGAATAGTCTTAGACTACAGACATTTGAACGGACATACAGGTACATATGCTATACAAAATGCACATACCGCCACACTGATGAACAACATTGTGCGAAAAAAATATAAAACTACTTTAGAAATCTCAAATGGATTCTTCTGCTAGAATATAGCGCCCGAAAGCAGGGATTTGACAAGCTTTAGCGCCTTAGGCTCCCAGACAAAATTCTGTTGTTTGCCTCAGGGGTATGAGAATAGCCCGGGACTGTTTGCGGCTTCTGTGACTGCAATTTTACACGAGTTAGACCCTGAAGCATATGGATGACGAGTTGCTACAACATTTAAGACGAGTAGCCCGCATTGTTGTAGGGTTTGCCAATATTGGCTACAAATTGCTTTCCTCAGTCTCATATTCCTGGGATACGAGCTGTCGAATGAAGATTAGAGCCTAGCGCCCCAATTCTTAGAAAAGTGTGCACAATTGCAACCACCTAATACGATTTAGAAACTCCAATCATTATTGGGCTTTCTAAATTTTGGCAGAACATACATCCCTGATTATGCTACACGCATTAAACCTTTTTATGAATTAATCCGTCTGGATTTTTCAAGCAAATTCTGGACAGTTGAACATACACATACTCTTCGGGATTTACAAGCAGATCTACTAGCCGCAAAACATTTACATACACTGGACAATAAGACGCATTTGGTCATCAGGGTGATAGCTGGGGCCATTAGGTTTACGTATGTCACATTTAATGAAGGTGAGACAGTTCCGATTGGATACAAGTCCCACTTGTATTCGGCTGCTGAACAACGATTTGCACCCACAGAGAAAATTCTCATTCTGTGCAGATGGCTGTTATTAAAGAAAGACCTCTTACCCAGAGAAAACGCATTATTGTTGTTTCCCCTATTCCGGCCCTCGAGGCTGTTACAAAAGCTAGCGTTCCCAACGCAAAAGCACTGCACCCGCGATGGATACTATGGGCTACGTCTTTAACAGCCACTGATGTAGATTACATTTTTGACCCAAAGTTACAAACTCAGGAATTTCTGCAATATGAAGTTGAATATCCAGTTTCCGCTGACACGTTGCCTATTGATCAATATCAAATAGTCATGTACATCATGGCTCTGCGCAACCGGCGGTTGGAACAAAACACCAATATTCAGCTGCATGTGCACTAGTGAGCGACCATATGGAAGGGGAGAAATTCTGCCCCCAACATACTTATACACAGACCTTAGGGGATTGTACGGCACAATTGGCTGAGCTGAAGGCTCTGCTGATGGCATTAGAACATACAAATCTGATGCAGTTTACACCGATTGTTTGTGATTCATATTATTGCATCCAGTCTTTTAATGAATACCTACATTACCGGCGCTTGAATGGGTTCAGAGATTCGAAAGACAACACCATAAAACACAGACTACTGTGGGGGAAGGTAGCAGACCTGAAGGAGACGCTACCCAAAGTCCATGTTGTACATACACTTCGACACCAGTGCGTTGGAATACATGTTGCTGGGAATACTTTGGCTGATGAAGCCGCAAAGTCGGCAGTGGCAGTTGCCACTGTAGCTGCATTGACTCGTTCGAGTACCAAACCAGACCCAGAGATTCTGGCTGCCATAAAAGCTACGGTTGATGGCACGCCTTATCCTAAAGGATTTCCTAATAAATACCAATACTTCATGGGAAGTATGCTGAACGCTGAGGTTAAGATTGCTAGCGTAGGCGTACGCAACATCCCCAATAAAGTTGCAAGAGCACAATTGATTAAAGCAGGGCATGACGGAGTGCCATCTCCACATGCTGGCGTAGCCACCACAATTTCGCTATTACAGGCACGTTACTGGTGGCCTGGTCTCTATAAAGAGACTAAGCAGCATGTCCTTTGTTGTGACATCTGTCAACAAATTAAAGTTTCAACAGCTATGCGCCCGCCGCAGACACCCCTCTTAATATCCGACAGACCATTACAATGTGTGTACTTGGATCATTGCGGCCCGGTAATACCGGATAGTGCATACAAATATATACTAGTCGCTGTTGATTCTTGCTCCAGATTTGTGTGGGTGTGGCAACAGCGCTCAGCTGATGCTCAGACTGTTATTAAAGATTTGCGAGTCTTTGTCAGTACACATGCAGTTGTGGCATTCCATTTGGACCAGGGCCCTGATTTTGCCTCCAGGGCATTCAGAGACACCATGGCTTTGTTGGGGGTCCAGCTCCAGTACTCGTCTCCATTTCATCCCGAGGGAAATTCTGTCATGGAGTGATTAAACCGCGATTTAAAGCAATCCTTAACAGCCAGAGTCTTAGGTACGGGTCGTAGTTGCCTAACCCACCTATATGGAGTCCAGAGAGCACTAAATAACCTGCCTAGAAGGTCCCTGGGGTTCGTACTTCATATGAGTGCCTGTTCGGAACACAAATGTTTGTTCCGGATCTTTATGGTCCTGGTGTGGAGGCGGTGGAAACGCCTTTTGACATAAATGATCGTGTCACTGTTTTGCAGGAATTACAGCAGTTCCGTGAAGATAACTCTTCTAAAAGTGCTGCCTCCACAGGAATTAAGGATGTACTAGTAACACCTACCAGCTGGATTCCCAGGGTTGGGGATCTTGTGCGTGAAAAGGTCGCAGTGAAAAAAGAATTTGGTCCTTCTTATCGAGCACCAGTCCCTGTGTTGGGGATACACGGAACGAGAACTGTTATTCTACCCCCGTTGCCAGGTGGCAAAGAAAATCGCTTTGTTTCTATTGACAATGTCGAGTTACAACATGTGGCCGATTCTACAAAGCAGACCAAGAGGAACGTCCAGTAGTTCCCAAATCCCTCTCACTACTGGGGAAGATGTTCCGCTTCAAGTCATCTATACCAACACTGTTGCCTCTCCGAGCTTGGGGAGGGTGGATGATGATCTCGCATTAGTTCCACTAACAACCAATAACTTGGAAACCTTTGATCAAGTCACCATGGCTACTGACGTAACGGATGGTGCTATCTACAGTGTACCACCGCGAGAAACACCAACTCCTCCATTGAATACGGTGACACCTTTTGAACGAACTGCCTCTGGTTACTTTGCCACAACAACGATGGTCTATCGACTCGTTTGCCTCTTCGACTACTGACCTGTCAGGTCCACGTAAGCTGATGTGTTGGCTTAAAGATACATATTTTGTTTTTCCAATGAACTATCTGTGGCTCTTATTGACTATGCTAGCATTTATTCTTTGGATAGGGTTTGTCATTACCTTTTTCTGTTGATACATGGTCATTTTCTTCCTGAGAGATCAGCGGTTGAACAGGTGGAGGAGGTGTTGAAGCCACATTTTTCATCACATAGGGTTGAAGAGACTTGTCCTTTGTGAACATTTCTGCAGTGCCAATTCTGGATGGGATTGTGTGGGATAAAGTAATGTTTGATATATACGGTCCGACTAAGATAATTCAAATACCATATGTCCTAAAGTTATCTATGAATGATATAGTAATACCAGGCATTGTATCTGATGATTGGGATGTGAAGACAGTTGATTCCATGATGACTGAATTACAATATTATACTGTCTATGAAAATGAAGATGTTTACCAGTTTAAAGACAATTATGGTGACCTATTTTGCTATAATTATTATGTGCACCATTTTATACACAAAGCAAGTAGTCCAAAAACTATATTTGACTATACGCAATGGGAGTATTGCCCGACTCCCCCGCAGGGGAGTTCTAAAACTTATTCTAACAAATTTAATTATTTTTCTGGGCATCATCAAATGAATGCTAAGTCATATCATTTTAGGTTAACTCCGTTTAAAGATAAACAAATGTTGTTGACTAATAAGAAATTCATATAATCAGACTCTTTTGTTTCCTGACTGTCAATTGAAGGTTATGAAGATTGGTCAAATAATATTGATTTGAAAAGTGGGGAACAAAACATTGGCAGACAAAGGATAGAGAAACATTGTTTAGAGCATGTCTCATTCCCATCCAAATGATTTTTTTTTAAATGAAACAGTACAACAGACTAGCTGTTTGGGCTTAGCAACAATTAGAGAATTGAACATGCCTAGTATACCTGTCCCTGCAAAAATTAATAACTGGCAGAAATACATAAATGCCACTTTCAGTGAGCTTACAGACTGGGTCCAGAATGGTACATTTAGCACTTCATTGACACGTCCAGGCGGGTGGTTATTGTGGCCCATAGACACCAACGGGTGTCATCCACGTTTTGTCACCTCCTCTGGGGGTTTCTGGATGAGTAGGTCAGACCCTCGCTATATATCACCAGAACATGCTGAAATAATTACTACATACAGTGTGGGTAAATTGTGCCAACAA
This sequence comes from Pleurodeles waltl, assembly GCF_031143425.1. Classification (NCBI taxonomy): domain Eukaryota; kingdom Metazoa; phylum Chordata; class Amphibia; order Caudata; family Salamandridae; genus Pleurodeles; species Pleurodeles waltl. Next base: position 824,174,972 of record NC_090442.1, on the reverse strand, counting down.
TGGTTAAAATCATCCTCACTAGATGTAGTTAAGACACATCTCACTCTCCTGTCTAGTAACACTGACTTACAAGATTTTTTGTTGGGCCCGAAGACACCACATAGGAAGCGTTTCTTGTATGAAGTATATAATGAAATATGGAAACTTTCCCAGCAGGAGACTGCAGCCCGGTTAAGGCAGATAGAGCAGAAAATTTGAAAAAGGCATTAGCTGTTGTGGATAATGGAATTCACACCTTGTCCGACCGAATATATACTATTAACAACATTCTTTCTTCTACTATAGACATTATACGATCTGATATGTCTTCTTTATATCATGGACAAAGTCAGACGAGGTCCATTATGCAGTTGGGTTAAACACTTCTGACATTGAAGGCGGGTCGCGTTCCGTGGCAGCACATCAGTGCCAGGGACATATTTTTTTACTTTAATTTAACGCGACAACAACAACTAATGGCTAAGAAGGAGGCGACTTATGTCATGCTGAACATCGAGAAATTAGAAAGATTGCCTTTTACTGTGGCCGAGATCCCCTCTGCAGAATGGTTGATACACGGGTTATTAATCTGCCTATTTCTACGTTACAGTTCACTTCTTGTCTGAAACATGTTCCGGTAGGCAGATATGAAAATTTGGGAGATAGCTATATCCATGAGGTGTGGGAGCTTCCCTTCTTGTACAAATGCCTCAATGGCATGAAAGAGGTCTTTCTTAGCGGTAGTGAATGTGAGACTTCAGTCAGCCATTCGATGATTTGTAAGCAGCTGTCCTTGCATGGGGCAGGTAATGCCTCGGTTGCGAACTTGCTTGCTATCTGAAGGGAGTTCTGGTCCCCTTGATTAAACGCACAATCCAGGTGCTTTCAAATGGCAGTTACATCCTCCTCAATAGTGAAGACTGTTGTGGCATGCGGTCCGGAATAGTTTACGTTGTTTCGGTCACTAAAGTCGTTACTTGCTGCGGGAGTGTGTTGTTTTCCCCCACTAAATTAAGGGAGGTAGCAGATATCAGGCCTCACATTGCTACTTCCAAGGTGAATTTCAACAAGTTAAGTAGACTAAAGGCTTTATTGTTTCAGAAGCATGTGGCCCTTACATCTGCACGTGAGACATACGCACTTCAGGTGGCAAGCTCATCAGCGTAAATACAGTCCTTGTTAAATACCAACTTTCCAAGCCACTTTGGTGAACTCGTGGGATGTATATTTAATGCGTCCAGCACGGCTGGATTAGCACATTTTTTCAAAGCCGTTGGTATTGGTTCGTTAATGCGTCCAGCACTCCTGGAACATTTGGAGTGTGACTGGTCTCTATCATTTAGACCGGTTTTGGATTGTGTGCAGCCCGTGTTTCGGTGCCGTTGGTGCGATTTGGAACATGCAGTGGACGTTTGCCTCTCACAGCAACGCCCCTCGTGGTTGATGCTGATATGTTGATGTTCCCGATGAGGGCTCATTCCCAGACATGCGCGCTGCGGCTGCGTTTGCTTCGTGAGGCTGATTACGAGATACCCTTCCTGGAGGAAGTTGATACTAACTCATTCACAGGCTCTGTACGGGATGCCTCCTTGGTTGACACTGGGGCTTTGGAACACACCTGATCCTTGATAGTCTTTGGCGTGGATTTTCCGGTTTTGTCATCTGCCGAAGTGGAGAACCTCCTGCTTTCCATGACCACTGTTTGAATTGAATATAGTCTAAATTGACACTGTTATATGAATTCGGCATTTTGCTGCATGCTTATTTTTAAATAGAGGATTAATGAGCTTTGGTGTCCTTCTCTGGCCTTGTTGAAATTCTATAGGGTTTTTTTTAATGATTTTTTAGCTTAGGGCATTTTTTAGCTTTGGCTTGAACCACTTTCTACCAACAAGGGGAGGGTGAAGTGTGACCATTTTTAATGTAGCTTTCTGCGCGTTTGCTTAAAGTATTAGGCCTCTGTGCACTTTGCCCTAGATGCATTTTATTTAGCCTGGCACTGTTATTTTACAATAACCAGTTTCACGGTCTTGTTTTATTTTCTTCTATCACACTGTTTAGCTTACTTCAGCACTGAAGTTCTCAAACAATATATTATTGCTTGCTCTGTGCTTCAGTCAAGGATACAGTCTGGTACATTGCCAATAGACGTGGTAGAAGTTTAGTCTTTAGGGTTCATAGAAAGTACACATTCTTACGTAGGGACGTTTCTTAGAACACAGGCGTGTTAGTTATAAAAACACTTTCTAGTCCTGGTACACGTAAGAGGGAGATTCTGACCAGGAACCCACAACTAGATGCTGACTGCCCTGTTGCAGATGCTGATCCAGATCACAGGCTTTTGCTCAAGTATGAGGGTCGATGTCCTCCCGGGGGAACCTGAAAAGCAGGCTTAGAGCTTCACATGCTGTGCTCAAAATATAACTTAGAGAGAGAACGTAACCTAGTTGCACTATGATAGCATTATTCTTATGTTTCACTCTCCTCGTTACTATTTCAATCGTACTGTGTTGTATGGTTCTGGTTATTGTGGCTCACGCCTTGTTATCTAAAATGCAGTCGTTTTATTAAGCCAATCTTTAAAACTCAAACTGCCTTTATCATTTATATATGAGACCGCACTGTGTATGAGAGAACTGGTTGTGACCTGAGGGACCACGACTTCCCTGGGAAGCACTAAGATGTCATGCGCTCGGCTGCCCAATTGTCTCTTCCTTTTGGGAGAGATAAGGCACTGCTAGTTAGCCGTAGCTCAACCCGGATTTGGGGTGACAAGGGTCCTTCACCGTGGGTCAGACTTAGTCCCCCACACTGTGAATGATCTTGCCGCCCAAAAATCCAGTAGTCTCATTAGGATAATGAGAGCCTACGTGACAAAACTATGTGAGTGAACTCATTCATGCAGTCACAGCATCATAAAAGTAAATAGATTTCAATTGGAATAAATTCACAAGATAAATTTCATCAAGCTAACAGTTAACACAAAAAAATCTAAATCATATCAAGTTAACAGCAAGTAAGATCTAATAGTGAGCCTTAAAGGTAATACAAGGTAAGTTGAACTAGGACCTTATTATATTGTTTAGGGGAAGTGTAAAGGAGTGCAGGAGATCTTGCTTTATTTCTTCTTAGATCAGCTGATTGAGGAGTAGGTACCTAAATTACAGTTGGGCCTTGTACTGTGCACAGGCAGGCAAAATAAGTACCATTTCATTTTCTCAGGTAACCCACACACCAGGAAATCAGGGACAACTTCTTGTGTTGCTGTGGATATTTACAATGAGCCTTGCTTTGGAAAGATGCAGGCTAGGAAGCCCAACCAAAATGGCTATTTCCCCTGTGTATGATTGATGAAGAGGAAGTCCACCGGATTTATGTAACAGATGCACAATCAAGCATCAAAGTGAAGTTGGTGCAACTGAGATTTGATGACACAACTTTGACCTGATTGTGACCATATTGATATTTCAGTGTGTGGATTGATATCACACAAATTACAAGGAGGTGCACTAGGAGTCTACCTTAAGTTAGACTCACTTTAATTTAGAATTTAAATGTGTGTGATAGAACCATATTAACTGAAATATAATCATATATTTTGATTTCCTATGTTTTCTTATTATATTAGATAATAGTTAACATTGAAACAATAATGAATTTCATAATGAATGTGCATTAAATTTCAAAGGCTAACGTTGAAAAATGTAGCTCCCTACCATATTCCCTGACATGTATTAACAAGTCATTTCACTTTTTCAATTTACTGCAATATGAAGTTAGACAAGATTTATTAATGACAATTTTATCAATTAAACATTTACATGTGTTTGCTTAACATAAATAAAGTGTGCAATTTAATTCTCCTTATGTTTAGTCTTGCTGGGTCTGCTAGACATCAGACCTCAAGAATGTGGGAAAGCTGTTTTTTTTTCCTGCTAAAGTGTCATTTCTTTCTAGAGGTCATTTCCATGTAATTTTAGTTTGGAAATAGATGTGCTATTGTTTTACTCATAGAGAGCCTGAGAAATTAACCTTGAAGATAGTACAAGAGGAAACAGATAATGTGAAGACCAGCTCTATGTCATACAGGGCACCAAGGACGGACAACTTCCCAAGAAGATCTTGGGTACTCCTAGCCATGTTTCAGATGCCTGTTGCATGATGTAAAGTGATTGGACAATGAAAAATGTGATCTATATGGCTTTACCAATGGACAAATCATCATTCACTTTGGACTTTAATATATCATTTTAGTCAGCTGCAGTAAGAGAGATCCCTTGGACTTTGAGAGGTACAAACCTCTTGCCTTTGCCCTGCACTTTTCTCAAATGCTTGCTGAGAGAAACTTAGATTTTCTTTGACCCATGAGAAGGCTCTTGCTTGAGCTTCTGAGATGGTGACACCTTCCCTTCTTATTTACTTTTTGCCAACCTTAGTTAGCTTCATTTTGCCCCGGATGCCATTTTTCCGTTTTCCTTTTTCCTTTTTGTCCCATGTTTGGTAGTCCAGCACATGTCAATTAGTGACTTGGGGCCTTTGTGGAATTACCATTTCTTAGCTACCAATTTAGATCAGTGGTTCCCAACCTGTGATCCGGGGACCACTGGGGTCCGTGAAGTCTCCTCATTGGGTCTACAACTGCTTAGAAAATTAAATAATATTAACAGATTAGGCCCCCAGCTTTTAGTAATTACTCAGTAGGGGTGCATGGACTCTAATAATGATTCAGTGGGGGTTCCCAGTTTCCAGTAATGATAAAGTGGGAGTCCAAAGAAGTCAAAAGGCTGCTGACATAGAGGATTCTATTTTTCACTAATGTTCATATGGATTGGACAACGCTTGAGCGCTTGGTTTGTTTACTGTTCATCAAATTGTGTGTTTACAGGGGTTTAGACCCTCAGGCGGTCATTGTGAACACTGCAGATCGGCCCGCTGAAGCCGCCAGCCGGTATGGCGGGTCGAACCGCCACATAATGATATGGATGACGGCCACCAGCGGCAGCCGTCACCTACCGCCATGCTTCTGCCGCCAGGCAGCCAGGCGGCGGGATGAAACACCATCCGCCAGGGTAGCTGGGCTATGCTGCGGATAATGTTTCAAATGCCGCCAGCCTTTTCCTGGCCGGATATCCCACCAGGAAAAGGCTGGCGGAGGTGGTGCCCCGGGGCACTCCTGGGGGCCCCTGCACTGCCCATGCACTTTGCATGGGAAGTGCAGGAGCCCCATGCAGGCCCCCGTCGCGCAGGTCACTGCCCGATTTACGGGCAGTGACATGCGCGACGGGTGCTGCTGCACCCGCCGCACACCAACATTGGCGCCGGCTCCTCATGGAGCCCCCCTCAATGATGCGGCCGTGTTCCACACCACTGTCTCTGCCCACCAGCCTGGCGGGGAAACGTTATATGGCCGGTGGGTTTTCCAGGAGGCTGGCGGTCAATGGAAAGACCGCCATACTGAACACGGCGGGAAATCCCGCTGTGTTCAAAATGACCGCCTCAGTAGTGTTGCTGTGCTTCTACAGCTTGTTGTAAAGAATGGTGTAAATTAGCCAAAGTATTAATTTGTAATAAAACAATTATTCTGATTTAGGTTTTCATTGTGTGGCCCAAATAGTCACACCGTAAATTAAATGGATTGATTTTCATGTTAAAAGCTCTTCCCACCTACTAGGGTGAAAAGGTTTGTTGATCTCTGTTGGACTTGACCCTTTTTAGAGGGTCATTCCAATAACCTTTTGGCATCTCCTCTTAATTTTTTGGACCCTTTATGCTGATGTTATGACTATGGTCACTTTATCACTGCTACTCAGTGCTAAAGTGCATGTGTTCTCCCTTGTAATATTGGTATAACTAGCTTATACCTGATTGGCACTTTTAATTTAACTGTAAGTCCCTTGTAAATTGAATGCTATTAGTGGGCCTGCAGCACTGCTTGCCCCACCCACAGAAGAAGCCTTTCAAACCTGTCTCAGACCTTCTAGCGCAGGGCCTGCATGCGCAGTTTACTGCCACAGGGAACTGGCATCTACATTCATTTGCCAGGCCTGGAACTCCCCTTTTACTACATATAATTAACCCCTATGGAAGAGCCTAGCTAGCACAATGGGCAGGGTGCTATGTATGTAGAGGGCAGAACATGTGCCTGGTTGTGGGGCCTGTCCTGGTAGTGAAAAACAGCCTATTTCGTTTCTCACTGCTGTGAGTGCTGCCTTCTCATAGGATTGCATTAGAAATGCCTTACTTTAAATCTGGGTGGTACTGTCTCATCTAAGTGGGGTAGCATTGGCACGTTTGGTATGGTTGTGATAGTATTGAGAAATGCTGCTTACTGTTGTAAGTGGATTTTTTATTACCATTATAGAAATGGCACTTCTAGAAAATGAGCATTTCTCTGTGCTCATCACTCTGGTGTTTTGCATCTTGACTCCAATCCATGTCTGGGGCAGAGTGATAGCTGGGCTTTGTGCATACTTTTCAGACTACCTGTACACAGATAGGCTGGAGGTATCACTGAGGTGCTTCTGCGTATTGAATCGTCTTCCTGGGCTGAGAGAAGGAGAGGTGGGCAAACTTGCATTTGTAAAGGCTTTGCCCTGGCCTCACACAAAGGGCTCATTTACCCCCCACTCATGTCTGGAGCATGTGGTGGAGGAGAAAGGGTACACTCCTGGAACCAGTTGTAACTGGTTGGAACCTCTTCTCCCCCTCATTGAAATTGCTTAGCAAAACTGAGTATAAGTACAGGAGGTTTCTCCCCATAAATACACACAAGAAACAGTCTTCCAGAACCGGACACACAATGCTGCTGGAGGGACTCACCAGGAACCGCCTTGGACTGCTGCTGCTGTGCTGGCCTGTGACTTGCTGAGTCACTAGAAGGAACTGCCACTGACTGCATCCCCCTTGTGCTGGCCTCTTGCTGGGCCCTGCACCCTGTGCCCTCTTGCGTCCTCTAGAGGCTGGGTGCTGTGGCCCCTACCTCTGCAAACTTGTGGCTCTCCACTGGGAGGAGGGCTTCACTTTACTTTCAGAGCGAGGAGAGAGCTTCTATTGGGTGCCCCAGCGGGTGAAGAGCGATTTACCCTTAATTCGGTGAGCGCCTTATCTTTAACTCCAAAAACGCCTTGAGAGCACCATAATTTCACTTGCCTCCATGGCTGGAGGATCCTGACAATGACTGCGCAACCAGATAATCACCGCTGTGTCCCGGGCACTGGTAACTGTCGAGTGTGTCCAAAGCACGCTGTACCCTGTGCCCCCAGGGAATGCTGGAGCAGAATCTGGAGCAAAAGCGCTCCTAGCAGTGCCCCCAGGGTGAAGCTCGCTATAGAGAGCACCCCAGGGGCACCATCCTGCCCTGACTGTTGTCAGATCTCACCACCGCAGTCCGGGAGAGGAGAAAACACTTGCGCACCAGATTGGGTGTGGGCGAGTGGATGGCAGCAGCCCCAGGAGGAGGCCCCGCCGGATCCCAACGATGCCCTGAGAGCAGGACATGGGGGAGGTGAGAGTAAGTCCCCTCTTCTCCCTGTAGCTGCCAGAGGTGCATGACACTCCAACTGAATTGCGCATTGTTCGGTTTTGGTTCCCCTGCCCCGCTGTGAGGGCTGGCCATGGTCCTTGGGGGTCTGCAGGGACAGTGGGCTCCCCAGTTTGGAACAGAAGAGGGAACGAAGGGGGTGAGTGTTGTCCCCTCCACTTCTCCAATCACCAAGCAGCCCCCATTTAGGTGCCAAGTAGCGCTGGGGGTCCGCTTTGCCCTAGATTGATCAGAAAGGGTTCCTGTCATGAGACCGGACGATAATAAGATTCAAATAATGTGATTTGAATGATGTTCTACACATTCGCTGATGGTCCTGTTCTGAGCATTGATGATAATATGTTCCTCGTTGTTATGAATTTCCGTGTGTTTCCAGATGTTACTTTTATGGACATTTATGAGGCTCTATGGCATGTACGTTTATTTTAGTAACATTTTCCTGACTAATGCTTATGTTTCAGAATAAGCAGTAACCTATGTGTTTTTATGACTACTGTTGGCTTTTGCAGGGTACTAATGCAGTGTAATGTTCTGACAACTGCTTGGGTAGCAGGGTATTGCTGGCGTGTTTGGTGTACTGATGTTTTGTGCAATACAATTTATTTTATATAACTTGGTATTGTGTTTCCTTTGCGTTGTGTGCAGTGCGTCATGTGTGTTGTGTAATCGCTTTACACATTGTCTCCAGTTTAGGCCTGACTGCTCATGCCAAGCTACTAAGCGGGTGAGCAGGGGTTATCCTGGGTGTGTAACCCCCTCGCCATGACTAGAGTGGGTGGGTTCTGCTTGGCTTTGGTACATACCCTAGCTAACCAGAAACCCCATTTCTAACAACCTCATTTACAGCATACCTGAAATAGTCCATCAAATCAAAGTGCAGGGATGCCCTCTGTGTCCTCAGAAAGACTATAGTTCATCCCCATTGACAAGACAGAACAGCACTCCCTGGCAAAGACATGACTATCGCCAATTGCAGCTCGAGTGGAGCCTCACATGGCCCTCCTGAATACCTGGGAAGTCGCAAGCTTTGATGCTGCTGGATTTTCACAACGGGTGGTCAGCACAACCAGGAAGGTCAACAGCTGTGTTGCTGACAGAGCCTCATAGTTGCCACCCAGTACTTTGGGAATCACAGGCTGGGGCATTACTGAAGGGAAAAGCCAAGGAAAGCAACATTAGGCACTGATTTGGGTTCCTCATCTATATGAGCAGGCCAGAGAAAATATAATTCAGCATTCAGTTCCACCAGCCTTAAAGTCACACATTAGCTTTAGCTATGGGTGAAGACCCAACACAATGGTGTGGGCCAAGGTCATCTGCTGGGAAGAGACCGAAATCCACAAAATCCCTCATGAAGGCTAGAATCAAACTCACTATCTCGCACAAGGAATAGCCCAACAATCTTCCGTCCTGCACTCACGTAGGGAGCAGAGCACACCAAGAGCTAGACAACATCCATAGAGTCGATGAGCCAGATCCAATCCCAGGGCAATGTTTGTAAAGTAGAAGGAATACCCAATTTGAAAATTAGGAATTTAGGTTGTTATCGTAAACACAGGTACAATTGTTCCGTCAGAACTCACTGATATAGTTATAATTGCACAATATGTCATCTATTAAGTCTTTGACGCACTCAATGTATCATAAAACAGATGTCAGCCACCCGTTTAAAACAGACTACAATTGGTAATTGTATTCACAAAGAAGGGTTAAAAAACGTGTTGTGCTCACTGCTGATCACACAATGCACAAGTGAAGAAAAAGTGTAAAACTTTTTCTATAAAAGCAGTCAACAGTCCTCTGCTAAGGTAATGTACTATGATGAGGTTAATTCCCAAAAGAAAGAACTGCACCACAAGTAGGGGTCAGGGATCTGACTTCTACCCAGTGTGTTTCCACTTTGAGAGATATTTTTAAGGTCAATATTAAGACTGAAAGGACAGCACTTGCAATTGTTAACCTAGGGACAAGGAATTATGAGTTACTTAGGGCATTGTTTAGAGATTGAAAGACAGCGCGCTTGGTCACATACATGGTTTTTCCTGTCTGCATATCACACGTGACATCGAATAAAACACACCTGTAATATAGTGAATGCGACATCCGCCATGTCTGTGATGAATGGGTATTAGAGTCGAAGGGTAGAGGTCTGGGCATAGAATTGAACACAACAGTTACTGCAGGACAATAATCCCAGGGAATATTACAGAAAGCGGGGAAGGAACGAATACCTTTAACGGAAAACTGCCAATATGGTGAATTAAGTGACCCACGCATGAGACAAATATGTACTTACGAATATCTATCAACAATTAATGTGTGGCGTGGAATAAGGCTCATGACTGCTGCGACCAACATGTCACTGTAAGTTTCAGTGAAAGAGAGGAAGGACTGAATCCCAATAGAAACACGTGGCTATGGTGAATTAAATGAGTCCAACATGAGACACTCACTTACATAAGAATATCAATGGGCAGCTGCTGCTGAAGTTGCAAAACGAGAACTGTTAGCGGTGGGCAACAAGGACAGCTAATTAGAAAGCAGTCGTGTGTGAAAAAACTTACCACTGAAATTAATATAAATTTCAGTGAAATGAAAGTGCTCAATACTCGACACTGAGACCCTGCACGTGCCAGGAATTGCACGCAGCCCCCAGACAAAGGAAATAAAAGATGCCAGCTTATGTAAGGACGTCAGGTCACGTAGCATGCTCTTCAGTACAGCAGTGCATTGATAAAAAACGGGTGACAGAGAAGTGGGCAGGTGTCGTGGAAGGAAATTATTTGATTCCATGTAGCAAGCATCAGTTTGATTTGTGTAACAACATTAGAGGAGCATATTGGTTAAACAGTAGAACAAGAGTAAGGAATAGCATTTCATAATTGTTCCAACAGCATATGAAAATTCACCAAATAGGACCACTTTATATGTAGACACACGAGGCATCACTCAATAACATAATTATATTGAGAGAGACATATAGATATTCAGCTAGAACTATAGACAGACAATCCAGGAAGGGTGCAACACATCAGTGAAATCCTGATATACAGAGTCCATAATCGTAGGCTCCACTCCTTATAGTAGAATTTTGCTCGTCGAGGGTCCGGAGCCCTTACTCGATTGCTTTGCGACAGAATACCCACTTAAATTCTTGTTTACATAACGTGTCTTTGGCACCTCCTCCCCTCCCCTCGGTGGTTTCTTGATAACTTAATGCCAAGTGAGCATTTGTGACCTTGTATTTGATTCTACTAATGTGTTGTGTCCAAGTTTATTTTTTGTGTGAGGTATGGACAGTGCAAATCAAATCACACGAGCTTTTGATACTCTAAAAACATGGGTAGGGTTACAGTTTGAGGAGTGTGTGAGTTCATGGTATACGTTCTTATGCTGGAAGGTTCTAGTATTGCATTTGGAACTGCATGTTTCATTTTTTGCTGCTTTGTAGTGGCTTAAACTAATGGATGTCCACGATTACTAGTAAAAAAGGGATCTGGGTTAGTGACTCTGTAGACATAAACTGAGCAACTTCTGTCCCATCTCCCTGTTTCCCTATCCAGACAAAGTGACTAAGAAGGCTAACAACAAGCAACTCACAACCCACCACAAAACATCACCTTCTTCTACTCACTCAAAGAACCACAGCACTGAAATACCCCTAATCGCGGCCAGTGATGACATTCGAATCATGCTGGACCAAGGATTAACAGTGGCCTTCATCCTGCACCACCTCTCTGAGGCCTTTGACACTGTCTCCCATAACACTCTAATAAGAATACTCCACAAGATGGGCATATAAGAATTTGCTTTCAAGTGGATCTGTTCCCCAAAGGGTCAGGCTGCATACTTCACCTCAGAAACCAAGAAATTCATATGCAGGGTCCTACAAGGATTGTTCCTCAGCCCAATCCTTTCAACATATACATGACACCGCTCACCAAATTTATTCAATGACAAGACATCACTGTCATCTTGTACACCAATGACATCCAGCTGATACTCTCCCTGATAGATAAAACAACCACCGCTAGAATAAACTTCACTAACTGCATGACCATGGTAGCAGACTAGATGTGAAGCAACTGCCTGCAGTTCAACTCCGACAAGACAGAAGTTCGACTGATCTTCAAACTCAAGACCATGGCTCCACCTCAAGGCTGTTGGAGTTAGAACCGACATCCACACCCACATACCAGGCAGGAAATGTAGGGATCATCCTAGATGACAAGTTCAACATGATGGCTCAAGTCACCACAGTGTTCACCCCATGCTTCCACATCCTAATCCTCTGCATGCTGCAAAAAAACTTCAAATGGTTGCCGCAGAACACCAGAAAGACCATAATGTAAACACTCATCACCAGCAGGCTCGACTGCAGCAACACTCTCTACGCCAGAATCTCTAAACACCTCCTACAAAGACTCCAGACCATCCAGAACACTACTGCAAAACTCATATCCGATGTCCAACACCACACCCACATCACACCGCACCTCAGGAAGCTTCACTGGCTCCCCTTTCACAAGTGCAGCCAACTCTAACTTCTCACACACACATACAAAGCCCTTTGTAACACAGGACCAGAATCAGCTGTATGAACTTTCACCAACCCACCAAACACCTACGCTCTGCCTCCCTTTCACTCACACACAGTCCCCGCATCTTCCAAAGTAAAACTGGAGGTCGCACATTCTCTGCATCACACCCACACCTTGGAATGACCTCCCTCAGCACATCAGTGTCTGTTCTTCACTTCTTGAGTTCTGCAAGAAGCTGAAGACCTGTCTCTTCATATAAGCACCTTGGGGACCACAGATTTACACCCCTGCCCAAGTGCCTGCATACCCTCTTGGATGATTAGTGTGCTATACAAATTAATATAACATACATGACACATATGACAATGTGATCCCTGGGTCTGTGGCCACGTTGAAGGAAAAGAGAAGTAGTTCCTTTGCAGGATCATATGTTCTAAGAATCGCAAAAAGTTTCTTAACAATCTTATCCACTTGTGAACTTATCTAATGGCTTCTTGTTTGTGGGGCACAGAGGGTCTCTTTAGGGGAGCGCCATGATCCTTTCAAGGACTACCTTTCTAGCCTCCATGAGTAAACTCTTGCTACAATCTGGTTAGACAGATGTTTGCTTTAAAAACACTTCATTTAACATCTTCTTAAAATGTTTAGGAACTGACTGAACAGAAGGCCCTCTCTCATTAAAGTTATTGGATGATGCCTTAGGTATTTGAACAATGTATTTCTATCATCAAGTAGTCCTTAGAGAACAGAATAGAGAACCTGTTTAGGCACTTTAATGGGGAGGTCAAGATAATATATTCTTTCAGTGATGATGCTAGATGTGAAGCGCAGATCAGGTTTAATGTTATTTAGCCAACTGACAAAGTGTGAGAGATTGTCAGAGGTCCCAGACCATATCATGAAAATGTCATTGATGTACCTTTCGGTAAAGGATCTGGATCTTGTATGGGTTGGATTCATAAAGTACAACGTTAATTTCGGGGACAACGACGCTTAAATAAACAAAGTGCACTCTTGTTTAACAGTAGCTAACTGTAACTTTGTTACATCTTTTGCTAAATAGTATAAAAAATAAACATATTTTCGTCTTACATTACAAACCATACTAAATCATCCAAGTAACAAACTTTATTTAAAATACTTAATTTAATTTATTCCGTAGTTTCCTTATAATAACAAATTTAGTTTGTGTAACACACGACAGTTGGCCGCTAAACTTGTTTCAGTTTGTTCTCGGCAAGAATTTCCATGCACCGTTATGCAGATGTCTGCAGTTAAAGCAAAGAACATGATCGGAAATAAAAACTGAGAAATCTGCCTCGAATCCTTTATCACTTTTTCAGTGGCTGTGTATGGAGACAAGACATTAAAATAGCTTTCCATGCACAGTTTTAAAATCGGAATAACGTTATGATAGTCAAGTTAATAAAAGTAAGAAGAAACAAAAGTCATTTATAGCACTAAAGAAAGTTGGTAAAATGGCAAGGGCAAGAGGGGAGAATTTCTTAACTAAAGTTAAACACAGAAGTATAGACGCTTATTATCAAAATGACATGGGTAGCGGACGTGATCCTACAACTCTGGCTCCCAAAGGCATAATTGAGATGGCCCCTTGACCCTCCCTCAGTCACGGACAGCATCCTATTTGGTGCTCAAGGGCTAGGGCCAGCATAAAGGGCAGAAAGTACAGAAGGGAAACAAGGCTTTCGAGGTCCTATTTACTCTTATGTCTGACTGCTTAGACTATATATAGACAGGAAAGGGGCGAATCGGCATTACCACTGGGCACCAGACCTGGGGGTGGGGGAATTTGACATTGTGCGCACATAGTTGGGGGGATTTCAGGGGATGTTGTACTTCATAAAGAATGTTGCCTGAAAGTGCCTTGGGATGACACCTACATATGTCCCCAAATATATAGGGGATTTGTATTTTGCCTTCTGTCACTTGATTGAGGTAGCAGTATCCTCCCTTCAAGTCAAATCACTTTAATTTGCACAATTTAATTAAAACAATTGCATAACAGTTAGAAAATATAAAAACAATTTCAGCTAAAATGTCACGTGCATTTCTTGCGCTGCAATTTGCTTAATTGTTTCAATTTCACCACTTAAACTCCGTCCGTGGGTTAAAACAAAGGACTTTCAACAGATCTGCGGAATTTTCACCTAACTCTGTTTCCTCCGTAAATGTTTTGATCCTCTTTTGCGTGTGGCACACCCTCTGCGACTTTGTTATTTGCTTGATTTGCCTTTACCCAGTACTGCATTGTCGTCAATCGATTGTTGGAGCTTGTCCTAACTACTGCTCTATTCAGATGGTAGGATGATCTCAGTGTCACTGATAGAAGTGCTTTGTAGTTGCTTCATGATAGTCACTGTCTCTCTTTTTAGGGTCGAGCCTGCGTTGCATGCGCTCGCGCATGCGTATCGCAGCGAGACGCTTTTGTATTTAGAAAAGGGCTTGGAGCTCTGTCAACTTCACGTCAGTCTTTTTTTTTTGGTTCGTGGGCTTGCCTAATTAAATCTGCTTGCTTTCATTAGTCGAAGGCAAGCATACGTCATGCCTTTTCCGGTGGCTAGCCCTCCTCGAGCACAGCGACCAAGTACAGAAAACATGCGAGGCTCGCTGTTTTCCATTGGACTTATTTTTCTCTAATTTACAAGCGCGATCTCGCTTGGCAGAAGTCGAGCGCTTTACATAGTTAATTTCACTTTTTCGGGTTGTGTACACAAATGCACTTTTACCCGATAGGTGAAAAGTCGGGTTAGGAGTTTACAACGCGATCAGCTCTAACATGAGCAAACGCGAGACCCGTTGCATTGTAAATGCTTGTTTCTAGTTTGCTAAAACGTGGTTTTAAAAAATAGTCACTCCCTTGCAGGCCAAGAGAATCGATTTGGCACTTAACCAGCCTATGACAGCATGTCTTCAAAAACGGATCTGCATGAGTTTAAAGGATGCTTTCAATAATTTTTTACTCTGCACATTTAGTTTGTGTGCTGCTGCTTTTTCCAAGTGGGACACAAATCTTTTGTTTCTAAAAATCCAAAACAGAATAACATAAACTGGTGCTTTATGGGCATGGAAAAATGCTCTGCCAAATAATCCAGCTGGCTCAGTCTAGGGTATGAACCTATCACTGCCCATGTGCGCCTCCTGCATGTCATGGCAAAGGATCTGGTGGGAACCAAAGCATTTGCTAAATTGTTGAATGCTTCTTTTCCCATGCTTAACACCCATGCTTCTTTCCTGTCTATGTCCTGAATAACCTGATTCGGATAATTTCCTCATGTACCAGCTGTGTTGTTAATTTGCTAGTCTTCCACTACCAGCCAGCTTAGTTTGTTGATGGACCAACTCTTGGCCACCCAGAGCCTCCAACATAATTTGATGAATGCGCCCTTGCTCTGGAAAGGCTAACTTTTTAGATTTATCTTTAGGCACACCTGGGCCAGGGATGCACATTTTGGGATTTGGAAAACAGCTTTATAGGTTTTAGTTTGGATTGTGTTTAACATAACTATTTCTCAGGCCTGCATGATATCAGCTGACTAGGACACTGTGGGCAACATTTAAGCTGACATTACTGTGAGAAGATGACTCAGTGATAGACAAGTCAGTTTTTCCTTTAGTGCTTTGAAACTAACTAAAGGTTAGCAACTGTGCTTTCACCTTCATAGCTGTTAGCTGATGTTTCCACATCATTCCAAGTTCCAGATTAACTCCCAGATATTTATATGTGGTGGCCACCTCCACTCTTTGTGCTTCTAGAAACTAAGTGGTTGACTTGAATTTGAAGTTGACCGCTTTATAGGTTTTAGTTTGGATTGTGTTTAACATAACTATTTCTCAGGCCTGCATGATATCAGCTGACTAGGACACTGTGGGCAACATTTAAGCTGACATTACTGTGAGAAGATGACTCAGTGATAGACAAGTCAGTTTTTCCTTTAGTGCTTTGAAACTAACTAAAGGTTAGCAACTGTGCTTTCACCTTCATAGCTGTTAGCTGATGTTTCCACATCATTCCAAGTTCCAGATTAACTCCCAGATATTTATATTATATTTATATGTGGTGGCCACCTCCACTCTTTGTGCTTCTAGAAACTAAGTGGTTGACTTGAATTTGAAGTTGACCAACAGCATCACTTTTGTTTTCTGACCCAAAACCTATTTTGGGCATTCATGCTGCGTTGCAGGCCTATTGGTGTTTGGCTTAACAGAACAATGTCATCAACATATTGTAAGCACTCTAGATTTTCTGAGGCTGGTGCTGGTGGATGGATATTGACTTGTGTGAGAGCCCCAACAAGATCGGCTAGATAGAGATTAAACAGGCAGGGGGCCAAAATCAGCCCTGCTTTAGACCGATTTTAGTGGGTATCTTGTTCGTTGGTCTGCTGCCATCACCTATTTCAACTTGAACCTAGGTTTTGGAGTATAGCTCTATAATTACCCTCAGGAGCTCTCTTGGGATTCCCCAATTGCCCAATTTGGACAACAAGCAACCTCTGGGAACCTCATTGAAGGGTGACTTGAGGTCTACAAAGAAGGGGAATAACCGTGATTTTCTAAATTTGGCCTTCTCTACTAAGAGACTAAGGCCCATATTTATACTTTTTTAGCCCCACTTTTTGACACAAAAGCGGCACAAACTTACAAAATACAATTGTATTTTAAATAAAATAGTATTTTGTAAGTTTGCGCCGCTTTTGCATAAAAAAATGATGCAAATGTGGCACTATAAAAGTATAAATATGGGCCTAAGAGTTGTTAAATTTGTAGATGACTCCATGCCTGCTCTGTTTGAATTTGTGGGTTCAAGTTGTTTTCTTCCACCCACATTTGAAGATGGTGTTGTAGGCAAGAAGTGTAGTGCTTTGCTTCTTTGTCAACCAAAGTGATGAGCCTATAGTTGTCTGGTGAAGCTTGGTTTCTGTTCTTGTAAACTGGTTGCAGGGTGCTACCTTTCCATGAGGCGGGAATCCGATTGGTGCAAAGCGAAGAGTTGAATAACGGTGCAAAGTAATGGGCGCAGTACAAGTTATACACTCTAAAGATGGCATTGAGGAGTCTGTCAGGCCCACTGCCCCTTCGGGCTTCAGTTTCTTTACCATGCCAGTTAGTTGCTCTAGCCGATGGCTAACACCTTTTATATGTTGTTGCGTTGCAAATTACATTGTTTCCTCTAATTTCCCTCGTTTCACCTCTCTTTCTGTATTTGGAAGGGCCTTGTTAGTTTCTCCCCTGCTTAGTTTTACGGGCTGCTTCACTCCCTCTCCGTTATATGCTGGGGCTCCAAACATTTCACAGGTGTGTTTTTCAAATGAGCCTGCCTCAATCCCTGCATTTTGATGTCTGGCGTTTCCAAATGCTAGCCCATTAACTAGTTGCCAAAATACTCTGCTATTTGGTTCTTTGCTTGCCATAATAAGTTGAGCCATATAATCTCTTGGTGTTTTTTTTCTTTCCAACATCCTTTATGGTACTTGCTTTCATCTTCCGTATGTTGGATTATGCTGTCCTCTGCCCTTGTTTTATCGCTTTTGCCACTTATCTGGTTTCATGGGCAGTTTGAGCTTTTTGCATGGGCACTTTTTTTTTGTACCAGTCTTGACTTTTCTTTCCCCTGTTTTTGTTCTGACGGTTTGAGCCACTTCAGGGCTGTGTCCTGACTGGAAATGCTGCTAATAAAGTGTAAATTATCCTGGACCATTCTTTTTCCATTTCTCTTGTGTCAATGGATGGTCTTTCCTGTGTTTACTCTGCTCTTTGTCTGTCCCCCAAAGCCCCTGCATCACGATAGACAGTAGCCACCCTTCGAGACATATTTCCCTGCTCCTGGAGTTCCACCCTGGACTTCTGGCAGCAGGTAAAGGAGAAGAAACTGTATTCAGTTGTCAGTCCGGTCCATGTAAATTAGAGTAATCTCTCCTGCCATTCAGAGACCATTTTTCAGCTTTTATTCTCAAGCCGTAGGTAGATAAACAGACAGACGGACAGACCGATAGACTGATGTTGTATAGCTAGTTTAAACATTTACAATTTACTGCAATACTAAATACACATTTAAGAATATTATTATCAAAAAGTCTCGTTGTTTTGAGTCCTCTTGTACAAAATGGTTCTCAGCTGAGCTTCATTTAGGTCACTATAATGAAAGGTTCGCTTTACTTTAAAAAACAATATGGTGATTACTGAATTATCTTCCTTGCTCTAATTTAGTCCAAAACTACACGATAAGGTCAATACTGTTCCAAAAAAGTTTTTTTTAATTACATGATACGGTCCGAGGTGCCTCCTATAACTTATTTTGCTTGGAGTCTTTGGTCAGCAAGTTCCATACAATTTACAAATCCTATGTGTAACTGCGTGTGAGCGCCATTTAGGCAATAGTTGAAGGCTTGCCTACAGGTTGAGATCTTCAAATAATTGAGTAAAGCACAGATAAGCCGAACCAACCCATAATATTCAACATTCTTTTCTGCCGGCAGACGCAGAGCCTGCACCTGTTGTTTTCTCAGGGCGTCACCCATGGTGGCATTAAATCAGTGGTTCTGAGTCTGCGGAACCTATGATTCATTAATTTGTGTTTGAAGTGAGCTAATACGTTTTCCTAAATAATATTTCCACTGTATGGCTTAATAAGTGTTTATACAAATCAGAGTCCCATTTTGTCTTGGACTTCAAAGCATAATTGTAGTGATTTGTTAGCTTTTTGTTTCACAAATTCAAGCTGCCATGTTCCAAAGGTCCTTTATGTTTAGGGTTTATTAAGTAGATTCAAAATATGTTAGTCATAGGTGTCCTGCGCTGATGATTTCTGTTAAAAAAATAACATCATTTGACATTTGTACAAGCACCATCCTTAATTTATGACACAATTTGAGACAGGTGGTATGCCAAAGGTTGGCTCACAAGGCCAAATTCCAATCAAATCAAATCTTAACCTGTAATACATTTGTGGGCCAAAGTAATAGTTGTATGTAGGAGTTGATGGTAACTAAGTTGAGCGGTTTAGCTTATCTTTCCAGGAGTGCTTCATTTCCATATGTTAATGCAGGCGAGAGAAACTGGTTATAACTTTACGATGGGTTGCATCGACATTCCTGCAGATTCTCCAGCAGGGCCCAAAAGCAAATCTTAAGGATCATGCAGTGGTTCTTTCTAAAGGCAGAAGATCTTCTAAATATCAAATAAATTGCCTAAATATCTGTATCTCAATGTTTGTTTGGACTCAAAAATCACTAGCACAATTTCTTAACTTTTCTTTAGACGATTACTGCTTTGGGCTTATCTAAGTTGATCTAAATTTCTCTGCTTAGAGTGTAACTAGATAACGATATTATCCGCCTTTGTAATCATATTGAGTTTTTGCTTAACAATCTGCATATAACAACGATAACATTTT
The DNA here is from genome assembly GCF_031143425.1 of Pleurodeles waltl. NCBI lineage: Eukaryota > Metazoa > Chordata > Amphibia > Caudata > Salamandridae > Pleurodeles > Pleurodeles waltl. The sequence continues at coordinate 824,155,498 of NC_090442.1, read as the reverse complement.
AATTACCTCCATCTTAGAGCAATGTGTGGGAACACTATTAAGAATAGTATGCTGTGTATACATTAAAGAGGAGGGGCACTAGGACTCATTCTTGTTTTAAGCCTATTGTGTGTGTGTGTATCTTGGCAGAAACGGATTGCCCCTTGTAAGAAATCATGTTACTAGTATAGAGGGATGAAAGTCCCACTCAAATACCAAAGACAGTCCTTGCAAAGAACTACAATTTTTTGTAAGGACAAACGTGAATGTAGATTTGGTGCACGTTTAAATATCCTCTAGGTGTGGACATGGTGAAAATGTAGTACCTTTAGATCTGGACTGTAAATAAGATGTGTAGATAGGTTCCAAACAAATATAAGTTGTCACATAGGGCCACATGTACAAAGATCCGGTTTTGCGACTCTCAAACTGCAAGTCTTAGTGACTCGTAATTTGCAAGTTTTCTTTTCATTTTTTTAGAGCAGGCAGTGGTCCGTGGAATCACTGCCTGCTCTGAAAAAATACTTTCAATGCCATTCACAAAGGGGAAGGGGTCCCGTGGGGACCCCTTCCCCTTTGTGAATGGGTTAACACCAGTTTGAAACTGGTACTAACTGCAATTGTTTTGTGAACGCATTCGTGGTCACAAAACAATCATACATCCCATTTGGATTCGGTATTAGGATGGGGCGCCCTTGACACGCCCCTTCCTAATACCAAATCGCAAAACCCAAACTGTGATTCGGTAACAAGTTACCGAATCGCAGTTTGGGCTTTGTACATCCCAAAAAGCATTTTTCAAGTCGCAAACGGGCCGATTCTGGGAATCGGCCCATTTGTGACTTGAAAAATGCTTCGTACATCTTTTGTCTTTAATCTCACTTATTTAACATTCAGATGCTCCAGCCATCATGTATTTTGCTCAGGCTACATCTCATGAGGTGGCAGACACCATAAGGTTATTCACTGAATAGCAACATATTCAATCTATTTTTCGATTGAGGTTGCTACGTTAACTTAATGAACCTTGACACAGTTACTGTATTTCAAAACCTTGAACGGTTCTCACGGGCCTAACCAAAACTTGTGCCATCTGGACAGCCAGGCCTCTGTCTCCCTTTTCTATCATCAAGTGCAGGGGGCTAAGACATTCGGGGACAGCTCAACAAGTCTATTGAAAAGAGAGGGATATTGATTGGAAATAGAAAACAGATAATAGGACTTTCCCATGGACTTACACAGATCGTACTGGACTGAAGCAAACCAATGTACAAGAGTGTGGGAAATCAGACGGGCGATTGAGAGCATTCAATTTTTAATTCTCATTAATACTAAGATTGTGAGCTATGCGATATAGATCAAAATCTTAGTATTCACAAAAAATGTATCAGGAGTTTGCAAAAGAAAATCTTTGTGCAACAGACGACATCAATCGTACTGACGCACTGCACTTTATGAAATATACTTGAGTAATTCTGCCAACATGGTTACCATTTTCGGGTGTGTGTGTCTTGTTTTTCATTTTTTTATTTTTTATTTTATGAACCAATGTGGGAAGACCAAAAGTGGAAGACCTGCTACTGGAGTGATGTCCTGTCTGTTCTGCACAGTCATGTTTCACATAGTTTAGATGTACTATTGTGCCCGCACGTGGCAGTCTTCTAGTCACTACTAGTCCCATGCTCAGCCCTGTAATTATCTTCATTTATTATCCACAAAAGGCAGGCAGAAAAGAGCTCTTATCATTAAGAATGACTCAACTCCCCCAAGCTTTGGTATGGCCTATTCTGTCTTCAGCTCTTTTTGTGTTATGCTTTCAACTGCACTGGTACTTCTACTAACTTCCAACGGAGAATATAACATATGTGGCTCACCTGAAAACTAACTGACTGCACACCAATTCCAGACTTTCAGAGACACTGGCCTCTCATATAACCTTCTATATAGGTGTTCATGTCAGCAGTATTTGTTTACTTCTTGTGGATTTAAGGCTGACTCAGATGCATCCAGGGGAACTAACTGACATGTCGCAGACTCTGCCAAATCCCTACTTGCAACGCAGAGCTTCTGGTCAATGATAAATTGTGGTCACGTCTGGTCAATAATTAATTGTGTCTACCACAATGATACCAACCTCAGAAGTATCAAAGGATAAGTAAATCATGATTAGTTCATCATGAAAATGTACTGAGCTAGCTAGATACCATGGCATTTATTTATCACAGTATGTATTTATTAATAGATTTAATAGTAGACGTGCACCAAAATGGGTCCGTGTTGCTGAACATAACAACAGAACCACACCCACTCTGAGAGCACTCAGCCTACTGGCAAACAACTTCTTTTCAGAAGATCAGATTGTCCATCTGACAAAGCATGTTTAGTAGCGGATTACATACCTGTCCACCAGTTCTCTATCCACATAGCCCTCAGGTGTACTCTTTATTGTCAGCATCATCAGTCAAGGTTGGACAGGTCATTGTGCACTCTGGCATTTTCCCAGTCAGTTGCAGGCTAGGCAGCTATTTTTAGCGCAAGATGGGCTGTCATGACCCAACCGTGCCCCGTTGTAGATGTGGCTTTCTGTAGTGTGGGGCTGTTTTGACTGTATCTGTCAGGTCTCATTTCGGTTTCTAGTTGGTTTTGTGGTCTTATTGTCACTGGATTTTCATGAACAATGTAAAAATGTTGACAAAATTGATAAAGATGTGATATACATGTAAAGTAATCATCTGAGCAGTTCTGAAAGGTAGTCAATGCACATGGATTGTAATTAGCCCTTTCTGCTTAGCAATAAATCCATAATCAATAAATTTGAATAGAACTCTAACCATACACTGTTAGAAATTGGGTCTCTAGTTGGCAGAGGTTTACACCCTTATCTAACTAGGGACCACAATCATGGTCAGGGTAAGTCACAACACAATCCAAATTATCCTGTGCCCACCCTCTGGTAGCTTGGCACTGAACAGTCAGGCTTAGCTCAGAAGGCAATGTGTAAAGTATCTGTGCAATAACTCATATAATAACACAGTAAAAAACACTACAAATATACACCACACAGGATTACAAAAGTAGATAGTATTTATATGAATAAAATAGGTTTGAATGATGAAAGTCCAATGTGTACAAGCAAAGTTATGAATTTAATTTTTAAAGATGAAATCAGATGAGAGTGCTTAGAAACACAATGACTCCAACTGGGGCTATCATGGCATCATTGACTGAGTCGTTCCCAATAGTCTGATGACACAGGTGCTGCTCATGGAGTCACATGATCCCCCGGGTCCAATACCTTTGAAAACAAATAAATAAAGACATTGCACGGAGTTATAGGGATGAGCGTCACTGGGGCTGGTGCGGTGTCAGTCCCTTATGGCCTCCAGGGAGATTATGCATCAGTTCCGTGCTGCAAGGCAGGGGAGGTGAGCTGTTGGTTCCATCAAGCTGCAGGAGGAGCTGGTGCCGCATCAGTGGCGAGGCATCGGTTCCTTATGACCAGGCAGGGTCGATGGATCCAGTCCGTCAGGAGGTGATGTGTAAACTTCACGCTGTCGGGGTAACACTGCAGGATGTCAGTGACATTGTGGCAATGTCATTGCGTACAGCACGGTCTGGGGACTTGGATTGAGATTGCCTACTGTTCTGAAGTCTCAGGGACGGCAAAGACTTTGCAGGCACACCCTGTCCTTAGTAATTAAACTTACAAGGGGACACATATAGGTCGATGAAACTTTTGAATCGCATGGAGTATCCTAGTCATGCAGTGACTACTGAATCAATAATTAACATCAATAATCAAGAAACATTCCATGGAAAAACAGCTAAAAAATCATCTACACATGAATAACCATAACTCAGTAATGAGTTAAACAATTTTTATTTCCCTAGTGATTACAATTCTAAATGATGCGTTAGTTCAATCTTTATTCAATCCACTCAATTATTAATTTGTTAATGAAAACATCATAATATAACTTGAAGAAAACCATATGCGTAAATGCATCTACATAATCCAAGAATACCAACAATAATGTCAGAGTTCAGCAAAGAGCTTGTCTGTCAGTCAAGTGTCACTGTCAACGTCTCCATTAACAACTTACAGATATGACTTTAACTTATAGTATTTATTTACCAAATCTACCAATTTTAATATCAGTCCATTCATAAGATGTGGATTGGTCTGCTACACGATGTCCTCATCATCCAGCCATTCAGGTATCGAAAATGTTCCTCTTCAGTCAGTGCCTTCATTGTTCAAGTCCTGGGAAAGTATATTTAGCCTACTCTACACATAATGGTATCAAACTGTCTTCATCATCTTCTGTCCGCCAGTACATTGCAGAAAATTTTAGCTGAGCAACTTTTACATCGGGTGAGTCAAGGACAGGCCGTAGCAGCTTCTTGCAAACACCGTTATTGTTTCTGCTCTCTGTGTGCGAGGCCTAGGAAAGACTAGGCCTTAAGTTTGTCTAAGTTAACAGTACAAATTGAAGTAAAACATAGGTTATACATTTCAATATGACATATTACTACATTTTTCTCATATATTTTTCATTATTTCATAGAGTTTAATTTATATTAGTACAATCTCATATATATGGCTGCCATACCCCAAGGGCACATTTGCAAAAGTGCACATTATTTTCTCTACGATTAATTTCTCTACACATTTTTCTTTATTAAGCACATACATATTATTAATAATGTTCTTAATTAGCATATCTGCTTCAACAACTTCATCTACTAGCTTTTAGCTAGTTTTCTGACTTTACCGACACTTGGAAAGACTTCAGGGATCCATGCACCAATGCCGCAGGCTGCCCCAGCCCCATGGGCCTTGCTGCATGCAACGACCATGGCCTGCAATACAAGCTCAATGTTGGCGTTTCACATGGTATTGTTAAAAACTAATACTCGGCAAAAAGAGTCCTGGTAGGTGGTTACTGGGATTCTCGTTAGTCAACCACCTTTATTTGCTTTCCTGACAGATTTTATCATCATTTGTTCACGAGCTACATTCGCAAAATATCCATTCTAGTTAAGTAACATATGTGCTAATTGATGAGGGGTACTTTGAGACTACCACTATTTTTAAAAAAACATCCTCTGTGTTGCTATATCTGTATCTGGAAAAGAGACTGAGCTAACATATTGGTAATGTTGACAGAAGATACACATTTCCTAAATGCTTTCACTATGCAATTGAGCTCCTCTAATTGTACATTTTAAAATTGCTAGAGACGCCAGTAATTTGGCCCTACTATTATGCGATTAATGTAAGTGTGTGCGGTTGTGAAAATAGTGGTAACTGTGTTTTAACGACACTCATGAAAACATTTCACATGCTATGACACTCTTCCTTCTGACATGTTTAACAGTCAATCCTTTATGGTTTGTTTCTGATAACTGTGAAAGGCAGTAAACATATTTCATCCTGGATCAAAGGGAGAATGCTTGATGCACTTCTTCAGTCTGCCATATTTTTTAAAAGCAGCTTGCATTGAACTGAAATATGGTTTCACTTATCTTTTCCTGGCGAGTTTTGGTATGCTGTATATCCCTGAGACTATGTGCACATAGTTAATGAAGTAGATTGACTTTTTTTTTAATAGAAAAAAACTCTCTTTATTTACTTAACCAACCGCACTTAAGACCTGGATAAAGAGTAAGTATAATGCATCAGGACCAAAATGATGCCGGCAATTACATATTTGACACATTAGTTCTCGATCATATTTAGTATGAGCCAACAACATAATCGCGCTGCCTTTGGGCGTCTGTCTGACAATAATGGATTGACCTTACTCTAGTTATTTCAAGACCACCATTTCTTGGTGTATCAGAGAAGGAGTTTTTTTTTATTTTCAAGTTCCTTCAGATCCACTTGTACGAAACTCTAATTCACAAAGGGGAAAGCAAGACAATACTATCTATTCCATGCATTGGATATGATGTCAAGAAAAATGACCAATTAGACAATACATTTAAACTTTAATTAAAGTTTATAATTTCATTCGGAATATTTTCTAACAATGTGAGCAAACTTAGAATGGAAGCTAAGTTGCTAGACTGTGTGAATAGTGCACCACCTTAATGTGGTTGAGCAGAAATGTTGTGTTAAAAATACTGTGATGCTAAGAATATTGTGGGACAGGCTATCTGAGGTAAGAGTGTGGGTTGTTCATGTATGTAATTTAGTTTCTTAATCTATTTATTTTATACATTTTAATTTGTTATGTTCATTGTCAAATATGTAAATTATCATATTTATAAATTATTTATTAAATATTTGTAAAATAATTCATAAATAACATTTAACCTGGTAATTGGTTAGAATATTAACTAAATACATTAATTGTTTTGTATAGTTTTTATAAACATTACACTTATTATGTTTTAGTATTTTCCTATCATAATTATTTTCATAGTATTATTATTTTATTATTTTGTGTTATGATGTTTCCTAGTAATATTTTAATTTTTTTTTAGAAATGTGCTTTTGGAGTAGGCAGATGTGAAGTTTTTTAAGGGTTCATGAGTAAAACCTATGCTGTGAGAATTAGATTCCCATTAGGATTGCTTCATGTTTTGGTTATGCTTACTGCCTTAATAACTGAAGATTAAGGGCCTGATTACAACTTGACATACTGTCACATACCTGACTCATATCCCACCTATTGTATTACAAGTTCCATTATATCCTATGGAAACTGGAAAATGGCGGGTGGGATGTCTGTCAGGTTTGTGACAAAGTATCCCATCCACCAAGGTTGTAATCAGGCCGTAGATATGCTAGTATGTGCCATGCAGGAAAGGTGATTAATTTGTAACTTCATAAAGGTTTTCTCCCAAAATTTACAAACTTCATGAAGTGTGATGCTTGTGAAGTTTCAAAAAGGTCAGCTTTACCAGGCCTGTGTAGTATCTGCATACCATCATCACTGCCTCACTGAGCGAATCAGGACCGTAAGCAAACCTCATCCATTCTGCAGCAGTTCAACTGTCCCATCTCCTTCTTGGATGCCCTAGTTGGGGCAAAGTTTTAATTTAAATTTCATTTAGGGACTGAGTCATGTGTCCAACCTTCAGCCCAAATCCTACTCTCCAGGCCCTGTAATGTACTCTGCCTGGAGCTCCACACAGCACTGCTTGTCTTTTGTTGTTGCATGGTAGGTTGAAGCTACATATTTCTGCTACAGGTTGTTTGACTGTGACAAAAAGAGGATGCAACTTCTGCCCTCAGTGCCACAGCTGGGGTGAGACTTCATTCTCTTAAACACTGGGAGAGAACATTGAGGCTTCCTAGGGTCCCCCGCTAGCCTCACTTAATCTCAAGAAACACAAAATTGCGTGGTACCATCACATAATTGCCCCAAATCCCTTCTTTTAAGAGTTTTTTTAGTGTTATCCTTCCCATTCCAGAGTTACTTGTTAAGCGGATGGTAAAAATCCCAAAGATTTCAACAAGGTGGGCTCACTCACGTAATGTGACATGCTTCATCCTCAGCCACCTAGTCCCACCCTGGTAAGATGGTACTACCAAGGCAGACTCAACCTCAACTGGGGATAGCTTGAGGAAGTTCTTCTATATTATCTAGCAGGGCCTAAGCCTCTGGTCCAGGTTCTATTAAAAATATCTAAGGATAGACCACAAAGAAATCCTTTTTATTGGGTGGTATCCTTGATAAGATTAAAAAACACTTACACCATAGAGGTGTTACATTGGGGTCGTCGAGTGGGTATTATGCCCAATACTATCCCTACTTATTGCCTGCTGACATGTTTCTGCGAATTCCTTTCTAGCCCAAAGTAGTCTCTGGCATTCATCAGGGCTAACTCTTGCACCATTCACGAAAACACTTATTTCAGGAAGTTCACCTATGGAGGGCACCTCTCCTTGACAAATGTTTAACTCTAAGAGACACCCCCCTGGAACAGACTTTGAGGAGAATAACTGAAAAGAATAGGGGACTTTACCATATCAATAAGAGAGAACAAACGGTTGGTAAGGTAGGCCCACCAGCTGTGCCCAATACTGATTTTCACCTTCCTGAAATAAGCATTAGCCACAGGGCAGACTAAGAGCCTGTGCCTGCTAGGAGTGAGGACTCAGGAGCGACATGGCGTGGTGGAGGCGACAAGTGAGGTAAGTTTCTTTTTAATTTTTTTTTTTAATTGTCATTTTATTGTGTCCTGCTACTTTGCCCACACAGGAGGCACCCCTGCAAATGCTGCTTGATTGTTACCTATTAGATGGGAGTTTTGGGATACTGCAATTATACCAGGCTTCAAAAAGTAGAAAACAGCTTTTTGTGTAGAATTTGTATGGCCCCTTCAGTTTTACCCACTTTCTTTTGCCACTCAGAAGTGGGCCTAAATGAACTGGCCTAGCCTTAGAAAATATGGACAATATTCCTTGGCAAGCTGTTTTGCTTTCCCTCTCTTATCTTATGACCGAGCTTACAAAACGTCTCTGGAATACACTTCTTAGTTTAAAGAAGACATTTATTGTTATTATTACTTCACCACGAGGTTCCTGAAAGACGAGATTAGTAGGTTGGAAGCACACGTTTAAAAGTAGTCGCAGCAATGAAAGCAAAATATATCAAAGTACTTCTCAGTTGCAATGTACACAGCAAATACATGTGATTATATTATAGCATAACTTCAAAGCAAAGCATAAAAGTCAAAATTGCATCACCGTAGGGCCTATCACTCCGCTTCATCTTTCTAAGGGCTGCAAGTTGATGACTCCGGTTAAACTGCGAGAAAAAGATTTTCCAGCCAAACAGGAGACAGGCAACTGACGCCTTTTCCTGCCTGAAGTCAAGATCCTTCTCTCGCTGCTGCACAGGGCCACCGTTAAACTCAGTGTGGGAACCGAATAAAGTTGGAGAGTGGCCAAACTTCACTCGTTCCCAGACTGGATTGAGAGGTAAAAACAAAATCTACGCTCTCTTATTAGCTAGGGTTTGGTGTGAAAAACACAGCTTGGTCAACCGTGTGGAAAAAAAACAGCTTGGAAAAACACAGCTCATCTGCAATGTCTCAACTGCAATGTCTAACTCCACGTTAAAGCCAATAGGCAGCTAACCTAAATACCAAATGTAATGTCTAATGCCATGTTAAAGCCAATAGGCAGCTAAACTGAATACAGAATGTAATGGCTAATGCCACGTTAAAGCCAATAGGCAGCTAAGCTAAATACCAAATGCAATGTCTAATGCCATGTTAAAGCTAATAGGCAGCTAACCTGAATAATGTGCTACTGGTGAACATTGCGCAACTTATATGCGCAGTGGTGAAACACAAAGCAATTGGTCAAACACAATTAATAGGATAACACTAGCCTATGTCAAGAATACTTTCATCAGACTGGTGGCCCCAGTAATTTAACAACCCCGACTCAATACTCCACTCAGCTACAGCTCTGATAAACTCTGTTTTTTATGAACAGACACATTGTATCAGTAGGTACAACTCACTCCAATTATCCTCCTTGACAATTACCAATCACCTAGTTTCTGCAGCAAAGTGAGTGGTTTGAAAATCTCCTGGCCTGTCCCTGCATTCACATTTGGGGCAAAACAACTTACACTTTAACCTCTTTTGTTCACCCTTTAAATCTATGAGACCCTGTTTTTTAATTCCTTTACTGTGCCCACTACACATTATAACTCTCATAAAAATGGCTTCATGTATTTACACCAATTAGGCTCTCCTGGGGTTTGCTACATAGTGAAGATTACACTAGAGGGTCTCTAACATAACAAAGAGATATTCTTAACTATCTTTAGTTTAATCCCCTTCATGATTTTTATCTCTGCTTTTGATAACTCTCATTGCCACCTAGTTTTAAGCATGTATTCTATTTTTATAGCAAGATTTAGGTTTGTTATGTGAATTTTTTTTACTATTTGGAATTAATTGTAATGATTGGATTTTTTTTTTATACTCTGACTTTTTATGGCTGAACTACCAAATAAAGTATAAGACTGACTGACATAAAGGTACCGCTGCTGGTGACAGATATCTTGCAATTTTCCTTAGACTAAATTGAGCAAATTCAAGAAATTTCACCTGGTAAACTTCTGAACTTCATTGACAAATGTTGTCATAATTTCTCTGTTCATCTAGACATGATGTACAGTGATCTAAATATTTTCAACATAAGATGAATCTTGCTGTGATTAAGGTCATGTATTCTGGCACCAATATCTCCTGCATAATTTAAGTTCAATAAGTAAAATTTGATTCTAGCTCTAATAGACAAAAAGTTACAAAATATTGGTACATGTTGTGCCATACAGAGGCAATGTAGACCCATTGCAAAGATTAACTCGGCTTCTTTCAGTTGCTAATTGCTGTATTCAAGTGTTAAAGTAATATTACTGAGGTGAATCATTTGGATATTTTGGCCCTCCGTTGTTGTAAAATTCCAGTGGCCCTCTATTGAGGGCACAGACATTGCAAAGGTATTGATTTTAATTTGAGTAAGTGACTGACAGCTGGCAATTTCATGTTATTGTGCTACATTATATTATTTTGAGTTATGCTATGTCATATGTATTATAATTTATTGTAGTTTCAGAAGGAAGGTGGCTGCATGCTGACAATGCAATTATCTTCTAATCTCATTTTTACAATATATTTAAATGAGAAAAATGGTTGAAACACTTTCCCAATGAAATATTGCATATCGATCTAGCAAAGTGAAAATGCGGAACTGCTATCAACTGAATCTGCAAGCTGATAGATAAAGCCACCAAATATGTTATAGGCCATAATTGTCTAGATCTCAATCCTTGTTTGAATGGGCTTTACCCTGATACAAAACACAAATCACATTAAATCTCACCCTCCACATTAACAACACAGATCATGCCCAATGATGAAATAAGATCATAGTATTAATGGCTTAGGAGAATTACACTAAATCTAGTTGCATTGTCTTAAAAACATTAGATACAAATATTAGCATGTTCTCTATCATGCCTAAGCTTCTTTTTCCAAAACTCTTCTTTACAAATTTTGAAAGTTTTTTCGCTTGAGTTTTTATTGTCTTTTTCAGTGCTGTATTACCTTTATTTCTCTAATTTCTGGCTCAGAAATAATTATTTTGACTCTTATTAATTGAGTGAGGGAATAGCCACTATATTCTATTTGGAGGATGAAACTGGTTGAGAATAATAGAATATATTTCCCCTATAGATTTCAATGATCAAATATATATGCCCCTTGTGATATCGGAACTACATTTTAACATACAAAAATATTCTTTATGCAGTTGATATGCACTTTTAGATATCTAATACATTTTTGAGCTGTTGTTTTCTATCAACAGTTCCTTAGGACCTCTACAAAATACAAAGAACATCATGAAGGAATTGATACTACAGCATTTTATGTTTCTGTCATACCAATTTAATTAATATGTTATCTATTTTTAACGGGTGCTTGGAAATCGTGGTGTTTGCCAATTTTGATTTGAGCCCCTTGGGTAAATGTAATACAGAATCTAATAAAAGAAATGAAGGCGGACCATTGTATTAACTCCTTACACTCTCTCTTTGAGTAAGCTCCATTCCACAGAACCATTGTACTAACTCCTTACACTCTCTCTTTGAATAAGCTCCATTCCACATTCGTCACTCCTTCCTCATGTGGGTCTACAGTGTAAAAACCTTTCATATTGAAATGTAGGACCATGCATAAGCAAAACGTTCATCATTATGTTTGCCACTTCACATAGATACTACAAGAAATCCATAGCATCATCTGCTGAATCGTCAAACTTATGGTTAAAAAGTAGTCCATATACTTTGCCAATGGCTGAAAGATCATATTTTTTTTTAATAATTGGTCTTAGGTAGGTTTGTGTATAATATGATGGCTCTTCAGAAAGATATGTGGAAGTTGAATAACTGAATATTTCGTTTGAGAGAAGATTTAATTGTTTCTTTAATGGATCATTCATCCACTGCTTTCATGAGGTTGCCTTCATGTTTACTCAATTTGTATTGCTGGTTTTATAATAATTTATATTTATAATTTATAATCTGCAAAAAGAACAAGATGATTGATGGAAAGCTTGAATTAATCTCAGCCACTGGCAATCACTTGGGGTTGCACCCCAATGCATTGCTTTTTGTCCACCATGCCACCTCAGTTTGGACAAAGCCCTATGGAAATCAGTCTTGAACTTCTCCTCATTGGAACAGTCCTCCACAAACTGTCAGGTCAAGTCCTCCCTGAACCAGAACACAAGCAACTTCGGACCAATTTCACTCTAGTTAGGGATCTATAGCTAGGTATAGCTTAGTTCCAGTGGCAGAGTGAACCTAGTACCCACATCTGGGCATACCAGGTGCACTTGTGCAGAAAATGCAGAAAGAACATGGTGAATGATGGAATGTTTGAATTAAGCTCAGCCACTGGCAATTGCTCAGGTCACATGCCAATCCATTGTTTTTTACATACAATGCCACCTCAGTTTTGACCCAGCAATATCCAAGTTAGTCTTGCCCCTGCTCTTCATTTGAAAGAAGCAACCTAGGACCGGATTGCCCTATTTTTAGACTGCCCATATAGACTGGAACACTTACTGTGCCATCCACTAGTATAGCACAGCAAACAAGGCTTCAGGCCTACCACTGTAGTCTGAATACTGCATTTTAAACCTGCCATACACCTTGTCATAAACATTTTGAAGGGGGAAAAACCTTCCATTTATATAATTCACCCCTACATAAGACTTGTTGTTGAAAATATAGGGTCATGGTATTTGAACGTCTAACTTGTATAAGTAGAAGATTAAATGTCCCTACCTTGAAGAGAACCCAAATTACATTTTCTTTGTTGATGTTCTTGCTGGCCCGTTGAGAAATATTGGGAAACAATATTACATTTTAATCCAGACATGACTGCAAATATATGTCTTTAGGTAAATCACCATTCCATACCATTGAACCCTGCAGATTTGTTTTTAACAAATACCAAGGGAACCTGTGAATTAAAGGAAATTCTGTGGGTGTACTCTCGCATTACACCTCTATCCCTGTGCATGTCCTGAAAAAGATTATTGAAGAACTCCCTTTAAAGATGAGCCCACCATAGCAGGATCACCCTACTCTTATGCAGATGGCGGATGCTGTAAAGTTGTGGATGAGGCATCCTCTGAAATATCTTTTATGATTCCTCTAGCTTAGGTCTTTAATGACACAGGTGTACATCTCTCTACTGGTCTCTCAACACTCAAGGGGCCAGATGTAGGAAAATTGCAAATTGCGACTTGCAATTTGCGAGTCCTTCCGACTCGCAATTTGCAATGCAGAACGGTGTCTCAGACACCGTCTGCGAGTCGGTATGGGGTCGCAGAGACCCACCTCATTAATATTAATGAGGTGGGTCGCAAATTGCGGCCCCATACCGACTATAGGCACTCGCAAACATGGAGGCCTGCTGTAGTCAGCAGACCTCCATGTTCGTGACTGCTTTTAAATAAAGCATTTTTTTTTTTTAAGTGTAGCCCGTTTTCCTTAAAGGAAAACGAGCTGCACTTAAAAAAAAACCGAAACCTTTAGTTTCGGTATTTTTTCAGGGCAGGTAGTGGTCCCTTGGACCACTACCAGCCCTGAAAAATTCGTTTTGGGTCCATTCACAAAGGGGAAGGGGTCCCATGGGGACCCCTTCCAATTTGCGAGTGGGTTACCATCCACTTCAAGTGGATGGTAACTGCGACACCATTTGCGACCGCATATGCGGTCACAAATGGAATCGCATACCACTACGAATCGCAAATAGGAAGGGAACACCCCTTCCTATTTGCGATTCTGAAATGCATTTTGCGAGTCGGTCCCGACTCGCAAAATGCATTTCTGCATTGGAAACATGCATTTGCCGTTTGCGACTTGTGTCAAAGTGTTTCCTGCATCTGGCCCATGCTCTTTTCTGTGATTTATTAATTAATAAATAGAGTAGTGCCAACAATTTTCCAAACAAAATTAAAGCTATCATCTTACAAGTGTGAATGATGCAGCAGAGATTGCAAACAAAAGATGAGTAATGATTTCTCTCCAAAATCCAAATCCAAAATAACTAAGGCCTGGAAAAAGTACAGAGAGGAGTCCTCAGGACAGAAAGAGGAAGTTCATATGCTGAACTCCTACTTTTGCTGACAGTTCTGGAAATGCTAGAGGACAGCTCGGTGCAGAGGCCTGCATATCTGCCTGGAGCATGCTGCTGGAGTGCTCTATTATGCTCAGTGGGTTGCACTGTAGGGTGCACATAAAGACGAACCAGTGGAGTGGAATGCTGCGATCTATGGGAAGAGCCCCTCTCATGAGAACTCCCACCCACACACTACCAATGTGAGCAGCAAGGGGACACCAGCCATACCTAGAAATCTTTTGGAAAGTTTTTTCATTTCTTGACTGGAAGCTCACAAATGCCACCCCCCACCCCCGCAGGCCCCATAGTGTAAAAAAATTGAAAATGTCCATGTAAGTATACGTCTCCCACACTGTGAAAGTGGGCCTCCGTGGATTACATACAACATCGATGATGGCATCCCCACCCCATGCCTTAAGTCTTAAAGAACCTGAGTCACTGAAGAATAGGGAGCAATACTATGTTGGCTGTCCTCCCCAGCCCCGTCTCCGGGAACATTGTTTTCTGTGGAACACAGTGCTGCGCCAATGGAGACGCTACAAGAACAAATAAATGTTTGCACTGTTGTAACTTTCTCTCCCCCTTCCTTTTCATACACCAAAATCAAGCCAGACCCATTTCACTGTTCAGACACCGGCTTCTGAGACTCCTACAAATGTCCACTACAGGGTCTCATGTAAACAATGCAACCTACTTCCCACACCTCACTGGCTCCCCCACCTATTGCTAATGAGACATCAGGATGCCAATCCACATGCAAAGATAGATAGACTGTCCTTTCAAAACACATGTATAATGTATGGGGAAACTCTTGCAGATCACAGCTAGACGGCAAAGAAACTGATGAATGTATATCCGGGACAGACTGAAGATGAGTATCCTTTAAGATTTCCTGAACAATCAGACTGTCTTTTAATTTTTGCTCTGTTTGTCATTCATTGGTACACTGCAAATTCACCCAATTCATAGACCACAAAGGTATCAATAAAGTAAGATTCCATGACCCCTCGTCTCCCTCCTCCACACCCTCTTCATTGCCGCCCTTGCCACCATTCAGCTTCATTTACTACACCCCAATCGGGGGAGTTCACCACTCCACTCCATCTCTTTGAACCAGACCTATGCCTACCACACTCTCTGTGCAATGGAGCTTCTCCATGCAGAGCCTGGTAGCAGGCTGGAGGTTTAGATCCATAGACACAAGACACTCATTGTGCAGTTCTATTTCAGATTGCCAGTATATGGGGCTAGCCTACTGACATACACTGCCCATTGCATTTGGAACTCTAGGGAGAACATAATCCCTTGTCCTATCTACTCCATATCAGGGGTAGGACCAGCTTCTCCTGTTACCGTTCTTCCTTAATATTTGATCTCTGATACTTACCACGTCACATTTTTCACTACCGCTATGACAGCTCATCCTTTGCAGATCATCTCTCTCAAAGTAAACTTCTTGATGGACTATAGCAAGAGAAGGAAAATATTTTCTTATTTGACCTCCAAGCAGGCAGACATTACCCTCATCCAGGAAATGAACCTGAGCCACACTAAATCCACAGATCTTAAATGAGACTCAATAGGACACATAGGCCCTCATTCCGAGCCTGGCGGGCGGCGGAGGCCGCCCGCCAGGCTTCCCCCCTCCGAAATACCGCTCCGCGGTCGTAAGACCGCGGAGGGTATTCCGAGTTTTCCCCTGGGCTGGCGGGCGGTCTTCACAAGACCGCCCGCCAGCCCAGGGGAAAACTCCCTTCCCACGATGACGCCGGCTCGTAATAGAGCCGGCGGAGTGGGAAGGTGCGACGGGTGCAGTTGCACCCGTCGCGTATTTCAGTGTCTGCTTTGCAGACACTGAAATACTTTTAGGGGCCCTCTTACGGGGGCCCCTGCCGTGCCCATGCCATAGGCATGGGCACGGCAGGGTCCCCCAGGGGCCCCGCGACTCCCCCTCCCGCCATCCGGTTCCCGGCGGGAGAACCGCCAGGAACTGGATGGCGGGAGGGGGAGTCGGAATCCCCATGCCGGCGCAGCATGCTGCGCCGGCTTGGAGGATTCCTTTGGGGCAGCGGGAAACCGGCGGGAGACCGCCGGTTTCCCTTCTCTGACCGCGGCTGAGCCGCCGCGGTCAGAATGCCCCGCGGGGCACCGCCGGCCTGTCGGCGGTGCCACCGCGTCCCACGGCCCTGGCGGACTTGTTCCGCCAGGGTCGTAATGACCCCCATATTGTATAGCTGCAGACACCTCCCCCAGCCGAAAGGGGAATTACTTGAGCACACATTCTTTAGGAAATGTGCAGTAGCCATCAGTGAGATAGTCCTACAATTATGCACTAATGGGAATGGTGGTTAATTATGCCAAAATTAAGATAGGCAGCAACGTACGAGCAGTGGCTTCGATTTATGCCCCAATGGGGAACAAATAACTATTTTTCATTCATCTCAGTATGATACCAACGGAGCTAAGAACCACACAGGTCATCCTGAGGGAAAGTGATTCTTTATAGGACTGGCCCATTGAGCATGACACATAGGCGGTCATTCTGACCCTGGCGGTCAAAGACCGCCAGGGCGGAGGACCGCGGGAGCACCGCCGACAGGCCGGCGGTGCTCCAATGGGGATTCCGACCGCGGCGGTAAAGCCGCGGTCGGACCGGCAACACTGGCGGTCTCCCGCCAGTGTACCGCCGCCCCATTGAATCCTCCAAGGCGGCGCAGCTTGCTGCGCCGCCGAGGGGATTCCGACCCCCCCTACCGCCATCCAGATCGCCGGGAACCGGATGGCGGTAGGGGGGGTCGCGGGGCCCCTGGGGGCCCCTGCAGTGCCCATGCCACTGGCATGGGCATTGCAGGGGCCCCCGTAAGAGGGCCCCTACAAGTATTTCACTGTCTGCTTGGCAGACAGTGAAATACGCGACGGGTGCCACTGCACCCGTCGCACAGCTTCCACTCCGCCGGCTCGATTCCGAGCCGGCTTCATCGTGGAAGCATCTTTCCCGCTGGGCTGGCGGGCGGCCTGAAGGCGGCCGCCCGCCAGCCCAGTGGGAAAGTCAGAATTACCGCGGCGGTCTTTTGACCGCGCAGCGGTATTCTGGCGGCCCCCGACAGGCCGGCGGCGACCGCCGCCGGTCAAAGTCGGAATGAGGGCCATAGTAGGAACAGAGCTATCCTGCATGACTTACAAGATGATCATACCCTGATTGACATCTGGTGCTGGTCACACCCTGTAGATAAGGATTTCACATACCACTCAATACAACTCAAAGGTAGAAGCAGACAATCCAGCATAGACTACTATCTTGTGTCACATGCTGTCATAGTATCCATTATGGAGAGTGCCATCCTTGAAATGGCACTATCCAAACATGCTCCTGTTAGCAACCAATTTGACTGGGATCTGCCACAACATTACAAGAAACCATGGTGCCTTAACATTTCCCAATGTCCATAGAACAGGTGCAATTGAAATCCCATATGACCACTTGCATAGAAGACAATAGAGGCTCAGTCAGATCACTCCAAATCCTATGTGAAGTCATGAGAGCCCCCCTAAGGGGAAAAATAAATGGGGACTATGCTCGCCCACAGGCACAAGACAGAACAACAAGTGGCCCTGGAAAGAGGCATTGCATCCATGATGCAGGCACATTTCAGAAGTCCAAGAGTGAGTTCCAGACTAAGGGTCTGACTAAGATGTTGTCTGTAACTGGTCTGTAGCCACTTTTTTGATGGAAGCCCTGTCGGCCGGCTTGGTGCCCCTCCTGCCCAATTTAGATTTTGGTGGTCCCATAGTCTATAACTTACCTGAGTCCTGCTGACTCCGCCAAGGATTTCCATCAGCCGTGATGGCGCCATAGGGAACAGTGGCTGGCAGTGGGACTCCTGCCACAGTCACTGCCATGCACATTTGGATGTGCCTTTCTGCTAAGCAAAATGTGGAGGTTCACCCTCCACTTCTGACTTGGCAAATTGGGGGAAAAGGGGTGAAAAACCACTGTTTTTCCCCAGTCCACTTTTGTTTCTGGCTGGACATGACTGGACGAAAACCTTCCATCAGCGCTGCCACTGGACTACAAAGAAAACATGACTTCCTCTTCACTGGACACAAAGGAAGGGATCCAGCTTTGGCTGTGTATGTTGCAGAGGTCACTGCACATGAGCTCGGGACCACTGCAGATGTACACATGTCATAGTAATTCTTTAAAATTACCATAACATTCATATGCCAGGGAGATAATCATATCAGACACAGATGGGGACACAGTGGTACACAACACATATCGTACACATACATAAGTGTCATTTTAATGTCAGTATCCCTTGCCAAATGAATGCTGGTGCCACAATGATGGTACAATCACACCTGTCAACTGTGTTCAGGTTTGCACAATGCAAGGGACCTGTTCCTGTCATGTTGTGCTTCGAGTTGTGTGTGTGAGTCACTACACGTATGTGTGTGTGTGATGGGATTGGGTGGGTCAGGTGGAGAGAGCTGGAGTGGGTCATATATTTGTGTCAGTATGTGTGCCACTTGCATATAGCATTGATATTGTGCATGCAACATCCAGGTGAGTGGTGCTGTGCCGCTGTCATTGTCATTATGTGTTTAGTTGTAATGTGTGAGTGTGTGGATGAATATGTAGGTATGTTGGTTGTTGTGGTTGTTTTGTGTGTGGGTGTGGTGTCAATAGTGTGTGTATGTTGTGTAATGGATGTACGTCAACGTGTATTTGTGGAATCTACGTGTCATGTTGTGGTGGAATGGCAATGGATAATATCGTGTATGTGGTGTGCTGTGTCATGTGTGATGTAGGGGGACACATATTGCGAAGGTATAGTGTGTGTGTGTGTGTGTAACTTACCTCTGTTACAGAGCCACCACCATTGTTCAATGTCCATTGGGTCCAGCGGCAGCCTCCCTCCATCAGCAAACCTCCACCAGTACACTGCCTGCGGGACTGTGACATCTAAAAACAGCAGGCGGAACATAGTCGACTGGATGGCCTTTTTGGGTCTGCCACCACAGCAGTTTGGCTGTGACACTGCCAAAATCTAAATCAAGCACATACTCTAGAGAAGTGCCAAAATGGAACTGAATACCCTGTTCTCTAATGAAGTGCAATATATGAAGGGCCACTGGAGTGATGCAATTGTGCGACCGCAGCGATTTTAGCATAATTATAGATTTGCAGATTTTGCCACATAATCAATCCTCTCGCATAATCTTCAGATTTTAACAAAAAAATAATTTTGTTTCTAGCTCAAGTGGTTCAAAAGTTACTAAAAAGGCAGCAACAGTGGTTTCCACACAGCGAAAGTCCCTTTGCAAAGCTGGACAAGTCACCTTTCTGTTGCTTATAGCTATATTTGGGTGTTAAACTGGTGCTAAATAGGTGCAACCAATGCCCAGAAAGTGTTACCAAGTTTAAAAATGATTAAATTATGAAGTAATACTACTGCTAAATGTGCCACATTCTGCAGCATTATTTGCCTTTCATTGCTGCATAGTTTACTCAATCCTGCTGCATCCTTTGGCCCTCTTCTGCTGCATAGTTCCAGTTGAACTGAATATATGCTTCACCAGCCTAATGCCTGTCATTACAAACTGGTAGAGAAGGCAGGTCGCCTGTTGGCTGCCCCATTTTCAGAAAAGGAAGACTATGGCTGCCATTGCACCTACCAAGGGACCTGGAGACAAACTATTTACTAGCATGCAGGAGATAGCCACTGCCTTTGCAGACTACTAGAGTCCGGAGACGATAAAAAACAAGAAAAAAACAGTTCTGTGAAGGACTGGTACTCTCGTGCCTCAATGATATAGGGGTGGCACTCTCTCATATAACAAAGCATTTCCAGGTGAATTCTACAGATCAGTTAAAGAGGAATTGGTGGACTCTCTTTATGACATCTATAAGGAAACAAGTGAACCTGGTAGTCTGACACAGCGCTCCCAATGGTCCTCCACAACCTGGGAACTAATCACTTTTATGCAGTAGCTTCTGTCCAATCTCCTTACTAAATGTATACATGCAGCAATTTTCCCCTTGCGTTCTAAATGGGTGATCTCCACTCTTGTCCATAGCTCTTAGGTAGGTTTTGCGTCAGAGAGGACATACTTCAATAACCTGCATCTCCTGACCCATACACTGTGGCCATCCAAGGCCTCTCAGAAGGCTAGACTGGATCTCTCTTTGAATGCCAAAACAGGCTTCTGTATGTTCCATACTCTCCATAGACTAGGGCTAGGTGACACTTCCCTCTGAATAAGTGGCTTTTGAAGCACCCACAACACAGGTCAACTGCTGAGGCTTTTTCATGGAATCCTTTTTGGTCCAAAGAGGAACATTTCAGGGATGTCATCTCTCACCCCAATTGTTCCTTCTTGATCTAGAGCCCTTAGCAGTCACCATACCTCAGAACACACAGATCGCGAGAATACCTACACCACGGGGCCCTTCCAAATTCCCTCTGAGTGCAGATGACATTGTATTCACACTTACTTGCCTGCCCACATCATTACTGAAACTCATGTGTACTGGTACAGAAATTTCTGAAATGTCCAGAAATTTTCAGATACCAGCTCAACTAGGACAAGAATGAAGTCCTACCATTCTCTTGGGAGAAAATAAGAACAGACATATCAAACTCTAGGTTCCAATGGGAAGTGGACCACCTGAAATATTTGGGAATGATCATTAACTGCAATCTGGAGTGGATGATCACAGATAATATGACCTGACCATAGCCAAAATCAAGGCAGATTATGCAAAGCTGACCCACCTAAATGTGTCATTTTGGGGAGGGTGCAAAGGGTAAAAATGGTTTTGGTACTGTGAGTTAATAATTTCTTGGGATTGTTCCTGATTACAGCCAAGTACTCCATGTTGTGAGAGATTGATAAGACTATAAAAGCCTTTATTTAGGGGTATATGAGACCTCAGCTGAAAAATTGAAACTGATTGCTCACAGACACTGTGGAAGTATAAGCCTGTGCCTGGAACATTACAACACTGTACTCCACTTCCCAGCTAACATACCTCTGGCCAACATGGGCTGATATCCCTTTATGGGTTCATGTTGAACGTCAGATTATGAATGCCAGCCTGGGTCTTGACCTGCTGTAGGGTCACAGTCTGCTGTCTTCACAAACTACTTATGCTATCATGCAAACCAAGTTCAGGGTAACGTTCAACACTCATGAGCTAGACAAGAGTGATCCCAGACTGCATATGTGAGCAACACCATGGCATAATGTCAGCATATGTGTCTGATGATTAGCCTATCTCTTAGGAACTCTTAAAGCAGGTGGGCATACTTCCCACTTATTGGCTGAAGAGAAATTGAAATCCTTTGCAGCTCTACAAGTGGAATGCCATTTATGTTAGTCTCAGGAGTTGAAATTTTGAAATATTTATAGATATAGACGATTTTCCTAAGCTGCAATATCAGAAACATTGGGGGATGACCAAGGTGCAGTAGTAGGGATCCATAACCTCATAGTACACCACCTCCACTCACCACATCTTCTAATACAATTGTGTACCACCTGGCAAAAGCTTGCTCAATACAGACTGTGGAGAAGACGACTGGACTGACAAAGTGAAGAACATAGACATGGGTGCAAGGGAGTCTAGGATGAAGCTTAACCTCTTCAATAGAGCACAGGAGTCAATGATGAAGCTTAAACCTTTCAAGATTCTACAAGACTAGTATTGGCCCTCATAAGCACTTAGGTCAGTAGGGTTGTTATACCACATGCCATATTGGAGATGCAAATTGCTGCAACATACCCGATATACTTTATCATCAAAAGTCAGAACTCTCTTAGCAGGGCCTTGCAAACACCTGTTGTCTTCACATGTAATGTGGTCTTGTTGCATGACAAGGTCGACCTGTTGTCTTTAACAAACTAAATAAGACGCTTACCGGCCACCGCCATCAACCCAGTGAAAATATGAAGCCTGTGGCTTGGGAGAGAGCGCAAAGACTGTCCCATGATGAGTGGTTGGCCAAAATGTACAAGAAAGCCACATATGAACACATTACATACAGGGTGCAAGACAATGCAGAGACCTTTAGGCACATATGAGAACCCTTTACTGATGACCTATTTCACACATATAGGCACACAAGAGGGTCTTAAATGGGCCCTCGTTCTTTACCCATGCATTTAATAGGAAGCACTGAGTATATAGATGGTATATGGACCATCAGTAGTGTCATTTAACACAGCTGCCATGCCCAATATGTTAGTGGTTTTAGTATAACAGGCAGCAGGACTTCTCCATCTTGGCCCTCAGTCCACTTCCCCAATCAATCAGGAATGACCCCCCTACTATGAGGGGGGCCTACCAATGCTCTGGTAGCCCCTTTGAAAATCATAGGTCTGTATGTGCTATAAAAGGATTGGCAAGACCAGGTGATATGTATGCGAGATGGTAATACTGGCTTTGAAGGGTTTCTCCAAGTGAGAGAAGAATTCCCCTTCCATCCCACACCCCTCCATGCTCACAATAGTTCCAAATCTGTAGCAGTGACCAGAGGAATCAATGTGGTTTTGCTAATATTATTTTCATTCTTGTGAAGTTTTTTTTTAAGTTCTATTTCCTAAATGTAATGGTCCTGTTACATTTGTTTTTTTAATTGAATTCATAAGATCTTTTTAACATTAAGTAATATTAACCAACCCTCGCCTCACAAGGCCTTTAGCCATGTGTGCTGGAGGGTGGCCGTCACTTCTGGCCTGTGGCCAGGTCCTATGGCTAGCTCCCCCATAGGCATCCAACCCGGAGCCATGCACGACCTTCGGCATGTGTGGTGGAGGTTGGCTGCAGGGCTACTTAGTTGGGTAAAATGAATAGTGCATATTCTCCATTACATCTGCATAGAGGACCCCAAGGTAATGTCTCTAGTGACCTTGTGTGTCTGTAAGTTTGGAAGTGTGATTGTTTCTCGAATATCTTCATGCAGAAATCTGCAATAATATAAATCTTTGTGTGGAGAAGCAGACAACACTGCTCCCTGAGTGCAGGAGCAATTCTTTCATCTATTTTCTGCCCACTTGAAGGCAGGCAGGGAAACAGATGAAAATTGCTTCCAACCTGTTTGGAAGTTAACGTTAACAAAACCAAGCTTATGATATGTAGCTCCAAGAGAACAAAAGCTAAAACGACCATTATAATGAATTCCATTCCTTTGGTAAGGGTCACTGAGTATGATTACTTGGGGATCAGATTAATGGATTCGGGCAGTTGGGTCTTAGCTATCAGAAAAGGGGCTCATATCATATGCCAAAGAGTGGGGGAGCTAGGACCTAAAGCTAGGACTGTAGCCAGTCCGCCCTTGAATCCTATCCTTGAAATATATAAAGTTCAAATCCAACGTGCTGCACTGTATGGGGCAGGGCTATGCGGTTCTCAAAGGCAGTTGGATGTTCTCCAAATTAAAGAGCACTATTTTCTCAGGTATATAACCAGGTTGGGGAAAGGTACACCGATGATCCCTCTCAGACTTGATCTCGGTACAAATAGCATTAAAAATGTAGCGGGTCTGAAATCTCTCTTATATTGGATCAGCATATGGAAAATTGAAGAACTGGAATCTTTCCGAAAGCCAATAAAAGATCTCATAAAGACCCAGAATAGCTGGAAAAAGGTCATCTGGCTGAGGGAGATGAAATTGGCCCGGGACGAATTGGCCTTCCCCCATTTTTGAGAGAAACCCGAGTCGATCGCCACTAATGGCACTTCATTAGTTAAACAGAGATACTGGGAGAGGGCCAATGCGGAGATCCTTCATAGTAATGGGGTGGGCCGATTAACTTCTGAGTTCCTTCTTGTAAACCAAGAACCATGGCCTGAGCAATTTCTTGATCTTCCAATACCTGCTTATGCCTGTGCTCTATTCCTCCAGTTCAGATATGGAACTTTACCAGTCAACAGTTTTATTGCTCGATGGTTGAAGAACAGTTTCGAGGCAAATAAATGCTCAAAATGTAATACATTGGAGGAATCAATTGAACATGTTCTGTTTTTTTGCCCACTATATAAGAGTCCCAGGGGGATATGGATTATTCCATTGTGTAAAGCTTTGCTATTATATGACCGAGCTAACGCCTATAGAATTTGTAAATATGACTCGTCTACATTGGTTGTAAGCACGGTCACAACATTTTTGACAGCAGCTTGGTCTATTCGTTATAGGGTCACAATGTTTGACTTCCAATGTTGAGCTTTATAGCAGGTATAGCGGGGAACAACAGATGGTTATGATTTTTGGAAGGTTTATCCCCTTTTTCCTGTTTCTATTTAATGGTTTTAGAGATGACATTTTCTCATTAAATCTTATTATAACGTATAGTGACAATATTATGATAACAACAGCATTTGCTTTTACTATTTTTAGCTTTCATAAGTCTAAAGGTATGGGATGTCCAGGGTACTTTCATATGAACGTGCTAACAACACTTATAAATTAAACTCTACATTGAACTATCTACTCACCCCAAGTGAAGACACAAGGACACCTGTATCACAAGTCACAATGTTAGGGAGGGCACACTGCACTGAAAATCACAAAACATACTGATGACAAACTGTTAGCAGACAAACACGTGCTCAGCCAAGGTAAAAACACAATGCAGATGGTATAGCCTACAAGTATAGGATGTCACATCAGTACACAAAAGAGTCACAGACAACACAAGACAACTACTGCCATGAACGGTCTTTTCAATAATGCAAGCTACATCAACATGATCCCATTTTTTCTTTTCTTTCAGCTGATCAGGGGTATGGCATCCAGCCATGGCTAATGACACCATTTGGGAACCCGAGTACTGCTGCAGAGCGGGCCTACAACGAGGCCCATAAGAGGACACGCAGCATTGTCGAGCGGACCTTCGGCATCCTCAAGTCAAGGTTCCGCTGCCTCGACATCACTGGTGGTAGCCTACTATATTCCCCCGCAATGGTCTGTAGGATCATACTCACATGTGCAATATTGCTCAACATTTGTGTCAGAAGGAACATTCCCCTCCTCGAACCAGACCCATACATGCCTGAAGACGAGGAAGAGGAGGATGCTGGCCTGCAACAGGAGGGGGAACAACCAAACACGGCTGCTGGAGTGCGTAGGCGCCAACAGATTGTAAATAATTTCTTTTCATAATTATCACCACTTAATGCACTATTGTAAATAAACACTGATAACAAACACCACATCATGGTTTGGCCTATTCATTTCTGCCCACCTTTAGCTTTAAATATCAGAAGAAGAATGTCATCTCTTGGAGCAATAATGATATAACAATCAGGACACAGAAAAACACACAACAAATGTAATGCCCATCATACAATGGTCACATACACACACAATGTAAATGACTGACATCCTGTACAGTTCACCTTCGAAGGGCAATAGCTGAGTACCACACATATGACACACATACATGTAGGAAACATGGGGCCAGATGTAGCAAAGGATTTGCGTGTTGCAAACTGCGAAAATCGCCGTTTGCGAGGCGCAAATGCCTCTTTGCCATGCAGAAATGCATATTGCGAGTCAGGACCGACTCGCAATATGCATTTCAGAATCGCAAATAGGAAGGGGTGTTCCCTTCCTATTTGCGATTCGGAGTGGTATGCAATACCATTTGCGACCGCATGTCGCAGTTACCATCCACTTCAAGTGGATGATAACCCACTCGCAAATTGGAAGGGGTCCCCATGGGACCCCTTCCAGTTTGTGAATGGACCCAAAACAATTTTTTCAGGGCAGGTAGTGGTCCAAGGGACCACTGCCTGCCCTGAGAAAATACCGAAACTAAAGGTTTCGTTTTTTTTTTTAAGTGCATCTTGTTTTCCTTTAAGGAAAACGGGCTACACTTAAAAAAAAAAAACTGCTTTATTTACAAGCAGTCACGAACATGGAGGTCTGCTGACTACAGCAGGCCTCCATGTTTGCGAGTGCCTAGACTCGCTATGGGGCCACAATTTGCGACCCACCTCATGAATATTAATGAGGTGGGTCATTGCGACCCCATAGCGAGTCGCAGACGGTGTCTGAGACACCGTTCTGCATTGCAAATTGCGACTTGCAATTTGCGAGTCGGAAGGAATGCCCTGGAATGCTGATATGTGTACACTGAGATTCCTTCATCTACACACACACACACTCGCAAGAGTCATCCAGTGTGCCACACCCTTTCCTATGCCTACCATTGACATAGTACCATCTCACTGCATGGAACTCAGCTCATATAATACACTGGCTTGGAGTTTTGAAGGCCTGGTATCACCTGTAGATTGATTCTCGTGTGAAAGGTACTGTAGGCTATTTTTCAGCAAATCTCATCTGACAGGACTAGTGAGACACTGATGGAGGCCACACCAGTGATGCCCTCCATGCACACCACCCAAATGTACATGCCCCGTCCCTGCTGATGCCTCCTACAGCATAGATGTTGACATTTGGGCAATTACATCATTAAGCATTGCTACTAATGTTGCCGTGTAACACTTTATCAGGGTTCATGTGTCACCTTCAAAACAACACAGGACATACACAGTGTGACATGTCAACTGTCTACTGCTCCCTCTGACCAGTCCTAGTCAGACCACTGATCATGTAATTTGTGAAAGAACTGGCTCCTGATTGACCCAGCATCCTGTCAGCCTGACTGGCACCGGTCCTTGGGTCACCCTAAAGATACCTGGGGTCCACCTATGGGCCACACGTGCTGTCCAAAACCTCTTGTACCTCAGAGACTAATTTGTCATTTGCCTCATCAATGTATACTCAAATACATAGTATTGCATCATCTGACCGTTATTTGTATCATATTTGTGACAGTGTCCTTGAATAGCTAAATCATGGCCCTTCCGTTGTCTGGGCCTCATTAATGCCTAAACTACAAAGTGTGACAGTGTACCTGGACCATAGCGTTTGATGGTGTACGTGGCCTCCAGCCCAACCAGCAACCTCAGATAATGTCCATGAAAAGTCAACACTTATGAGGACCCTGACAGTTCACACGCTGAGTTACATTGTTCAAATAATAAAGATGAGTTGTGTGTGCTGAACACCAGCCATTTACTTCTGCACAGAGGCTATGATGTTTCCTGATACATTACCATCCACAGAGGCAAACTTGAGTACAAATGTTGCAATGACACATGCCGGATCCAGACACCTGAGACATTCTCTCACTCAGCACACCAAGGTTGCCCAGTTGAAAGTCTCATTACACGTCTTCAGTGACAGGGTGGGACCATCCATGTGTAGGTTACCATGTCCTCAATGACTTTTCTCACATTTAGCTACAAACGATACTCATTAGATACACGATTAGCTGCCACTAACTCATGAGGAGACGTGGACGTTACAGTGACAACATACACCTTAACAGTTGATACTGGATCAATATTGGACCACACACATGTACATGTACCATCCAATCAACAAAATGGTTGCAAGCAGCCTATCACAGTAGTGTCCCAGTTGTAACCTAGCAGGAAGAATGAAACATGCCACTAAACCAGGTAATGCATAAAGGGCCACGTACATCAACAACCTATTTGCTATCATGACATAAGGAACGTTGAGATTTTGCTATGAAATCAATGCAAAATGGTATGTCAGAATTCTCCAAAGAATCAATAGGGCAAACGTCAAATGGGCAAATGGGATTACAGATTAGCAAACAGTGAATCATACCCAATTTGCTTCCATGGGCCTGCTGCCAATGGTTTTGCATTACTGAATTTGGGAAACCCTTGGATAAAGTTGCAAGTCTGGAACAGCTAACCCAAGGGTGCTGGGGGCCTAAGTCCCCCTTTGCTGCACCCCAAATATAAATTTTTTATGCACATGTGAAGCACACACATGCATAAGGCGCATGTGTGCCCTACATGTCAAAAGTGAAACACATTTTAGATAAATTAACTCGTAATTAGGACATGGTTACCCCCAAAAAATGTTTAGGCGACAATTGCACTACCTAATTGGCCTTTATGCAATTTTGAATAGCTTGATACATGTGGACACAATTTTGCTAAGGAATACATCCTGGTATCTCTTTCATATTTTGAAATTAGCAATCAGCAATTACCTACGTATGTGTACAATTATGAGTAACATCCATTCTGGCCAATCATTACTATTGCACTGTGAATACCTTCTATTCATCCTATAAGGGACATTTGCTGTAGCTAACCCCAAAGTTTATCACTTAGCACCGTTTGGTCATGCCAAAATTCATTTCTCATTTGGACAAATGAAATACTGTCATAATGCGTCATATTTCCACGCATACAGCTTGTGCGTCATAATTTTTGACGCACAGGAGTGGAGATAATGCTGAGTCAAAAATATATTTAATAAATAGATATCATAATATCCTGCTTAAAATGGCCGCCGTTTTTTCCACTATGCGTCATATTTCCACGCATACAGCTTGTGCGTCATAATTTTTGATAGTGCAGATAATGCTGAGTCAAAAATATTTTTCATAAATATCATAATTTGCTGCGGCTTAATTTTCACCTCTAGAACTGTAAAATATGCCTCAAACAAATATTATATCCCAATAATGATTTTTTTTTTGACTCTGCATTATTTGCACTCCTGTGCATCAAAAAATATGACGCACAAGCTATATGCGTGAAAATATGACGCATAATGGAAAAAAACAGCGGCCATTTTATGCAGGATGTGATGTAATAGGATATCCTGTTTACAGAATCTGTACAGTGGGTGTACTTTCACTTTGCCGTCTCTGATTATTCTAGACTGTGTGGCAGTGTGTAAAGTGTTGTCCTGTGTATTAGTGCTTTTGTGTCCAGTGTGCCATCTCACTTGTTCTTTTGTCATCATTGTCTTGTTGTAGAATACTGTCTGAGTCTGTGTTGTATTAATTTATCAAGTCCAGTGTTGTATATATTGTCTGTGGGAGTCTGTTGTGGGTACTGTGATATAGGGGATAGTTGGGCTCTTCTTCTCGTTAAGTTTTCTTTGTATTTTCTACCTTTCCCCATTTCCCCCTTTTTCTTTTTTTGAAATGTCTGGTAGGCCACGGCTTTCCAGGATGGGTGAGGAGGAATTGGGGGGGTTTATATGGCTTGTTTGCCATTTCCTCCTACTTATGCTGGAGGCTGGGGGTAGGGTGATACAGGGGTATCACACGGAGGCCCGTAAAGTCCGGTGGGGGAAGGTGCGCCATCACTTGGTGCGTCTATATGGTAGCCAAAGGAATGACCATCAATTGAAGCACCGCTGGGCTGATCTGATCTCCAGGGAGCAAGATCTGCTGGACAACCTGGGAATCAGGAATGAGTACAGATCATGTAAATGTACACAATTTAAAGCTGTGTTGTGACATGTGATGATTGTTACCCAATCTGCCAGATAAGTAGCTGACTGTGTCTAATGGTAGGGAAACATACAGGGTAATTGATGCACTATGTGAAGGATGACAAATGCTAGCCGTCAGGTAGCTCATGTTTTCAACACATACAGGTTGCTTGTAGCAGAATGTAATGTAGTGCCGCCTTTGTGTCAGACAAGCGACACATTAATGACGCAATCAGGTCTCTACAGGTCACAATAGCCAGTGAAGTATGGATGTAGAAACATCATACCTACATATGTTGACGCTATAGCTAGACTGACATTTGTAAACCCTACATGATGCTGAAAATGAGGTCTGCCTTCACGTCAATTGAAGTTAGCAATGTGGCCCACACATATGTCACATGTGTGTCTGGTTGGTGTGTAGGGAAAATGTTCACGGAAGTGCCATGCCTTGTCGTGATAAATGTGCTCCTTCACATTTAATTGTTACATGCCAGATCTGAGCATGAACCATATTTCTAAAGGACTCAGGTGCCCTCAGCTAACATATTAGACAGGTATTTATTGTCACTTGTGCCCAAATCAGAATAGGGATGGCAGTCCAAAGGTATGGACTAGGGTACAAACATCTATGTTTGGTGTCAATCACCATTGTTTGGACACATCAATGTATGAAACTGTAACAACATGAGGTATTGCCAAAGTACCTGGCCCTCTGTACCATGTACCTATCAGCCACATATGTGTCATGACCACATAGGCTGTTTAACAGGTCAGGCAGTCCTCAAGTAACCAGCTTTTGGATGTCTCTCTTGGATACACATGATGAGATGAATGCACACCTATATTGTTGCTGCATACTAATGGAGGTGCATCTTTGCCACCACATGACAGTCCGGGCCACTGCATGTGTGTAGTAGTGTGTGTAACTGTAGCAGGAGACTCATCCGATGTAAATTTTGCGCATGAATAATTCCATGCAGTATGAGCATGTGTGAAAGTGTTTCATTACTCATGTCATATTATCACATTGTCTTTGTATTTGCAATTGTTTGTCAGTGCACGGATTCTGAGTATATTCTTCCTTCCATGCTTTAATTTTTTGTGTTTGCTGGTGATGCGTGATGGACTACTGTGTGTTGAACACATTGCAAGGTTTGATGCGCTGCCCAATCTTTAGTCTTGTTCCATTAGTGGGATTTCAGTTATCACTTCATTTTGAGTTGACCTATGCTTATCCATTTGTCTGATTTTGGGTCTGTAGGCCATTCCTGTAGGGCCCGCTATGGGAAATGGGGTGAGTCATGTGGAATACACTAGTTAATGTAAGAGTTGCTCTGGGACTCGTCTCGGACTGAGTCTGCATGTCAGACTGACATTCTCCCAGATAGCTTCTGCAAATGGCTTGTCTGAAATCTGCTGCTTCCCTAGTAACCGATGTACTGAGTACACTGTAGGCTGGATCTTCTGGGGGCATGTACTTCCACAAGTTGTACTAGAAGTGTGTGGGACTAGAGTGCAACGGCCTAGGTGTACATGCTATTCATGATCATGGGTGTTCTTGCTCCTCTGTGTCTGTAGAAAAATATGCCTCACTGGAAGTATGTGATGTTGGCCTAGGTCAGTACATTTTGACATGTGTGGACCTTGGATAGGACAAGGTTTAGCTGACTCCAATTTGTTGATAGCCCTTCACTGGTGGTGTGTGTGTGGAGGCAAAAACATGTTGAGCTTTCTATACACTCCTGGGTGTCTATCGATTTTGGGATTGTTGGTTGTTCTTCCCACCCCCCCTCAAAGACAGGCATGTGTTTGGGAATAGGGTACCTAGGACTGAAGCAACCAGTATGTTACACATACTTGTGACCATTTGAAACTTTGTTTTGAACCTAGTGTACACACTCGGTTATGGCACATGAGTTCTATACTAGCGAATCCCATTACAAATTGCAGATCTTGAGGTTTGTGATTGTTATCACATACACTGACATATGGAGTCCCAGCAATAGGTCGAGGAGGTGCAGCATGAATGTTGGCTGCATTTGTAATTGTTATGATGACAAGTTTTGGCTGATGTCACCCATCATGTAGATTATTGTATATGCTATGTGTGAGATGACCTTTGTATGCAGGCTTCCCATGTACTTCCTCTGAGACTTTCAATGATCTATATGGTGATATGAGCTGTTACAACTACAGTAAATGTATTTTCCGATTGACCACTTGTGCTATTCCACACAATGCATTTCCTATGGTAAATAGTTGCCCTTTCTCTTCACAGCTGCAAACATGAGTGCCGCACAGAGGCATGAATTTGAGAGGCGGGCCATGAGATACCGACACATCCTGCAGGTGCAGTCGGGGTTCCGACGGATGGTCCGAAAATACCAGGCGGATCGGGCCTCCGGAGCATGGTGGGCTTCACCACAGGGTGGCCCAACGTTGCCCACTACAGCCACCACCACCACAACCACTGGTTCTCCCCGAGTGGCCCCAGCAACGGCAGGGACAGTTGTCCCTGCCTCTGCAGCACAACCAGGACCCAGCATTATGACAGCTGCAGGACAGTCCAGTGGGCTAGGCTCAACACCCACACAGAGCACCTCTGCCGGGACCCAGAGAGCAGCAGCACCTCCAATTGACCCTGCGGCATTCCAGGCTTTGGACCGCAAAATGGACAAGTTCATAAGGAAGGTGGACAAGCTGAGCCAGGATGTGGCCTACATCAAGAAGCGGGTCAGGTCCATCAGGCGGACCCTCCGGAGGGCCAACCTCTAGGTCTGATATGGTCTATTTACATTAATCCCTCCCCTCCCTCCTCTTTCCTTGTTATCATGATTAGTGGGCTTGGGGGATTAGTGTTAGGTTAGTATAGGTTGTTAGCTTAATTAGTGTTAGGGAGGAGGGTGGGGGGTCTTTATTCTTTCTACTTTTCATTATTCAGTGTGTGGGTGGGTGGGGGTCAATGTTGGGGTTCCTGTGTGTTTAGAAAAAAAAGATGTATTTTTTTTTTTTTTTTAATATCCAAAAATATATATGATTGTTTAGGATAGTATAGTATGTGTGTAGGTTAGAATGTGTTGTCCTGCATGTGTCCTGTCTCATAATGGTTGGTGGGGGGTTGATGTTTAGATCGATTTGTTATATGTGTAGAGTAAGTTTAGCTTAGGTTAGTTAGGGACAGTTGTGGGTAAGGAGTAGTCAGGTTAGATTAGTGTAGGTATGACTTTTCCCTTAGTTGCCTCTGGTGTGATTACTTATGAATAAATATATAGTTAACCCTTTGCATTATGTGTTAACTGCTACTTGATCATGGCCTTGCCATCAGTGTAGGTGATTGTTGTTCTATGACATTTGTGTCCTATGCTACAAACCAAAGAAAAAAGAGGTTTAAAATGGCAGCTACCCCTGTGCTAACTTGGTAAGTATCCACCATTTGATAGAACCACCATTTGGAGTTTACATGGATCACAAAGGATTTGTGTCGATGGGTATGTTTTCTACATCACAAAGTGTGCTTCCAGACTTGGTATTGTGGGGAATATTTTAGGTCGGACTGCAGTGTGATGTTCAGGGACATCTTTGAAGATGAGGTGTTGTTAACACTCTTGTCTTCTTGTCTTCATTACTGACATAGATCATGTGTGCAAAAAATCAGCATGAGTACCTATTTGTAAGTTTACTCAGAATGGTTGATTGATGCTGTGTTTAGTTGTGTTTGCTTAGATTAGACTGCATAATTCAATGTATTAGTATTGCATGGTGACAACATTTATCAGCCACCATTGGTTGACTTTGATTTCTATTGATGAAGCATTATTCTGTCCAACACAGCATGATTGTGTGTGGTTTCTCCCTTCATCAGTTATTCTCCTCAGGATGGGCAGGCTATGATGCAATCCTGGCCACTGCACAGATGTATCTGACTTCATGATGTCAGGACAGTTGTATTGACAAGCTACATGGTTGTCACACAGGCACTTTTGTGTTATCTACTGCACAGTTGATGTGTCAAATTACAGAGAGACATATTAGGTGTGCAAGTGCTATTTATTGATAGGTGCTGTAGTGCAATATGTACATTGTCCAGGTTTGCTAAGGCTGTTCAAGTGAAATCTTACATGGTGATCCTACAGAAGGGGTGTGGATAATGCTCCTGACATGCTGGGGTGATGTTACCGACAGTGCAGAGGGACAGGATTTGCCAATTAGTAGGAGAGAGACATTCACTGGCAATGCTGACAAGTTATACAGTGGTTAGCAGAACAGTCATTGAGTATAGTTGTTGTGAGACTGGCAGTTGTCAATACGTAGGACCTTGGTCAAAGTAGGCCATGGTGCAGGGACTAGTGCTTCCGGGTACTCTTCCTTGTGAATGTGATCTGTTCCATGTCTTCATCTTCTGATGTGTGTGTTGCCTGCTTCGTCCTTGTTGTTGTTGGTTGTGAAGGGGAAACACACACCTCAGTGTTAGAAGATGTGGAGTCAGACATCCCGGTCGCTGCTCCCTGTGAAGGTCTTAAGGCCAGTACTGCAGCAAGGAGGGCCTGCTGGTTTTTGAGAATAGCAGCTACATCATGATGGTAGGCAGCCAGGTCGGCCCTGAGGGAGTCATGATTGCATTCGTGCATGCAGTGGAAAGTTTGGGGTGCGAGGTGTTGTGGCAACTCCCTTACTGCAGTGGTGAATTCCTTGACAGTTTCTTGTAGTCCTTGCAGTATGGATGTTAGGGCTTGCATAGCTGCTGCCTGATCTGCAGATGACATCATGCACGAGCGCACCCCCTCAAGGCTGGCTGCCATAGTTTGCATCCCCACCCGCACCTCCTTGGCCAGCTCCCGCTGTACTCCAACTACAGTTCTTTCAAAGCTGGTGCCAGTGTTGTCAGAGTCCTCAGCTGTGTTGGAGCTGGCAGGTCTTGCAATTGGGGTGGTGGGTGTTTCTTCTGTGATGGCTGCTTGTTCTGTGCTCCTCCTTGTGACTGAAGGTGTGGTCTGGAGGGTTTCAAGGACCTTTTGGATGGTCTCCTGGGGAATGTTTATGGGCTCGTCATCCATGTCATCAGGGAAATCTGGGACAGGCATATCGGCAGGAGGGGGAACATCCTTTTTTACGACTTTTTTTTCCCGAAAGTCGTGGTTAACGAAAGCGCAACAACGTATGCCTTAACTACGTATGTTCTGAACAACGAACATGCGTGGTTAAGGTACAAAGAAGTGAGTTGACGAAGGTAAGTGGTGGGTTTAGGTTTTGGGGAGTGGGTGGGGGGTCAGGGGGTTTTAGGTTTTGGGGTGGGTGGGGTGTTTTTGGGTTTGGGAAGTGGGTGGGGGGTCAGGGGGTTTTAGGTTTAAGGGTGGGGTTGGGGGGGTGGGGCGTTTTTGGGGAGTGGGTGGGGGGTCAGGGGGTTTTAGGTTTTAGGGTGGGGTTGGGGGGGTGGGGCGTTTTTGGTTTTGGGGAATGGGTGGGGGGTCAGGGGGTTTTAGGTTTTGGGGTGGGGTTGGGGGGGTGGGACATCTTTGGTTTTGGGGAGTGGGTGGGGGTCAGGGGGTTTTAGGTTTTGGGGTGGGGTTGGGGGGGTGGGGTGTTTTTGGTTTTGGGGAGTGGGTGGGGGTCAGAGGGTTTTAGGTTTTGGGGTGGGGTGGGGTGAGGGATGTAGGGTAAATGGTGCCTATTGCTAATGATTTTATCAGGAATGCCTTTACAACGAAATATCATTGTTAAGGCATTCGTGGTAAAATCATTAGTAGTAGCAACGAGGTCGGTGTTCCGACCTCGTTGTTAAGGCAGTAGTTGTTTTTGAAGTCATTGTTTCGTCGTACAGTCCGGCAGGAGATCCATCTTCCTCTGCAATGAAACACAGTACAATTAGTGTGTCTGTGTTGTGACAATTTTGACGTAACATGCCTGCCTTTTGATGAATTCACTTTGAGATCTTGTTTGGTATTGGTATCTGCTGTCCTTCATATGGGCATTGTTATAGGCCTATGGCCCACCTGTGTGTCACATGTATGATATTGAGTTATCAGACTTGTCTGCCTACTTGCCTCTAGGTGTTGCTTTATACCAAATAGAGAATAGCCACCTTTTTGTCCTACTCAACCTTCCGTGTATATCCATTCTCATGGTGAGAGCTTTCACTGGCTGTGGGTGTTCTGATGGTCCTGGCAGCACTATTGCCTCTCAGGACCTGCCCCAATCCCTGATTGTTCACATTGACTTAAATGTAATTGACATGTAGCATATCCTATGCATGGCAATGTTATGATGTGATATGGATGTTGATATTGTTAATGTGTCCTGCTGATGTTGGGTCATGTGTGTTACATTGGATTGTCCTCATAGTCGTATCAGTGTCCTATTTCCCCCTCTGTCTGTGCAGGTGTATTTCAGTGACCAGTTCCATGTGTCCCCTCCTCAATGCTGTTGTCTGAGCAGTATGATTTTTGTGATGTTGCCTTGTTTGCCAGGCACAGGATGGACCCTGACATATGCAGCATGGGTGTGTCCTTAGTGGTGTGTCGCTCCTATTGCTGTTTACATTGGCTGATGTTTGTGACAACTATGGGAATTGACATTTGAGTGTACTGGGGCCTTTGTCTTGTTTCAGGGGATTGTTGCAGATGTCATCCTCACCCTCTAATTTAGGTATGTATGTTCCATGGGGAGGTTACTGCCATTGGCTACTATAGCTGCACAGAGATCAGAGGTGGTAGTGTCAACTGTTGTTGCAGTTACATTGCAGTTGTTATTTTGGCTATAGGATTGCTGATAGGTCCCTAGTTAATGTAGGAGATATTTTGGCTGACGAGTGCCAGGATGTAAGTTTGACGTAGTGGCCTTCCCTCCTGTCAAGGCTTTCCCTTTGCTCCATTGTTGGCATGACAGGATGCCCCGATGGGACTGTTGTTGGTGTAGTGTAATGTTGTGCCCCAGCTTCTGTTTGTGCAGGCCATGCCCCCCTGCAGTACCCCTTTACCCATGCCACTCCATGTATATGATGACTTACATGCAATGTGTAGTACGTATTTCCCACCCCTGCTCACAGTTGACATTATTGCATTTTAAATCCCCATGCGACTTACCCTGCATGTGTGTTGTCTCCTGGTAGTCTGCGCTGTCCTGTCCTTGAATCCCTGTGACAATCTCCTCGGGGATGACAGCTGCAACCATCTCCTCCATGTGGTCCAGGGCCTCCTGGTGTGCTGGACTCCCACCTCCAGTCTGCAGTGCTGCCTTCCTGTTCCTGGCCATTTTTTCCTTTGTCCTACGTTTGCAGTCATGCCAGCGTTTCTTACACTCGGTGACTGTCCTGCGTACTTCAGCCACACTGTTGATCTTGTTAACAATTTGTTGCCATATGGCCTCTCTCCTACTGATTGGCAACTTAGAGGTGATAAACAGTTGGTGCTGGTGTTCCGTCACCTCTTTAACCAGGATTTCCTGCTCCTCTGCACTGAAGCGACACTTTCTTTTTTTTCTATATATGTCCTGGTTCTTGTATGGATCGTCCTGGCTGGTTCCTGGTCTGTTGTCATCTTCCTGGGGTCTGTAGTGGCATCTGGGATCCATTTTGGCTCTCCTCTGCTGAAATGGCAGTGTTCGCGGGTATTTTTGATGCTATTGCGTCAAAAAAAACGGCGCGTATCCGGGTTGCGGTGTCGTAAATCGACCCACAGTCATTTACGGCACGTTAACGTCGTTTTCCTTTACGTCTTGACGCCGCGATGTGCGTAAAAAAAAAATGACTCCCACCTGTTGATTGCGCCACCGTGCGTCAAAGTATAAATTTGACGCCCGCACGGCGCTACGAAATGGCGTTAGCCGGCGGTAAAATTTTTGACGCAAAACTGCGGCGGCGCAGTTTTGCGTCAAAAAGTATAAATATGGCCCTTAGTATCTGAATTATTTTAATAAGAGTAGTTTTGGCTACAAAATGTGTTTTTCCTTTTTAGGCTAACGGTATACTGAACCCTATATTAGTAGTCTCAAAAAAAAAATTTATACCGAAGTCTTGATTCTATGTATTTATACATGTATTAATGGTTAAAAGCACATCTCATTTCAAATAGCTGTGAATGGGAATCCAATATCTTCTAGCAGGAGCTTCTGAAATTTGCTGACGATCGGTTTTTAAGTAGGCAAGGAGGTTTCCTGTTATTTATTTCTCTAAGACTATGAAGAAACCAAAGGTTGTTCCTGTTTTTAGTATTTATTAAGAGCTTTTTTATTATTTCTTTCTCGTTTTTCTTCTTTTTATGTACTGATGTATGGTTGATTGTACTCTAATGGTCTACATTTTGACTGGATAAAGAGAATTGAATGATTGCTCCCAATGAGTGGATGCAGTTTTCCTGCTTCTGCCTGCTGGGAGCTGAGTTACTGTTTCCTCTCGCTGTCAAAGCTCCTGCCAAGTGAAAGCAAAGTGCTGTATCCCAAGGATGGGTACCTCCTAACATAAGGAGCTGGCCTTGGGGGTTGGCGGTCCCCAAGGCAATTAATGGCTCCAGGAGGGGGGCTGCATGGTACCCCTCCTTTTCAAATGTACAGCCATGCTCAGGGGAGGTAGTAGTCTGCTGGGCTCTTAAGAGCAACAGGAGGGGGTCCAGATGACCTCCTCCAAATTTTTGAATTAAGCCCTGGGGAGTGGTGATACCTAAGGCTCTTGAGAGCCACAGGAGGGGAGGTCCAAGCAGCCCACTCCAATTTCTGAATAAAGCCCCAGGGAGGTTGTTGTCCCCACTGCTCTAACAACCTGAGGAGGGGGATCCATACGGCCCCCTCCAATTTCTAATTAAACCATGGACAGGGGTGGTCCCTGTATCTCTTTATGTCCTCAAGATGGGGGCCTTGTGTGCCCCTCTTCCAACATTTTATTATTTTGCATGCTGCTGGGATGTGGTCCACTTGAGGGATAACATTTTAAAAAAGCATAGGAGACCACCATTTTTTTAGCTTTTCCCAGGACACATAGCCGGATCCCAGCACCATGCCTAGGGTGTCAGAGTACTCTAACCCTGCCCCTTTATATTTATATTTTTTTGAGACTCAGCTGAGTCCGAGTCCCAAAATCACTGCCAACACTTCCTGGCTGAAGAGTTGTCAGCCTATCAGATAGCAGCATAAGGGCTTTTGGATCCACTGAGGATCTGTGTTCCTAGGATATCAACATTTTTTACCTTTAATATGTTCCAAAAATACTAAACAGAGTTACACTAAATAACAAAAAGGGCGTTTTATGGGCCGAGAGCTAACTTTCTGCCAAATCTGGTGTAATTCCATCCAGAGGTTCAGGCAGTAGTCATGTTTAAAAATCCCAATGGAAATTGCATGGGGAAAAAGTATTTTGGAAAACCCCCATTTTCTGCATCTGAAGTGAGTGGAAAATTAGTTTTGAAAATCTTATGAAGCTTCATCAAAAGCAGCAAAATTGTTGGCAAAACAAAAAAACACTTTTCCTGTGAGAAACTAAGGGCCTAATTACGAGTTTGGTAGTCCGACCGTCGTACTGCAAATATGGTGTTCTGGAGGCCGCTGCCAAGCTGGCAGCTGCCACACCGCAGTATTATGGTGTTCCTGTGGGGATAGTTGGAAAGTCAGTGCTGCAGCATTGGCTTTGACTCTAAAAGAGAGCTGAGGCCAATGCCATTTCAACTGACTGTGCTGCCAGCACGGTTACAATGCGCACTCTCTGCCGAGGCAGACAGGTCACATTCTGACTTTGCTGATATTGGGGCCTCTGCACTGTGTGGAGCTAACATTTCTCCTGCACATAGCAGCTCCCTGCATGCAGGTGCAATGTTTTTATCTCTTCTCCTCCCCGCATGACAGCAGGAAGGGAAAGAGATGAAATCTCCAATTACAGCAAGCGGGAGCAATGCTGGAAGGGGAGTGTTTGCTTTTGTTTGGTGGGAGCTGTCACCTCCCACCATGCAAATACAAAAAGCTACCTCCTCAGGGTGGACACTTCAGCAGGGGTAGGACCTGAGGGGTGGCAGTCCTCAGGGACATGTATGGCTCAAGAATGTAGGGCCGTGTGTGCTGTAGGATCCACAGGAGACTTTTTGTTTAATTCTTAGAAAAATCCACAGATCCCCCCACTGATTTTCCTGAGAATCAAAACTTTTTAGCCCTGTCTGTGTCCAAGGGGACCCCTAGGCCAAGGGTAGAGGCTCACGGTATTCCTACACTTGTGACTTTTCTTTTCTTTTTTGGGGGGACTCGGCTGAAGCTGAGTTAAAAAATGGCAACAAACATTTCCTAGTTGAAGTGTTGGCAGGCAATCAAATATCATCATAGGGACAGTTGGATTCACAGATCCTCTGAATCCCTAGATATCTATATTTCAACCTTTAATATCTTAAAAACTACAGAGCGGATTTACACCAAATCACAAAAGCACACCTTCCAGACCAAGAGCTAGCCTTCTGCCAAATTTGGTGTAATTCTGTCCAGCAGCTTGGGCTGTAGTTGTGTTCAATTTCCCTTTGGGAAAATGCATGGGGAAAACACATTTTGAGACCCAGTTTTTCCACTCCCCTCCTTGACGGCTCACCCCGAAACTTTCAGGACAGCAGCAGAAATGACTGCCATATTGGTTTTGAAAATGTTGTTAAGATTCGTCAAACTATGCCAAAGTTATTGACAAAACAAAAAATGCTCTTCCTATGGAAACTAGGTTGTACCCATAGCTACCTACTAGAGTCCACCAGAAGGTTTCTAACTAATTTTTCACCCAGGTGGGCCAGGTCGTGAGGGCAAATTGGGGAAAAATAGTAGGGGGCACATGAGGCACCCCTCCTACAGCTTTCAGAAGCCCCGGGACCACCACCTCCCTGGGGCAATGCCTGTTTGTTAATGTATGTGGGGGCCGTGAGCCCCCACCCCCCCAGTACTGCCACCTCCCCCGATCAAATACAGTATAAGGAGGGGACCTCACAATGCCCCTCCTGGAGCCATTTTGGTCCTGGGACCACCAAGCAAAAGCAAACATTTGTCTTTCAGCAAGTGGGAGCTATCAAACTGCTCTTGCATGCTGAAAGCAGAGCTTTCATCTCATTTCCTGCCAGCTAACACACATGCAGGGAAAGAGATGAAAATAGTGTTACCGCACACAGAAAGCTGTTATATAAAGCAGCTCCCTGTGTGAAGGAGCAATACCGGCTCCCGCAGGAGACCGTTGGAATCCAGGGGCCTGGAGGGTCCTGCCACAGTCTCCTTAGGTTCAAATGTATATACTGGGCCTTCTTCAATATATGGCCGGGCCATAGGGAGAGGACCACAAAGCCCACTTCCCTTTTGAAAAAACTTATTTGGTCCCTGGAAGGTCGTGGTCTCTGGAGCATGTTTTTTTTTTGCATCCACCATGTAAGTATTTTTAAATAGCTCCAGGAAGGTGGTGGTCCCCTGGTGCTGCAGGGTATGTGTGGTCCCCCACATAGTTTTAAAATGTAGTCCCAGAAGGTGGTGATCTCTAGGGCCAGGGGGGGTCTGTGTGGCCCCCATATATTTTTTAAATATTGTTCAGAGGAGGAGGTAGTCCCTGGGCCCCAGGGGGTCTGTGTGCAACCCCCTAAATTTATTTAGTATCAAGCCCTGGGGTGGTTGTGGTCCCTAAGGCCCTCGGGGTTTATGCAGCCCCAATATATTTTTATTAAGTGTTGTTTCAGGTGGGTGGTGGTCCCTGAGACTAGTGTGGGTATTTGCAGCCCTTACAAGTTTTTTTTTTTTTTTTTTAACCGCGGGGAGGCGGTGGTCCCCCACTTTGCATAGCCATAGACCATGCATAACGTGGTGTTGGGAGCACGGGCGAAGGCTGTGCACGGAAATGGGTTGGGTGGTTTTTAGGGGGGTTTGGACACAGGGCCTGGCCGCAGAACAGGCTCTGTGGTCAACCCCTGCCGTGCATGGCCAAAGGCCATATAAGGCAGTGGTCTGATTAACATATAGGTTACAGGAATGCTATAGTTAGGCTCACATTGTAAACATGCTAAATCATACATATTTACCTGTTAAAGTTAGTTATTTCAAGTAATTATAATTCAAGTAACTATAACTTGCGCCATCATCATGCACTACTGATTACCCCATATATTATAGCACTCTTGACATCTTTTATAACATAATTGACTATATCAATTTAACATTTGAAGTAAAACTATTCAGAAAAACACTGCACACGGCTAGGGCATGAGTTATAGCTAATATCTATCTATCTATCTATCTATCTATCTATCTATCTATCTATCTATCTATCTATCTATCTATCGAACGATCTATATATATATATATATATAGATCAATATATATATATATATATATATATATATATATATATATATAAAAAATGCTTTATATAACAGGTCCTTATCTGGCATTTATTATTATAAAGACATTTGTAATGCAAAGTGTATCTCAATAAACAATTACAACAACCACCCAAAAAAAGCTGTTCCAATTACACAATGTAATTTGAGCTGTCAATTATTTTTGTCCACTTTGAGAGCTGTTGGTATAACTATGGTGACTGTGTAGGGGCTCTCGAAAGGTTTCACTTTCCATTTGTGAACAAAGTTTCATATGAACACTTGATTTCCTACTTTTATGTCTGGGAGGTCGACATTGGTGTGCCTCTCTTTGTCTTTGGTTACCTGTTTGGAAATTAACTTTGCACATTTGTTTATTCACACAATATACATATACATTTCAGGTGATGGTCTGCGCTCGGCTTATTCCCTAGGGAGGACATTATCACTGGCAAGCAGAGTAGCAAGTTCTTGTTTAGGGCAGAGCACAACTTGCTGATTTCACTCTTCAAGGGGCCATTTAGGTGCGCTGCAATACCATTACTTTGTGGGTAGTATGAGGAGGACAATTTGTGCTTTATCCCTCATAGTGCTATTAAGTGTTCAAAAATTGTATTAGAAAAATGAGTACCATTGTGAGGTCTCATGATTTCTGGGATCCCCCAAAAGAGAATCACTTCCCGATCTAGGAAGGTGGCTGTTGAGTGGCGTCACAATAGACACATGGTCCTGCCTCAGTCCATCTGGAGAATGGGTAGACAACCTGTAGTTGTTGTACTGGTCAATCATATCCACAAAGTCCAAATGAAGGGTCTTAAAGGGATCTTGTGATCATGGAATAGTGGAGCTTATCACTTTTAGAGTGGGATTAGAAGAATACTGATGACAACTTCCTTGCAGTACTGAATTTTCCCCTTCACTTTGTTTCCTCTCTGGGCAAGAGTAGTTAAAAGAGATATAGGGGGTCATTATGACCCCGGCGGTGAGTGTTAATGTGGAGGTATGACCGCCAAAAGGCTGGCGGTACATAAGGCCGCATTATGAGTTTGGCAGGTTGGCTGAGACCAACCTGCCACTTCTCCACTCATACTACCATAGCGATATGAGCCACCCTGCAGGAGATGTGTATCTTCAGCCCAGCAGCCGAGGCATTATGAGCCTGCCTACCACCATGGTTTTCGTGGCATTAGCAATGCCATGAAAACCATGACAGAAGGCCCTACCGGTGACAGGGTATTTCTTCCCTGTCAACGGTAGGCTGCTCCCCCATACCCCAACACTCACCTGACATCTCCCACCCCCCTATCCAAACACCCCCCACTGATCCTCACACACACACACCCCACCCCTCCAATCCTCACAGACACCCCCAGGCCTCAGATCCTCACAGACACACCCCTCACTCCCCATACACGCACACACCCACAGACATGCACCACAAATACACCCAATCACTCACAATGACATACACATTCATACACACACTGACATACATGCATACCTCCAGACATGCTCACACACACATGATCACACACATTCTTACAACGATCACACTGACATACAACTGACATACAACCACGCAAACAATACAACACACACAGATGCATTCACATACTCACTCACACATTCATGCACACACTCAGACACACACACACACAACACCCCCACCCTCTCACCCCACTCCCCTGTCAGAATATCGACTTACCTTGAGCGAGGAGGTCTTCCAGCAGGGAACCAGAAGGGGCGCTGATACCGCCAGCAGCGCCCCACCAGCAGAACACCATCAGGCTGTATGAATTGTCATGATACGGCTGGCGGCATTCTCCTAGTGTGGCGGTGCTAGTGGTAGCAGCACCACCTTACGACCATCCAACACCATGAACACTGCTGGATTTCTGCCCTTCTTGTGGCAGAAGTCCGGCAGTGATCATTATATGACAGATGGATGTTAGTCGCAGTAGCGTTATTTTGGCAGTCATCACTGCGGCGGTAGGCGTTTTTTACTGCCAATGTCATAATGACCACCATAGTGTCCCTTCTACACTATTGCTTGGTAGGACTACAGACCAATATGTCATAGTTGGTGGGTGTTAGTTCCAAAGCCTCTAGTTACAATATTACCCATGCTTCCTATAATCCGGGGTCCTGTCCTTGCTGCCTAAAAAGGAATTTTAAGGCAATTGAACCTCACTCCAAATCAAATCAAATCAAAATCATTAGCATTTATAAAGCGCGCTACTCACCCGTGCGGGTCTCAAGGCGCTAGGGACAAAGGGGGTGGTTATCGCTGCTCGAACAGCCAGGTCTTTAGGAGTCTCCGTAAAGCGGAGTGGTCCTGGGTGGTCCTGAGGCTGGTGGGGAGGGAGTTCCAGGTCTTGGCCGCCAGGAGGGAGAAAGATCTCCCACCCGCCATGGAGCGTCGGATGCGAGGGACGGCGGCGAGTGCGAGGCCAGAGGAGCGGAGGGGCGGGTGGGGATGTAGAAGTTGAGCCATCTGTTGAGGTATTCCGGTCCCTTGTCGTGGAGGGCTTTGTGTGCGTGGGTGAGAAGTCGGAAGGTGATCCTTTTGCTGACTGGGAGCCAATGCAGGTGTCTCAGGTGTGCGGAGATGTGGCTGTTGCGGGGTACGTCGAGGATGAGGCGGGCTGAGGCGTTTTGAATGCGTTGCAGGCGATTTTGGAGTTTGGCGGTGGTCCCAGCGTAGAGGGTGTTGCCGTAGTCCAGGCGGCTCGTGACGAGGGCGTGGGTCACGGTTTTTCTGGTGTCGGCGGGGATCCAGCGGAAGATCTTGCGGAGCATGCG
Source organism: Pleurodeles waltl (assembly GCF_031143425.1). Classification (NCBI taxonomy): domain Eukaryota; kingdom Metazoa; phylum Chordata; class Amphibia; order Caudata; family Salamandridae; genus Pleurodeles; species Pleurodeles waltl. Next base: position 824,110,893 of record NC_090442.1, on the reverse strand, counting down.
GAGGGTGAGGAAGCAGGCGGAGGACACGGCGTTGACTTGCTTGGTCATGGTGAGAAGGGGGTCCAAGATGAAGCCGAGGTTGCGGGCGTGGTCTGCGGGGGTCGGTGCGATGCCGAGGGCCGTGGGCCACCAGGAGTCGTCCCAGGCAGACGGGGTGTTGCCGAGGATGAGGACTTCAGTTTTTTCAGAGTTCAGCTTTAGGCGGCTGAGCCTCATCCAATCTGCGACGTCCTTCATACCCTCTTGTAGGTTGGTCTTGGCGCTGGCGGGGTCCTTGGTGAGGGAGAGTATAAGTTGGGTGTCGTCGGCGTAGGAGGTGATGATGATGTCGTGCTTGCGTACGATGTTAGCGAGGGGGCTCATGTAGACATTGAAGAGTGTCGGGCTGAGTGATGAGCCTTGAGGTACGCCGCAGATGATCTCAGTGGGTTCTGAGCGAAATGGAGGGAGGTAGACTCTTTGGGAGCGGTTTACGAGGAAGGAGGCGATCCAGTCCAGGGCCTGGTCTTGGATCCTGGTGGAGCGGAGGCGGGTGATTAGGGTGCGGTGACAGACGGTGTCAAAGGCAGCCGAGAGGTCGAGAAGAATGAGGGCGACTGTTTCACCGTTGTCCATCAGGGTTCTGATGTCATCTGTGACTGAGATGAGGGCGGTTTCTGTGCTGTGGTTGGTTCGGAATCCGGTCTGTGAGGGGTCGAGCAGGTTGTTGTCTTCCAGGAAGGTGGTCAGCTGTTTGTTGACGGTCTTCTCTATTACTTTGGCTGGGAAAGGCAGAAGGGAGATGGGGCGGAAGTTTTTCAGGTCGCTCGGGTCAGCCGTAGGTTTCTTTAGTAGGGCGTTGACTTCGGCGTGTTTCCAGCATTCGGGGAAGGTAGCAGAAGAAAAAGAAGAGTTGATGACGGTCTGTAGGTGCGGGGCGATGATGTTGTCGGCTTTGTTAAAGATGAAGTGCGGGCAGGGGTCCGAAGGGGCGCCGGAGTGGATAGAGTTCATGATGGATTTGGTTTCTTCCGTGCTGATGTGGGTCCAGTTGTTGAGGGTGATGGTCGGGGATGTGGGTTCGGTGGTGTTAGGTTGGGTCTGGTGTCCGAAGCTGTCGTGAAGGTCGCTGATCTTGCGATGGAAGAAAGTGGCGAGGGATTCGCATAGATCCTGTGAGGGCGTGACGGCGTTGGCGTTGGCGCTGGGGTTGGAGAACTCCTTGACGATGCTGAAGAGTTCTCTGCTGTTGTGGCTGTTTTTGTCCAGTCTGTCGGTGAAAAAATTCCTTTTGGCAGTGCGGATCAGGTGGTGGTGTTTGCGGGTAGCGTTCTTGAGGGCGGTCATGTTGTCAGCGGTGCGGTCCTTGCGCCAGGCTTTCTCAAGTGCGCGACAAGTTTTCTTTGATTCTTTGAGGGTGTCAGAGAACCAGAGGGGTTTCTTGGTGTTGCTCTGTCGCTGCGAGCGTTTGAGGGGAGCAAGGTTGTCTGCGCAGTTGGAGATCCAGTTTGTGAGGTTGAGGGCTGCGACGTTGGGGTCGATGGTGAGGGTGGGTTGGTTGGCGGCGAGTGCGGCGAAGAGTTGCTCTTCAGGGATCTTGTTCCACTGTCGGCGAGGGATGGGTTGAGTGCGGAGGTGGCGGGTCTCGCGTCGGAATGTGAAGTGGACGCAGCTGTGGTCGGTCCAATGAAGGGCGGAGGCGTGGCTGAAGAAGACGTGTTTGCTGGCGGAGAAGATAGCGTCGAGTGTGTGTCCGGCGATGTGGGTGGCAGTGTTCACCAGTTGTTTGAGGCCGAGGTTGGCGAGGTTGTCGAGCAGGGTGGTGGTGTTGGGGTCGTTGTTTTGTTCCAGATGGAAGTTGAGGTCGCCTAGGAGGATGTAGTCCGGTGAGGCGAGGGCGTGCGGGGAGATGAAGTCGGCGATGGTGTCGCTGAAAGGGGCGCGAGGTCCGGGAGGACGGTAGACGAGGGATCCTCTGAGGGTGGTCCTCGGGTCGGTGTGAATCTGAAAATGCAGGTGTTCAGCGGCAAGAGGGGAGTCTTCAGTGGAGGTGGTGACGCTGATGGAGTCTTTGAAGACGATGGCGATGCCTCCTCCTACTTGGTTGGTGTGGTCTTTCCTGGAGATCTTGTAGCCTTCGGGGATGGCGGGTGGCGATGTCTGGAGCAGAGGAGGCGTTCATCCAGGTCTCCGTGATGAAGGCGACGTCCGGTGCTGTGGAGTCTAGGAGGTCCCAGAGTTCAACGGCGTGTTTGTGAACGGAGCGAGCGTTGACTAGGATGCACTTGAGGTGGTTGATGGCGCGTGGGCTTGTGGTCGTAGTTGTTGCGTGGTGGAAGATGCGTTTGCAGGAGTTGCAGGCGAAGGGTCCATGGGTGCGTTTGGGGTGAGCTTGGAAGCAGGTGTTGGAGCGTCCTGGGTTGAGGGCATGGAGGGTGGTGAGGTCATAGCGGATCATCGGGGCTTGAGAGCGCTGGGGACCAGGGGTCATGGCGCTGGGCGCGGGCCAGGCGCGGACGGGCGCAGACGGGCTTGCCCCTGGCGCGCCTCCGGCGCGCCAGCAGCGCACCCGCTGCGCAGTCACGCAGCGGCCGCCATATGAGGTAGGAGGGGGGGAGGGGTCAGCTTGGGGCGAATGGGAGCTGGGGGGCGGGGGCGTGCAGGAGGTCGCGGCGGGAAAGCGCGAGGGAGGGGGGGACAGGTAGAGTGAGAAGAGCTGGGGGAGGGGGGTTTAAGGGTGGAGGGAGGAGGGAGGAGAGTGTTAGGAGGTTTAGGAGATTAGGGAGAAAGATAGGTGTAGGGTTGTGAAGATAGGGGAGGGGGGGTTGTAGAGGTGGGTGAGGGTGAGAGGTAGAGTGAGGGGATAGGAAGATAGGTAATAGAGGGGGTGGCGGGAGGGGGGGAGAGATAGAGAAATAGGTAGAGAGAAAAGGTAGATAGAGAGATCGATAGATAGGGAAAAAGATAGAGAGATAGGAAGATAGGAAGATAGGAGGAGGTGGAGAGTGAGGGAGTTGGATAGTGGGATAGAGAGATAGGTAGATAGGAGGAGTGAGGGAGGTAGAAAGTGAACGGGTTAGATAGGGGAGATAGAGGGGGGATGCGAGTGGGGGAGGGGGATGAGGCAGGAGCAGGAGGGCAGGCGCGGGGAGAAGAGGACGGAGGAGGCAGAAGAGCCGAAGGCAGAAGACAAGAAGACAAGAAGAAAAGAAGAACAGAAGAAAAGAAGAACAGAAGAGCAGAAGACCGGAAGGACTGAAGACCGGAAGAGCAGAAGACCGGAAGAGCAGAAGACACACAGAAGAACACAGAAGAACACAGAAGAACAGAGAGGAGTACAGAAGAACAGAGAAGAATACAGAAGAACACAGAGGAAGACAGAAGAACACAGAGGAAGACAGAAGAAGACAGAGGAAGACAGAAGAACACAGAGGAAGACAGAAGAAGACAGAGGCAGACAGAAGAACAGAGAAGAATACAGAAGAACACAGAGGAAGACAGAAGAACACAGAGGAAGACAGAAGAAGACAGAGGAACACAGAAGAACACAGAAGAACACGGAGGGAGATACAAAAAACGAAGAAACAGGGTGCAGAATACCACAGCAGAAGATGAGGAAGAAGAGGAGAGAAGACGGGGAGAAGAGGAGTACAGAAGAAGAATACAGACGAGGAGCGAGGAGGAAGAACAGAGAAGAAGGAAAGAGGAAAAGAAGCAGGAGAGAGGGTGAGTAGCGCGGGGCAGAACGAGGGGCTGGGAGGTGGGGGGTACTTACTGTGGGGTGGGTCTCAGGAACTCAGGAACCTGGAGGAGCTGCAGCGGCAGGGGGAGCGACCTACCCTTGGGTCAAGGGTCGCTACCACTGTCGCGCAGCGGCCGCCATATGAGGTAGGAGGGGGGGGAGGGGTCAGCTGGGGGCGAATGGGAGCTGGGGGGCGGGGGCGTGCAGGAGGTCGCGGCGGGAAAGCGCGAGGGAGGGGGGGGACAGGTAGAGTGAGAAGAGCTGGGGGAGGCGAGTTTAAGGGTGGAGGGGGGAGAGTGTTAGGAGGTTTAGGAGATTAGGGAGAAAGATAGGTGTAGGGTTGTGAAGATAGGGGAGGGGGGGTTGTAGAGGTGGGTGAGGGTGAGAGGTAGAGTGAGGGGATAGGAAGATAGGTAATAGAGGGGGTGGCGGGAGGGGGGGAGAGATAGAGAAATAGGTAGAGAGAAAAGGTAGATAGAGAAATCGATAGATAGGGAAAAAGATAGAGAGATAGGAAGATAGGAAGATAGGAGGAGGTGGAGAGTGAGGGAGTTGGATAGTGGGATAGAGAGATGGAGAGATAGGTAGATAGGAGGAGTGAGGGAGGTAGAAAGTGAACGGGTTAGATAGGGGAGATAGAGGGGGGGGGATGCGAGTGGGGGAGGGGGATGAGGCAGGAGCAGGAGGGCAGGCGCGGGGAGAAGAGGACGGAGGAGGCAGAAGAGCCGAAGGCAGAAGACAAGAAGACAAGAAGAACAGAAGAAAAGAAGAACAGAAGAGCAGAAGACCGGAAGGACTGAAGACCGGAAGAGCAGAAGACCGGAAGAGCAGAAGACACACAGAAGAACACAGAAGAACACAGAAGAACAGAGAAGAATACAGAAGAACACAGAGGAAGACAGAAGAAGACAGAGGAAGACAGAAGAACAGAGAAGAATACAGAAGAACACAGAGGAAGACAGAAGAAGACAGAGGAAGACAGAAGAACAGAGAAGAATACAGAAGAACACAGAGGGAGACAGAAGAACACCGAGGAAGACAGAAAAACACAGAGGAAGACAGAAAAACACAGAGGAAGACAGAAGAAGACAGAGGAACACAGAAGAACACAGAAGGAGATACAAAAAACGAAGAAACAGGGTGCAGAATACCACAGCAGAAGATGAGGAAGAAGAGAAGAGGAGAGAAGACGGGGAGAAGAGGAGTACAGAAGAAGAATACAGACGAGGAGCGAGGAGGAAGAACAGAGAAGAAGGAAAGAGGAAAAGAAGCAGGAGCAGGAGAGAGGGTGAGTAGCGCGGGGCAGAACGAGGGGCTGGGAGGTGGGGGGTACTTACTGTGGGGTGGGTCTCAGGAACTCAGGAACCTGGAGGAGCTGCAGCGGCAGGGGGAGCGACCTACCCTTGGGTCAAGGGTCGCTACCACTGTCGTGCAGCGGCCGCCATATGAGGTAGGAGGGGGGGGAGGGGTCAGCTGGGGGCGAATGGGAGCTGGGGGGCGGGGGCGTGCAGGAGGTCGCGGCGGGAAAGCGCGAGGGAGGGGGGGACAGGTAGAGTAAGAAGAGCTGGGGGAGGGGGGTTTAAGGGTGGAGGGGGGAGAGTGTTAGGAGGTTTAGGAGATTAGGGAGAAAGATAGGTGTAGGGTTGTGAAGATAGGGGAGGGGGGGTTGTAGAGGTGTGTGAGGGTGAGAGGTAGAGTGAGGGGATAGGAAGATAGGTAATAGAGGGGGTGGCGGGAGGGGGGGAGAGATAGAGAAATAGGTAGAGAGAAAAGGTAGATAGAGAAATTGATAGATAGGGAAAAAGATAGAGAGATACTAAGATAGGAAGATAGGAGGAGGTGGAGAGTGAGGGAGTTGGATAGTGGGATAGAGAGATGGAGAGATAGGTAGATAGGAGGAGTGAGGGAGGTAGAAAGTGAACGGGTTAGATAGGGGAGATAGAGGGGGGGATGCGAGTGGGGGAGGGGGATGAGGCAGGAGCAGGAGGACAGGCGCGGGGAGAAGAGGACGGAGGAGGCAGAAGAGCCGAAGGCAGAAGACAAGAAGACAAGAAGAAAAGAAGAACAGAAGAAAAGAAGAACAGAAGAGCAGAAGACCGGAAGGACTGAAGACCGGAAGAGCAGAAGACCGGAAGAGCAGAAGACACACAGAAGAACACAGAAGAACACAGAAGAACACAGAAGAACACAGAAGAACACAGAAGAATACAGAAGAACACAGAGGAAGACAGAAGAAGACAGAGGAAGACAGAAGAACAGAGAAGAATACAGAAGAACACAGAGGAAGACAGAAGAAGACAGAGGAAGACAGAAGAACAGAGAAGAATACAGAAGAACACAGAGGGAGACAGAAGAACACCGAGGAAGACAGAAAAACACAGAGGAAGACAGAAGAAGACAGAGGAAGACAGAAGAAGACAGAGGAACACAGAAGAACACAGAAGAACACGGAGGGAGATACAAAAAACGAAGAAACAGGGTGCAGAATACCACAGCAGAAGATGAGGAAGAAGAGAAGAGGAGAGAAGACGGGGAGAAGAGGAGTACAGAAGAAGAATACAGACGAGGAGCGAGGAGGAAGAACAGAGAAGAAGGAAAGAGGAAAAGAAGCAGGAGAGAGGGTGAGTAGCGTGGGGCAGAACGAGGGGCTGGGAGGTGGGGGGTACTTACTGTGGGGTGGGTCTCAGGAACTCAGGAACCTGGAGGAGCTGCAGCGGCAGGGGGAGCGACCTACCCTTGGGTCAAGGGTTGCTACCACTGTCGCGCAGCGGCCGCCATATGAGGTAGGGGGGGGGGGGAGGGGTCAGCTGGGGGAGAATGGGAGCTGGGGGGCGGGGGCGTGCAGGAGGTCGCGGCGGGAAAGCGCGAGGGAGGGGGGGGACAGGTAGAGTGAGAAGAGCTGGGGGAGGGGGGTTTAAGGGTGGAGGGGGGAGAGTGTTAGGAGGTTTAGGAGATTAGGGAGAAAGATAGGTGTAGGGTTGTGAAGATAGGGGAGAGGGGGTTGTAGAGGTGGGTGAGGGTGAGAGGTAGAGTGAGGGGATAGGAAGATAGGTAATAGAGGGGGTGGCGGGAGGGGGGGAGAGATAGAGAAATAGGTAGAGAGAAAAGGTAGATAGAGAAATCGATAGATAGGGAAAAGGATAGAGAGATAGGAAGATAGGAAGATAGGAGGAGGTGGAGAGTGAGGGAGTTGGATAGTGGGATAGAGAGATGGAGAGATAGGTAGATAGGAGGAGTGAGGGAGGTAGAAAGTGAACGGGTTAGATAGGGGAGATAGAGGGGGGGATGCGAGTGGGGGAGGGGGATGAGGCAGGAGCAGGAGGGCAGGCGGGGGGAGAAGAGGACGGAGGAGGCAGAAGAGCCGAAGGCAGAAGACAAGAAGACAAGAAGAAAAGAAGAACAGAAGAACAGAAGAGCAGAAGACCGGAAGGACTGAAGACCGGAAGAGCAGAAGACCGGAAGAGCAGAAGACACACAGAAGAACACAGAAGAACAGAGAGGAGTACAGAAGAACAGAGAAGAATACAGAAGAACACAGAGGAAGACAGAAGAAGACAGAGGAAGACAGAAGAACAGAGAAGAATACAGAAGAACACAGAGGAAGACAGAAGAAGACAGAGGAAGACAGAAGAACAGAGAAGAATACAGAAGAACACAGAGGGAGACAGAAGAACACCGAGGAAGACAGAAAAACACAGATGAAGACAGAAGAAGACAGAGGAAGACAGAAGAAGACAGAGGAACACAAAAGAACACAGAAGAACACGGAGGGAGATACAAAAAACGAAGAAACAGGGTGCAGAATACCACAGCAGAAGATGAGGAAGAAGAGAAGAGGAGAGAAGACGGGGAGAAGAGGAGTACAGAAGAAGAATACAGACGAGGAGCGAGGAGGAAGAACAGAGAAGAAGGAAAGAGGAAAAGAAGCAGGAGCAGGAGAGAGGGTGAGTAGCGCGGGGCAGAACGAGGGGCTGGGAGGTGGGGGGTACTTACTGTGGGGTGGGTCTCAGGAACTCAGAAACCTGGAGGAGCTTCAGCGGCAGGGGGAGCGACCTACCCTTGGGTCAAAATAGCTCTGGTGTCTCTGCTCTGATGGTGTATACTGCTGCAGTAAATGCCTCCACATCAGCGAATCATGCTCTAGTCTGGTCTCTGTTGGAGGAGTCTACTGTTAGTACCATGACTCTGCAGGGGTGGAACTCCAGGTGTGAGCAAACCATGCTACTGTTTTGTCTAAACTGAATGGTCATATTTAATTTTGCCAACAAGTCTCTCCCTAGCAGATTCACTAGGGCAGCTAGTGAGAAAAGTAAGTAGCCCTCAATACTTCTCCCCTCTACTTCCATTTCTACTGGTGTGGTAAAAGGAGCTCTTACAATTTCCTCAGAGAATCCTTGTGTATCCATGGATCTGCTGGAAATCGGGAGTCCTCCCTCTTACAAGATTTTGTTGCTTCAGTACCTATGAGGAATGCATATCCCTTATCATTAATTGACATGGTCACAGTAGGTTTCTCATCTGGCCTGTGTGTCACTGACAAGACTAGACATGCAGAAATCCTCAGTGGGTACCCTCATAGTGTGTTTCCTCCCACAGGGTTTACCTGGAAAGTATCCCTTTTTACATCCAACCCTCCTTGTCCAGGTAGGGGTGGGATTCCTGTGGGGGGTACTTAAAAGCTCTGCTGAGGCAGTCCTTGCTGTGCTTGGGGCATTCCTGGTGACTGCAAAATTTGTGTGGGTGTCTGGGGAACATATGTGATCTGTGAATTCTGTTGTGGCTGCAAGGTCATATTTCCGGATGGACTATAATTTCTCATTCTTCCATTTTGCTCATCCCATTTACTCATGTTACAGTCTCTAATAAGACGCCCAAACTTCTGACAATAATAACATGCCGGATCCCTTCTTGGAGGATCCATCCTATCTCTTCCTACTGCTACTCGCCACCCTCTACTATGTCCTTGTGTCCTTGAATCAACCTGCTGCTGCAGGCACTGTCGGGTGACCCATGGGACCATTCCCACAAGTATTGCGGTCATCTGAGCTGCTGCTGCCACTAGAGCACCTTCCATTGCTCCCATCATCATTAACGTCTGCTGCTCCAACTTTGCTGCAGCTTTCTCTGCTACTTTCTTTTTACTTTTCTCCTTTTCCTGCTTCTTCTTGCAAAAATGGTTGGTGTGCACTTGAATTTCAGTCCAGGGCTTGGCTTCCAGTGCCACTATATTGTCTAAGCTGTGCCGTATTCCAGAAGGTAATCTCTTCTTCACTACATTATAGAACAGCATGGCATACCTATTACTTCCCATCCCTGACCCACTTCCTGGGTCCACTTTTCCTTCATCTTATTGACGTATTGTGCAGGATACTTATTCTGTTGCATAAACTGTGCCATGAATAATCCGATGTCTGGTCTGTCGGGGTACATTTTCCTCAGCTGATCCCACATTACAGATCTGACCAGGTTAAAGGGTGATCATCACACCTGGTCTCAGTGAGGGTCACATTTCTAACTCATGCTTCTTGAAATACTGCGTCTGTTTTGTTACCTATGAGAGAGCTAAGCAGGATATTTACATCCCCTACTGCCAGGGTAATGGCTGCAGTTTACTTCTTAAATGCTCTGATCCATTTCCCTGCTCCCTCTGTGAGCAGTGGCAACTGTTTTCTGAGGTTTTCCTTGTCGCTTTGTGGCCAAGGAACATATGGTGGGGCCCAAGGTCCCAGAGGGGTGGTGGCTGAGGATGATGCCATCTGGTGTATTGCTGCCATCTACGCAGACAATTCCTCATGTGAGGTTAGTCTCAATAAGGATCACACTGACCATACAAAATGTAGTCTTCAGCATTTGCCATATTGTGTGGGTCAACGGACCCCTCTTCTGGCCAGGGGTTCATATATGGAGCTAACTGCTCGATCCAGTCTACTGAGTTTTCTATAAATGGCACATCGAAATACCAGCTATCCTCTCCTTCAGCAAGGTCTCTCTGGGGATGAAGCCTATGCTGTGTGAATTTCCTTGTACACTCATTGCTCGGCGGGTCTGTTGTGGATAGTCATTTGTCCCCTGATCTCAGTTGATCCCACTCCGGGGGCCAGCTGGCCATGGGTGCTTTGGAGTTGTAGCCACTCAAGCTCTGTAGCTTGGGGATTCCTGCTTCTGGGAGTGCATCTTGTTCTCTTCCCCTTACATCAATTCAGTTAGGCAGTCTCCATGTGCCCTTGTTTCAATCTAGATCAATGAGTGGTCTTTCCTCAAGACCATAAATATGGTGACTTGCTTCTTGGGTTCAGAGGAGTACACCCATGCTTTCCACATTCTTTTTATTTCCCAAGGCTCCTCTAAGTTTGCTCTGTACAGTCACCATCATGCCCTTCTCTCCTTACCTCACTTCTCTCTCTCATGTGCTCACTGCATGATAGCCAGTCATACACATTCTCTAGTGAGACTACTAAGCCCTCCCTCTCCTTCTGCCAAGGTGGCGGACTACTTTCAGTCCTTCATTGTACATGTTCCCTTCCATAGGATACAAGCTGTCCTGCCGTCTCTCAAACCCCATGCACATGGTCTCTCAACCCTGCATTCCCTGCATCCCTTATTGAGGGGTGGATGCTTGTCTCCAAAGTATCCTTCCTGAAGTGTCCCTTTTTTTAAGCAACTGTGATGTTGCTGAAGAAATATGTGATTGGTCATCACTATCCCCTGAACTCTGCTCTTTGTTTTTTTTTTCTTTTGGGGAAAGATAGGGTCTAGATGCAGTACAATCTGTGCCTCTAATTGTCCTGAAAATTGTGGCTCCCCTGTCCCAGTTTGCTGTCTAATAGTGCTTGCCCTCTGGTTTTGTTATTTGTGGGGCTACCTTGGGGGTCACTTTATGGGATTGTGAAGGAGTTTCAATTTCAGGCTTTTTAAATCCTACTGCAGCTTCTTTCAGCTGCACTAATGGGTAGATGCTGGGCACTGCGGGTCTACTGCTTGTTGGGACATATGGCGGTGGGGGAACAGAATGGGTACTCAAGGTCGCTTTCTGTGAGGAATATTCTGAATTTTCACAAAATAATTTTCATAACACTAAGGTGACTTCTCTTTACTATAATTTGGCTCCTGCATATTTACTTTGAAGGCGTGTGACAACATGCTCAATAACTCTAACACTGAATGTTCCTTTTTTGGGTCAAGGATACATATGCTTGTGAGTGGCTTTAAACCAGTGATAGTTATACTTTTGTAATTTCTTTCTGTCAGTGTGGAATACCTTCTGCATAAGTTGTAAGGGGATTCCATGTTCAGGTGTTCTTAACTTTTGCCTTTTCTGCTTCCAGGATTCTGTAAGTTTAATGTGGACACACACGACTTTTCTGGTGGGAAATTATGTTGCCTACTTTTTCTATTGTACTGTTTTTACAATAGGTTTTCAGTTTTTAGTTCTATCTACCCAATCTTATGGGGCACATTAAAGTTTGATTTCCCCTTACATGCAATGTATTTTAAAAAACAGTTTGCATATATATATATATATGTGTATGTTTCTATGTATATATGTAAATGATTATATTACTGTACACTTAACATGTTTATCTATCATTGCATAGTTTCTATATAATTTGCTAGATTAGATGCTAATGGGTCTCTGTTTTTATTGTATCTATTGCAATATGTACATTTTATCTTAACTATTAATCTACAAGCATTTCAATATTGAAGAAAGATAAAATAATGTTATAAAAGTACAGAAATAAATTACCATTACATTCTTGAACTCTTAAAAGCCTGTTTTCAAGCGATACAATTTTAAATCTGAATATATTATATTCCTTACACATCCTCTATCCCTCCTGGCTCACCCCAGACCTCAGTGTACGACTACGATCTCCCAAAAAACTGTACTGAATTCTCCCTCATTTATCTCTCCTATAACTCATCCCAACCCCCATTTAACTACTATGATATCCCTAATCCCTTTCTACAGACTCCTCCGTCCTCCACCTCTCCTTTACTCATCCCAAACCTCATTTCACTACTATGATCTCTCAATTAACACTTATGTATTCTTCCCCCCTCTAACCCCACATTATTATTTTCAAAACAACCTAGAGACTCACATGTCCCCCACCCAAATTAACTCATACCTCCTTATACTAATACTTATACTAATGCAAATACTGTTCTCATATTTTGCTATACTAATCCACCACTAATCCTTTTGTGTTCTAGAGTAGTGTGCTACTCACCGAAAAGCTCTTCGATGCCGCAAAGTGCTATGTAAATCCAATAACGATTACAATAGTGTTTATGGTAGCAGTGTGTGTTGACAAAAGAGGTTTATTGTTACCTGTGTGAACAATTTAATCCTGATGACTGTATGTTTATTTTACAGTCTACAAATCAACTGTGAAAGTATAGTCGGAGCAAAGAGTGTGTATTCACAAGACAGAAGGTTGAGAAATTATGCAAAAAAAAAAGAATTATCAATTGTATATACGTGTTAATGTTCCAGTTTCAGGGATGTCAGCGTTGTACCAGTACCCCAGAGAGTCCGAGTCACAGAGATATTTTGGAGGTTTATATTTTGCTATTGTAATTTTGATTCAAAACATAGATAAGGTATTTAAGTTATTAATCTTGTTTTTTGACATCCACTAGAACGCAGTAGACAATGATGCCCAGTAGAGTGAAGCGCCAGAGTGGTGATATTCGGTGCCTGTTTTCTCTCATAACCATTTCCACTTCCTCAGGTCTAACCATCATAGGACTGTTGTCTACTGTTCGTTGTTAATACCGAGAAGTGTGGAATAAATCAGCGCTGCTGTTAAATCCAGCGGATGTTTTTTGCTGTACTTTCCTGCTTGCCACACGGTGAGGTGTGTATACAGTTGCCTTCATCCCAGAGTTGATTTGAAAAAGACTCCCTTTGCTACCAAAATAATTACATTCAGAATCGATTAGCTCACTTCTCATATTGCTTGCAGGTCAATCATGATTGGCAAAGTCCTTCCCAACCACACGCCAATGTATAGTCTTTGGTTTCAAAAGCAGAAAATGCATTCAGCTGGCATTCTTCACACGTGCTAGCTTCCCTACTCATTTTCGTTGCCAGTGCTTATTTGCATCGCCATTAGCTAACATGCGTTTAGATTTGTAATGATTCATGTGCACACATGTGGATGCCTGATTGGACATTTTGCAATGGGTTAGCTATTGAGAAAAAGCCATTCGTTTTTTAAGTTTTCTGATGATGCCAAAAACATGTGTTGTGATGCGTGCAAGCACAGGCACCGTTGCCATTTCGCCATTTTTAGCTTGCCTGCTCCATCATTATATATAGCGATATCAAAAGGGAAAGTAAAAAATTATAAAGAAAGTGCTCAAGATTGTGATAAAGAAATGAGCAGACAGCTGACTCTTTGCAGCTGCCGGGGCGTCAACAGTAAAAAGAAGAGTAAAAGTATAAAAAAAGGAGCAGAAGGTGGAGCCAGATTGGGACCAGGACGCACTGGATGAATGGGGTGCGGGGAGAGTAGAACGTCGAGTGTACGTGGGTTGAGGGAGCTGCATAATCAAAAAAGAAATGAAAAAAAACAGGAAACGTGGGGAAAGTGAACTGAAATAGAGAATGCTATGGCAAAAAGAGATGGCACGCAAAACAAAGAGTCATGTGCACCATCATGGATTGTTGAATTTGAAAGACAAACGAGTCTCCTCAAGTTATATAATCAGGAAACCTTGAGACCACAATGCTCCTGGGTGGGACAAACAAATGAAAAGGAGCAGAGATGGGAAACAGATCACAAAGCCTTTGATTTATGAACAATTAGCTGGTACAAACCGACTCTGAATATATGTAATGCATTGAAAACAATGGGTCCATGACAAAGAGCTAAGGTTCACCGTAGCCAGACCTACAAAGGAGATTTTTTAACAAAACCCTGAATTAATTGACAGGCCATGATAATGAGGGTCCATGTTATTTTTACTGCATTGTACCTAATAAAAATGCCCCAGGTCGACTCAAAGTTTAGTTAACATCATTGTGAAGAACCTGTAGATAAATATTGTAGACCTTTATCTACCTGTAATATGAGCGTTTATTGTAATTTTGGACTGTAACAAACCTCCGAACCTCATTGCACTTTTTTAGAAAATTAATGATATTCATAGTTGTTATTTAGCTGCCTATATTTCACATCCTTGCCATTTTTGAGAGCACTTTACTGGGAATACTCCAAATTTAATAGCCATAGCAGAGCTGTGAAGCTGATATCGATATCCACTTTCATCTTAATTTTCAACTGTTGGGGCCAGTTCACAAAATTATTTATGAATATGGGAGGTAGTACTAAAGGAGTATTCTTTTACATATTCTTACAATCCTTAGTAAATTTAAAACGAAATTTCCAATTCCATTAGAAAATGTGCAATGAGGACTGAAGACCTCATTACGAGTATGGCAGCCCTAGAACTGCCAGACTCATGGGGTGGTCGGTACACCGCCAGTGCGGCGGTCCAACAGCCACATTATGACTGTGGGCAGCGCTACTTGGGATTACGTCTCCCGTGTCCACCAGAGTTTGCATGGTGGTTCCACTGCCATGCAAAGGCTGGAAGAGATAGGGTGCCGGGGGCCCCTGCACTGCCCATGCTATTGGCATGGGCAGTGCAGGGGCCCCCATGGACAGCCACGTCGTGCTTTTCACTGCCTGAATTGCAGCCAGTGAAAAGCGCGACAGGTGCTGTCGCACTCAACACATTGCAACATTGCCGCTGGCTCGATGACCAGCAGGCATAAATGTTGTGGGTAGTTTCTCGCTGGGCAAGTGGGAAACTCATAATAGGGCCAGTGGGTGGAAGACTGAACTTGCAGTCTTCCGACCTAACGAGTTTGGTGGGCGGCCTCCACCACCCGCCAAACTCGCAATGAGACCCTGAGACTTTTCTATTTGTATTAATTGGAAGTCAATATTCCCCTTTCAAATATTTTATGTCCAATGTACAAAGAAACATAACAGCACATAATTGAGTACCTCAGGAGTACTACTTTACTTATTCTAAAATGCCTTTGTAACTAGGAGCCCAATTCAGAGTATGGCACAGAGGGTACTCTGGAGCAAAGGCAATGGAGTACCTTTCTACCAAACTGAAGGTTCATCCACCTCATTTAGAGTTGGACGGAACTTCAGTGTGTCGACTGCAAACACTTCTCCAACTCTGCCACTGTCATACACTCCTGATGGTCCAATGGAGTCTGAGGTTTTGCCATTTTTCCACCCACCCTATTTAGGGTGGACCAACAAATGCAAGTGTTCACAGTTGATCAATACCAGGTAAAACCTGGGATTAAGGGGCAATGAAAACTACAAAATGATCCCCACTCCATCCCATGCTGAGGAGGCCATTGTTTTTGTTATTTTCAAAAACAAAACCCAGCTTTTGGATTTTGTGTTTGAAAATAAAAGAAATGTTGAAAGTTTGACGTATGGCTTTGTCATGTTGACAGTGCTGTCTGTCAAATTTTCAATGCATTTACAGGAACTCTCTGGAAATACATGAGATGCTCATTTGGCCAGGATGCTGCTGCCAAGCATGTTCCATGAACCTTTTGATGCCAGGAGGCTGACAGCTGTGCCGCTGTCAGCAAAGGTTACCGTGGCCGGGCACCAACAATTCAAGAAATGTTGCCCAACCAAGGCCCTGCATGAGCACCAACAATTTATTTAAATTCAGCACAGTCATGCTTATGATCCATCCAATAGATGTGCTATGATCAATAATGGAAGCTAAGGCTAAGCACGGGCACAGCCAGACCCATTGCGAAGCACTGACACTTTAATATACTTTGCACAACCATGCACATGGTTTACTATTTTACAAGAACAGTCTGCATTTTAAAGTGTATTTTCTTATTCTTTTATCTAAGTGAATGAGTATTTTTTTGCATCTGATCATAGTCTTTCTGTATATTGTATCTGTATCTTTAACTGTGCACAACTTGAAGTATTAAGCAAAGGAGACTTGCACTTCTTCATAGACGTGCTGGAAGCCAGAGAGTGGACTGAAAATGGACAAAGGAACATCGACTATAAATCAAGCAGCCCAAGAGGCAGTTGCTGAGAAGGGGGTGGCAAAATTTAAAAAAACCTGGGCAGTGCATTTGACAACAGCTGAATGAGAGGATGCAGAAGGCAAAAAAACAGCAAAAAAGGGTGACAGTGCGGAAGGACAGCATGCATCAGGAGGGCTGAGAAATAATGGAATTGGATATAAATGCACCAGAATCATCCAATGCCAGCAGTAAGGAGTCCCAGATCTGACAGCTAAAAATTACAACTATGACTGTGACTAACTAAAAGTGTTCCAGCTAACAGTTGACACACATCCATATTGGTTAACTAGTGGGGTTTGTCCCTATATCAGTACAAGTACAGCTTTGAACTTCAACCCACATGTAGTAACTGATGAGATTTTGAGGCAACAGGGGTAAGTCACTGTTAGAAATGGGGTTTTGGTTGGCAGTCAGGTTACCTCCTGTCCAAGCAAGTACCCTCACTCCAATCAGGGTAAAGGAGAATCACCCAGAGATAACCCCTGCTCACCCCCTTGGTAGCTTGGCACGAGCAGGCAGGATTAACTTCAGAGTCTAGAGACCAGATGTATCAAATGTTTTTGCATGGTTCGCAGAAATCGGCCGTTTGTGAATGCAAAAACATGTTTTGCGATGTATGAAAGGCATTCGCAAGCCAAAAACAAGGAATCGCAAAAATTGAGATTTTTTTGCGAAGTGACCTGGTTTTTGCGTTTCGCAATCTGCGTATTGCAATTTGCGACATGATATACCAAATCGCTATTTGCATTTCACAAATTGCGAGCCCGAATGGCGACTCGCAAATACAGATTCGATATTTCTTGTCGCAAATTGCGATACGCAGATTGCGACACGCAAAACCATGATGCATCAAAAAATCGCAAATTGCGAATATTCGCAGAATGGCCTTTTGCACATGCAATTTACCACAGATTGAAACCAGGTGGTAACCAGGTGCAACCTCTATAAAGAGGCCCAGAATGCCTCAGCCTCTTTTCCACAATGGTTGCACTCTACGTCATGGCGAGGAGAATGAGGATCTTGGCAGGTTTGAGGAGAGGGAGGAGGGGACAGGAGCGCATTTTTAGAGTGCGCATTACCCTTTTTGACCAGACTGAGGAGGACATTTTTGATAAGTACAGGTTGAGCTCAGCCATGATACTTGACCTGATAGCTGAGCTACAACCCATACTGCAATGCACAACACACAGGACCAATAGCATACCCACCCATGTGCAGGTATTATGCTCCCTGCACCTACTTGCCTCAGGGAGCTATCAAGGGGTCATAGCAGCAGCTGGAGGGGCATCACAGAGTGCCCTCTCTAGATTTTTCAATGCATTTCTAGATGCCATGCTGAGCAGGATACATCAGTACATCAGATTCCCCCACACCCCACAGGAAATACAGCAGACAAAAATAGATTTCTACCAGATAGCACAGTTCCCCCACGCCCTAGGTGCCATAGATGGGACACATGTTGCAATCTGTCCACCATCAACCACAGAGTATGTGTACCGCAACCGTAAATACCAACATTCAATGAACATACAGGTGATATGCAATGCCTCCTACATCATAACTGATCTCGTGGCCAGGTACCCAGGGAGCACACATGATTCGTACATCTTTCACCACAGCGGGATTCACACAAGAATGCTAGCTGGGTAATTTGGTGAAGGATATCTACTAGGTGATTTCCAACTTTACAATGTTGCATTGATGGCAGTTTGACGTCAGATGGCACAGCTACTCATTATACCCTTTGTTCCTTCCAGGAGACAGTGCCTACGCTGTGCGCACCTACATGATGACGCCCTACCTAAATCCTGCAACACCAGCAGAGCGGAGATACAATTCAGCACACAGGGCAACCCGCAATGTGGTGGAGCGCACCTTTGGCCTGCTGAAGAGTCGTTTCCGGTGCATCCACAAAAGTGGAGGGTCACTACAGTACAGCCCGGACATGACCTGTAGAATAGTGGCCACATGTGTGATCTTGCACAATATAGCTACCACCAGGGGCATACCTGTGGAAATATCAGAGCCAGACTCAGATGAGGATGATGATCCCATACCACCCCTACAGCCAGCAGACAGGACCAGTGCAGCAGAGGGCAGGCACAGGCGTTCTGACATCACGCACAACCATTTCAGATGTAAGCAATGACAACACCACCTCACTGACATGTATTCCGGTAGTTAGCACCTTTATTACCTTGACTTCAGGTAACATATGTGTCACTAGGACAAAGCAATACACATAAGTCAGAAATGAGCAATTAACAGTGTCACACTATTATCATCATAGTTTACTGTATTGCTACATGTGAAGGTAGTCCCCTGTAGCCCTCACTGTCACTTCTTATGACCACGCATTCCACTTGAGTGCGCAGTGGCCTCGCCGGCACCTCTTGTATCAGGCTCACAGGCAGTACTGTGCCTGGCACTGCGACACCTAGGATCCATCACGGGTACTGCAAGACTGCTGAGGCTAGATGACTCCTCAGTATCTCCAACTCCCAGTTCGCTGGGTGTAGCACTGCGTGCTGTCAGCATAGCATCCAGAACGTTGGTTATTTGCACCAATCCCTGGGAAATGTCCCGACTGCTATGTGCTGCCTCCACCTGTATGGCTAGAGCACTCCGTGATATCAGGGCAGTTGATGTAGCAAGACGATTTACAGATCTGTAAAAGCCATTGAACATTCCCACGAATTGGCGTTTGCGTCTGCGGTGGGTAACACGCTCATGCCTGATCTCAGCACAGAGTTCCTTAATGGCATTTGTCAGTTCCTTGGTGTTATCCGCAGCTGTTTGCTGTCCCTCATGCAGCTTGCAGATGTTTGCATTCAAAGACTCCAACTGCTTGTGCAGTGCCCCTATATTGGCATTGTTTGACTTCAACTGCCTGTGCATTGCCCTCATGTTTTTGCACTGCAGGCGCTGCACTTTGAGCATGGACGCTTCAAGGCCACCAAAGAATGATGGGCCCTCTCCTTCATCTATGTGCTGTGTGCCTGCATCGTGAGGCCTCCTGCGGCGAGTTCAATTGACGCTGGGGCAGGGACTGCTGCCTTCCCCTGGATCTAGCTTCTGAAGGTGGTGTGTGGCCTTCATCCGGCATTTCATCGGAGTCCTGGTTCAAATCGTGGAGAAGTAACACCCTTGCCCTGAGTCTGATTGGTGCTAAACACAATGACTCGCTGGTGTTAGAGTTGGACAGAGGCCGTGTTTCTGCATCCCCCACAATGGCATATTCTGCTGCTGCTGGGCCTGAGCCATCTGCAACGACAATGTGCAGCATGTCATTTATGTATGTATCACCAAATGTGGCACAATGGTCATACATGTACACTTACATCTTATCACTATGAACTGTGTGTTTTGTTCTTCTGTGTGTCGGTATACTTAATTGCAATCTATGTGCTATTTTCAGCTCTGGGTTGTGGACTACCACACCCATAAGACATTGTTGTGCCACATGTAAGATGTGGAATGGACTACTTATCAGAATGCTTTGCACTACTTGCTATTTCCTAAGGGGCATTTGTACATGCACATATGGGGTTACATATCATTATTGAACTTACCTTTGCTGGTGCTGGGTGTGCCGGAAGTGTCAATGTCAGTGACCCCACTGACAGCTTCTGGAAGCAGTGTGGACTCCACCAGGTCTTCCATGGGGGTGGAGGGTGTCTGGGTGGATGGTCTGCCTCCTGTGCCCCTTGCCTCCTTTGGCCTGCTGGCCACCCTCTCCTTGGCACGGGAACGCAGGTCGTACCACCTCTTGCGTATCTCTTCCACTGAGCGCTGCACAACCCCCAGTGTGCAGATTTTGTTCTGGATGTCAGCCCAAAGTTTCCGCTTCTAACTCTCTGGTACCTGGAGTGAGCTCTTCCCAAAGAGCCGGTCATGGCTCCTGACCACCTCCTCAGTGAGCACCTCCAAGTCTTCCTCACTGAATTTCAGCTTCCTCTTCCTCTCTCCCTTCTTCTTCCCATTGCCAGCATTGGCCATGTTGGTGTTAGGTCCTGGCTTGCTCTCACACTTGCTCCCTGGGGCTGGTCTGTGACTCTCTGACTGCTCCTGTGGGTGTGGTACCTGGAAACAGCATGGGCTGACTCACTTCCTGCTTGTGATGTCATCAGGCTGTGCCAGGTGACCCTTTCCGTAATTTGCGATTTTCAAATACCAAATCGCAATTTTGTTTGCGATTCGGTATTTGGACGTCGCAAATTGCATTAGCGATTTTTAAGAAATCGCTATTTCTGACTCGCTATTTTGTTACATCATATTTTGGGTGCCGGAAATAGCGATTTCTTAAAATTCGCTATTAGGGACTCGCAAAGCAACTTCTTCATACATCTGGCCCAAGGTGTAAAGTATTTGCACCAACACAAACAGTAACTCAGTAAAAACACTACAAAATGACACAACACAGGTTTAGAAAAATAGGTAATATTTATCTAAACAAGACCAAAACGACAAAAGCCAACGTACACAAGTCAAGTTATGAATTAAAAAGCAAAAAGAATCTTAAATCCTTAGAAAACAGTGCTAACCCTGTTAGTGTGAAAAAGTACCTGAGTTGCATCAAAATAACACTGCATGGGCAAAAGTGTGTCGGGAAAGGCCCGCAATGTGTCTATTTATCACTCGCAAGCAAGACCGTGAGTCGTTCCTCCTCCAGTCAGGTCGGCGTGCGTCGTTTCTTCTCTCCGCAGGACAGCGATGCGTCGATCCAGACAAGCACCTCGGGTCCGAGCAGGCTTTGCATCATTATGTCCACACCCAGCGAGGTTTGTGTTGAGAATTCTGCTGTACGGTATCAGCAAAACCGTTCTATGTGGGTTGCAACATTATCAGCCTCCGTCAGCAGGTCTTGCACGTCGTTTCTCCAACTGCGTGCCTCGATCTTCCAGCCGCGATGCAGGTGGAGCATAAATTTCAGACGCGAAGCCGGCGGCACATCATTTCTCAGCCGCGTCTTGGAAGGTGCGTTGCAATTTTCCCCGCACGGCAATCTGTGCTGAGATTTTCAGTCTTGGTCTGCCAGCTTCACCTTTCAAGGCCCCAGGAACTAAATAGGGCACCACTTGGCAGGGCATGAGTCTCAGCAAAGAGTCCAGGTGCTGGCAAGGGAAGTCTTTGATGGCCCTGAGACTTTAACAACAGGAGGTAAGCTCAGGACAAGCCCTTGGAGATTTCTTCACAAGCAGGAATGCACAATAAAGTCCAGTCTTTGTCCCCTTGCACAGGCAGAAGCAGCAACTGCAGGATAACTCCACAGAACACAGTCTCGGGCAGGGCAGCACTTCTCCTCAGCTCTTCAGCTCTTCTCCAGGCAGGGGTCCCGATTGATTTCCAGAAGTGATCTAATTTTTCAGGGGTTTGGGAGCTCTTCTTATACCCATTTCGGCCTTTGAAGTAGGCTTACTTCAAAGGAAAGTCTCTCTTGTTTGTGAAATCCTGCATTGCCCAGGCCAGGCCCCAGACACACACGAGGGGGTTGGAGACTGCATTGTATGAGGGCAGGCACAGCCCTTTCAGGTGTAAGTAACCACTCTTCCCCTCCCTCCTAGCACAGATGGCTCATCAGGATATGCAGGCTACACCCCAGCTCCCTTTGTGTCACTGTCTAGAGAGAGGTGCACTGAAACTAATCTAGACAGGGAATCCACAAACAGTCAGAGTCACAGAATGGTTTAAGCAAGAACATGCCCACTTTCTCAAACACACAATTTGAAAACCAACTTTACTAAAACATGTTTTTTTTAAATTGTGAGCTCAGAGACCCCAAACCTCACATGTCTATCTGCTCCCAAAGGGAATCTATGCTTTAATACTTTTAAAAGGCAGCCCCCATGTTACCCTATGAGAGAGATAGGCCTAGCAACAGTGAAAATCGAATTTGGCAGTATTTCACTGTCAGGACATTTAAAACACATTAGTATACTGTATGTCCTACCTTCAACACACACTGCACCCTGCCCATGGGGCTACCTAGGGCCTACCTTAGGTGTGTCTTACATGTAAGAAAAGGGAAGGTTTATGCCTGGCAAGTGGGTACACTTGCCAAGTCAAATTGGCAGTTTAAAACTGCACACACTGCAGTGGCAGGTCTGAGACATGATTACAGGGCTACTAATGTGGCTGGCACAACCAATGCTGCAGGCCCACTAGTAGCATTTGATTTACAGGGCCTGGGCACCTCTATTGCACTTTACTAGGGACTTACTAGTAAATCGAAAATGCCAATCATGGATAATCCAATCAACAATACAATTTACACAGAGAGCATATGCACCTTAATACTGGTTAGCAGTGGTAAAGTGCTCAGAGTTCGAAAGCCAACAAAAACAGGTCAGAAAAAATAGGAGGCAGGAGGCAAAAAGATTGGAGATGACCCTGTTAAAGGAAAAAAGTACAAGAGTCACAGAAACTGCTATTAAAATTAATCAGTGCATCAAGGTTAGAATTCTAAGCTCAGGATATTCAACTAAACGTGGGGGAGGGAAGTAATCCTTCAGTAGCCACCCCTACCTTACGTCATATGCCTGACTGGATTAACACACTCCCTGTAAAGCAAAAAATGCATAAGCACAAAAAAGTAAGGATTGGGCAGTTCATAGCCAAGTCTAGGGTGTAGCGCCCTCCCAGGTCTGGGTACCTGTCAATGAATATATCACACACAAAGCTATATGTTAAATGTCTTTATTCTTTAGCAAATAACCTCATACTCAACGTTCTATACCAGTATTTCCTTCAACACATCCCAATACTCACATCATCCTATGGAGTCTTTGAGGACCAAAAATGGTTCCACCACAAACACTCACAAGACATAACATCTCCCCCTTTTCAAATAAACAAATGCAATTTTTTCTACATATACTCATTATAACTCTTCAATGAGCTTTCTTGGTGTTTTGATGACCCTTTCAGATCATGTCTTTGGAAACTGGGAATGAGTAATCAGTGACCATGATTTTCTTCGGTGATGTAGTAGCAATGGCAGTCTGGGATTCTCCAGCTGTTGTCTCTGAGACAGTCTTTACATTGACATTAGTGTCCAACAAACATTGAGCCACATGTTTAAAGTGTGAGGAATCTTGTGTGATAGACTTTCCTGTGTACTGGGTGGTCACTGATGTGTCCTTTGCTGATTCACCATGAATTGGCTCAGCATCAAAAGGAGCATCTGATTTACAGCTTTGTGGCTGAGGAACGAGCATTTAATCTCTTCTTGCGAAGATAATGTTCTTTGCATGTCACTGTTTGTCAGCATAGGCCTTACTTTTCTGTTTACAACTTCAATCTGTTGTATGTGTCTCTGTATCAGTTCTAGATCTGGTTCTGGTGCTGGTGCACTGAGATAAGTTGGTTGACAGGGCTTTCACCTGCAGTTGAGTGAGGAATGGTAAACTCTTAAAGTAGAATTCAAGGCAGTTTGAGGTTGAGCTTTTATAGTGTAGCATGCTGAACAGCTTTCTTTAACATACTCATGAAACATTCAACTGTGACGTTGGCCTTTGGCCAGAGAGGTGTGCAGATGGAGGAAGTCCCTGAATTCTCTGTTATTAAAAGATAGGCCATTGTCAGTTTTGAAAATCATAGGAATGCCCCATGTTGTGAAGATGCCATCCAATCTCTCAATGATTCTGTTCTGAATAATAGACAAGAAATATTAAATTAATGGGAAGCAAGAGTATTCATCCACAATCATCAGGTGATGTCCATTGTCAAGTAGACCAAAAAAGTCAACAGCAATCATTCCCAGACAGTCTTTGTCACCTCAGACATTTTCAGGGGATATTAAGAATTTTTCCATGACAGACATTTACATAGATGACAGGCCTTCAACTCTTTTTCAACCGGTTCATCCTGATGGGGAAACCAGACTTGATTTCAGAGTACTCGATTACTGGCAACAATTCCACAATGTCTTTCATAAGCCACTTCAACCACTTGTTGTCACAGACTCTCTGGAATGACAATTCTTGACCCCCTCAGGATACTTCCTTCTTCTGTTATGGACAGTTCATTTTTGACATTTTTGTATTTCTGATACTCACTGGTAAGAGGTCAAGCATGTTGATTCCATGACTGATGTGTAATAATGTCTTTTAACTTTAACATGTAACATGTGACTATCTTTACTCATGCCAGTGAAAATTTGTTCAAATGAAATTGCAGCTTGTTTGTTTGACTTCACAATGATATTTATGAAGGCTTCAGAAGTCTTGGATGCGGTATCTTGACATTGTATAGGCACCTTTGAGAAGTATTTGGAAGGGTTTGGAGCTTTCCCTGGATGGTGCACAGTTGTGTAGTTGTACTCCTGCAATCATAGACCCCAATGTTCAATGCCTGGAGGCATCTTGACTTTTGAATTGCCAAAGACAGTCAGCAATGCTTGATGATCTGTCACAAGCGTGAAAGGTATTCAATGCAGGAGCACATGGAAATGTTCATAAGCCCACATCACAGCTAAACATTCTTTTTAGGTTGTGAATAAGCATGTAAAGAGTGGGACAAACTTTAACTTGCATAAGCCACAATATGTCTTCAAGCATTCAACTGTCTGCTGTGTTTTGCAAGGATGGTGCATAACCCGACTGGGTTAGCATTAATAACGACTTCAGTATATAGCTTTGAATCAAATTATGCCATTTCAGTAGAGTTTCCAATAGCCTGTTTAAGGTCCTCATTGCCAGTTTGGCAGTCAGACCACCAGACCACCATGTTGGCAGTTCTGAAAACTCCGTCATGTTGACGGTCTTTCAGACCTCCCTATTATGAGTTATACAGGCAGGGCTGACAACTGCCAAACAAAAAAGGCAGACTGCCAGTGGTGCTGTGGCCTGGAAATTGGCAGTCCAGCCCAAGCGCCCTCAGTACCGAGACCAACCACCGGTCTTATTACAAGCACACAGTCACTGTGGCAGTCCCCCAGGGTGGTCAGCCAATGGCACTCCGAAGCACAGTGGTTTGCTGTGAGCAAAGCAATACACAACTGCACATTGGATGAATTTGAAAACAACACAGCTGACGCACATTGCCAAACTGGAAACACCTGCAAAGGACACTATAAAACACACCCTTTACAAACCGCAATCCTTTGCATTTACACAGCAAGACACAGAAGCCAGAACACGTTTTGTCCACAGAGACCATATGTTAGACAATCTTTTTTTCACCAACTCATCGAACACCCTGTACACACTTTTGTCCATTTACACCCTTTTGCAGTTCCCCTGTTTAGTATGTCACTGTTGCTTGTTTATTTTCACCATGTCACGTTCCAAAAATCTCTGTTTTTCAAAAGATTAGTTAAGAGTCATGGTGGATGAAATCATAGGATTAGAGCCATAGTTGTTTGCCGTACAAGTATGGAACACTCCTCTCAGTAGGAAAATGGAAATCTGGGACAGGATCGCTGACTGAGTAAATTCTGTAGGTACCACTCTGTGCACAAAGGAGGACATCAGAAAGAGATGGAACAACCTCAGGGGAAAGGTTTATATCCTGGTCTCCAGGCACCAGCTGCAGACCAAGAAAACTGGTGGTGGCTCTTCCAGTGCTCCATTGCATCTCATTCCCTGGTAGGAGAAGGTCTTGGCCATCTGGCATTCTTAGGACTTGACAGGAGTACCTGGGGGAGTAGAGTCTGGTAAGTCACAACACACAAAAGGTCCCAAAAATGAATGCTGTGTCATGCATGCTTATAGTTCACCTTTTTCTTCATTTACTGTTACTCTACTCACCAGCCCAGTGTTTACCTGACCTGGTTAAGTTTGTACTATGGCAATTGCCTGTAGGGACTGTATGAAGTGAGTCAATCTCACAGAATGTGAATGTGTTGGTCCAATCATGCAGGAGTTTAGCCTTCAGAAGTCATACAGGTGTGTAGCATTTCACTGTGGCTCACATCACAGTACATATTGTGGGGCTACCTGATGTCAGTAAGCTTGCTTAGTCATTGTAGGCCCTGAGCAGGGTATTGGGTTAGTCTGAAGATGGAAATATATATGTCTGTAGTCATGTCCCTGTACTTATTGGTTTGTGTGTTTCACACTTGTAGAGTGTAAACAAGTAAAAAAATTGTAGCTTCTGACAAGTATGTGACTCAACCATTTGGGGGAAAGTGTGTAATCTCTCAATTTGTCTTTTGGATCCATGCAGGTAAAACCCAAAAGAAGAAGCTATGGAGAGTCATCGCCAAGAAGGTGTGGACCATGGGGGTCCACAGGAAGTGAAGCGCCACTGTCAGAATAGGTTTGAGGACCTGAGACACTGGGACTGGAAAATCGCTGAGGTCCAGCTGGGAATGTCCTCCCAATGTGGACGGGGCACACATTGGACCATGACCACACTAATTGCCCGCATTGTGACATCAGCTTGCTCAGACCTTGATGGGCATTTGAGGACAGCACAGCAGCCACAAGGGGGTGAGTACAGGGCATATTCCTGCCTGTCACATTGCCAAGTAAATGTGTTAGGGTCTGACATCTCCCCCTGACGATTAGGGATGAGGCATGTGTAACACAGTAGATGAGTGATTGTTTGTATAGAAATATCATGTGTTGCATACTGATGTGCTGGATAGGCCTAGAGTTTATACGTACTATGTGAATTTTCATGCCATTGATATAGAATCATGTAGCAAACTACTTTGCACATGTGAAATGGGGAAGGTTCGTAACCTGACTGTTGGCATGCATCATGGAGTGACTCACAGTTATGTTGAAATTACATGTGGTTGGGTGCAACCATTCATCTAGAAACATCTGGGTTTGCGTGACCAAAACGGAGACAATGATGTAGCTTCCAATTGTGCAACATTTTGAGGTCCTTCTCCAAGTACTTGCAAATCTCTGGGCCTCTCCAACATCCAAGGGACTAATGGCATCTACTGATGCACTCCGAGTATGTCATTGTAAGGGGTGCTAGCCATTAGTGGTGAATTCCCTGGAACTTGCTGATTCATTGTTTTGTAGATTTTAGAGACAGACCTCCCTGACATTTTGCTCATTTTGTCTACAGTGTACATTTCCATGCCTAATATGTAGCATATCTGAGCAACATTAGTACTACCTCCATTACTCCATTGGAACATATTTCACTTGTTGAAGTGTCAATTGTTGATATGTTTCCAGTGCATCATTAGTATTTCCGTGTCACATTCTCCAGGCTATTGTACTGTTGTGAGCAACATAGCATGTTCTGAGAGCATCATTTCTTATTGTTGTGTGACAAATAGATGTCTGCATTACCTTGTGTGTGATCTGTGGGAATGCAGTTGGCATTTGGCTACTGTTGTATGACAACATGTAAGTGATGGATGCTCCATGAGGCCAAACATTGAAGGTGATGTGGTCTCCTACTTATTCAATGGTTACTGTGATTGCACATCTTCAGCCATGCAATTGTAGTTTTCTGAAATACTGATTTTCCTGTGGGCAACTATTGACAGTTCATATGGGAAGCATGCATATGGTATGGTATAAGTATTGTCCCCTTCGGTGGAATTTGTTGATGGGGCCCACTTGACATCATGGTTATGTTTGCCAATTAGAGCTGTTGTTTAAATGTGGTCATGGACATGTGATTACCCTATTTCTCTTGGTACTTGCAGCATCAGCTGGGGGAAGTGAAGGAGAAAGGGCACAGCTGATACTAGTGACAGAGAGGGGCCCAGTGGCCCGGAGGGTGAGGGGAGTGCCATGGGGGAGACCGGATCTACATCCTCACCATTATCGGATTCTTCCTCCGGTGGCCACCTCCTAGTAGTGGCAGACCAATCGGGAAGTACTCTTGAACCTTCTCTGTCCACCACCCCAGGTCTATCGCCACCCTCCCTGTTGCTCCCCACCCAGTTGGACGTGCCCGCTC
Source organism: Pleurodeles waltl (assembly GCF_031143425.1). NCBI lineage: Eukaryota > Metazoa > Chordata > Amphibia > Caudata > Salamandridae > Pleurodeles > Pleurodeles waltl. The sequence continues at coordinate 824,083,192 of NC_090442.1, read as the reverse complement.
CCCCAAGAGGGTGAGTGTCTGCTTTGCCACAGGCACCTCTGTTCTAGCCCCTGTTACCCCTGCTGCCCTGAGTGAAGAAGCTATTGACCTTCTGAGAAGTATCTCTGTGGGTCAGACTGCCATTGTAAATGCCATCTAGGGGATGTCCACCCAACTCCTGCAGATGAATGATCTTTTCAGACTCTGGCCTCCTCACTACTGGCAGCCAGTTACCCTCTTCTCTCCCCCCTCCACCTCCCTCTTCTCAATCCAAATCCCTCATTACCCAACCTATCCCAAGCACTCAGACCAATCTGCATGCACCCACCTCAATACACAAAAGCAGCACACATAAACACAAACACCACAAGAAACACTGCATGCAAGCAATCAGCATATACCCAAAACACAAAATCAGCCACCACTTCATCAGACACCCCCAACACCACCACCACCACTGGGCCACACAGCAAATCAAGCATACCCACAGACACCACCACAAAAGTCAGTGACACATCCGGCACACCTACCATACCTGCAGACACCACCCCAACAGACACACCCACATCAACCACTTCAAGCATAACTGCAGACACCACCCCAACAGACACATACACACACACCACTCCTTTATGCAGCACATCCACCTCCCAGCTGCAGAAACGCAAATGCCCACACTCACACATGCAACAGGCACCACTCAAACAGAAGTATAACTCACACTCACACACCCTAGACATCCTCACTGACACAGCAGACAATCACTCCCTCGACCTCCAAATCTCCACCCCCTTCTGATGACCATCCCCATGTTCCTAAGGAAGGTTTTTTGTTTGACCCTGCCCCTTGCAAGCACCCATATCCCTCCCAGCAAAAAGAAGACCACTCCTCCAAAGAAGCAGTCCACTCCTCCGAAGCCACCCATCCAAATCCAAGCCTCCCAAGGATGATCCCTGAGGTGCCTGCCTGCTCATTTGATTCCCCTTCCTGTGTAGGTACCCTGTAAGCATAGGAGTCAAGTGAGAGCACAGTGATGTGCATGGGCACTTGAATTTGGACTGATCAATTGCCTTAATTCTGAGGATTTTCATGTAAAAACCCAAACAGCTCTTTTGCCACATTTGTCCTGCAATTTATTTTCTACCTTTATGTAGTTTCTGATTGACGTGTTGTCTGCCTAGCGTGTGTGTTTCAGCCTACTTACTGATCAATTTGTTGTTGTTTGCAGTATCTTACTTTGTGGGCAGTGCTGGTGTCACACAAGACAGACAAAGGTATATGTTGAGTCTATGGATATTTGTTTGTTAATGCAATTGTGGTGTCATTGCATTGAGATATGTTTGTTAAGTAAGTATTTCATCTTGTGTTGTCCAATGTGAGCATGTATGGTGTTAGACCTGTCCCCCTGACATGGATTGTAGATTCATCTAATGTGTGGCAGCTTGAGTTTTGTTTGTGCAAACTTAGAGTGTGTTCAATTGTGCTACCTTTCTTTATATTTGACTGTGCAAGTGTCCTTTCAGATGTGTGTACCTTGCAGCTACTTTACGTAGATGTATGTCCCATGCAGTTGGAGTTGTATTTGATTTGTTGACTTGCACTTCCACATTGTGCAGATTGGCATGTCAATTGACTCTAGTAATATTTGTCCCTGAGATACTTGAAGGGTGAGTTCCTGTGAACATGTTGTTTAGAGGGCATGTGCAAAGTGTAATGTGTCCTAGTGCAGCACCTTTCCATGTGTGCTCCTGATGCCCCCATCATTACTGTGCAGGTACTGCTTGCATGGTAAGCTTTGTATATTTGTCTCTGAAACTATTGTGCATCCCATTGTCCTTTCACTGCGTTGCAATGTGGGGGATGTGTGTGTCCATTGCAGGGAAGGTTCATGGGAGTGGTGTTTGTGTTCCAGCACACATCCATACATATGTGTGTCGAATGTGACGGCAGTCCATGCGTGTAATGTGAGTGTGTCAGTTGTAATTGTAGATGTGATGTTGCTGTGTTCTTGGTGTTGTGTAACACAATGTTGTCCACACTTCACTGTCCCTGAGATGAGCAGATGTGTGCTTTTGTGCAGTGTTGCGATGCAGTGTGAGTGACCTACCCAGAGGGGGTGCTTTCTGCCCTTCTTGATGATTGATTCAGAACTGGGACACAATGAGAAATGCACTTGGTGCCCCTAGGGTGACTCCCATATGGTGTTGCTGATGGCACAATGATCCGTTGTTAAGGTTAATGACATAGGTAGGTGTGTGTACTTAGGGTCGGTTGCTTCCATGGCGGCATGAATTTTAGGCTCCTCTCATAACCACCAGCAGCGCCAGGACATGTGTGATGGGCTCCGTGGCAGCACCGACATGTAAGGCCGTCTGTAGTTGAGTGTCTCCCTTTATACTCCCTGTTTCTGCCTACTGAGACTTGGTGGTTAGACTGCTACTGTCACATATGCGCTGTGGTCAACCTCAGAATGTGTCTGGCAGAGCACTGTCTCCTCTGGCCTGTTTGTGCTGCCTCATGACCACGGTGGTCTGTGCTGCCTAGCAGTGCTGGCAGGACTGGGCAATCTTTGTTCCATAGGCCCACATGCCTCATAATACAGCAGTTTGACCACCAAGCTGACGATGGTCGGACCGCCGCCATTGCAGTTCACGGATCACCAAACTCATAATGAGGCCCTAAGTCTCTTAAATCTTTGCTCGCATTGACCAGTGGAATGAAACATTCTTTTTCATTAACCCTCTCAATGAAGCACTCACAGAGACAAAGTCTAGTATACATCTGAAACTGTACTTGGCCATGCCAAGGAATGAACGTAACACACGTCTCAGCATTTAGCATTAAATCTTCATCAACAATTACACAACACACTTGTCTTAAAACTTTGAAAACCGATGTCTTTGCTAAAATTGAAAGCATTTACAACAGGTGGTATGATATGTTTAATGTCATCTTGAAAAAACCCTGCAGCTGATGATACACTGAAACTTAGGGCCTGATAAGGATTACAGCAGTCTGACTGCCACACTGCCAATGAAACAGTGGGGAGCCTGCTACCCTCCCCACCTCTGTATTATGATGTTTCTGGCAGGTTGGCTAAAGGAAACAGTGCAATGGCATTGCCTTCGGCTCTCGGAGAGAGCTGAGGCCAATGCTGTGGCCCCAATTCTGTCTTTTGGCCAGCCTTTTCATGACAATGACACCGCCATGAAAAGGCTGGCAGAAAGGAAAGGAAAATAGCTGCCTGCACCACCAGCACAACAGATCTATAATCCTGGCAGTGTGAGGGGTGTTGTGGAGTTCTGACCGCTAGGGATGCGGCGGTTGGACCACCACAGTGAGTATGGCAGTTCAAGGGACTGTCATACTTTTAATCAAGCCCTTAGTGTTTTGTATCCAAACAGACCAATATGTGTAGAAAAGGTTGTAATGTACCTGCAATTATCTTTGAGTTGCTGCTGATGACGTCCTTTATTTAAATCAAAGCGAGAGAAGACTTTTGCCCCATTCTATTGTATTATCAAGTTAGAAATGTGTGGACATGGATGTCATTCTCTTTCGATTGCCTTGCTCGCTTCATGCATATCCACCCAGATGCGTACAGCTCTTTCATTGTCCTTTTTGGGCACTACCACTATGGGAGAAACCAATACATTGGACTAATAGAATGCTCTATGATATCATGCTTGAGTTCCCTTTCAACAGTCTTTGTAAATGAATGCACTTCCTCTGTCTTTGAGCAACAGAACAGACATCATTGATATGCAATTGTACCTCCATAGTCTTAAGTTGTTCTAACCCATGAAATAATGAAGGGAACTGATTTATTATTTTTTGATAGGCAGGCACTTCAGGGGGATGTGGGGGGGGGTAGTGTCTTACCCACTGGTTCTGGAGGGGGCAACATGCCCTGTGCTCTTGGTCCTGGGGAGTGATGGTCATGTGGGTGTCTTCCCCACTGGTTCTGGAGGGGGCAACATGCCCTGTGCTCTTGGTCCTGGGGAGTGATGGCCATGTGGGTGTCTTCCCCACTGGTTCTGTAGGGGGCAACATGCCCTGTGCACTTGGTCCTGGGGAGTGATGACCATGTGGGTGTCTTACCCACTGGTTCTGGCGGGGGCAACATAACCTGTGCTTAATCCTGGGGTGTAATGGGCCACAGTCTGTTGAGTGGGTGTCTTACCCACTACTTCAGGAGGGGGCAACATGCCCTGTGCTTGACCCTGGGGAGTGATGGGCCACAGTCTCTCATGAGGGTGTCTTACCCACTGGTTCTGGAGGGGGCAACATGCCCTCTGCTTGGTCCTGGGGAGTGTAAGGTCACAGTCTCTCAGGTAGGTGTCATACCCACTGGTTCTGGAGTGGACAGGTGCACAGCAGCCCACGGATGCAGGATTACATTCCGTCCACCAACGGTGACGACTGCACAGTGGTGGTGCCGCTGGTGGGGGAGGCTCTTGCCCATCCCCTGCAACCTCGGATGGCTGCACAGTGGTGGTGGTGGTGCTGCTGGTGGGGGGAAGCTCCTGTCCATCTCCTGCAACCTTGGATGGCTGCACAACCATGGTTGGTGGTTGGGGCTCCGTCACAGTTCCTACCCCAGGCACCTTAGTCTTCCTGCCTGCTGGTGCAGGCTCCTTGGTCTTCCTGGCAGCTGGGGCAGGCTCCTTTCTCTTGAGGCTGACTGGTGCAGGCTCCTTCACTTCAGGACATGTGGCCTGGATCCTTTTCCGCCACGAGTGGGTGTGGTAACAACTGGGCCCGTGGACTGTGTGGCTGAGGTGCTTGGCTGGGTTCTTCCTACCCTGCCCATTCGTGCAGGATGAGGGGAGGGGTAGGGAAGAGGTCAATGGTGGATAGGAACAGTTTTTTAGGAACATTGGGATGGGAAGAGGGAGAAGGAATGGGAGTGGAGGATGAGGGAGTGGTTTTTGGACGTTGTTGGACGTGTCTGTATGCTGCTTTGGGGTGCAGGTGCATGGGCTGTATGCTGTTGTGAGGTGGATAGCTGTTGGGTGTCTGAGTGCTTGCATTTGTGTGCTTTAAGAGGGGGGACAGACACAATGGGAGAGGACACAGTGTGCTTGGGATAGGTTGGCGTTGCGGGGAATGGGTCTGGGTAGTGGAAGTTGGGGGGGGACGGTAGGAACAGGGACAATGGCTGCCATCAGAGAAGAAGCCAGAGCCTGAATCGATCTCTGTTGGGCCACCAATCCAGTGTGAATGCCCTCCAGGAATGCATTAGATTGTTGCATATGGACTGCAAGACCCTGGATGGCATTCACAATGGTTGACTGCCCTAGCGAGATGGATCTCTGGAGGTCAATAGCCTCCTCAATCAGGGCAGCAGGGCTCACTGAGGCAGGGTCTAAGGAGACCCCCTTGTGGCTGCTGTGATGCCTTCAGCTCTGGATAGACCACCATCAGTATATGCGCCATCAGGGGGGTCAGGGTTCAATGGGTACCCCTTACTCGTTGGGAGGCCATCCCCAGCTGGGCCTCCGCAGTCTTCCGTGCCCAGCATCTCAGGTCCTCCCACCGTTACCAACAGTGGGTGCTCTGCCTGCCGTAGATCCCCAGGGTCCACACTTCCTTGGCGATGGCGCGCCATATACCCTTCTTTTGATGGGCGCTGACCTGCAGAGGAAATACACACAGGAAAACACCATTAGCCAAACAGTCCAGCCTGTTACACATATTGCCCACCATACCCGTTTCCATCACCATTGGCATACACATGGTCCAGCACACAACCTATTTGCTGCCCAGAGGACAATTACCGACCCCATTACACAAGGCCTTCACACACACCACCCCATGCGTTCATGCCACATGCATCGTGCCCACAGTGTACTCACCTGTTGGTCTGGAGGACCATACAGCAGTCCGTACTGGGGTAGGACCCCATCCACCAGTCTCTCCAACTCCTCTGAACTGAAGGCTGGGGCCCTATCCCCGGTCACACAGGCCATGGTAGGTTCCAGACACAGGTCACAGCATCACATGCAGTGTGGGTCCTCTCCTGTGGAAGGTCAGGTAGCAAGTGAGGAATCAGATAGAAAAAGGCAGTCAAGGCCGCGGTGGTGCATACCGTCACTGCCGGCATAGATCACCATTGGCCACTGTTCCCCATAGGGCCCAATTGTAACAAATGAGGAGTCCCAACTGCCTCCTGCAACGGTGCACAACGTCAGCTGAATTACCTCACTTCCACCTGTCCCTCCACATATGACAGGCAGACGCCATTTCGGGGGGCAGGCCCTGGAAAATTGCTGCATCACTGGTGATATTAGGACATACTGGACAAATCACACTGTAATTACAAATTAACAGGAAGCAAAATTCTGTTGTAGCTCCATTGCTCAGTTTGTGACCGGCTCCTCACTCTTTTGTCCGTTAGATTCCTACCGTTGCGGAAGAATAAGAGCTGGAGACACACCCACGTGTACAGACCCCTGGTGGACTTGGCAACACATGAGGACAGGCATATTATCCTCACCTATAGATTTGACAAGGCCACAATCAAAGAGCTGTGTGTCCAATTGGAGCCTGACCTGATATCTGCTATCTGTCACCCCACTGGGGTCCCCCCTCTTGTGAAAGTTCTATCTGTGCTCCATTTCCTGGCAACTGATTCTTTCCAAGTGACAGTGGGCTTGGCAGCAGGAATGTCACAGCCAATGGTTTTAATAGTGATGACAAGAGTGTTGTCTGCCCTGATAAAACACATGTGCAACTACATTGTTTTCCCCAACATTGAAGATTTGGCCACCGTGAAGGCTGAGTTTTATGCAATGGGAAATATCCCCAATATAATTGGGGCGATTGACGGAACACATATTGCATTTGTCCCCCCACCAAAATGAACAGGGTTTCAGAAATCTGAAGAGTTTCCACTCTATGAATGTACAGATGGTGTGTTTGTCGGACCAGTATATCTCCCACATCAATGCTAAGTATCCTGGGTCGGTGCATGATGCCTTTGTCCTGAAGAATAGCAGCATCCCAAATGTGATGGCCCAACTACAGAGGCACAGGGTGTGGCTAATAGGTGAGCCCTAGTTCCCACCCAGTAGATGTTGGTGTATGGGTATGGTGTGGGCCATATGGTATAGTGTGTGGCTAAATGTTGTCCCTCAATATTTGCAGGTGACACCGGCTACCCTAACCTCTCATGGCTGCTCAACCCTGTGAGGAAAGCCAGGACAAGGGCGGAAGAACATTATAATGAGGCCCAGGGGCGAACCAGAAGGATTATTAAAAGGACCTTTGGCCTCCTGAAGGTCAGGTTCCGGTGCCTCCATCTGACTGGTGGATCCCTGTGCTACTCACCCAAGAAGGTCTGCCAGATAGTGGTGGCATGCTGCATGTTGCATAACCTGGCCCTTAGACGCCATGTCCCATTCCTGCAGGAGGAGGAGGCTAGAGATGCCCGTGTGCCAGCAGTAGACCCTGTGGACAGTCAGGATGAGGAGGCAGAGGATGAGGATGAGGACAACAGAACATCTGTGATCAGACAATACTTCCAATGACACACAGGTAGGACAGTGGTATGTCATATTTCAATCACATTAGTTTGAATTTCTGTGGCACTGGCATGCTGATATTTCCCACCTCTATGCCCACTTACTGTTAACTCTGGCAATTCATTTTGCAGATGTTGATGACCTCACATATATTCCTGGTGTGATCACTGCAGCCATCTACAGGTCATTAATCTATGCTCATTTTCTGTACAGTTGATTTGTAATCTTTGTACCTGCTTCAATTAATACATAATTGATATACATGACATACTCCAAACTCCTTTTTTCCCAAGGGTGTTTATTGAAAAGTTAAAATATATAGGGGGCAAGTGCAATGGGATGGGGTGATGATGGGGGAAAGTCCAGGATATTGTTCCAGTCTGATTGTAGCACAGGTGCAAGCACAGGTGCAAGGGGACGTACTTAGATTTTTACCTACATCGAAACAAAAATAGTATCTTTAAATAAACGTATCATATGTCAAAATTATTGAATCCCACACTTTGACTACTATATTATCACCAACATAATTAAATATTAATTAACGAATACTAAAAAACACATTTTACATTAAACATTTCTTCAAATAAACTCAGAACATTTCATACACATATTTCAATTAAATCCAAATATTTTACATCAACAAACTATCAACCACACACCCAATAAATTAAATAATTAAAATATTAACAATACAACTCTCAACAATATTAGCATGAACTACAAGCATTCAAACCCAGCCTAAATAAATATTTTATGGTTTACCATGGAAGACCTAACCTAAAACTAAACCAATAAAATAAAACTATGAACAGCTTTAACCAAATACCAATACTTAAAAAATGACAAATACTGCAAGACAAGGAAACTCTGCAGGAATCTCTCACCAGGCAATTAAAGAAGAAATATATACATCTAAATAATTACCTCCCAAGTAGGTAAAACTTATATTTAAATTAAATCATAAATGTTATTAAACTTAAAACTGTCAAATAGCAAACAAATATTAAAACACGGTCCAACTTCTATCTCTTTAGATATAACTCATAAAAGAAAAAACTACAATGTGAAAAACAGATAAACTGTTAGAAAATCACAAGTATCCCAAATCAGCTAATAGATATAATAAAGCTTGCACAAATTAATAAAAAAGTATAAACTCTTCCAAACCGCAAGCAAAAATTAACCGAACAACCCCAAACTCTAGAAACTACCAACAAATTAACATTTAAAATTAAATGTAATTTTTTTTAAAACAACAGAAAAGAAAGCACCTGCTCCACATCAGAACACTCTCAACCGAAAACCTGCAATACTGTGTGAAATGTCTAAAGAGAATATACATGTAAGTATGCAAAATAAAAGCAGTTGTATATTTTTACATGCAAATAACAAACGTATGAGCTTAAAATATTATATTTCTTTATACTATTACACTACTTTCAGATACAGTGACAGATGCTGCAAAATACATCACTTGACAGAAAGGAAAGCAGTACTAAATCATATGGGCTACACTTACAGCCAAGTAAGTGCATCATCAGAAAATATAAAATTGAAGTGTACTAAGCATTATTCTAATGCATGCTATGGTAGGGCAACTACAAAAGATGATGTTGTAATTCATGTAAGAGAGCACATCCTCACCTCAAATGTGAAAGAAATAGAAGTAAGCAAGATATTGCAGGATATAAGAGAGGCAAACACTAGATCCCAGGAACCCACAACTAAAATCCTTAAAGATATACTACCTAAACAACACAAACACATAACATGGCAACAACCAACTATTCACACTTTAAAAAGTTTAATTGCATCAACTAAAAAAGCCACTAACGTTATCTGAAGTGTCCCAACAGAATACCAAGATATACACATACCTGAACATTTAACAATTACACATAATGAGGAACCTTCATTTTTCATGACAACCCAAGTATTGAGAAAGGATCCTAATATTCTCTGCAGCAAAAAACATCGGGGCTGATTGCGACTTCGGCTGTCTTGGGGCTGCCGTACTATTTTTTGGTGGTCGTATTGCTGCCTCCTCGGTGGTTAGACCACCTGATTATGATCTGTGCAGTCAGACTGCTACAAGACTGTCACCACCACCAACCTTTGAGCTACTGCAGTGGGCAGTTGTAGGGGGGAAGTGCCAGCACTGGCACCATCATGTGTATTATGATCTGCCTTTCCGCTGACCTTTTCCTGACGGGTACATTGCTGTGAGAAGGTCAGAGGAAAGGCAGGTGAAGGGCCACAAAAAAGGGCCCCAGGGTGAATAAGCCCATGTGGATTGTTGCCAGGGCCCTTGTTGATCCCGCCTATGCCTGCAATGTTGCTGCGTGCACTGTTTGCCATGCACAACATGGTGCATGAAAGCAGTGCACCCAACTTGCTGGAGGTGCATCAGTGTAGCTGGCATTGGCCTCAGGCTCTGTCCTAGAGCTGAAGCATGCCGCCACCTTGACTGCGCTGCTGAAACACCACCAGCCACACAGGAATGTCATAATGCAGCAGTCAGGATGCCGCTGGCTTGGCAGCGTTCTCTTGACTGATGCAGTGGCAGACTGGCATTCTAACTGCCAAAGCAGTAATCAGGCCATTGGTAAAAAGCAGCGAATGTCAAACATAGAGGATGGATGGGACCTTCTAAATGTGTCCCAAACCATTCACTTAGATATACACCATACATTGCAAATATGAAAACACAAATATTCCTTTCGTATATGCCCTACTACTAAATAAAAAAACAGCATTTACTCTCTTAAACCATATAAAACATAACACAAATAACTACTACCCCTGTTAGAAAAGAGGTCTTTGGTTGGCAGTCAGGTTACCCCCTGTCCAAGCAAGGACCCTCACTCTAGTCAGGGTAAGTCACACATAATCCAAATTATCCTGTGCTCATCCTCTGGTAGGTTGGCACTGAGCATTCAGGCTTAAACTAAAAGGCCATTTGTAAAGTATTTGTGCAATAAATCATGCATTAACACAGTGGGAACACTACAAAAGGACACCCCACATGTTTAGAAAAAAATATAGAATATTTATCTGAGTATATTAAGGTCAAAACGATCAAGATTTGATAAGTACAAGTTGAATTATCACTTTTGTAATGATAAGATGAGTTTTAAGTGCTTTAAAACAACTATGGTCTCTTGCAAGCACGAAGTACCTGGTTTGCGTCAAAACTACAGGCACGAAGACCGTAGAGGAGGGGATGCATTGAAAAAGGTAGGTATGCGTCGGATTTCCGGGTGCACACAGACAATGCATTGATTCTTTTCCACGTGCAAAGGGCTGTGCATCAAATTCTGGGGCACAGGCTTGAATCCTCTTCCAGTTGCATGGTATTTGGACACCCCGGGGACGATGCAGAGAAATCCTGGGCAATCAAGGCGAAGTCACAGGAGCTGTGTCGATCCAGTGGGCGATGCAGGGTAATTTCTGTTGCACGGCAGACTATGCATCGAAACCACTAACAAGAAGTCAGGCTGCGTTGTTCTAGCTCTGCAATGCATTGATCCGGTGGGCCGTGCGTCAAGCCGGGCTTCGTCGTTCTGGTTTGGTGTGTGATGATTTTCTCACAGCGGGGCAGGCAGTGCTTCGATTCCGGCAAGCTGTGTGTCCATTTTTACTGCACAAGGAGTTCTGTGCAGAGTTGAAGTCTTTTTGGCCCTGAGACTTCACGAAATAGCAGGCAAGTTCAATCCAAACCCTTGGAGAGCACTTCTCAGCAGAGGCAAAGTGCAGCAAGGCAGCAGGGCAACCTCAAGGCAGCAGTCCTTTTCAGCAACGCAGTCAGGTGAGTCCTTTGGGCAGCCAGGCAGCTTTTCTTAGCAGGTTATGGTTCAGAGTTTCTTTCCCCAGGAGGTATCTTGTCAAGAAGTATCTGAGTTTGTAGGGTCAGGGACCCAGTTTATATACCCAAAAGTGCCTTTGAAGTGGGGGAGACCTCAAAGAGTGGCTTAGAAGTGTACAATTTCCCCTTTCAGTTCCATCCTGTCTGCCAGAGTCCCAGTAGGGGGTTTAGCAGTCCACTGTGTGAATGCAGGCCACTGTCCTTTGACGTGTAAGTGTCATCCCCTCCACCCTCCCAGCCCCGGATGACCCATTCAGTATGCAGATGTGTGCAGGTGTGACTGAGTATCCTGTGTTTGGGGGTTGTCTGAGTGAAATTCACAAGGGAGCTGTCAACTTAACCTAGCCAGATGTGGATTGTGAGGCACAGAAGGATTTAAGTGCAGAGAAATGCTCACTTTCTAAAAGTGGCATTTCTGGAATAGTAATATAAAATCCAACTTCACCAGTCAGCAGGATTTTGTATTACCATTCTGGTTATATTTAATATGACCTTTTTACCCCTTTCTAAACAGAATCTACCACTCATACAGTTTGTGAGGATAGCCTTAATGCTGGCATATGAAAGGAGCAGGTCTCACAGCAGTGTAAGATTAATTTTAGGAGTCTTTAACTACCAGGACATATAAACTACAGAGGTACATGTCCTGCCTTTTACCTACACAGCACCCTGCCCTGTGGGTTACCTAGGGCCTACCTTAGCGGTGACTTACATGTAGGAAAAGGAGAGTTTAAGGCTTGGCAAGTACTTTTAAATGCCAAGTGGAAGTGGCAGTGAAACGGCACACACAGGCCTTGCAATGGCAGGCCTGAGGCATGGTTGATCAGTGCTGCAGGCCCACTAGTAGCATTTAACTTATAGGCCCTGGCACATGTAGTGCACTTTACTGGGGACGTACAAGTAAATTAAATAAGCCAATTGGGTATGAACCCATGTCACCATGTTTAACAGAGAGGGCATATGCACTTTAGCACTGGTTAGCAGTGGTAAAGTGCCTAGAGTCCTAAAACCAGCAAAAAACGTTGTCAAAAAGTGAAGGGAGGGAGGCAGGCAAAAAGTTAGGGCTGAACACCCCAAAACAAAATCTTATATTTTGAGTAAGCCATGATTCAAACCATTAAAAAAAAATTACCACCACAGGGCCATGCAAGGTTGTTACTGTAATTTCAACAAAGTATATTATGACACCTCCAAAGAGTTGCACTAAGGGCCTCATTACAAGTTTGACAGTCTCAGGACTGCCATGTTGGCGGCTGTACCACCAACAGGCTGATGGAGAAGACTGCTAAATTATGACCATGGTGGCACTCCAAACAGAGCACAGCCAAAGCACTGAGGCACCGCAAGGGACAACGGAAATTACCTGCAGGAAGGTGGAGACTTTGTTTCCTCCAGACAGATTACGAGGCAGCACACAGCCAAGGTTTTTGTCCTGCTTGCACTACCACCGAAACCCATACAGAAACAAACTGCATAAAAGGAGACACTTACCTTCATGAAGCCATACTTGTCTGGCGCCGCCCTGGAACCAGGACTAGACATCATCCCGCTGCTCCTACTCTCACAAAGACTTTGGAAACTTCGCCGCTACTGACAACAGCAACCGTGAAAACACACACTTACCTGTAACTGTTGTATATTGTCTATGCTTGTACACTCAAATAATATACCATCTGGAAGAGGGTGTGAGAGTGACAACCACATGTTACTATACAGTGACACACACACACTCACATACAGCGACACACAGACACACACACATACACTGTACGCATACTATGGCCAACACACACATACATCAAAACACACACTTATGCATGGATATACAGCACAGGCCCATTCACACACAATACCACATAACACCACAACATGTCACAACAACATCACAACTACACAATTGTCAATACATTGGCAAGCACTCACAATAGACACTACCCAGGGACACATCATACATACAACATGACCTACAACCAACAGTGAACAAACACACACAATCACACAACCAAACAACATACCAATCGACATACACATCACACATAGCACATCGTATCTATCATAACATGCTCTAAACACGCACACAAAGCACACAAACCCACACAATACAGCAACACACACATGTCAACACAAACACCACTCAATAGCATGACCACCAAATGTTTCATTACACTATCACTGGGGGACAAAAGCACTGCACACAACCTCACAAACTGCCCAAACAAAACAGCTAGCACAAGCACCACACACACAAAAATGACACGCAACCAATGTCAACCAGGAACAACTCTACCCTAGGAAAAGAAATGCAGGACAAAGATGTAACGTCAAAACCAACAACCAGTGGGTTATGAGATATTAAAAATGGAGTTATGCCACAGTCAAAGCCCATAGGCCAGTTCATAGACAAAGGTCTGTGTGCACACAAAGCACATATGTGTTCCCCGAACTTGACTGCTGACTGTCATCTAACCTCCAAAGGTAGGGGCATCAAGGGGCAGGCAAGCACCTCAGGGATTATCGTCGGGAGGTGGCAGATGGGGATTTTTGCTTAAGCTTGGGAGGGATGCCTTTGGAATGTGGCTTAGGAGGGAGGGGTTTAGTTATGGGCTTAGGGGAGGGTTGATGTATCTTAAGAGGGGTAGATTTCTTGCCATGGGGAAGGGCATGGGTACTTGCAGGGGGTAGGGGAGGCCTTAGAGGTGGAAGGGACAGACTTGGGGAGGAAAACTGAACATTTAGGGGTCTCATAGCGGGGGAGAGAAGTTGGGAAAAGTGCAAACTCTGAAAGGAAAGCTTTCTTACACACACGGGGATGGTCAGAGCAAAAGGGTTTGGGTGTGGAGGGAGACGGAGTGGTTGTCTGAAGTGTTGGTGTGGATGTCTTGAATGCATGTTTGTGAGAGGTGGTGGGTGTCTGTTGGGTGAGTGAGGGTGTTTATGTGTCTTATGATGAGAGGTGGTGGAGGTGCTAGGGGATGCCGTGGTGGGTGGGTGACTGTCTGTTGTGGGTAGGATAGGTGTAGTGGCTGGATCTGTGTATGTTTGTGTGGTGCCTGCAGATGTGTCAGGTGTGATGCAGGGGGTGGTGGGGGCATCAGGGCAGGTTGTGACTGTTGCTGTGTGTACATGTGAATGTTGGTTGTGTGCATGATGGTGGAGTGTCTTGTGGTGCTTATGTTTGTCTGAGCTACCCTTGGATTTTGAGGTAGATGCATGCCTGTCTGTTTGTGTGCTTAAGCTGGGCCTGGGAAACGGGGTTTGGGATTTTGGAAGAGGAAGGTGGAGGAGAGACAGTAGACAAAAGGTGACTGGCTGCTGCCACTATGGAGGCCAGAGCCTTAAAGGATCTCTGTAGGCCAGCCAATGCACTGTGAAGGCCCTCCAGGAATGCATTACTCTGTTGGATTTCATTTGCCAGTCCCTGGATGACATTTATGATGGTCAACTGACCCATAGAGATCGACCTCAGGAGGTCAATAGCCTCCTCACTGAGGGCAGCAGGGCTAACAGGGGCAGGGGCAGAGGTGCCTGTGGCAAAGGAAACACCCACCCTCTTGGGTGAGCGGGCATGGCCAACTGGGTGGAGAGCTACAAGGAGAGTGGTGGTAGAAAGGGGGGATGGTGGACAGAGATGGTGTTGGGGTGATCCCAGATGCATCCCCCACCACCAGGGAGTGTCCACTGGAGGAGGATTCCGAAGATGACGTAGATCCTGTCTCCCCCATGGCACTCCCCTTTCCCTCCAGGCCATTGGGTCTCTCAGTGTCAGTGGTATTCTGACTTGAGGTCCTGTGGCCAGCAGCAGTTCCCCAATCCGCTGTGCTCCGTCCCCTTCACCTGCCGATGCTAATGCTGGAAAACAGAAACAGAAGTAGGGTCATCATATTCTTTCAAACACTAACATCACACTGTACACATTAATCACATTACAACCACTTGTAGTACACCACCAGGTAGAACCAGGTTAGTGCCAACATCATGTCACAGCTAGATACCATTTATACCCCTGTATCACAACAATGTCACACACCAGCTAAACCACCTACCACACACCTACTATACCATCATGTAAGTAGAGCTATCACTATAACCATTCCATGACAGCCTGACTTGCCAACATTATTCTGAGTCCCTATGCACAGCAATACAGTCAAACAACCACTAAGCAATGGGAAACAGTGGTAACATTAATTTCAACATATTCTTTCAAATTTTGAGATGGGAGTTCGGATTTCTCTGTTCCTAATACTTTCAGTTGATCTTCACCACTAATAGAGGATTACTCACTATCAATGTGGTAGTATTTTCATGGGGTTTGGCATAACAGCATGGATGTACACGTGTACATGGGTTTCTGATTTTAAGCATGTCCTGAGGTTGCTCTTTTAATTTTTCTGTTCATTTTTTGTCATTTTTTAAAGAACAGCATGCATGTCACCAGGGTGGCAAAGTGTAGCCATTGTGTATAGAAGTTCCTTCAAGTGAAGTTGAGCATTTTTGTTTTCAGATACCTCTGAAGAAGGGTCAGTTGCCCAGAAATGCAGGTTTTGTGAATGCTCGTCTCAAGAAGCAACATTAATTTACAATGTCCAAATTTCATGAGCTTTAAAATGATTGGATGGTGAAAATAATGAAGAGAACTTTCAATATATGTGCAATCATCAGTTAAATTACTAAACAGTGTAAACATTGAACTGACGTGGTTCATCAGTCTTTTGGAGGAACAGTGATAGTGAACCTACTCAAACCTATGCAAAAGGTGCATTGGGTAGCGGGTGAGTAGAGCTCACCACCACGCAGAGTGGATTTCATGAGTAGTTTAGTACGAGACATTGCACATTTTCTGACAGCACACACATAAAAAACATTATTATAACAGTTTTGGACTTCACCAAAAAAGTGAAGTGTGCTTACAGACTATAGCTTACAATGCCTTCCAACCCACACTAGGCAGAACCCAACCCATGCTCTACAAATTTATAGAAGCATTAGAAAAAGAGCAAAGCTACCTAGTACTATGGATGGAAAAATCTTTTAGCCAAATTGTTCCTAAACCTAGAAAAAAAAAAGAATGTATGAGATGTTCAAATTTAAAGTCAAACTCTTCATAAATATCAATAGTAGATTACCTAGAAATCATATTTTACAATAAGCAGTAGCCTAAGAACGTTCTAAAAAACTATGACAAATTCTAAACCAACACACTATTTTTTATTTAAATTAACATATTATTTTATCACATCAGTCAAAAACATTGTTAATGAAAAGTGCTATAATAAAATTATATATAAAATATTTTTCAAAATTTACCACCACCAACCAAGGACAGTTGAAAACAAACTCAAACCATCACATGAAATAATTACAATACTTAAACCAACCAGTCCTACATAACAATTGCATAATGCTTACCCAAACAATATATCACAAAAAGAAAAAAAATATATACAAATTACAGTTTTTTAGCTGCAGACCTTTTTCTTTATCCATGTAATAAGAAATAGCAACAATAATGCCTAAAAAGCCCCACATAAATGCAAAACTAACATGAATCCAATACAAATCCATCAAATAAATTTAAATGATCTAGGAACCATAAAAAAACAAAAAAGCATTTGAAAAATAGAAACACTCCAGGAAACCCCCAAAAAGAAAATCAAAGTAAAAAACATTGGTTTCTTATAAACCAAAAAAAATGTCCTTTAAAAAAAAAAAACATAATGGGAGATGGTAGTAATCAACAACCTGTAATATAACTTAAAAAACCCGCCCACAAAATACATTACATTTCCAAACAGATAATCATACAAATATAACTACCATAACACAATTGAGCCTAAAATACACTACTAATATGGGAGCTCATTAAGAGTTTGGTGGTCGAACAGCAAAACCACCATGTTGGCGGTCCTACAAAGACCATGCCTTCTTACGAGTTACACAGGCAGGATTGCTGACTGCCACCCAAAAAAGGCAGAATGCCAGCAGCTCTGGGGCCTGGAAATAGGCGGTCCTACCTCCAGTGCCAGCAGCACTGTGACCAACCATTGACCTTATTACAAGCACACAGTCGCTATGGTGGACCCCATGGCTCGTCAGCCAATAGTGGTCTGAACCACGGCAGTCCGCAGTCACCAAAGGAATACACAACAGAATATTGGATGAATTTGAAAACTACACAGCTGACACACAGTGCCACACTGGACACACCTGCAAAGGACACGATAAAACATCACCCCTTCACACATCACAGTCCTTTGCATTTACACTCAGAGCCAAAGAACCACGACCAGCACATATTGATTAACCAGATTAGACACACCCTTTTTTTCACCATCCCATTAAACACCCTGTACACACTTTTGTCCATTCACACCCTATTGCACTTCCCCTGTTAAGTAAGTCAATGTCACCCATTCTTTTTCCCACCATGTCACGTTCCGAAAAATCCCCTTTTTTCTGAGGGTGAGTTAAGAGTCATGGTGGATGAAATCATAAGAGTAGAGCCACAATTGTTTGGAGCACAGGACCAGCATACTCCTCTCAGTAGGAAAATTTAAATGTATGACAGTATAGTCGACAGAGTCAATGCTGTAGGCAACTCCCTGTGCACAAAGGAGGACATTAAGAAGAGGTGGAACAACCTCAGGGGTAAAGTCCGTTCCCTGGTTTCCAAGCACCAGCTGCAGGCCAAGAAGACTGGTGGTGGCCCTCCCAGCATTCCATTACATATCTTTCCCTGGGAGGAGAAGGTCTTGGCCATCCTGCATCCTGAGTGTCGAGACGGGCCACTCACCTGAAAAGCAGGATGTCTGCAGGGGCAATGGTATGCCCCCGACCTCCTGGACCACCTCTCGGCACTTCCTGGTAGACACAGAAACCCCGGCAGGTGTCCCAAAAGGAAAGGGAGAGTGGAAGAGAAAGAGACAAAACACTGCCACATCTTGCCGGTCCAGCCAGGCACCCTGTATCTTCGGGGGAGCAGGTCGTTGTTGACAGAGTGATAGTAGAGTTAATGCACTCAACTTCCTTGAAACTGAATCTCTCTTTCTGACATGGGCACAGGAGCGGTAGAAGAACACCGGGATGCTCCAGCACTTTTCTTGGATAATAATAACTGCACAATTACTAACACTGCATTACCAAAAACCCAAACTGAGTACCATAACAGTAAGTACTGCGACACTAGGGCTGGTTTCACAGAGATTTACTGTTGCACACTACAATTAGAACTGTTGTTGCACTTATCATGTACAAGAAAGACAAACAAGGGCATTAAAGATATCACATATAACTTTTCCTGCATGCATAGGGTTAAACTAAAAGGAACAAAAACAATCCAAGAAATACAAATGTCCACTCTGGGTTTAAACAGTTAGGGTGGCACAGTTTGGTTTGGTTTCACTGTGTGTGTGTGAAAAATTCTTCAAAAGAAAATTCCTCAAACCTGAAACACAGGCATGAATGACACAATTTAAATCCAAGAGTTATGCTATTAGAGAAAGAAAAGTCACAAAAATGCTCTTTTAAAATTGTACTGTCACTTTTTGTAGTACTTGAGCTCAAGCAGATTTCCTCAAGCACATTTAGGCAAGTAACTACAATAATAATGTAGAATGTTCAGAAATTCAATTGTCTCTTCAAGATAAGCACTCTGCCAAAATACGAGGTCTGAAATACACCAGCTGTCCTAGGAAAGCACAGTGCTCAAAGAACAAACTCCGTAGAGAATACTAGTCACTTAGCTGCAGTCTTTTCCGGAGTGCTGGAGGAATGCCTGGTGTCAGCTAGTACAGGAACAAAGAATTGCCTCAAAAGTCCTGAATACGAGGATGACAGCAGGGGCTGGACTGCCAAATCAGATGCTGAGATCAGGAGGCAAAAGAAAGCCAAGCAGAGAGGCATGCTTCACTCTGCTATTTATAGCCAATCAGGAAAGCAGTTGAGTTTCCACATGTGGATGAGTCACCACACCCAATTAGAAGCACATGTCCACACCTGCTCACATTAGCAAACAAGCTTTGGTAAAACAAGCATTGATAAAACCGATTGTGTAACACAGCACCTAATGCTTACTTAGAAACATGAAGGTTTAAACAAGAACAGAGATGTTATTTAACCCTAATCCTTGGGGATGCTGACAGATAACGCAGGAGGCACCTCTCCAAGTTTCAAGGAAGTTGAGTACACTAACTCTACTGTCACTCTGTCAACAACGACCTGCCCCCGAAGATACAGGGTGCCTGGCTGGTCCGACAAGACGTGGCAGTGTTTTGTCTCTTTCTCTTCCACTCCCCCTTTCATTTTGGGACACCTGCAGGGGTTTCTGTGTCTACCAGGAAGTGCCGAGAGGTGGTCCAGGAGGTCGGGGGCATACCATTGCCCCTGCAGACATCCTGCTTTTCAGGTGAGTGGCCCCGTCACAACCGGACTTTGGACTCCCAATGGTGTGGCATCTACTCCAATTATTTAATTCACCATGACTGACACACTCATGTTAATTTCTTTCTTCTTTTCTGTCCAAATTCTATTTACTGCTTCAGCATTGTAATAAATGCACCCATCACAAACTCATTGTCTGCTTGCTTAATTTAAAAATGTTGCTGTGTAGAGATGTAAGACCAGGTGACCCATGTGAAGAAGACATAACATACTTGTGCAAGGAGGAACATGTTACAGGTACGCAGTGTCCTGCTCAGTTTTACAACCATTGTGTACAAGCATATATGTACAGGTGTCTGGTTACACCAAACGTTTTATTCCAGTGTACAGTACATGGCCTGTCCACATACCTGGATCGTTTTGACACAACAATATGTGACTCATGCTGAGTCAAAGTACATATCCCACGCTACAGTCCCCCGGACCATAGAAGGAAGTCATTTGTCTGACACTATCTTATAGAATAGGCAAAGATTAAAGTGGATGATATCAGCACCTTGATCCCTATCAAATACCACACCAAAGTAATCCAACATCATCAAATCCAAGATACAGACAGATGGCAGTACAACAGTCCCTAATCACAGGCCCATGATAATCCAATGACCATGTATATGGTGGTATGGCACAAACATATGTCAGTGTTGTGGCGCAGGCACTGTGGCTTGCAATGATGAAACACATGTACAGCTACATACAGATCATATGAGAATAGTGTTTAGCCAATTTGAAGGGTGAATAGCTTGGTCGAAATCTATGACAACATATTACATGCCCACATGATGGCACACATGATGCAATGAGACCAGCATAGCACATGCAACAAGTCCAATGTGCACTTCCCACCTTCTACCCAAACACTGTGCAAGCTGCCTTGGCACATGTCTCATACACCCCAAATCTGTGACCTACATTACCTGGAACAATCTATGTCCACTTTGTATGTCAGAGCAGCATGAAAAACCTGCCAATGTCACAACTGTGAAATACCTACATGAGGATGTCATGGTGAAGGTACCTGTACAGACAAGGGGTATAGGCTTGACAAATACCTATTAAACAGATCACATAGCAAGCTACTGGAAATGTAATTACATTGCAAAGAAACTGATACAAACAAAGCAACCTCATCAAGGTGGGAATATGTCAAAGGGTAACCTTTCAAGTATCAGTTCCCTAGTTGTTGCTACAACAGTCTACTCCATACTTTCTCACAGCTACTGTTCATTGTACAGTCACAGTCATTACATCACATGACATGCGTACTCTCATGGAAAGTAGCTGTTGATCAGATCTTCCTGCAAGTCAGCTCTTTCCTCTTCATCAATGTCATTCTCACTTTGGATTTCAGGATTCCCACCCGGTGCCACTGCAGACTCTAGGATGTACAGGATGTTTTGCAGTAGGGCAATACTGTGAAGAATGCAGCATCCCCTAGTGATCTTACACACTTTTATGGGTGAGTAGAGGAGAGCTCCACCAGTCCTGTCCAGAAACCTAAATCTGGCCTTCGTGTGCCCAAAAGCCTGCTCCACTACCCGCCATGTTCTTCCATGGGCCTCATTGAAGCATACTTCCCCTGGTGTAGTTGGATTCCTTAGTGGCATCTACAGCCAAGAACTGTTTGGATATGCAGTGTCTCCTGTTAAGAGATTGGACATATGTGCAACAATATGCCACTCACTTCATGACTGTAGCACCAGACGTTGCACACACACAAACAGGACAGGTGTGACTTACCAACAAGGGTACAGTTGTGTCATCAGCTGGGATATGGTGCTGTTCTGCATTATGAAAGAATCATTGGCTGAACCCAAATAATGGGCAAACATGAAATGTAGAGATCTGTCAAACAGAAAACTTGCACCTTGATGGAACGGTATTTCTTTCTGTTGTGATAAAGTTGTTAATTGGCTTGTGGTTGGGCCAAGCCAACATGTGTGCCATCAGTGGTCCCCACCACAGGTGGGATGCATGCAAAACCATAGAAGTCAGCCTTCACATGGTCTAAATCCTGACATTAGAAAAACCGGATATAGCTGTCAATGTGTTTAAACATTGCTTAGTGAACATCCTTCAACACCAGACTGACATAGGTTGGGACATACCAGCAGATAGACCCACTGAATGTTGGAAGGACCCTTTGGCTAGGAAGTGCAATACTGACATGACTTGAACAATGGGTGGTATGCTGGTTGGATAACTAATAGGTGGCATCAGGTCTGGCTCCAACTGATGACATACGTCGGCTATTGTTTGCCTTTCCTGATAGTAATATGTTATTATGTGCCTTTGCTCCATGGCCTGACGGTCTAGCAGTGGAGGTTAGACAGGAGGCTGTCACATCCTCCCTCTCCCTGGGAACCTATATATGACAAGACAAAGGCCCATATTTATACTTTTTGACGCTAAACTGCGCTAACGCAGTTTAGCGGCAAAAAATTTTGCGCCGTCTAACGCCATTCTGAAGCGCCATGCGGGCGCCGTATTTATGGAATGGCGTTAGCCGGCGCAAGCAGACCGGCGCTGCCTGGTGTGCGTGGAAAAAAACCACGTAGACCAGGCAGCGCCGGCGTTGGGCAAAAATGACGTTAGGGCGTCTTAAAATGGGGCAAGTCAGGTTGAGGCAAAAAAATCGTCTTAACCCGACTTGCGCCATTTTTTAACGACGCCCATCCCCCATCAACATGACTCCTATCATTGTAAAGATAGGAGTCATGCCCCCTTGCCCAATGGCCATGCCCAGGGGACTTCTGTCCCCTGGGCATGGTCATTGGGCATAGTGGCATGTAGGGGGGCACAAATCAGGCCCCCCTATGCCAAAAAAAATTATTAAAAAAAAAAATAATAATACTTACCTGAACTTACCTGAATGTCCCTGGGGTGGGTCCCTCCAGCCTTGGGTGTCCTCCTGGGGTGGGCAAGGGTGGCAGGGGGGGTCCCTGGGGGCAGGGGAGGGCACTCTGGGCTCATTTTGAGCCCACTTGTCCCTTAACGCCATGCCTGACCCAGGCGTTAAAAAGCGGCGCAAATGCGCCGTTTTTAGCCACACCCACTCCCGGGCGTCTCTTTTGCCCGGGAGTATAAATACCACGTAAAGGCCTGGGAGTCATTTTTTAGACGGGAACGCCTCCCTTGCATATCATTAACGCAAGGAAGGGGTTCACGCTAAAAAATGACGCACATTCCGGGAACTTTGGCGCTATACGCCTCTAACGCCATAGTATAAATATGGCGTTAGTTGGCGTTAGTTTAGCGTCGAATTTGCGTCGAAAAAAACGACGCAAATTCGGCGCAAACGGAGTATAAATACGGCCCAAAGCTTCTAACATTAGTCAGTGTGTCCACAGCAAAATACATGATGCATGTCAATGTTATCTTGTGACAAGGAATTTCTGAATCGATATGCCTGGCCACATGTGCCCCCCCCGGTGTTCAACACATGGGTCCACAACATGGATATGGACCAAACTCAAAGATGTGCAACACAAATGCCCCTCAAAATGTGACTGTATATCCCAACTGCCAAAATGACCTTCAACTGTGGTGGACTGTGTCCCACTGTTAAATACCATCTGTGCCCTGCAAAATACTATAATGGTGTTTTAGTAGCAGAACCTACATGAAAAGACAGGATAAGGATGTTTGTGAGGACCCCCAAACTTTTTTTGCAGGTGTGACACAGTTTTTAAAACCCAATACAGCATTTGAGGCCACCAAAATGGCAGCTGCCTGACCTAATCTACTGAACATTAGGAACAGCCTGTCACCGCCATCGGTAGTCATCATAGGCTAATGTTGTTGCCAGTGGCGGTCCCAGGCCAATAGCTATGTTTGCATTTGGTGACAACCATGTATGTGACGGACGTGATGGCCAGTGTTCTGCATATTCACTCCCTTGACTCCTGATACTGCTGCCAGCAACACCTCCACAACTTGAGCTGCTGTGTGCTGCCTCTGGGAGTAATCATGCCACGTCCAGCAGGTGATAGGGCCCATGCCTTCTCACCAGAGGAGCTGGAGAGGCTGGTGACCAAGGTCCTACCCTTGTATCGAAAGCTCTAGGGCTCACTAGAGGAGCAGGTACGTTCCTGATGTGCACATTTGTCTCTGTACTGCACTATCCTTTCCCTCATCACAAGCTACAATGTGCCCATGTGTGCCTGTTTTTTGCAGTCTGAGTGGCATCAATGGGATAGACAATGTGCAGGTATTAGTGGCCAGTGCCATTTGTTACGTTCAGTCACATTGTGTTGTGTGAGGTTTTTGGGGTCCTAGATCACCCTTGTGTTGAATGCACATAACTAGGTAAGGAGACATTACTGTCATCCACTGACATCTCTTTCCTAATGATTGTTGTAAATGTCAGACAACATGTATGTGCATGACAGCATGAGCTGTGTATGCATGTTGTATAAGTCATTTGAGCGTCCTGGGAGTAATGTGTATAGTGCTACAGATGTTTTAAACCACATCTGGCCTTGCTAAACTGTTGTGTGGAAGACATATCATGAGTCACTCTGCCCTTTAGATTGCCACACATACCACATGCCAAATTGCTGCTGGTTACAAGATGCCCTGTCATGCATAGATGTGATGGAAATTGAGTGTCATGTACGTTCTGTCTGATCAGCCTGCAGAGAACAGGGCCTGTCAAATGTATCTCCCAGTATGATACCTGATCTAGGTTGTGGAAGAGTCACTGTGGCTATGCAACTGGGACACTGTGTCCACTCCTTGTACCCCAGCAGCATTTGTTATTCCACGTATCAACAAATGAACAAGGAAGACACTTTCTGTGCCCAAAATGGCCGTCCCCTGACTGTTAATCATGTGTAATGTTGAGGTTTGTACTCTGGCAATTGCCTATAGGGACTGGATGAAATGAGTCATTCTCATAGAGTGTAAAAGTGTTGGTCCATTCATGCCTAAGGACTTTATCCTTCAGAAGCCGCATAGGTGTGTAGTGTGCCATTGTGGCTCACATCACAGTACAGGTTGCTAGAGCATGGGTCACCTGATGTCAGTAAGCTTGCTAAGTCATTGTAGGACCTGAGCGGGGTAGTGGGTTAGTCTGCAGATGCAAATGCATATGCCTGGAGTCAGGTCCCAGTATTTATTGGCTTATGTGTTTCACATTTGGGAAGTATTAACAAATAGAAAAGGCCTAGCTTGGTATTACTGACATATATGTGACTCAACCATTTATGATAAAACGTGCAATTGAAGTCTCTTGATTTGTCTTTTGCATCCATGCAGGTCAATACCCATCAGAAAAAGGAACTATGGAGAGCCAATACCAAGAATGAGCAGACCCACTGTCGGAAGAGGTGGGAGGACCTGAGAAGCTGGGCCTGGAAGATTGCGGAGGTCTAGCTGGGGATGTCCTCCCAACATGCGTTTGGACCATGAGCCCACACCCCCCTTTTTTCCCACATTCTGGCAGTGGCCTACCCAGACCTTGATGGGCGTTAGATGATAGCACAGCAGCCACGAGGGGATGAGTCCAGGGCATATTCCTGCCTGTCACATTGTCAAGGGAGTGTGTTCAGTTCTGACAGCTCCCCCTGATGGTTAGGGATGAGCCATGCGTAACACAGTAGATAAGTGATTGTTTGTGTGGACATGTCATGTGTTGTATACTGATGTGCCTTGCTTATTAGCAGAGGGACCTTGGACACAACTGTGTACAATCCACAGAAAATGTCCTCTCCAGGAACAACATAAGGCTGTGTACAGTGATCAATCAAGTACTGTTTGTTGTTGTAGTGGGTGTAAATTCTATGCAACAGGCCACTACTCCTCAATGTTACAGGCAAAAGGTAAGGAACTGATGGATCACTGTCCTCAGCCATGTATCTGGTTAAATTAATATTTTGGCACCTGCCATCCAGAGGCTATTTGTAGTCAGTATTGGATGGGTGCGGGTGCCTCACTACAGTCTGTACTGTGAAGATGGCCATCATACATGTTACAGAGCCTACATTGTTGTTTGGGTGCAGCTACAGATCCATACTTTCCCTTAGTAAGTGGGGAATGTTCATTGACTTGATATGTGTACCATCACAGTGGCCAACATTCCTTGTGCCTACATGTCAGCATGTGCCCCTTTCTCCTTGGCAAAACATTTGTGAGCTGCTGTTTCATGCATGGTACACCTGTGCTGATGGGATGATGTCTGTATTACCTCACATATGTGCATGGCAACCCATGTGGTGAATAAGACATTTACAATGGGAGTATGTTTTATGTTGTGTCACATACAGAAGTCTGTCACCGTTGTTTATTGGCTGACACATACCCTATGCATCATAGCATGTCATTTGGCATGTGCAAGTACAGTAACAATGAGAGACATGACAGGTAGGCCTAGAGGTTTTAGCCACAAAGTGCATTTCTAAGCCCTTGATGCAGTATCATGTAGCAAAGTGCTCAGCACAGATGAAATGGGTTAGGTTTGCAACCTGACTGTTGACATGCATCATGGAATGACTTGCAGTTATGGTGAAATCACGTGTTTGAGTACAAGCATTTATCCACAGACACCTGGGTTTGCTTGACAATAATGGATGCATGATGTAGCCTCCAATTGGGCAACATGTTGAGGGCCTTCAACAAGTACTTTTAAATCTCTGGGCTTCTCCAACATCCAAGGGGCTAATAGCGTCTGCCGATGCACTCAGAATATGTTATTGTAAGGGATGTCAGACTTTTATGGTGATTTCCCTGGGGCTTGCTTATTCATTGTGTTGTGGAGTTTAGAGACATCTCTCCCTGCCAATTTGCACACAATGTCTACAGTGTCCATTTCCATTTCAAATGTGCAGTCTCTCTGAGCATCATTAGTACTACCTTCCTGACTCCACTGGGACAAATATCACTTAGTTAAATGTGCATTATGAAACTGCTTCCAGTGTGACTTGAGTATTTCATTGTCACCTTCTCTAGGCTATTGTACCTTTGTCAGGCAGGATTTTGGAGCATCATGTTTGTCATTCTGTATGTGCCAAATAGATGCGTGCATGACCGGGTGTGGGATCCATGGAAATGCAGTTGCCATTGGCCTACTATTGTATACAGATAGCTGAGGTATGCTCCATGGGGCAAAGCATTGAGGGTGATGAGGTTTCCTACTAGTTCAATGGTTACTGTGATTGCACAACTTCAGCCATGCAATTGTAGTTGTCTGAGAGACTGATTTTCCTGTGGGCAACTGTTGGCAGTTCAGATGGCATGCATGCATATGGTATGATACATGTATGGGGCACTTAGGTGGAGTTTGTTGCTGGGGATTACTTGACATCATGGTAATGTATGTTAATCAGAGCTGTGTTCAGGTGTGATCATGGACATGTGATGACCCTATTTCTCTTTGTATTTGCAGCATCAGCCGAGGAAAGAGAAGGAGACAGGGCAAGGCTGAGTGGGGACGCATCTTGCCACGGGACCTTGGGTCAAGACACCACTGACACAGAGGGACCCAGTGGCCTGAAGGGTGAAGGGAGTGCCATGGGGGAGAATGGAACAACATCATCTTCATCATCAGATTCTTCCTCCAGTGGACACTCCCTAGTGGTGGCAGACCCATTGGGGCATACCACTGTACCATCTTTGTCCGCTACCCCCCACTCTAACACCACCCTCCCTGTTGCTCCACACCCAGTTGGCTGTGACGGTTCACCCAAGAGGGTTGGTGTCTCCTTTGCCACAGGCACCTCCGCCCCTACTGCCCTCAGTGAGGAGGCAATTGTCCTCCTGGGGACAATCTCACTGGGTCAGACAGCCATTGTGAATGCCATCCAGGGATTGGCAACCCAACTGTACTAGACCAATGTAATCCTGGAATGCATTCATGGTACAAAGTCTGGCCTACAGAGATCTTTTCAAGCTCTGGCCTCTACACTGATGGTAGCCAGTCATGTCCCACATTCCATCCTCCCTCTACCTCACTTCCCAATCCAAATCCCCCTATTCCCTTACCTACCCCAAGCACACAGACCAATCCACACACACCCACCTCAACACACAAAGGCAGCACACTTAAACACAAGCACCACAAAACACACTGGCATGCAATCAAACAACAGACACCCACACACACGCACCATCTGTCACCACTTCCCCGGACACCCTGACCACCCAGAACGTAACACACACAACATGAAGCATACCACAGGCACCATCACAACAGGCAGTGATACACCCACCACACCCAGCATACTCGCAGACACCACCCCAACAGACACCACACCCAGCTCCCTACAGACACAAGCCAAACAGACACACAGACATCCACCACATCCAGCATACCCACATACACACCACCCTAACAGACACAAAGACATCCACAGCTACCAGTATACCTGCAGACACCACACCAACAGACACTCACTTCCATTCCTCCCACATCATCCAGCACCTTCACTTCCCAGCCCCCAAGACACACAAACTCCCACACTCACACACATAGCAGACACCACCCAAACACAAGCATGCCCCATGCGCACACACACAAGACATCCACACCGACACATCAGACAACCACTCCCTTGTCCTCTAAAAGCCCACCCCTTCTGCTGACCGTCCCCGTGTTCCATTTTGTTTGAGCTTGCGTTTTCCCATGTTCCCCCGCCCCCACCGAAACCCATCCTTTTCACCTCCAAGTCCTCCCCTGTCACATCCACACCCCTGCTAACACCGAATCCCTCCCTCCAAGAAGAAGCCCACCCCTCCTTAGAAGCAGTCCACCCCTCCTAGGCCCACCTCTCCCAAGTCCAACTCACCCCACCCCTCTCCAGGATGATCCCTGAGGTGACTGCCTGCCCACTTGATGCCCCTTCCTGTGGAGGTTCCCTGGTAGGTAGGAGTCAAGTGGCAGCACAGTGATGTGCCTGTACATTATAAAATGGGCCGTCTATTGCCCTTGAACTTTTCAAGTTTAAATATTGATAAACCCAAACAGTAGTTTTTTTGGGTACACAGTTGTCCAGCAATTCCTTTCCTACCTTTGTATTGTTCCGGGGTAACTTGTGTTGTCTGTTTACAGTTGTGTGTGTTTCAGGCAGCTTGCTGGTCAATTTGCTGTTGTTTGCAGTATCTGACTTTGTGGGCAGTGCCGGTGTTCCCCAAGACAGGAGTATATGCTGACTTTATGGATATGTGGATGTAAATGCAATGGTGGTGTCATAGCATTGTGTACTGTTTGGTGTGCAATGTGAGCATGTATGGTGTTAGACTTGTCCCCCTGATATGGATTAAAGACTCATCAAATGTGTGGCAGCTTGAGTTTAATTTGTGCAGACATGGAGTGTTTTCAATTGTGCTACCTTTGTGTGCAGTTGAATATGCATGTGTCCATTTAGTTGTCTGTACCTTTCAGCTAGTTTATGTAGAAGTATGTCCCATGCAGTTGGAGTTGTATTTGTTTTGTTGAGTTGCACTTCCACATTGAGCAGATAGGTATGCAATTTGGGTCTAGTATTGTTTATCTCTGAGATGCATGTAGGACCAGTTACCGTGCAAATGTTGTTTAAGGGGCATGTGCAAAGTGGCATGTGCCCCAGTGCAGAGTCCTTCCCTGAGTGCTCCTGATGCCCCATCCCTATTGTGTAGGTATTGTTTGCATAGTAAGGTTTGTATATTTGTCTCTGTGTCTATTGTGCATCCCATTGCCCTTCCATTGTGTTGCAATGTGGGTGGTGTGTATGTCCATTGCAGGGCTGTTTAGTGGGAGTGGTGTTTTTGTTCCACACCACACCCATACAAATGTGTTTTGAATGTGATGACAGTCCATGGTAGTTGAACCGCCACGGTCACATTGGCGGTGTACAACCTCATAATGTGTCTAGGGGAAACACAGGCCCTGCCGGCCACTTTATGCTGCCTCGTGACCGCAGAGGTCTCGCTGCCTGGTGGTGCAGGTGGGACCATGGCGGTCTTTGCTCCATAGGCCCACATGACTCGTAATACAGCAGTCCAACTGGCACCCTGATGGCAGTTGGATCACCAACGCTGCCATGGCAGTCCACAGACCGCCAAACTCATAACAAGGGCATTATGTACGAAAAGCCAAAACAACAAGCTAGTCAAATACAGTAACACTAATGCATCTAAATATGCATATAAATTCACAAACAATATTATAACTAACTTGTAGACCTCACCCTATCGCCTCTTATGCTCAATGACCCTTACAAATTCCTTAAAAAGGACTTACCTGTTCAGAGGAAGAGCAGCACCTTACCACACACTGTTTCCAGAAAAATAAAACAAAAATAACACTAATAGGTTACAAAAATTTAAGGCAGTGGGAAAAACATGGCCACTAAAAAAAAAAAAAAAAGACTATCTTCCCACAGAAATGAATAGGAACTATTATAAAACTGGTGAATAAATGTATAGAAAAGTAAAACAATTCTGAACATGTAAAACATGTAACAAATGTTGTGATAAAATGTTTAAAAAGTGTAATACAGATATTAAATATTAGTATGAAATATGTACAATTATTTAATATATTATACTAAACATGTAAAAATGATGGGTAAAAAATGTACAGAAAAATATTAAGAAATGTACAAAATCTGTTAAACAATAGAAAATAGAAGTTGAACATATACAACATACAACATTATTGACATTTCATTAATAATTTACTTAACTTCAAATAAATGTAAATTTTTACCTTGAAGAATACATGATTAAAAATGTACAAGTATACAATCAATAAGCCTTGGAAACCTAAATTAAAGTTGAAAAATGTGCCATGCCTTTACTATATAACAAGACGTAATTAATTATATTATTGGTTACATTCAGCAAACAATTATTTTATTATATTTTTAATCACAAACAACATTACTAAAATAACACAAACCATTTCTACTACATAAAAATAAAAATAAGGCATTGGACTCCAAAAAGGTTAGCATTTACTATTCCTACTCCAATCTAAAGCACTTTAGAGAAGGTGTTGGACACTAACGGGGTGATATTTACTATTTCTACTCCCATCTAAACAAATTTGGGGAAGGTGTTGGGCACTGAAGGGGTGACTTTTCCTTTTCCCACTCCAATTTAAACCAATGTGAGGTAGGTGTTGGACACTAAAAGGGTGATATTTACTATTCTCACTCCAGTCTAAAACAATATGGGGAAGGTGTTGGACAGTGAAGTGGTGACATTTACTATTATCACTCCAATCTAAACATATATGGCTAAGGTTTTGCTCACTAAAGGAGTGACATTTACTATTTTCACTGCAACCTAAACCAATTTGGGGGAACGTGTTGGACACAAAAGAGGTGACATTTACTTTTCCTACTCCATTCTAAACCAATTTCAGGAAGGTGTTGGACACTAAAGGGGTGGCATTTACCAGTTTCACTCCAATCTAATCCTATATGTGGCTGGTATTTACTATTCCCACTTCATTCTAAACAATATTAGGGGAAAGTATTGGACACTAAAGGGGTGCATTTTACAATTTCCACTTATTAAAATATAATATTACACACAAGATAATTCAAACGAAACGTCTGATACACAATCAATACTCCATAGTCACACACATTTTTAACTATAAAACAAAACATATCTTATTTGTAAACACACTAACCTAACTGTTAAAAATTGGGTCTTTGGTTGGCAGTCAGTTTACCCCGTCCAAACATGGACCCTCACTCTAGTCAGGGCACAGGAGAAACACACCTGGCTAACCCCCACTCACCTCCATGGTAGCTTGGCACGAACAGGCAGGCTTAACTCAGAAGCAAGGTGTAAAGGGCCATATTTATACTTTTTGATGCAAAACTGCGCTAACGCAGTTTTGCGTCAAAGAAATTAGCGCCGGCTAACGCCATTCTGAAGCACCATGCGGGCGCCGTATTTATTCAATGACGTTAGCCGGCGTTAGCCGCCAGCGCTGCCTGGTGTGCGTGAAACATAATGATGTACACCAGGCAGGGCCGGCGTAGGGGAATATGGAGCTTGGGCGCCAAAAAATGGGGCAAGTCAGGCTGAGGCAAATTTTTCGCCTCAACCCGATTTACGCCATTTTTTTCGACTCCCAACCCCCATTGAAATGACTCCTGTCTTAGCAAAGACAGGAGTCATGCCCCCTTGCCCAATGGCCATGCCCAGGGGACTTGTGTGCCCTGGGCATGGTCATTGGGCATAGTGGCATGTAGGGGGGCACAAATCAGGCCCCCCTATGCCACAAAAAAAAAATATATATATTACTTACCTGAACTTACCTTATGTTCCCTGGGATGGGTCCCTCCATCCTTAGGCGTCCTCCTGGGGTGGGCAAGGGTGACAGGGGTGTCCCTGGGGGCATGGGAGGGCACCTCTGGGCTCCTTCCGAGCCCACAGGTCCCTTAACGCCTGCCCTGACCAGGCGCTGAAAAACGACGCAAAAGCGGCAGGACGTCATTTTTTTTTTACCCGCCCACTCCCGGGTGTGAGTAATGCCCGGGAGTGTAAATACGGCGCACATGCCTTGGAGTCAATTTTTTAGACGGGAACGCCTACCTTGCATATCATTAACGCAAAGTAGGTGTCCACGCTAAAAAATGATGCAAACTCCATGGACTTTGGCGCTAGACGCGTCTAACGCCAAAGTATAAATATGGAGTTAGTTTTGCGTTGGAATTGCGTAAAAAAAAAACGACGCAATTCCGGCGCAAACAGAGTATAAATATGGCCCAAAGTGTTTGTACCAATAAACACAGTAATATAGTCAAAACACTACAAAATGGACACCAGACCAGTTTAGAAAAATAGGTAATGTTTATCTAACTCAATGAAGACCAAAAGGACAACAATCCAACATACACAACCTAAAATTTGAATTTTCAAAAGAATGAGAGTCTTACTCCATAGAAAACAATGGAAACAATGACTTTGCAAAAAGTACCTGGTTTGCATCAAAATAAAGCCACACAGGCGAGCGTGCGTCGGAAAGGTCAGCGATGCATCGATTCCTTCCTCGCAAGGGAGGCTGTGTGTCGTTTCTGCTCCGGTCGGGTTGGCGATCCGTCATTTTTCACCCTTCCAAGAGAGCGATGTGTCGATTTCCGGATGGGGCACCTCGGATCGGCAGAGAGTCGGGATGACTTTGATGCCCTGGGACGATGCGTTGAAGCGGGTGTTGCGCATCGTTTCTACAGCCGCGTTGTGTCGATCTCCCAGCTGCGATGCAGGTGGATGCATAGATTTCAGCATAGATTTCAGCCGCAAAGCTGGCAGCATGTCGTTTTTCAGCCGCATTGCAGATGCTGCATCGAAAATGTCCCTTCCTGGAGTTGTGTGCATTGATTTTCAGTCCAGGGACTTGGCAGGGCAGAAGTCTCAGCAGAGAGTCCAGGTGCTGGCAGAGGAAGTCTTTGATGGCCCTGATACTTCTAAACAGGAAGCAAGTGTAGGAGGCTGGCCAGGTTTGTGGTGTGTGGCTATGGTACTTACACCTCATACCAGGTCCAGGTATCCCTTATTAGTGTAGTGCAGTCAGTGTCTAGAAGCCAGGGTCTCTAGAGGTAGCTGTGGATGAGCAGCCACGTCTTATCGAGGAGACATAAAAGTTAATGCAATACCACTGCAGCCACACTTAGTATTCGAAAGAAAACACTCAGTGTTACAAAAATAAAGGTACTTTATTTTGGTGGCACAAATACCAAAAAAAACACAGAGAATATACTCCCTTAGGAGTTAAGTAATACACCAATTATATACACTAGGTGCAGAAATAGACAGAAAAACAGTTAGAAAATAGTGCAATTAGTGAAAATCACAATAAGAAGAAATGGGCCTAGCGGGAGCACAAACCATATACTAAGAAAGTGAAATGGGAAAGTCGGTCCCCCACCTAGGTAAGTGTATGTGGAGAGGGGAACTGGGAGTACTAGGAAAGCCCCAAGGTAAGTACCACAACACAACCCAGAGACCAGGAAAACAGGAGTAAATCACAGTAAGTTTCCCAGACCACACACTGAGATGTAAAAAAAAACATATTGCAAAACCCAGAAGAGACTGCAAGACACCAACAATGGATTCCTGGACAAGAAGACCTGTGGAAGAAGGGGACCAAGTCCAAGAAGCACAGCAGAGTCCAGGAAGGGCAGGAGCCCCTTCCCACCAGGATGAAGGTGCAAAAGTTGAACCACCGGTGAAGAAGAAAAGTCAGCACGGCACCCAAGAAGACAAAGTCGAGTTCCTGTAGGATGCAGTTGATGTCCCACGCCAGAAGGAGGACTGCAGTCAGGTTTGAGTCTTTGGGTTCCGCCAACAATCCTTGGCACACGCAAAACTTGTGGTTAACGGAAAATGGGGCTGCCGGGGACCAGAAAGGACCAGATGGACTCTACCCAGGAGGGGGAGTCAGAAGGGGCCCTCAGCAACACAGAGAGCCCACAGAAACCCTGGCAGCACCCACAAGAGTCGCAGAGGATGGGGACAGGAGAGTTGCAGCAGAGGCCCATGTAGCGCTACAAGAAAGGCACCCATGCCCGTGGAGAACCACTCATGGAGCTGTGCATCACAGGAAGGAGTGCTGGGGGATGAATCTTCAGGATGCCTGGAGATCTTGGAGAAAGGATGCCAACAGGCCTTGACAGCTGCAAAGGACACAGTGCAATGGGGTACTGTCCTGCATGGGCAGGCAAGGGCTTACTTTCACCCAAGTTGTACAGTTGGAAAAGAGAGGCCCATCAGGACCACTTCAGTCTACCACTTGTGATACAGGATCTGCACAACTCAGCAGGAGAGAGGATCCATGCAGCCGGTCGTCATCACAGTTGGTGCCTGTAGAAGCAGGGGAGTGACTCCTTCCTCAGAGGATGCAAAATTGGGGAAATGTTGCAGTTGCTTGAAAGAGCTAGAGATACAATGTTGCAGAAGGCATCTTGCTTCTTTCTAGCAGCTTTTGGGGTCCGGAAGAGTCCAGATGCAATTTCAGAAGTTGAGGTGGAGGGTGCAGAGGATTCCTGCTGAAATCTTGCAATCCGAATCTGAGGAACCACCCAAAGGAGAGACCATAAATAGCCCTGAAAGGGGGATTAGTCTCCTAGCTGAGTGACCACCTATCAGGAGGGGGCTCTGATGTCACCTGGTGGCACTGGCCACTCAGATGTTCTCAGAGTTCCCTGCCAACCTTGATTCCAAGATGGCAAAACCCAGGGACCCTCTGGAGTAGCTCTGAGCACCACGCCTGGTGTGGTGATGGACAGGTGAGTGGTCAGTCCCCTTTCCTTTGTCCAGTTTCATGCCAGAGCAGGGACTGGGTGTCCCTGAACTGGTGTAGACTGGTTTATGCAAGGAGGGCACCAATTGTACCCCTCAAAGCATTTCCAGTGGCTTGGGGAAGCTACCCCTCCCAAGCCTGTAACACCTATTTCCTATTTCCAAAGGGAGGGGAAATCCTTTATTCTGCCTTCCTTGACTCGAGCTTTTCAAACAACAGGAGGGCAGAAACCTGTCTGGGAAGTGGCAGCAGCTTAGGCTGTCTGGAAACCCTCAGAAGGCTGTAATGGCAATAATAGGCGTCCTTTAGGGAGCCCCCAGAGTGCATGGAATCATACAAACAATGCTTGAAAAAGCCTTGGGGTATGATTCCAAAATGTTTGATACCAAACATGCCTATGTTCGGAGTTACTGTTATGCAGTCTTTCTGTTTGCAAGATCCTGCCTTGCCCAGGCCAGCCCGCCCCCCACACACCAGGGGGTTAGAGAATGCATTGTGAGAGGGCAGGCATAGCCCATTCAGGTGGAAGTGACCAATCCTCCCTCCACTCTAGCACAACTGGCTCATCAGGATATACAGGCTACCCCCCAGCTCCCTTTGCCTCACTGACGAGAGGGGATTCCCAAGCCGCCCAACTGTCAAACTGACCCAGGCAGGGAATCCACAAACAAGCAAAGTCACAGAATGTCTTAAGCAAAAAAATGCCTACTTTCTAAAAGCAACATTTTCAAACTAACAATCTAAAAACCAACTTCAATAAAAGATGTATTTTCAGAGTTCAGAGACCCCAAACTCCCCATCTCTATTTGCTCTGCAAGGGAATCTACACTTTAATGTTCTTTAAAGGCAGCCTCCATGTTAACCTATGAGAGAGATAACCCTTGCAACAGTGAAAAAAGAATTTAGCAGTATTGCACTGTTAGGACATGTAAAACCCACCACTACATGTCCCACCTTTATCAGACACTGCGCCCTGCCCATGGGGCTACCGAGAGCCTACCTTAGGGGTGCCTTACACCTATAAAAAATGAAGGTTTAGGCCTGGCAAGTGGGTACACTTGCCAAGTCGAACTGGCAGCTTAAAACTGCACCCACTCACACTGCAGTGGCAGGTCTGAGCCATGTTTACAGTGCTACTTAGGTGGGTGGCACAACTAGTGTTGCAGGCCCACTAGTAGCATTTGTTTTACAGGCCCTGGGCACCCCTAGTGCACTTCACTAGGGACTTGCTAGTAAATAAAAAATGCCAATCATAGATATTTAATTACACACACATTTTACACAGGTTAGCAGTGGTAAAGTGCCCAGAGTATCAAAAACAGAGACCTGCACACATCAACAACCTGGGAAGCAGAGGCAAAAAGTTAGGGAAGGCCATGCCGAGGATGCCAAGTCTAACACTAACCAGAACTGCAAACAGATATATGCATATTTAAATTTTAAAATAGACAGAAATAATTACTATTAATAATTACAGTATTATATTTTTCAAAATATTTACTACCATTCATTAAGTTTAAACTGAAAAATGACAGATAAAACCTGAATACATAGTTATCGATCATGAACACATATTTGAATATGTTTTGTAATTTAAAAAACAAATAAAACTAATAAATAAAATCCAAAAAGTAAAGTATTTCCACAGTTTAAAAATGTTTACAAAATATTCTAAGTTTTCAAATTTCATTTAAAAAATGTCTTAGTATTTAACTTTTTTTAGAGTTGTGTACA
Source organism: Pleurodeles waltl (assembly GCF_031143425.1). Taxonomy (NCBI): domain Eukaryota; kingdom Metazoa; phylum Chordata; class Amphibia; order Caudata; family Salamandridae; genus Pleurodeles; species Pleurodeles waltl. The sequence continues at coordinate 824,046,408 of NC_090442.1, read as the reverse complement.
TATTTTTAAATGTTGTACTATTTAGATTTTTAAAATTTGATTTAATACCATTAATATATATATTCATTAATTTGAAATTAAAATTTAATAAAATATTCATATAACAAAATACATTTCAAAATGTTAAATGACTAATCTGCATATCTTAAAAGTTAGTAAGTTACAGTTTATTTTAGCATATATTTTTTTAAAAATACCCCCACTCTTATCACCCAAAACCCCAATATTTTGCTACTAAAAAGTAAACAGTTATTTCTATACATTAATAGAACTAAAAATACAAATTTCACGAATTCCATAAGTAAAGGAAATCTATTACTAACATCACAACTAAATAAAAACAATAAACATATAAATCAAAAACACTACACTACAATAAATGATATACTAATTAAAACGTACAAATTATATTACATAAAACAATATTGTCTACTTTGATATTTATTAGAGCAATATCAAAAGCAACTCTAAAAAAAAATTTTTTAACTTCAATATTCCTGTTGATGATATTTTTGATAACCCAAGAATGTTCTTTTGTTTTTATCACAATATATTTTTCTAATAGTTTGTCCAAATAGCACATGAAACAAAACCCCTACTGCTGTGGACATATTCAAAACTTAGGCCCTCATTATGACCCTGGCAGTCTTTTGGCAGTGTACACCACCACATCTCCACTCATACCCCCATGGTGGTATGAACCGCTGGGCCACAGAAGACCACTGGCGGCATTATGATCAGGCCTACCGCCATGGTTTCTGCTGCAGTAACACTGCACACGCACACCCACACGCACCATGCATACTCCCATTCACCTCCACTTCCAGACACACATTCACTCACACTCATCCATACACGCATTCACTCACACATACTCACACACATTCAGGCACCATCCACACTAACATACTCACGCATACTCACACGCATACACACTGACATGAAGACACACATTTACTGCAAGATTTATACACGCATTCACTCACATGCATACAACCATGCATGTACCACAACACTCACAGACACATTCACACATGCACACACACATTCATACACACAGGCAGACACCACACACAACACCCTCCCTCCCCTGTTGGACATCCAAATTACCTTGCCAGCGAGGAGGTCGCTCGGCAGGGAAGGGGCGCTGCTACCGCCTGCTGCACCCCTCCAGCAGGACACCGCCAGCCCGTATTAATGGTCATAATACGGCTGGCAGGGTCCTTCTGGCCAGGCGGTGCAGGTGGTAGCACTAGCCAGGCACCTCCGACCACCAGCATGGATGCGGCCAGATTTCCGCCCACCGTGTGGCAGAAATTCAGCAGTACCCATTGTGTGGCAGGTGGAAAAACGCCAGCACTGGCGGTCTTCTGGCGCCCGTGGCTTCGGCAGTCTTACGAAAAGACCACTGAACTCATAATGAGGGCCTTAGCCATACAAAAAGTGATGGAAGGAAATACTGCAAACAGTTTAACCACTGTCAAATGCTAAAGGGTAGCATCCTAACCCATCAGTCCATCTTTTTTCACCCATTGCTTCACTCTAGACAAAGGCCTGCCTTATGCAAATCAGTACTGACCCATGAGAACATCCTGTCCTGAACAGCCAGCTGAGGCCCTCTCTAGAAGAGAACACAAGCTACTCTAGACCAGCACTTAGAAAGATAGATTTTATACACACAAATATAGCTGTGAAAAGCCATACATAAATTTTGGCCACCAACAGACTACATCTCCCCTGTCTCACACAGTTCTGGAAATACTGCTGGAAGATGCCCTTTCTAAAAAAGTAATCACCAGACTATGGGGCTGATTATGAACTTGGTGGACAGTTTCAAAACGTTTTTTATTTTCAAAAACAAAACCCCAAAGTGGGACCACTGGAGCCATCTCCTATGGTAAAGGGTGTATTTGTAGTTTTCATTTCCCCTTTATGGTCAGGCCTTCGCTGGTGATGATAGGCAGTATAAAATGGTTATATATCTGCCCATCTAAATTGGGCAAAGGGACATATAGCCATTTCTCTGACGGCTGTTGGTCCGTCAGGCCATTTGAAAAGTTTAGCCATGGTAAAGTCCCTGCGATTGCCAAACTATGGTCCACCCACATCTAAATTTGGCAGGTGAACCATTATATTGGCAGTAAAGAAACTCCATCACCATTGTTAAGGAGTATGCTTACCACCAATATATAAATCAGAATCTAATGAACCAGCCCGACTTCATTACTCCTAAAGAGAATAGGGTGACTGATTTAATCAAAGGTAAATCTGATTGGGAATGGAGTTTAATTCTGGCATACCCAGGAACTGTCATTGGAATTAACATTTTCAATTAATTCAACACAACATAATTCATGACACTTACTTAATTTAACTCAGGTGGCTGCATAAGATATTTTAGATAGCTCCAGACAACTGCCCTAGATGTAGAATTGGACCAGCCCTAGACTAAGGCCCTTTTTGGGCCATATTGCACAGATTGTACACAAAGCTGACTAATATTAATGTAGAAGGTTCCCAAACACAAACCCTTTAGACATATTTCCTCATCCTAAAAAGCAAAGGTTTGATACCAGATTTACAGACGTTGCACTTATACCAGTTAAAAGACTAATAACACAGAAATGGAAAGTTGAGAACCTGTCGATGAGGAAAGCAATTTATCATGGAGATAAATAAATGAGAGGAGGTTGAAAGCCAAGTAATTGCCAACCAGTAGGGACAAAAAACAATTGTCCTCAAAGCACTAGATGGGACAGTATACTATTATATCTATACAACAAACACAGATCTAAAACTCCATAAGCTCACACCTGTTGACTCATATAAAAAATAAACTTAGTTAATACATGCATGCCCCAGATACAAATGATCTGAATGACTGATGGCTTCCAAAATTAACATGTATAAATGGTATTGTCAACTTGGTAACTTTTACCTTATATTCAGTTGCTTCTAAATGAAAAACAAGGAAAAAATAAATTAAAAAAGAATTAGGTTTATGTATCAATCAACCAAATTTTACATTATAGAGAAGAAGCAATATTGCATTCAAATACCTTTTAAAGTCACATGTAAATGAGATGTAGTCCACATTCCCTTTAGTACGTCAAATTCAATATAGCTCATTTTGTAAAAAAACAAACAAAAGAAAAACACTTACTTTGCCATTGTGGATAGAGTATAGATCCCTGCCAGTTAAGGGAGTCTTTTTACTACTTCTGTTGTAAGCAGACTGCCGTTGTCTGCAGTATAGCAGAAGATGCTCATCTACTTAGTACAAACAGAAAGAAAGGCTAGTTTCTCTCCCAAGTTGTCTTGAAAATGGCAAATTCAGGCAAAGTAATGCTGCAAATAAATATTTTCTGGGATTCTGGATTGCCCATTGAGCGATGCATTTCTGAGATAACATTCGACAGTTCTCTGGTCATCCTTAAAAAGGTTTGTCTAGGCCTGGTTTTGAAACTGCAGGCACAATGCAGAAAATGCTGCTAAATGTCAAAACTATTTTTTAACTAGACATATACACCAATACAGATTGTCTATCACAGGATATATCGCAAAAGAATGAAAGCCAGTACATTCGGAAGCACCTGATCAAACTGCAATGCGAGTTGTGAGTGTTGATTGAAACTTTTAGAAAATATGCAAGCGATTGCCTCTTTTTGCAGAGTTCTGGAGCTAAGTTTGTAGTCATGGCAGTAACTGGATGAGACAATTAGGAGCTGTGTTATATTCTTAATCAAAAATTAGGAAAATAAAAATATGTATTTGAATTCACAAAGACAAGGCTTCTTGTAGCTAAAAGATATTTGCAGAGACTAACTCACAAACTGTTTACAATGAGTAGTTGTGACTGACTCTTGCAAAGTTCTTGTAGTTTTTCGGGCTTACTGATGAATTCTTGGAGGAAAGAAGGACTACTACTGACTTACTCCGAGTTGACCCATGGGCATGGCAGTGCAGGGGGCTCCCTTGTGACCCCCAACACTTGTTCTCTGCCAGCATTTTCATGGCAGTTGAAACGCAATGAATAGGATGGTGGAGAACATGGTTGTAATCAGCATGGCGCCGCCGCTCTGGCTGATTACAAGCATGACCACTGTCATCCCATGAAGATCAAAGATCCTGGGATTGACGGTGTTTTTTTGGCAGTCTGATCGTCAGGGTCGTAATGTGGTGGTTGATCCATTATAGCCACAGTGGTCTGACCGTGAGTCTGGTGGTCTTGAGACCTCCAGACTCATAATATGCCCCAAGGTAGCATAGAGTAGTGCACAGTGAAACTTTGCATTACTTTGGGACACTTTCCAATTCAAACTCTGGTTTGCGTTCAATAGAATATTCCACCTATTTTTTTTTTCACGTGGTTTGCATTACCTTTGTGATGCAAACTAGGTGCAAAGCATTAGTAAATCTAATCTGTGTATCTTTGTGTGGTTTCAGCATTTTTTTGTGGCCTCGTTAATAGTCAGGGCAGTCCCGGGGAAGCAAGAGAACAACACTGGTCACACAATGCTATTGAGACCTGACCGAAAATGTGAAATTAGAAAATCCAATTAGAAAAGAAATAGAGGGAACTCGTTGGGCAAGAATACAAGTTTCATAGGTGTATTTTGAATGTGAGGCTGTTGGAACCAAACTGATATCAAACTAAATGAAAAAACAAAATATTATGGTATAATGAAATACTGCACTTGAACAAAACGAATCAATTAAAATTTGAGGCGATTCCACATTCCTGAAATTCATGAACTTGTTAGTGGTTTAATTTAGAGGTCGTCCATCCCAGGTCGTCCATTGCAATTTTTAGAGGGCTGAATTGTCTCTAATTTAATTGGATTTTAAGTATTGGTTTGACCTCTTCTACAGGTGGTGTGCCCCCCCCCCCCCCAATTTAAATTGTATACACTTCTATAATCTTCTAACAATCACTTTCACAGGTATTTTTTTGAAATAATAAATACAGTAAAGCTGTACTGTAAGGCGCTAGCCTCTCTTCTGTACCCTATATGAACGCGCATATGAAGCATGTGTAGTCTTCTATTCCCTAGAATTGTTCAATTTCTGATTTATTAAACAAACCCACGTTACTTCCACTGACATGTACATGTGGTGCGTTTGCTTTTTTGTTCATTTTCAATAAACCAGAAGATTAAAGACCGCAATTTGCCAGTATGTCGCTCTCCCGTCTGCGCCTCGATCATTTCAGTAATCATAACGAGGTTTATTATACCCACGGTAGGATGCAACTTGAAGTGAAAATGTTCATGATTCCTATGCTTTCAAATGGAAGCGCACTGCAGGGCACCTTTATGTTTATTGTTATGAAGAATGTCGGTTGTCATCTGCTGAAAGAAACAACACTGTAAAAATATTTTATTCTGTGCAACATATTGGACAACATGGTTGATTTTCACATGTTGTTCTCCACACATAAAGCTTTCTGAAAGGAAAACAGCTCTTTTTGTTAGATGGCATTCCTGCTAGAAATACGAAAAGCGATGAAATGGCAAAATAATGTAAGGGCTTGCTGAGGAAATGTGTTTACACACGTTTTGTCTCCTGCACTCAAGACAAGGGCCCATAAGTACAAAGTATGTTTGCGGTCAGAAACTGCCTAATTAGAAAAATCAGGTTGCATCCGAATGCAAAAACGCGAATTAAAAGTACAAGAGAACAAACTGTGATTCAGTAATACATTACCGAGCCACAGGCTAGGGGCCAGATGTAGGTAGCTGTTTGCATGTCGCAAACTGTGAAAAACGCAGTTTGCGCCATGCAAACAGCCTAACGCGATGCTCATCCTCAAATTGCGAGTCGGTACCGACTCACAATTTGAGGATGCGACTCGCAAATAGGAAGGGGTGTTCCCTTCCTATTTGCGACCGCATCGCCATGCTGAGTTGCTTTGTGACCGCGAATGCCTTCGCAAACCAACTCGCAGTTACTACCCACTTGAGGTGGGTGGTAACTCATTCGCAAAAGGGAAGGGGTCCCCATGGGACCCCTTCCCCTTTGTGAATGCCGAAAAAAATGTTTTTTCAGAGCAGGCAGTGGTCCAAACGAAACCTAATGGTTTCGGAAGTTTTTCTTTTTGCAACTCGTTTCCTTTAAGGAAAACGGGCTGCAAAAAGAAAAAAAAAACTGCTTTATTAAAAAAGAAGTCACAGACATGGAGGTCTGCTATCTCCAGCAGGCCACCATCCCTGTGAGTGCATGGACTCGCTATGGGGTCGCAAAATGCGACCCACCTCATTAATATTCATGAGGTGGGTCTTTGCGACCCCATAGCAAGTCGCAGAAGGTGTCTGAGACACCTTTCTGCATACAATTTTGCGAGTTGCAAATTGCGAGTCAGTCTGACTCGCAATTTGCAAGTCGCAAAATTGTAGATTGCTACATCTGGCCCTAGATGTACTAAGAAATAGCGACTCGCAAATTGGTTGCAAAGTGTTGGCGACTGAAAAAGTGGCGTTATGAGATGCATGAAAGACCTTCGCAAATAAAAATTTGTGATGCAACTGTTTTGGCGATTCGCAGTTCTGGAATCCCTAATTGCAATTTGCAAATAGTATGTTTGAGGCTGTCACAATTAGTGACGTCGCAAAAAGGCCAAGTTTGCATATCCAATTTAATAACAATTCAAACCAGACAGTAGCTGTGTGCAAACTGTAAAAGATGGCCCAGAATCCATCAGGGTTTTCAACAATGGCTGCAAGGTGGATGTAATTATTGGATGCCCAGCAGAGCACGAGGCAGAGACAGAAGAGGAATTACAGAGTCAGGCTGACCATTTATTCACAAACAGACGATGAACGTTTGACAATTGCAGCCTCAGTAACAATGCCATACTCATATTGGAGATTATTGCCTCTTAAAGCCACATCTAGGAAGAAGTACTCTGCAGCAATTCCATCCCCTCTCATGTTCAGGTGTTGTTACACCTATTGGCTTCTGGCAGTTACTATAGTATGATTGCTGTTTCAGGAGGGGTGTCTCAAAGTGCGCTTTCATGTTTTTTCTGTGTATTCCTAGATGCCATGCTTCTCTATATCAACTGCCACACCTAGCCAGGAATGCCCAGGAAATGCAAATTAACAATTTACAATTGTACAGGATTGCCAAATTTCCCCATCTCATAATGTGTATAGATGGGATTCTGTGCCTATACATTGCCTCTTAAGTTAAGCCTGACTGCTCTGTGGCAAGCTACCAGAGGGTGAGCACTGGTTAACCTAGAGTGTGTTTGTGACTTACCCTGATTACGATTGTGGTTCCTGCTTAGACAGGGTGCATACCACTGCCAACCAGAAACCTGATTTCTAATACTCACCATATAATAACTGATATTGTGTCACAATAGAGAGCAGCTATGAATCCTTCATGTTTAAGCACAGCAGTATATACAGACAGCTGGAAAGAGGGAAGTTTGATGATGGTTATTTATTAGGTCTTGAAAAGAAAGTAAATACAGATATGTTTTTGGTATTTCCTTACAAACGTTGTGTAGGCTCACACAAACGTAAGAGTTTCAGGGGATAGTGCGCATGCCTAATGTCACTGACTTCAGACACCATAATTTTCTCCCACCTCCCAAAATGAACAGCGATACAACAATGCATATCATTGCACCAGGACTGAGCCTTGGTCAACTGAAAGCTTGTTTCCAGTGCCTAAATAAGAGTGGGTGGTGCTTTATAATATGTACCTTTTATTGCATGTAAGATAGTAGCAACATGTGCCATCCTACACAATATTTCCCTCAGGAGAGGCCTATACATCTCTCTTGCAGAATCACATTTAGAGTATGAAGATCCAGGGCCACCAGTTCAGCAGCCTGCATATTAGAGTCGAGCGGTGGAGGGGAGAAGGATTAGGGACCACATTGCCACAAACTACTTCTCAAGGTAAGTCATATCTGAATCTACAAGTTAAAAAAAAATGTTTGATGTTCCAAAGTAAATCTATCTTTATTATAAGGTTTTGTGGAACTGTTCTGAAACAATCTGTAACTGTCACATACAAATTCATCATGGTGTCAATATGAAACTCTTATAGGACAGGTGAAAAGTACACCAATGTAGGCACTCCCTGATCTGTGCCCTTGAGTGCTTCTTGGGACTGCTTCCAAAATGAGATGTGGCACAATTTCGAGGTATAGCTGTACGACTGCTACTGCATTGCAAGACAAATTCATCTGTGGCAAAGTTATTGCTGGCGGTGGACAACTCCTCGCTATCAGGAGTTTCTGCAGCTACCTCACTTGCAATTTGGGCAGTTTGTATAGCTTCCACTGCAGTGGTAATCTGCCCTAAGCCCCTCAATACATCCCCACTGAAGTGGTTCATTTCCACATGTAGCGTTAATGTCTGCCTTGATAAGGTTGAGGTGGCATGTGCTAATCTCCCAGTAGACTGAGTCAATGCATCCATGCATGCAGCACAACTCCTGTTTCTTCTTTGATTGGCATTGACCTCCATCATCTGTTGACATAATTTAATTAGTGCACTTGTTAAATTGTCAATTTTAGTGTCCATACTAGATTGATTGTCTGCCAGTTGATTTGTCACAGTATTCAATCCCTCATAAATAGTTTTCTGCATGGTCATTAATTTTTTGGTTTTTGATTTTTATTTGTTTATGCTGCAGACACGAAAGTTGCAATATGGAAGCCCATCAAACGATGCTTTGTTATGTAGTTTGCTGAGTCGCAGAAGGTTGACTCTCATGAGATGTATAACGGTACCTACCAAATGCACTGTGGGGCAGATTGGAGTAGGTGGCTGAATGGCGTCATCATCCTCCTTTGATGGAGAATATGGGGAAAACACAGACTGCTCGAGTGACCATGAGGGGAGGTAGACTGATTCTCCAACAAGATTAGAACTTCTTCTTCCACCATTTGTGTGTGTTCGTTTCCCTCAACATTTGCACCATCATTGTCTTCCTGAGGATCATCTATTTGAATAATGGACATACTAATTATGTTATTACATGGGGAACATTTTTCTGTTTAGTTGGCATAATTTCTTTAATAAATGTCTGACACAGAGTACAGTGAATTATGTCATAACTACATTTCCTACTATAAAGGAAGATTTTGCTAAAGAAATATCTCATTTTATTATGTCTGTATTAGGTTCAATCATACATGAATGTAAAAGACAGTTTTACAGTAAGAAATGTTCACATTACAAATAATGTACAGATATTTTGCAATGTTGCAGGTGTGGAGTTTCAATAGTGGCAAAACCAACAGTCACTTCTGTTCCCAGGTGGTCTCTACCATTGCCTCCTCTGTACAGTAGAGGAGCCACCTCCTGTTGCTCAGGACTCACTCAGATATGTTGCAACCTTATCATTCAAGTGGGACCAGATATCATACCACCTCTTCCGTATCTATTTGATGCACTGCTGTGCCACACCTACTGCATTTATTTTCTGCTGCATTTACTTCTAGATTTTCCCTTTTGTATGTCATAGATGTCTGTCCAAATAGGAGGTTATGATTACTGCAGCAGTCTTCCATAAGTATTTCCAGTTCTTTTTCAGGAAACTTCAGTTATTGCTTTCTTCCCCCTGCTTGATTCTCTGGGCCTTAGCTGGCCATTCCTGTTGCTGGGAGTTGTTCCATAGAGGTCCCTCTACCAATTTTCAATGAGAGCATTTCTTCATCTCAACTATGGCTGTCTACTTTTTGACACTTCAGATGGCCACCTCTGACTTACTGTTGTGTCCTCACTATGAACCATGAAGCAATTTACTATGTTTGGTACCGTGTTCACTATTTGTGAACGCATTCACTATTTGTGACTGTGTTTACAATTTTGAAATCTTTACATATGATTTACAAAAAAAAAGAAGTGACTCGTTTGCTTGTAGCTAATTCTACACTACCAATGCACGTACATTCCCATTAGAGATTACCACGTTGTGGTTTGTTAAAATGTGCAATTAGGTAACCTCAAAACTGAAAGTTCGTACATCTAGCCCCACAATTTGCGTTAGTGATTCGATATTTGGATGAGACCTGTTTAGGGCATCCCTTTCAAATACCGAATCACAATGCTATATATGAATATTTTGCGACAACATTAATTTTTTACCAACACCTTGAAGAAGGTAGTAGCCATGTGCAACCTCTGGGAATGCAAACAAATATTTGTTAATAGAAAGCAGTGGTTCCACAGCCCACTGCCTACTCTTAAAAAATAAAACTTCAAAGCTTAATTTTTTCTTTTTAAACTCAGCCCATTTTCCTTTAAGGATAATGCATCGACCCCACTGACCCATTACTTTATGGTGCTTTACTTATTGTACGTTAGCACCAGGCTTTAAACCCATGTGAAACTGGACGGCTAGACCTCATCAGGACCCCAACTGCTCCTGACTAATATAATTCCTCAAAAGATAACTGAATGATGTTGATAGCAATGCCCTTGCCCAGACAGAAATTTCAGCAACTAAAAGGGCAACAATGACTAATAGAATAGGATGATCCAAAAACTGTAATCTCTACTTCATCTCCGTTCCGAGCACAATGAGCTACTTATACTGTTGGTACTCCACCAAACGAACCTTTCATCATCCTTTGCTTTCAAAGCTGCCTATATTCTCTGCACCTTGTTGACCCACTTAACCTCTAACACGTCCCCCACAACATTGTAACTCCACCCTCTCCTGACTATTAACCTAAAGTGCTCACTCTATTCACACTCTCCCCATACTAAATACACTCTCATGCATCTAATATTTTCCCTTTTAACTCTGCTTTTTGTATGGTCAGCCCCACCCTCATCCATCCAAGTTATGCACCTACACCTATTTTACCCACTTTTCAAATCTCCTACCTCTACTTCTAACTCTCATCTACTTTACAATTTGCCTCTATTATTGAATGCTTATCCCCATTTGACACTAGTGCAGCAAAGCACAGGGAGGCCCACTGATTAAAATGGGTGCTTCATTTTAATGCCTTCTCTGAGCAGGCATTAAAATTGATGGAAAAAGTTGTGCAGTGAAAAGTTGTAAATTTTACAGTGCCATTTTTTTCAGGTCTTCCTGCATTGGAATGCCTCCCTTGCATTCGTTATGCCTTGTGCAGGTATAATGTGGCGCAAATGTTTACAAAGTGGCACAATGCAAGCTTTGTGCCACTTTATAAATACAGTGCGGAAGAAAGGCCTCCTCAACGCTGTCCTAGCATCAAAAAAATGTGCTATGGACTTTTATATATGCCAATTAGGGCCTCATTACAATTTTGGTTGTGTGTCCGCCAGACCACCAATATGATGGTTGGGAGATGACAAAACAAATGCTTGAAAACCATAAAAATTCAGTTTTCTCTTAAAAACGCTGTTTTTCTTCTGCACGCTTTCCTGGGCACACACAGTGCCTTTTCTTTGCCTCAGGGTCAAGGGCCTGTTAGAGCCCTCCCCTTTCAGCCATATTGGGGGTAAGGAATGAGGTGAGCAGACTAGCTGCTGGATGTGTTATCTCTGAAAGAAGCGACCATCGGTATTTAGGCCTAAGGCAAGCCCCTCTGCGCTCATCTGCGCCCAACCGGGTCTGGTGGCCAGGGATTCTGCTCCTAATACTCAAGATCTCCTGTGCCTCAAATTCCCCCTACAGTGTCTCTTAGACTCAGCCACTAGACAAACCTGTAGGGGTTGCGAGCGAGCCTGTTGTACCTGGGAGTTTGGACAGTCGGTTCCCCTCAAGCCCATCTGTACCATCCAGCAGGACCCACCTCTTCTTCCTAAGGGATGGGGGATGATGACCTGAGCCAATTAAAATGTGGCTTGATTAACCCACGCTCACTGATTAAACATTGTGTTGAAATTGGAGACATGATTGAGTCTTTGGACCTAGACTACTTGTTTATCATAGAAACATGGGCCAGAGAAGACTCCGGCCCTGATTTTACTGTAACCTCTTCTCCAGGCTATGTGTTCTCCAGACTTGTTAGAACCTGTAAGAGGGGTGGGGGCTGGCAGTGATTTTCATGAATAAACTCCATTGTGTCTTAGAATCCATCAATGTTAATCCAGAAATTTGCAAAGGCGCCTTCTTTAAGGTTCACCTGAAGAATATGGTGTTCTTCGAGGGCCTTCTGATTATTCGCCCCCTCGGCCCTAAGAACTCTTTTCTACTTCACTGGGCATTCATCATTGAACCCCTTATTTTAGCCTATAAGTGTATTCTGCTGGGAGACTTGAACTTTCAACTTGAGGAAAAACAGGACGGTGCCACTTGTATGTTCCTTGATCTAATGTCTAATTTTGATTGGGAGCTTAAGATTATGTCAGCCACCCAATGGCGAGGACACACCCTGGATGACATTTTCTCTCGCCATGATAGTTGCACTGTTCTGGAGAATGTGGTCCTTGACTGGACCAATCATCATCTGCTATCCTTTAGTGTGGCTGTCAGGAAGGCAAAACTTACACCCCTCGACCCCGCAAGTTAATCAGACAATGGGGCACAATTTAGGAGCAGAAGTTCGCAGTGGCCTTGAAGGCTGTCTGGGAGCAGGCCAGGGAGAGATTTAGCTCTGCTGTAGAAAGATATGATCATGGGATAAGGGCAGCTATGGACTTACTGGCCTCCATTAGGAAAACTAGACCCTAGGACAGTAAGAAAGAATCCTCTCCTTGGTACACCAAGGAACTCAGGGATCTGCAAAGATTATATAGGCAGCAGGAACGCAGATGGAAACTGTATCAAAACTCAGTGGAAAGAGAAAAACTCAGGTCTCTGCTTGGGGACTGTAAATTAGCAATTAAAAAAGCCAAAGCAGGCTTCTTCAGTCTTTAAATTAAGGAAGCAAAAAATGCACCTGGGGAAGTCTTTAGAGTGTTCCGCTCCCTTACTTTACCAACCTCCCGCCCTGGAACTGGAGAATTCCCAAGCCTTTTGCAGCAAGGTCACTGACTTCTTTAAAAACAAAGTTCTACAGATTCATGCTAAGTTTGCTTAGCACTCCATGGATCTGGACCCTAATGTTCCTAAGGGACTTGGGGCCAGATGTAGCAAACCAAAAAATTGCGACTCGCAATTTGTGAGTTTGTGCGACTCGCAAAATGCGAGTCGCAAATCGAAATGCAGGCAAAACAACAGTGCCGAAATTGCGACTCGCACCCGGACTCGCAACGCAGTGTGCGAGTCCGCCGATTGCGAGGTCGCTTTTTGCAACTGTGCAAAAAACGAACTCGCAATTAGCGAGTGGCTGTCGCAAATTGCGATTAGCTTGTTAATTGCTTACAGGTGCTGCAGAACACTCCAGAAACCACTCCAGAACACTCTGGAAACACTTCCTGGCACATGATGATGACATCACAGCCAGGAAGTTTACTAATACACCTGGGAGGAGGGAGGACCACACCCTTTTATAACTGCTGAACTGCACACAGGAGAAACAGCAGCTGCCATGGAAGGAACACCAAGGAAGAGAAAGCTGAAGTTCTCTGAGAGGGAGCTGGAGGTGCTGACAGACGAATGCTGTCAGCACTATGACGACTTGTTTGGTAAATCAGCCCTAAATGTGCCTGAAGCCACCAAGAAACAGCTGTGGCAAGACATCCAGGACAAAATAAATTCCCTGGGAGTGAGCCACAGGAGCATTGATGACCTCAAAAAAAGGTGGTATGACCTCCGCTCCCTGACCAAGGAGAGGGTGGCTGAAAGGCTCCGGGAGATGAGAGGCACAGGAGGGGGACCATCGTCTGTGCCACCACCCACACCCCTGGAAGAAAGGGTGGAGGAAACCCTGGAGCAGGAGGCAGTCTCCGGATTTGGGGACCTGGACACCTCACAGCCCAGCACATCAACCGGTGAGTACCATGTGACATGCCTGTACCCCTATCAATGCCATACCCCCACCCACCATGTACACAGGGGCATGCTCAACCAAGATAGCTCCATTTCAGGGTAGCAAACGCCAGAATGATGCATTATGGGAAATGTAGTCAAGTAGGCAGTTCATAGTCAAATGTTTATTAGGAAGTGTGCAACAGATAGTAGACACTGACAGTCTGTTCCCCATGTCCCACAGGTCTCCAACAAGACACCACCACTACTCAGATCAGCCAGCCCCATGAGGACACCTCAGGACCTGCCAGCACTCCCACCTGCACGGCCAACAGCATCCCTGCAGTATCCACACCTGCTGCAACTGTATCCCAAGAGGCTGCGCCAGCAACAGGCAGGAGTGAGACAGTGGAACTCACAGGGCAGCCACCGCTGCGCAGGCGACGTAGGTCCAGGACATCAGGGCTGCAGTCCGGCCAACAACCTCCCAGCACCAGTGAGGCTCAGCTGCTGCATGGTCAGCGCCTACAAAATAGAATTTTAGGGAGGATTAGTGGTGTGCTGCACCGCTTCGTGCGCAATAACCAGGCCAGCATGCAGCAACTGAACTCCAGGATGGACATGATATGCACGAACACTGGGGACCTTGCCCTAGCCATGAGGGAACTGGCAGGAGGACTACTGGCCCAGGCCGAGGGTGGGCGGCGCAGGGACCGTCAGCTCCTGCACAGACTAGACAGGATGGCCACATCCATCGGCAGGCTCGCCATGAACACCACAGGCCTGTCGAGGAGGACAGTTGGGCTGCAGGTGGAAATGGGCCATTTTGCTGGGGATGTCGCTAGGGGCCTGGGACGTCTCACCCCCATCATTGACTTGATGGAGGCACGGCATCTGTCTAGGGGCACAGGGGAAACACCCCAGGACAGTGAGGAGGGCTCGACAGTGAGCAGTGTCTCTGCCACTGACAGTAGGGTGCTCAGGAGTACCAGGCAGAGCACAGCAGAAGCACCAGGGACCAGCCAGGCTGGCAGGAGGGGCAGAAGGTCATAGAGATTACCCTGGTCCTGTAGAAGTGGCACATGACGTCAATGTGCCACATGCCTGGTTTGCATTTTCATGCCCATGGACATTCATTACTTGTATATAGTTAAATTTCTGCACTAATAAAATAGTTATTTTTGTTCCACTTAACGAATGGTGTTTTTGGTCAATAGGTGAGTATGGTTGGAGTTGACACGTACCTTCCAAAGTATAGGTTTGCGATGTGTTCCCGTCTCAGTCTGCCTTGATTAGCTATACTCCGAGCCCCATGATGGCGATGTGGTTGTTCTTGCTCTTCATCATCAGGATCTGGGTCTGCAGGGGTGAGAGGTAGCCCACGTCGGGTGGCTATGTTGTGGAGGATGGCGCATGCGACCACAATTTTGAATGCTGTAATGGGGGTATACTGGAGGGCACCTCCACTGTGGTGGAGGCATCTGAATCTTGCTTTCAGGAGTCCGAAGGTGCGCTCTATCATGTTCCTGGTCCTCTTATGTGCATTGTTGTATCGCCTCTCACATTCATTGCTTGGTGTTAAAAACAGAGTCAGAATCCATGGCCTTAGAGCATATGCACTGTCACCTGTTGGGCACAAAATGTACACTGTTAGGAAGTCCTGATTGTTGTGCACAGTGACCTGTGTGTATGTCTGCAAGGTGTATGTAGCTCTACCTAGAAGGTATCCGTCTCCAAATTCCCCACGTTCCAGGCGTTGATGTATCCCACTATGCCTAAAAATGTATGAGTCATGGGTACTGCCTGGAAACTTAGCTACAATGTCAGTGATGACATAATGGGGGTCACAAACAACCTGAATATTGAGTGAGTGGGTACACTTTCTGTTGCGGAAAATATGTTCCAGGTTTGCAGGGGGGCATATTTGAATGTGTGTCCCATCTACACATCCTATGACATGGGGAAAGTTGGCAATGCAGTAAAAGTCCAGCTTGGTGCTGTTAATTTCTGCCTCATTCCTGGGTAGGTATATGAAGTGAGAAATGTGTGTGACTAAGGCATCTAGGAAGGCCCTGAGGAACCTTGACCCTGCACTTTGGGATACCCCACCTGCCACAGCAATGACCCCCTGATAGCTCCCTGAGGCCAAGAGGTGCAGTGAGCATAGCACTTGCACATGCGTAGGGATGGCGCAGCCACGCAGAGTCTGGTGTTCTAGCTGTGGTTTCAGTAAATCAATTAATTCTAGTATGGCTGCGCTGCTAAGGCGGTATTTATCGTATATCTCATCCTCAGTTTGCTGGAAAAGAGTCTGCCTTGTTCTATATATCTTCTCCTGTCTGTGGCCCCTCCTCCTCTGCTGTGCGGCGTGGACTCTCCTCCTCACTGCTATCAGGTATATGTCCGCCATCTTGAGTAACCCAGATGCTTTCTGGGTCTCCTTTTATGCTTTGGTTATGGTTACCACCTGCTCTGAGTTAGTGGTAAATGGGACATGCAAACTGGGCTTTTTGCGACTAGTCGCAATTTGCGAGTTGCAGTTGCATAAGCTTTGCGACTCGCAAATTGCGACTTGCTATTTGCGGGTCGCAAAATGGGGTCGCAACTGTTGCGACTCGCAAACGGCTCCCATCGCTTTTTGCAAGTAGGAAAAGGGGTTTTGGAATCCCATTTCCGATTCTGCATTGTCGCAAATAGCGAATCGGCCCATTTGCGACTCGCAATTTTTTGCTACATCTGGCCCTTGGTAACTAACAAGGGTCCTGTTTGCACCAAATTCCTCCTATTGGTATTGAACAGGATAAAACAATTGTTGTCTGGCGTTAAGTCTGGGTCCCTGAACGTTCCTTGTCCCCCTAATGTATTGAAGCTCGCTCTGGACTTGGTGACCACAACACTAGAATTGGTCTACCAAGAGATATTGAACACCGGGTTTTTCTACTCCTGGAAAGAAGCAATTGTTATCCCATTCGAAAGGAAACCTGGAGGTGCCCCTAATGATCTTAAGAATCTTTGCCCCATCAGCTTATTACCAACCCCAGCCAAAATATTTGAAAAACATCTCTATATTGAAATTGCCAGCTTCTTACAGGATAGTGGCTGCTTAGATCCCTCTCAGCAAGGGTTTTGTAAAGTGCACAGCACAGATTCTGACTCTTTTACACATCTGAATTGATCAGTCCAACTGCCTGCAATGCAATGTGGCAGTCGTACCACCAAGGTTGCTCTGCGGTCTATGGACCGCCGTACTCGTAATTGCGCCTTTAAAGACTTACCCTTCTCTGCAATCCATCTGTCATCCAGCAAACATCTCGCAGCACTGATTAGAGCAGAAGAGGTGGTGGTAGTTGGTAGAACACAGACAGCAGAAGACCTTGAAAAATTTATATGATATGATGTATGACATTCAGGTCCTCAGTACTACTTTGCCGGTAACTGCAGCCTACCGCCACAGCGACGGCCCCAACATACCGTCAGTGTGGCAACCAGCTGCCCACCCGCGTTATGAGCGTAGAGGAATTCTGCCAGAAGGCTGGCGGAATACCCTCGACAGTCATGGCGGCGGACGGCAGTAAGGTGGCGCTGCTGCCAGCAGCAGCGCCACGCCAGCAAAACACCACGACTGTATCATGAACAAAGATATGGCCTGGTGGTGTTTTGCTGGCGGATGCTGCTGCTGGAAGCAGTGCTGCATACTGCCGGAGGACCCCCTGCAAGAAGGTAAGTTGGGTTCTCCGACAGGAGAGGAGAGTGGGGGTGTGTATGCGTGTGTTGGGGTGTTGTGTGTGTGTGGGTGTGTGTGTTTGTTTTTGTATGCGTGCATGCAGGTGTTAGTCACGTTGAATGCATGTGTGAATGACTGAATGTGAGAGTACATGTATGTTGTGCGTTGTGAATGCATGTGTGCGACAATGAATGTTGGTGTGTGTTGCGGTGTGTGGGTATGTATGTGTGCATATGTGGGTGGATGTGGATATGAGTGTGTCTATGATTGTGTATGCATGTGGGTGTGTAAATGTGAGGGGGCAGGAGAGGGAGGGGGAGGGTGGGGAAGGACTCTGGGCAGGGGGAGACCCCTATCAATGCCAGGGAAGGAATTCCCTGACACTGATAGTGCCTACTGCCATGGTTTTCGTGGTGGTACGCTTGCCACGAAAACCATAGCGGTAGGCAGGGTCATAATCCTGAGGGGGGAATTGTGACGGCCGCCTGGCTGGAGACTGAAGTCTCTAGCCCAGTGGCCGTTATCACCCTGGCGGCCGGAGTGGTACATTGCCGGTTTGGCTTGAGCCAAACTGCCAATGTCATAATTTGGGAAAAGGTACCACCAGCCTGTTGGCAGTACCTTTCCCCAAATTACCGCCGACCGCCAGGGTCATAATGAGGGCCTAAGTTTTGGTAGGATCATAGACATTGCTAGGCATATATGAGTGCGTGGTTAGGATGCATTTAGAAGCATGGCCTGGTTGTCACCCTGCTCAGTAAATGATACTAATTTGCCTCCTGTTGCATTTATTCAATTAAAATGAGGAGTTTAAATGCATAACTCTAATAAATATAAAATGTTAAAAGGTGTGTGATGTGTGCCTAGCTGAGAAAAGAACATTGTGGATTGGAAACCTAGGCCCTCATTATGACCCTGGCGGTCCGAAGACTACCAGGGCCGCGGTGGCAGTCTCACATTACAAGTGTGGCGGTTTGGCCTCTGGCATCTTTACTGGTACCGCTAGGGCAGCAGGACAGCCGGGCTGGAGGACAGCACCTCTGGGCCAGCGGTCCTCTGAAGACCGCCGGTGGTAGTTTGAGTCCCCTTTTGCACCAGGGTTTCTGTAGCAGTAGCACCACCACAAAAACCCTGGTGAAAAGGCTGCCGTCAACAGGAAATTCCTACCCGTCATCAGCAGTTGACTTCCACAATCCCCCACTTAAATTCCATGAACCCCCAGCCCACCTTCCATGACAGCACCCTTTGTCCCCACCCTCCCTGCATACACGCACACACACCCACACACACCCCACATACACAATATTCACCAACACAGACATACACACATTCACCAACACTTACATACACACATTCACCCACACACATGCATACACTCATTCACTCGCACCAACAGACACGCAATAACACAAACATACCAACACACACTCAGTTCAAGGATCACACATTCATTCACACACATATAAACATACATACACACACAGACACACTTACATTCACACACTCAAACACACACATACTCACAGAGGCACACACAGCACCCCCCATCCTACCACCCCACTCCCCTGTCAGACGATCGACTTACCTTGTCTGGTGAGGAGGTCGCCCACCAGGGAATGGGTCCCAGAGCTTCCACCGCCAGCA
Organism: Pleurodeles waltl; assembly: GCF_031143425.1. Lineage (NCBI taxonomy): Eukaryota > Metazoa > Chordata > Amphibia > Caudata > Salamandridae > Pleurodeles > Pleurodeles waltl. The sequence goes on along the minus strand of NC_090442.1, from coordinate 824,027,228 downwards.
GTGTCCCGCCATCAGGACACTGCCATTCCGTATTACTGCTCGTAGTACGGAGGTCAGAGTCCTTTTGGCGTGCCGTGGAGGTGAAGGCGGTGAAAGCACATCTGCGCTGCCAACCGCCAGCATGACTGCTGAGAGATTTCTGCCAAAATTGTGGCAGATGTCCTTCAGTAGGTGTAATATGGCGGTCGGAAGGCCACCAGAACTGGAGGTCTTTTGGTGCCCGCGGCTTCGACAGTCTTAGAAAAGACCGCTGACGTCCTAATGTGGGTCCTAGTCTTGAAATAGAGGGGTATAGTTTCTTATCTTGTCTTACTGAAGAAGTTCTCACAAACAGCAGGTGGTATAGCATCTTAGAATGCATTGTTGGAAGGATACATTCATCTAGAGGTCTGTAATGGTGAAGGGGGCTAGGCCTACTGGCATGTATAGCCTTTGCCACCTGAATCCCAAGGAACTTCTCCTTCACATTCATCCTCTTGTAATACCATTTATACACCCAAAACATTGACTATGTCTGCTAACTCCTGCCACATGACCACCTTGTCCACTCCACTGACAATGTATGAAGGCAGGACATGTATGTTTCTGTAATGATTAACAACAAATCGTGCCTCTTCCTCAGTAAAGTGCCTCTTCCACTTGAATGGGGCTGGCTGTATTGTGGTTGTTCTCTCCTACCTTTGGGTCTCCCCCAGGAGGCAAAGTAATGCAGTCTAAAGGGAAGAGGGGAAGAGTTAGAGTCTGCGCTAGATGTAGGTGCTTACTGGATTAAGGGGAGACAGGTGTGTGTAATTGAGGAGACATGACTTCTGTTTGCTTATACGTTCCATTTGGAGTTTTCAATAGGAAAGACAGATATCCTTGTTGCTGAGATCTCTACCTATAGCTTTAGACCAGAAATCAGGTTATAAATATGCCAGTAGTAATACTATTATGGGATACTTTACACCCACCCAGTTTGGTAAATACAACCCAGGTGGTACTTTCTACCCAAGGGTGGGTGAAAATCCTCATGTGCGGAGATCTCTATATGTAAAATTCCCTATATGAATCTTATCCTTTGGTTTTTGTATTGTCGTAATTTGCTATTGCTCTTATTTTGGAAAGAAGATAACATTCCAGACAACCCTAGTTACTGTACTAGACATGCAGCTGTTTTCCTAACTAAGATGTTGAAGCCCTGTTGTAGAGTCTTTTATTTTCTGCTCCGCCTTCAGAAATGGTTGGGAAGCGCACAAAATCATTGATAAAAGTTCTTGAAAAGGCCTCATGAATAATTCAAATTGATCTACATCGCCATTTTATATCTAAGCTGTTTGCTGCTTAGTTTATAATAATAATACTGTCTTTGGCTTGCAAAACGTTGGAAGAAGTGAAAGCTTAAAATGTGACCCAAATGTCAGCATTTCAATCATCAAGATTTATTAACTTTGGCAGTAACCTTTAAGATCCTCAGAACTTGTGGCCAGATGTAGCAAACGTTTTGCGACTCGCAAACGGCAAAATTTGCCGTTTGCGAGTCGCAAAACGCGTATCCCAATGCAGAAATGCATTTTGCGAGTCGTTACCGACTCGCAAAATGCATTTCAGACTCGCAAATAGGAAGGGGTGTTCCCTTCCTATTTGCGAGTCGCATTGGGATGCAATACCATATGTGGTCGCAAATGGCATCTGAGTTACCATCCACTTCAAGTGGATGGTAACCCAATCGCAAATTGGAAGGGGTCCCCATGGGACCCCTTCCAGTTTGTGACTGGAGCCCAAAATATTTTTTCAGGGCAGGGAGTGGTCCAAGGGACCACTCCCTGCCCTGAAAAAAAACCGAAACTAAAGGTTTCGTTTTTTTTTGAAGTGCAGCTCGTTTTCCCTTTGGGAAAACGGGCTACACTTCAAAAAAAAAATAACTGCTTTATTTAAAAGCAGGTCGCTAACATGGAGGTCTGCTGACGTCAGCAGGCCTCCATGTTAGCGAGTGCCTATACTCGCAATGGGGCCGCAATTTGCGACCCACCTCATGAATATTCGTGAGGTGGGTCATTGCGACCCCATTGCGAGTTGCAGTCGGTGTCTGAGACACCGTACTGCATAGCAAATTGCGACTTGCAAATTGCGAGTCGCAGTGACTCGTAATTTGCAAGTCGCAAATTGCTTTTTTTCTACATCTGGCCCTTGGTCATTATTAACTCATAATATTGCAGCTATACAAATGTGTTTTTTAAGGCTAATTTGTTTGGGCACTGGGAATTCAATCAGGTTTCAAAGCGAAACATATATTCATTCACCTTTTCAAATCCTTTGAAAGCAACACACACTCCTAATGTTTTAATTGACGACTAAGGCCAGGCATCCACATTGTGAGAAACAATACCACTAGCAAGCGAGTGCGAACAGCACCATATTGAGGCTGGGAACCGCAAATATGGGCCTTTTATTCTGGTATGGTGGGGTGAGCAGCATCAGCGAAAAACACTTTTGCCTTTGAGGCTGTTCTGCATCCCCTCAAGTTCCATTATCTTCCTATTTCGTCTCTATTAATTAAGTCGCTACAATCTTTCAAGTTAATCAAAAATAAGGTTTCACTTACTAGGAGGTCACTTCATTTATGTATTGCTGCGCAAGATGTCAAATGTCCCTCTACTTGTCGTAGGCCACAGCTGCTGAAAGCTCTATGACAAAAGAGGTCTTTAATTACTGGTATGACCCTCGCTATAAGGGATGGAATAAGTAAAAGGAGTGTTCCACCTATTGAGACAGAATTTACTATATTATACAAAAAGAAACAATAACATTGTTGAATTTATCAGCAGAGCACCTATCGCAGCAAGAATATGCTCTCTAGCATGATGTTGGTTTCAGTGGGGTGCCCCACACGCATACCCTCTGTAAATGTTTCAATATGTACTGACCAGCATGCAATAAACATGTGTACCTCGCAGCAATGAACAGTAATAAACTCCCCTTTTAGTAGCATATGGAATCCGTGACTATGCATGGACATCTATCTACCTGAATGATATTATGTCTGGCAGAAACCCTTCAGATCTTACAATGTTTTAAAACATACTGTGTGCCTTACGGAAATGAACTTGCCTTTGATTCAGAACACTGATGGGCTCATTCCTAAAGCAGGAAAAGTATAATAATATTTTCTGTACTGAGCATACAATATGAGTTAATGGAAATGATCATATGCTTTGTTCTGGGATTGCCTGCAGGATATAACATATGTTGTGTGCTGCAAATGATGTAAGACCCAAATTCAAGTGGAATTTCATGATGGCTGTATTGATCTAGAGGGGTTAGAAGGAATCCGATTTAAATTTTAATAAAATATGTAGATAACCGTCTACCATCTCCAATAACTTATGAATGTTGGAGGTGCATTTGTAAATATTTCTCTTCGACCTGATATGCCTCTGACATTTACTTCAGTATGTAGCGTGTGGTGTGTGAAATAAAATAAACTGGTTTAGTTACCCCACATTTGGATACTAGCCTGTGCTCAGTGTTTCAATACATTTTGAAACAACGCAGAACAAAAATGTGGGAATAAAATATGGTGAATTTTTTTGATGGGTGTGAGAAATAGAGGAGCTGTAGTTGTAGATCTACGTAGAATTAAATTGAATTCCAAGTACAGAGACCAGCTGGTATACTCATAAAAGAAGGAGGAAGAACAGTAAACTTCGCCACAGGTAAGATACATCAGCGGCGGCTCCTCCGTTAGGGCGGAGAGTCACCCTTACCCCTGCCAGCAGCAGCCGTTGCACATCCCTTAACAAATGAAACGATAATAAACCATGTTTGTTATCGCCTCATTTGTTAAAGGGGCGGGGCATTGGGGATGATGAGGATATGAGAGGAGTGCACTGTGAACTCCCCTCAGTGTGCATGTATGTTTGGCCGGCCAGTAGGCTCTCTCCAGCCACTGGTGGGCAGAACAACTTTGGCTCCATTTATTTGTGGTGGGGGTATGGCCATACCCCCACCCTCTTATTTTGAAAAAAAATCTTCCCTGGTCTCTGGTGGGCTTTCTGCCCCCCTTGGGGGCAGATGGGCCTTCCAAAAATAGGCTGATCTGCCCCAAGGGGGGCAGAAATGGCCAACAGGAATGTGCCCCCATAGGGAGCAACCCTTGTCCAAGGGGCTACCCCTCAAGCAAAACACACACATACACACACACAAATCCTTGGTGCCTAACCTCTTTCTGCCCCCCCCGGGGGCAAATTGGCCTAATAGAAATAGGCCAATCTGCAACCAATGGGAGCAGAAATGGCCTAAAATAAATGTGCCCCCAAGGGGAGCGACCTTTGACTAAGGGGTTGCTCCCCTTGTGTGAAATTGGTACAAAATAAAAAATCCCTGGTGCCTAGTGGTTTCTGCCCCCTTGGGGGCAGATCGGCCTTATAAAAGTAGGCCAATCTGCCCCTGAGGGGGGCAGAAATGGCCTAAAATAAATTAGCCCCCCAGGGAAATGACCCTTGCCTAAGGGGTCGCTCTCCTTGCGTGAAATTGATGCAAAAAAAAAGACATCAAAAAAGGAAAGGCCTTTCCTTTCCTTTAATACCTCTCTCGGCCCCTCCACATGATCGGAGGAGATTTGCTCTTTCATTTCTTCTCCACCCTGCGCTGGAAGCTATGCTTCCAGCACAGAGGAGTAGACCTCTGATGAGGTCAGCGCACAATTGCATGCTGATGTCATCAGATGACACAGAGGGGGTCGGGAGGGCAGGGGTGGAAGGGGAAGCGATTCCCCTTCCATCCCTGCCCAGGGGAGGGAGGTGATTGGCCCTAGCGCTCCCCGAGGGCCCATAGCAGGACAAGCTGGTCTCATCCTCGGCACCGGGCAACCGTTGCTGAGGGTGAGACCAGCTTATCCTGGGCACCCAAGGGGTTAAAAGCATGCTCTGAACTTTGCCTGACCCGTGCAGCATGACATGTGAAACTTGCTAGGTTGGCAAAAAAAAAATTCTTTAATTGTTTCTTTTATAACCTCTTTCTCACATGCGCAATTTAAAACAATATAAGCTGTATTTCAAAGTAACCATGCCCTAAAACTAGAAACATTAACTTTGCATGACTGGTGTTAACTCCGTGGGCATTATATAGTTATATATAAAGATTGTTCTTTCAGATACTCAATGCGGATGAGAATGAGGGAATTGTAATTAACCCAGCCATTAAACAAGAAGATGTATTGTTTAAATGTGAAACATCCTCTGAATATGTTTGCATTGTTTCAATCAAATAATTGTCAAACGTGTCTAAGGGAGGCCAATAGTACAGGTGTAGAGCAGCAGAACAGTAAGGGCAGTGCGATGTGATGCAGTGCAGTGGTTTCCTGATTCCAAGACAAGAGAATGTGGGGCCATGACGAGAGACTGAGAGACAACCACTCTGCCCTTTGACCCACTGATCCTTGCTTCGGTGGCCGCCTAGGTTGAGAGCTATAGGTGAATATATAGGCAAATGAATTACAGAAAGATTTTCATTGTTCAGAGATAAATCCTATTAGCTGACTACATTGGATTATGGAAATAGAACTGAGTGTAGACAACAGTGTGAGAGTGTTTCCAGCTACAGAGTTTCTCCAGCTACTGAGCTGTTAGAAACAATAGAGTTATTCATTTCTCTGCAAGATTGTATTAGGTCTTAGAGAAAGCTGATAAACTGTTTCAGTATATTTTGATAGCTGTAAGCACATGAGACAGGTAACTGTGACAATTTTGTGTAATTAAGCTGATGGATTGTTCTTTTCCAACTTTCCCAGACAAAGAAACTGTATTATTTAGATTTACCACATTTGGAAGATGAATAGATTTGGGACAGATTTGGGACACTCTTTATGTGTATTTCTCTATTGACTCTAAGAACCTAATGTGTTAAATAATTACTTGTTGTTGCAGCATTGTAATTCCTTTTGCCACGCTCCTATAAAGGACCATATTCAGGGTCCAGATAGAAAGATATAGAAGGTAAGTGCACCCAGCACTGTTAATGTATGAAACGTTTGACAGATTCTACATGATGATGGGCCACCAAACATTTTTTTTTTTTTTTTTTTTAAATAAATAAGGAGTTTGTTTGTGAAAAACAAAATATCAATGCTCCCTCACCCTGGAGGTTTGCTCCCACGACATATTGTTTATCATTGTTTCTTTCCTGTCCCTTACTGTCAGATATTTCCTGATGTTGATGGTATGAAAAATGCCCTTCACAGCATCCACCTTAAATAGGTTATATGGTATAAATATCTTCCTCCTATGGTCCATACTCTGTCGAGCCATAGAGGAAGTATTATGTCAACAAAGCCAATGAAGGCTCCATTGACAGAACACTTATTTTTATCTGCTGGAGTGGTGCTTGAGTGTCTATTTCTTTATATACTGGGGTGGCGCCGGGTGGCTTTAGATGATTAGCTGTAGCAGTGTCAATTTTAGGTAGCTGTTTCTGTGATGAAACAACCTCTGCTGCTAGCTTGCTTTCACAAACATCTCCAGCGGACAGCTCAGTGGAAAGGGAGGACCCCACTGTAATGGTGTCCAGGTGGCCATTGAATGTCTTGGGGACAGGACACACAAGCTCTCCCCTTTCTAATTAATAAAGGATGCACCAACCCCACTGCCTTGTTCCACAGGCACCTATGTTTTAAAGAACATTTTTGCAAAGTGCGGTTAAAAAATAAAAGCAGGTTTTGGCTCCAGGGTGGTCACTCTGAGACCTCAACACCGGCCCAGGTGGTCAGAATATTTCTATTCTGCCTTCCTATAGGTTTTATCATTTTTTTTCAGACAGAAGGCCTTAGGCCTTGATTTATATGCTTGTGTTAAGATAACTCCATCTCAACAGTGAAGGAGTTCCCTCCCTGACAAAAAAGTGGTTTGTCTTCCCTACTTAAATGTCAGACAGACCTTAAGTTTGACCACATTGGCGATTACTCATTCACCACCATGCTAAAATTATCCAATTGCCAGATGGAGTAAGAGTCATCAGAGAATTGGCTATATGTCTGCCCACCCAATTAGGATGGGCAGACTTATAGCTGTTTTTACTGTCCATCACCACAGACCATGCCCTAGAAGTGAGGGACAGTAAAAAAGAGAAAATGCCTTCTCCATACGGGAGATAACTCCCGTGGTGAGGAGAGCATCACATTTTTTATTTTCAAATAGAAAATCCCACTTCTGAAAAACAGTTTGGTTGAAGGCTGTGAGCGGCCCTGCACCAAATTACAAAATGCATTGACAGGAACCACGATTTATGCCAATACTTTATAAATGATCGCCAGTTTAGTGATCATTTATAAATTTGGTGGATGGAACCTCCGCCAGGGCAATGGAGTAATTTACTCCATCACCCTGGTGACACCCTTGAGCCCCAAAATGGCTGCCAAATGTCTTTGTTGTCATCAGATCTTAGCTTTTGATCTACCAGCCTCACGGTGTTGTAGGACTCCGTTGTAGTAACAAGACTGCTGGATTTTGGGAGGCAGCACTTCCGAGCATGGGTTGCTGAATCTGATCCCATACTGTGTGACAACTGTTGGCCTAACCCTTCCAGCTAGCTAACAGCGCCTCACCAGTGCCAGAGGTAGAAATGATTTGTGGCAGCCTATCGCATGACACTAAGGTCTCATTTGCAAGGCCCATGGTGTTGTGCCACACAGCAAGTACATTGCTCTGCACCACCAGAAAAGGGCTGAACTGCTCCATATCTAAAATATACAACACAATTCTTTCCTCTCCCCCTGAGGTGGCACACAAATTGCTGACTAGCATTAGTGCAGATACCCTTGCACCATGGTGCTAGGATTCCTGCATTGCAGGGATGATTGTTTTTGTACAGGAAGGAGCACCTTCCTGCACAAAAACAATCACAAGAGGTCTTTCTCAGAATGCAGTGCTCAAATTGGGGAGAAATAACGATTTTTTCTCCATGTTGCATCATTGTTACGCACACTGCAAAGGTAGCATAGGAACCTGACTCATTCCCAGACTTGCTCAGATTCCTTCAGATTCCATCGGTGTTATGTGCAAACACCCCAAGCAACACCCATAGAATGCCCCTTTCATGCAGTGTTTTGCGTAGAAGGGGTCCATGTTTACAGGGTCATGAAAAGCCAAGCAAGGTGGCTTTTTGTGGCCTTGTAAATATAGGTTGACACACTATAGCAAAAAAAAATGACAGTCCGGTGGTGCAGAGTGCCATAGTTGTAAAGACAACAGAAGCAGGGTCTTGGTTCAATAGGTTTTATTGAAGTAACTGCATTCTATGATAAAAGGCATGAATTGGGATTATGAGGATAATGAAACACAACCCTACATTACAGCAGTGACCAGGAAAGGGAAACACAGGAAGAGACCCATTATATTGTCACCATAGTGCATCTAATATCCCTATCTACAGTATTAAGGCCCTCATTACAACCCTGGCGGTCGGTGTTAAAGCAGTGGTAATACCGCCCACAGGCTGGTGGTAAAAAAAATAGGATCACAACCACGGCAGAAACCGCCATCAAAGACAGCCACTTTAACACTCTGACCGCCACGGCGGTAGCAACAAACATTGCGGTGGTCACCGACAACAGACAGGCGGAAGACAATGTACCGCCCACCCCATTGCAACCCACCAATCCGCCACCTTTTCCGGGGCGGTACCAATGCCATCAAAAGCACAGCAGAAACAGTCTTTGGAAGAGAAACCACTCACCTCTTAACACTCAACGATAAACTAGGATGGCATGGAGCCCGAGTTACAGGTCCTCCCCATGCTGGTGTACCTCCTCATACACCAGGAATATCAAAGGCAGCTGCGATGACCACGGTGAGCACTGCACCTAGCACACAAGGAGGAGGAAAAAGAGAGTGACACACACACGCAAAACACAACACCCCCACCCTCACCCACAACACCATACACACAAACACATGCAGCAACATTACATATACACACCGTAACCCCCTGGAAAAACGCAAGGACAAAAGGAATTGAGTTAAACAGTGATATTTTAGAAACAGTCAGATATACGTAACAATTTAAAAAAACAGTATTTACAAAACTATACAATATGTACATAGGGTCGTACATTGTCCTTTGGAATTGTCGGTGGGCTACTGCACCAAAAATCATGGGCCAAGCCCACACTTGACTCCTGCCTCAATACGGAGAGAACACTGCAGGGGCATCAAGTCGAAAACAAACAGGCACCTCAGGGAGATTGGGAAGGGGGCACCTCAGCCGGAAGATGGAATAACACCACTACTCCTCCAGGGGGGGTCCATGCCCACTGCTTGGTCCTGGGGAGTGCAAAGCCACAGTCTCTCAAGTCTCTCAAGTGGGTGGGGTGCCCACTGCTTGCTCCTGGGGAGTGCAAGGACACAGTCTCTCAAGTGGATGCCTCTCTCCACAGGTTCTGAAGGGGGCTTGGGGCCCAGTCTGCTGTATTCTGCCAAGGATTGGGTGAGTGGATGCATTTCTCTACTGGTTCTGGAGGGGGCTTGGTGCCCAGTCTGATTCATCCTGCCAAGGACTGGGTGAGTGGATGCCTTTCTCCACTGGTTCTGGAGGAGGCTTGGTGCCCAGTGATGCAGCATATGGGTGTGGCAGTTCACATTCCCTCACCTGGGTGTCTGAGGCATGTGATTTGCAGGCGACAGGTAGCAGGAAAGTCCATGGAGGCAGCGCCAGACTCCATCCTGCGGCGACTAAGGCTGCAAACTGGTGGTTGTTGCGGTGCTGTTGGGGGTGCTGCCAGTGCTGGTGGGAGGCTTCAGCCCATCTCCTGCAGCCCCGAACCGACGCACACTGGGGCTGCTGCTGCTGTTAGTGGTCCTACTGTCAGCGGTGCAGGTGGCGGTGCTTGCGGCGGTGCTTGCGGAGGGGATGCTTACAGTGTTAGCCGTGGTGCAGGTGCCGGTGCTGTCGGGAGGCACCAGCCCTTCTCCTGCAGCCTCGGATGGCTGGCCACTGGAGATGCTGCTGCTGACAGTAGTGATGGCAGCGGTGGTGCAGGTGGAGGTGCAGGTGGCGGTGCAGGTGGCGGTGCTTGTGGCGGGGATGCTGGCGGTGCTGCCCGCGGTGCAGGTGGGGGGGGATGTTGGTTCTGACGGTGGCCACCAGACTCCCATCTGCAGGCACTAATGCCTGATGTGCCTTGCCTTGGCTTTTCTGCTCCTTCTTCACATTGTCAGCTGCTGTTGGTACCTTGGCTCTCGCAGCTGCCGTTTTGGAGGCGGCCTTGCTGGGTGGGTCGTGCTCCTTGCCCTTGGTGCATGCTGTGCCTTTCTTCACCTTGGCAGGTGGCAGAATGGTATGGTCCTTTACAGGGGTCAATGGCACACTGGCTGGCCTGACGGGTGCCCCCTTGAAGACTCTGGGAGTTGCAGGTACCATGGCGAACGCCGACTTGGTGGCTGAGGTGCTGGGCTGGGTTCTGGACACCCATGCCCGAGGTGAAGGACGAGGGGAGGGGTAGGGAACAGGTCAATGTTTGCCAGGAAACGTTTTTTAGACACACAGGGGTGGGATGATGGAGAGGGTTTGGGAGTGGAGGAAGAGAGAGTGGTTGTGGGAGGTGTCTTTCTGCTGGGTTTGGGTGAAGGTGCATGGGCTGGATGCCGTTGTGAGGTGGATTGCTGTTGGGTGGGTCGGTGATTGTGTTTCAGTACTTTGGGAGGAGGGGGTCACAGACACACTGGGAGAGGACACAGGGGATGTGTGCATGGTTGTGGGGGTGGTGACTGCCAGTGAGGGGTGTGCTGTGATGGGCATTCTGGTGATGGAGGTAGTGGATGAGGATGTAGTGCATCCAGGTGTGGGTGGAGACGATACTGGGAGGGAGGTTGACGAAGAGGAGGAGGGGGACGCAGTGAAAGCAGTGGATTTTGGTGTGTCTGCATGGGAATGGTGCTTGTGTGAGTGCCGGTGAGATGTAGTGTGGTGGTTATGTTTGCCTGAGCCACCTTTGTGTGTTGATTTGGGTGAATGCTGGTGTGAAGGTGTGCCTGGGATAGGCTGGGGTTGAGGGGATTGGGATTGGGTAGAGGAAGTTGGAGGGGGGAGGCTAGACACAGTGACAATAGCTGCCATCAGTGCTGAGGCCAGAGCCTGAAATGCTCTCTGTTGGGCCGCCACACCAGAGTGAATGCCCTCCAGATATGCATTTGTTTGTTGCAAATGCCCTACTACACCCTAGATGGCATTTAGTATGGTTGACTGCCCAACAGATAGGGATCTCAGGAGGTCACTAGCCTCCTCACTGCGGGCAGCAGGGCTGACTGGGGCAGGGTCTGAGGTGCTTGGGGCGAAGGAGATGCCCACCCTCCTGGGTGACCGGGCACGGGAAACACGCTGAGGGGCTGCTGGGAGGGTGGTGAAGGTAGGGGGGGTGGCGGCTGTCCCTGTTGTTGGGGTGGGCACAGAGGTATCTGCCACCACCAGGGAGCTTCCATTCGAGGTGGAGTCGCTGTCTGTGGTCTCCCCTCCTGTCCCTGTCGTGGTGCTCCCCTCGCCCTCCATCCCACTGGTGCCTTCACCGTCAGATGATTCCGCCTTATGGGCCATGTGGGATGCAGCTCCCTCCATCGCCGGTGCCTCTGCTCCTCTGCCAGATGATGCTAATGTACACAAGGACAGGGGGACAAAACAAAAATGGGGGGGAGAGACAGAGGATACACTTGGTGAATGCCAGCAACACCACTACCGTTGGCGTACACGACACACAGGGAGCAGCTCTGTGCACTAGGCCATGCCCAACCGTTTACTAAGACAGTCACCAGCCCATAGGGTTCAATGCCTAATGCCATTAGCTGCACACCTGAAACCCACAGGACCCTGCCCAGGAGTAGATGACCGCCAACACCATTGGGGTAGGCATGATTCTGAGCCTGCCCAACAAGGGACCTACCCTGTCATGTTTGCCTTGGCCTAGGCACACCCACAGCCCACATACCACACCCAAGGTACCTTCTAACGCGCGCACAGTCAGGTTTCAGAATCTGCACTCAACCCTTCGTGGCTGCTGTGATGCCTTCAAGCACCCATCCAACTCCGGATAGGCCACCGCCAGGATGCGGAACATCAGGGGGGTCATGGTGCAACGGGCACCCCTTCCTCGTTGGGAGGTCAGCCCTCCATCTTCTTGGCCCAGCGCGCAGGCCCTCCCACCTCTTGCGGCAAGTGTCTGCTCCCCCTCTCAACGACCCCCAGGGTCCGCATCTCCTTGGCGATGGCACGCCAAATACCCTTTTTCTGGTGGGCGCTGACTTGCAGGGAAAAGACAGCAGAAAAGAGAATTATTCACCCATCCGGACCATCATACTCATTGCCCACCAGATCCCACACATCCCCTGACGCACATACATTGACCACCTTACATGCTGCACTCTGGCCAAGACCCCTCTGCCCCCCCTACATGTGGCTTACACACACAGCAGTCCATACATTCATGGCCCACGCATCATGTTCACAGTGTACTCACCTGTTTGTCTGGAGGACCGTAGAGTAACTTGTACTGGAATAGGACCCCATCCACCAGTTTCTCCAACTCCTCCGCATTGAAGGTAGGGGCCCTTTCTCCAGACATATGAGCCATTGTTGCTTCCAGACACAGGTCACAGTAGCACTTGCAGTGTAGGTCCTCTCCTGTTGAAGGCCAGGTAGCAAGTGAGTGATTAGATAGAAAATGGCGGTGACGTCCGTGGCGGAGCATACCGTCACCGCTACCGTACATCGCAATTGGCTCCTGGAACCCACAGGAACCAATGATAGCCAATGCGAATTTGCGTGGCGGTCATCGACCGCCTACGGCGACGGCACACAATGCCAGCACAATTACCTCATTTCCACTTGTCCCTCCTCACAGGTCAGGCAGGCGCCATTTCAGGGGGACAGGGTATGGCACCAACATCAACGGACTCACATACTCTTTCTGTAAAGTCAAGAATTCATCATTAGTGCAATATAAGGGTGAATATGACCCTCTGCTCACTGTTCTCTTCCATAGGCTTCAACCGCTGAGGCAGAATATGAGATGGCGGCATCCTCCGGTGTACAGACCCCTGGTGGACCTAGCGACAATGGAGGACAAACACATTATCATTACCTACAGACTTGATTGTGCCACAATCCAAGAACTGTGTGCCCAATTGGAGCCAGACCTGATGTCTGCTATCCCCCAACCCACAGGTATCCCCCCTCTAGTGCAGGTCCTGTCAGTGCTCCATTTCCTGGCAAGTGGTTCCTTCCAAACAACAGTGGCCATGGCATCAGGGATGTCTCAGCCAATATTCTCTAATGTGTTGACCAGAGTGTTTTCTGCCCTGCTGAAACACATGTGCAGCTACATCGTGTTCCCCAAGGTGGAGGATTTGGCCATGATGAAAGCTGACTTTTATTTTTATGCCTTGGGACATATCCTCAACATCATTGGTGCCATTGATGGTACACATGTGGCATTTGTCCCCCCCCCCCCCCCGGAGAAATGAAATGAACAAGTTTAGAGGAATAGTAAAACCTATCACTCAATGAATGTCCAGATGGTGTGTTTGGCGGACCAGTACATCTCCTATGTGAATGCCAAATTTCCTGGCTCTGTGCATGACGCCTATATCTTGAGGAATAGCAGCATCCCATATGTGATGGGCCAACTCCAGAGGCACTGGGTGTGGCTAATAGGTGAGCCCTGGTTCCCACCCAGTAGGTGTTGGTGAATGGTTATGGTGTGGGCCCTGTGGGTCAGTGTGTGTCTAACAGTTGTCCCTCGGTATTTACAAGTGACTCTGGTTCACCAACCTCTCATGGCTACTGACCCCAGTGAGGAATCCCAGGACAAGGGCAGAGGAATTTTACAATGAGGCACATGGGTGTACAAGGAGGATTATAGAAAGAACCTTCGGCCTCCTGAAGGGCAGGTTCCGGTGCCTCCATCTGACAGGTGGATCCCTGTACTACTCACCCAAGAAGGTGTGCCAGATCATCGTTGCATGTTTCATGTTGCACAACCTGGCCTTGAGATGCCAGGTGCCTTTTTTGCAGGAGGATGTGCCTGGAGATCGTCTTGGGCAGCGGTGGAGCCAGTGGACAGTGAGGAAGAGGAGGCAGAGGAAGAAGATGTTGACAACAGAACCAATATTATTTGGCAGTACTTCCAGTGACACACAGGTAAGACACTGTGACTTCATTTAACATTTCAGTTATCTGTTGGACATTGTACAAGGCAGCCTGTTTCCCTATGTCTATGGCCACTGACTGCACCCTTTGGCGTTTCCATTTTCAGATCTCTGTGCCCCACTCTGGCTCCTGCTATGTGTACTGCTGCCCACCAGAGGTCATTCTGAAGTATATTTTACTGTACATTTGAGTTGTAATGCTTTGATAATGTTGCACTAATACATATTTGAATAATTTGACAGACTCCAGATTGGTATTTGTTCCAAGGGTGTTTATTTAGGTGCTCATAAGTAGAGGGGGTGGTGCAAGGGGCTGGGCTAATGGTGGAAGGAAGTTCAGGGTAGAGTCCAGTCTCTTGGTATCACAGGTGCATTGTCCAATGGGGCATAGGAAGGGGAGTAATGGCAGTTCAAGGAGGACAGGGTGACAGAGTGGGACAAAAGGGTAACAATCAGGAGAGTCTTATTTCCTGGCGGGGGTCTTGGAAATTTTCTTTGCCTTCTGCCTAGATCTCAGGGACTGTTTGCGGAGTGGTTCTCCTTCTGCAGGGGGTGGGGTGCTGGTGGCTTGTTGGTCCTGTGGTGGTGCCTCCTGTCTACTAGTGAAGGTGGAGGTGGATGGCTGTTCCTCAGTTTGGCTAGTGTAAGGGGCCCATTGTTGTGCCACTGCCTCCCTCATGGTCTTTCCCATCTGCCAGCACCCCTGCAATGGTGACCAGGATGTTGTAATTTTTTGTTAGGTCCTCCCTGATCCCCAGGTACTGTGCCTCCTGCAGCCGCTCGGTCTCCTGCAGCTTGGCCAATATCTGGCCCATGGTCTCCTCAGAATGGTGGTATGCTCCCAGGATGTTGGAGAGTGCCTCGTGGAGAGTGGGTTCCCTGGGCCTGTCCTCTCCCTGTCGCACAGCAGTCCTCCCAGTGTCCCTGTTGTCCTGTGCCTCTGTCCCCTAAACCGTGTGCCCACTGCCACTGACCCCGGGTCCCTGTTCGTCCTGGGTTTGTGGGGTTGCCTGAGGTCCCTGTAGCAGTGGACATACTGATGATTGATGTGTCCTGGGGACAGTGGCATGGGCCCGCTGGGTGGGTGCTGTGGTGGTTTTTCCTGAAGGGGGAGCCTCTGTGGTGGGTTGGGACTGTGCCTGGGTACCCGACTGTCCAGAGGTCCCTGATGGGCCAGGTTGGTCATCGAGATCCAGGCGTGCAGAGCTGCTGTCATCACTATTGGCTTATTCTGTGTGGAGACTAGATGTAGCTGGCACCTCCTCTCCGGTGAAGTTGAGTATGGGTCCTGTGGGGATGCCAATGCAGTGTTATTGTATCTGTGTGGGCCATATTGTGCATGGGTGTGTTTCCCTCTATGATGTGATTTCCCTGTCATCTTTGCCTTGTGTGAGTGGTGATTTTGTGGGTTAGGTGATTCTCTCTAATGGGCATGCTGTGGTGATGGGTGTCCATGCAGGTCTGTGATGGGGGTCCATGCATTGGTGTTGCATGCAAGGCTTGATATTGGGATGGGTGTGTTGTGATGGTGGGGTATATGTGAAGTGATGGAGTGATGGGAGTGAAGGTACGGGTGGGGGTATGTGATGGCATGCAGGTAGGGTGGGGGATATAATAGTAAAGATGTGACTTACCAGAGGTATGGGTACGCTGGGTTGGTGCTGTGGTGGTGTTTCCAGATGGGGGAGGCTCTGTGGTGGTGTGTGACTGTGCCTGGGTAACTGACTGTCCAAAGGTCCCTGATGGGCCAGGTTGGTCATCCAGATCCAGGAGACCAGAGCTGCTGTCATCACTGTGGGCCTCTTCAGTTTGGGGACTGGATAGTGCTGGCACCTCTTCTCCATGGACATTGGCTGGGATACATGTGGGGATGTAAATGCTGTGTTATTGTTTCTGTGTTTGACATATTGTGCATCGGTGGGTTGCCCTCTTTGTTTGTATTTGCTCTGGCAGCTTTCACTTGTGTGTGTTGGTGTATGGCGGGATGATTAGTACTCTATGGTGTGCATGCTGTAGTGATGAGTGTCCATGCAGGGCTGTGAGTGGTGTCCATGCATTGGTATGGCATGCAGGTCTTTGCATTGGGATGAGTGAGATGTGATGGTGGTGGGTGTGGGCAGTGGGGGAGTGATGGGAGTGAGGGTGAGGGTAAGTGATGACATGCAGGTAGGGGGGTAGTGGTAGAAGAAAGTTGACATACCAGAGTCCAGTCCTCCTGCTACTCTGGCCAGGCCCTCAGGATGCATGATTGCCAAGACTTGCTCCTCCCATGTTGTTAGTTGTGGGGGAGTAGGTGGGGGTCCACCGGCAGTCCTCTGTACAGCAAGTTGGTGTCTTGATGCTGTCCCACGGCATTGACCCTGTCCACGATCCTCTGCCATAGCTCCGTCTTCCTAGCAATGGATATCTGCTGCACCTGTGCTTCAAATAGCTGTGGCTCTACCCTGATGATTTCCTCTACCATGACCCCTAGCTCCTCCTCTGAGAATCTGGGGTGTCTTTGTGGTCTCATGGGTGTTGTGTGAGTTGTGTAGGTGAGGGTGTGTAGGATGATGTGTTGGGGTGTGTGATGTGGGGTGCGCGGGTGGTGTATAGGTGTAGGTGGTGTGTAGCTCTGGTTTCATCTGTAGTCGTGGTGTCTGTCTTGTTACAATGGTTTGTATTTGTAAGGGGTTGTGGGTACTGTGGGTGTGTGTTTTATAGTGGTATGGGTGTGTAGGTGTGGTGTGTGTATGGGTGTCAGGTGTGTTTTGTTTCAATTGTCCAATGTGGTGTTGTTTTGTTTGAGTGTGTGTATTTTGAGCGCAGCGGTATTTACCACCAAGGGTTTACTGCCATTGAATGGCCGCCGTGGTGATTCTTGGGTCATAATGTGGTGGGTGTTGTTCTGTTGGCATAAATGTGTGGGTTTTCATACTGTCAGTTTATCACTGACCTTTGGTGTGGCGGACTTCTGTCTGTGGCTGAATAGTGACGGACTGGTGTGTGTGTGTGATAATATGGTGAACAGATATCCGCCGCGGTGGCAGTATGTTTGCAGCAGTCAGCGTGGCAGTAAGTGGGATTTACCACCAATGTAATAATGAGGGCCAGAGTGTGTTTGTGAATGTATGAGTGAGTGAGTTAGTAGGTCAGTGGCTGTTCAGGTGAGTGAGTGGATGTATCATTAGGATTTTGCGTAGGTTGGTGGATGTTTCAGTATGTTTATGAGACAGTGAATGGATATGTAAGTAGCTAGATTAGTTACTCACTGGGTGTATGTGTGTGTGTGTGTGTGCATTAGTGAGAGAGGGGGTGTATGACTGCATGAGTAAGTGAGTGAAATGTGATTTGTTGCATGGATGAGTAAATTGATGTGTTTTAGAGTGTATTTGTTTGTGAATGGGTAAGTGAGTAACTGTATGGGGGACTAAGTGGGTGTATGACTGCATACAGAAGTGGCAGGGTGAATCAGTATCTGTAGGGAGAGTGAGTGCATGTGTGAGTAGTTCTCAGTAAGTGTGTTGGTGTGTTACTGTCTGTGTGGGTGACTGACTGGATATGTCAGTGACTGTAGAATTGAGTGGCTGTGTGTTGTAGTTGTTGTACTGGTGAGTTACATTGTGTGTAAGTGTCTTTATCAGAGAGTGAGTGCTTGTGTATGTGAGAAGAAATTTAACTGTATGGGAGTGTAACTGCTTGCTAGGGTGGGTGTGTGGGTATATCAGTGGTTGTGTGGGTATGTTATTTGTTTTTGAGTATTTCAACAGGTATATGAGTTGGTGTCCAAGTTACTGTATAAGTGTGAGAGTAGCTGTGCTATTGCATGAATAGATGGGTTAGTAATGTATTGTGAGTGAGTTGTGTTAGTGGCTGTGTGAGTGAGTGGGTGTGCCTGCCATTAGTGTTATTAGTGTATAAATGAGTGTGTGAGTGGTCATGTGTGCTTGTATGGGGGTTTGAGAGAATCTTTGAGGTTTTTGTGGATGATGTCATCAGTGATGTCATTTAGATGTCATCAGTGATGTCATCAGCAATGTCAATGACCATGTCATGAGTGATGTAATGTGTGAGGTCGTAAGCAGTGCATTACGGGGGGCACAAGTTATAGGTAGCTGAGGTAACTATAACTGCTGAATTTCACTGGTTTTGTACGTGTAAAGTGTGACTCTAACCATAAAGTCCCTGTAACCTTTGTTTTTTTTAGTGGCTCTCTAGGGTTTCTTTAATTCTGTTTCACTATTTTATTAGAATGGTGTAAAAAATAATAATAGTGTGAGTTCCTCAATTTTAAACATGTTATTTGCCTTTTTTTTTCATTTAATCACGACATTGTTGTTCGTCGATAGTCAAGTGATCTCAAAATAAAGAGCTTTGATTGGATAACACTGAATTCAGTTATAGTCTATGGAGGACCACAGCCAGTATTCCCATTTGGTTTCAACCTGCACTGGGAGATTAAGTTGTTTTTGGATCTGCTGACTAAAATGCTGTGTACAGTAAGTTTTGTTTACTTTTTTGTTTATTTGTGAATAAAATGGCATCTAATACCTCTCAGCACTCAGAGGAACCGCCAGATGTGCAATCTTCTTCAGATGATAAACTTCTCCAGAAAGAGTCAATTGTCAGGAAATACTTTGAAATCCATTCAGGTTAGAAGAAGACAGTGGCCAAATGTACACTTGGTGATAAAATACTTTCAAGGGGATCAAGCAAGAAGTATTCATGCCCAACAATAACCATGCTGTACCAACTGCAAATCCACATACTGTGTATCACAACAGACAGCATGTAGGAGCTGGAAGAGTGAAGAAAGCTGGAGAAAGATCATCTGCTGGTGGACCAAGACCATCTGTAGGAGAAGTTGTGCCACCAGACTTAAATACTCAGCGTGAAGATATTGCTACAAAATTGAAGAGTGGGGAGCTTCTATCTTGATTGTAATTCTAACTGCAGGTGAGCAGTTGGTGACTCTGAAGAAGAATGGTGCAAAAATCCACACATGCTAATTTTCTTTTCTTTTGCTTCTTCAGTTTGATGTCCATTTTTTGCAAGTGTTAAGGACCTTGTTATGGTTGGATTGCTATTAAATTTAAACTAAATACCAAAAAAATTACAAAAGATTCTGAAGTTCACAAAAAAATATAAAAAGGTCCTGGAAAAGAAAAAAAAAACAATGATTATCTTTCGAACCACCTTTCTTGGTCAAATAAAAGATGAGCTATGTGTATGCACAAGTGTCTGTATGGAAAATAGTAAAGAAAAGAGTGCATCAGTGCATGTATGGGTGAGTGCCTGAGTGCATCAGTGCATGAATGATTGAATGAGTGAGCATCTACGTGATGCATGTGTGAGTGTATTAGTGAGTGAGTGCATGAGTGTGTGCATTAGTGACGGACTGAGGGCCTCATTACGAGTATAGCGGTTCTGGGACTGCTAGACTCGCAAAGGCAGTTGGACTGCTGCCAAAGCAGTGGTCTGACTGACCACTGGCACTGCCAGGTTGCTGCCGGTCGGCAGCCTGGCAGTCTTGGGGGTCATAATCCTCCAGTGCAGCGCTGCAAGCATCACTGCCCTCCAGATTACACGTACCCTTTCTACCAGCCTAGGACCACCACGCCAAGGCTGGCGGAAAAGGGGCATCAGGGGCCCCCATTGAAAGCCCCATCGCGCTTTTCACTGCTTGAATTAAGGCCAGTGAAAAGCGCAACGGGTGCTGTCACACCCTACGCACTGCAACATTGCCGCCGGCTCGATTAAAAAACCAACATCAATGTTGTGGTGAGTTTCCCGCTGGGCCGGAGGGCAGAAACACTGTTTCTGCCCGCTGGCCCAGCAGGAAACCCGTAATAGGGCCCGAGGAGGGATGACCGCATAGGCGGTCATCCTGATGCTGGAGTTTGGCGGGTGGCTTCCGCTGCCCACCAAAGTCATAATGAGCCCAAGGGTGTATGAGTGTATGTATGGGTGGTTGGCTGAGTGCCTATATGAGTGAGTGAACATATGAGTGGTGCATGGGTGAGTGAATTAATCTGGGAGTGGTGTAAAAGTAAGTGAGTGAATGCATGAATGGTCTATGGGTAACTGACTGTGTTTATGTATGGATGAATGAGTGAGTGGTGCATGGTGCATTGAATGAGTGTACAAATACATGTATGGGTGAGTGAATGAGCGTGTGAGTGGTATATGGGTGACTGAGTGACTGCAAGAGTAGTGTATGGGTAAGTGAATGAATATATGGTTGGTATATGATGAGTGACTGAGAGTACAAATGTTGCCTGGATGACTTGGTGTGTTTGTGGCTGCATGTATAAGTGAGTGAGGAAGTGCGTGAGTTGTGTATGGTAGAATGAGTGAGTGAATGAGTGTGAGTATAGTTCAGTGGCTGAGTGTATGATTGCGATATGTATGATTGTGTGAGTGCACAAGTGCATGTATGGTTGAGTGAATGAGTGCATGAGTGGTGCATGAGTGAGTGACCATAGAAGTGCTGTATAGGTGAGTGAATTAATTTGCAGGCAGTGTATGCATCAGTGATTTAGAGGATTAATGTTGCATGGCTGATTTACTGTGTGTATAAGTCCATGTATGGAGGAGTGGGAGTGCATGAGTTCTGCATGGTGGCTTCAGTGTGTGCATGAGTGCATATATGGGTGAATGAGTGTATGACTGCTGTACGGGTGAGTGAATGAAGGCATGAGTGTTGCATGATTGAGTGAATGAATCTGTGAGTGGTGTATAAGTGAGTGAGTAATTTCACAAATGGTGCATGAGTAACTGAATGTGTATGAGTGCATTTACGGATGAGTGAATGAGTGCATGAATGGTGTATGTGGAAATGAGTGAATGCATAAGTGCATGTATGGGTGAGTGAATGAGTGTGTGAGTGGTGTATGGGTGACTGAGTGTCTGCAGAAGTGTTGTATGGGTGAGTGAATGGATGTATGGCTGGTGTATGCATGAGTGACTAAGACTACAAATGTTAAATGGGTTACTTAGTGGGTGTTTGATTGTATGTATGGATGAGTCATGGAGTGCATGAGTTGTGTATGGTAGCTTTAGTGATTGCATGAGAACGTATATGGGTGAGTGACTGCACGAGTGTATGTGTGGCTGAATGAGTGAGTGCATGAGTGTGTGTATGAGTGACAGTGTGAGTGTATGTGTGGGTGATTGTAAGACTGAATTTGTCCTTATGTGAGTGAGTGACTGAATGCATGAGTTCATGTATGGCTAAATGAGTGAGAGCTTGAGTATATTCATGATTGAGTGATTGAGTATATGAGTGTGTTTATGTTTGATTGATTGAGTGCATGAATAAAAGTATGGGTGATTTAGTGAGTGCAATAGTTTGTGCATAAGTGAGTGACTGAGTGTATAAATTAGTTTATAGGTGATTGGCTGAGTGTATCAGTGCCTGTAAGGGTGAGTCACTGAGTTCATGAGTGCATGTATGGGTGAATGAGTCAGTGCTTGAATGCATGAATGAAAGACTGAGGCCCTCATTATGACCCTGGAGATCTCTAGACTACAAGGTTCACGGTCGGACAGCTACCAAAGAAGGCGGGCAAACCATGACATTATGATTGTGGTGTTACGGCCACGGTCAGACCACTGGCACAAAGTACAAATGTTGCATGAGTGACTAAGTATGTGTATGACTGCATGTATAAATGAGTGAGGGAGTGCACGAGTCATGTATGGTAGCACGAGTGAGTGCGTGAATGATGTATATGACTTTAAGCACACAAGTGCATGTATAGGTGAGTGAATGAGTGCATGAGTGCTGTATGGGTGACTGACTACAGAAGTGTTGTATGGGTGAGTGAATGGTGTATGCGTGAGTGACCTAGACTACAAATGTTGCATGGGTGACTTTGGCCCTCATTACAACCATGGCGGTAAATCCCGCTTACCACCGTGCCGATGGCTGCCAACATACCGTGACGGCAGCGGAAATCCGCTACGGGAATTATGACCCACATTGAGAAATCCGCCACTATACAGACACCCACACAAGTCCGCCACACCAAAGGTCAGTGATAAACTGGCGATAGCAAAACCCACACCGTTACGCCAACAGGAATACGCCCACAGTATCACGATGCACGAATCAACGCAGCAGATTTCAACCGCGGTAAACCATTGGCGGTACATACTGCCGCGCTCAAAATACACACACATTTACAAAACACAATCACATTGGACAATTCAAAATACACACACCTGACACACATACACACACCACACTCACACAACTTTAAAACACACACCCACATTACCCACAGCCCCTTACGTGCAACAATTTTGAACAAGCAGAGAGAGAGAAAAGCAAAGACCACACCATCATCCAGAGACACAGAACACCATCACATACACCATCCACGCATCTCACACCACACACCCCAACACATCACCCCACACATCGCATCACCTCACACATCAATCACAACACATCATGTCACCTCAAAGACACCCCAGGTGTTCTGAGGAGGAGCTCAGGGTCATGGTGGAGGAAATCATCTGGGTAGAGCCACAGCTATTCAGATCACAGGTGCAGCAGACCTCCCTTGCAAGACAGATGGAGCTATGGCAGAGAATTGTGGACAGGGTCAACGCAGTGAGACAGCATCCAAGAACAAGGGATGACATCAAGAAGAGGTGGAACGACCTACGAGGGAAGGTACATTCCGTGGTATCAAGACACCACGTAGCCGTACAGAGGACTGGTGGTGAACCCCCACCTCCTCCCCCACAACTAACGACATGGGAGAAGCAAGTCTTGACAATCATGCATCCTGAGAGCCTCGCAGGAGTAGCAGGAGGACTGGACTCTGGTAAGGCAAATCTTTACTACTATATTCCCCCCCACTCTACCTGCATGCCATCACATATTCCCACTGTCACCCTCACTCCCATAACTCCACCACCTCCCACACACCCCACCATCACAACCCACCGCTCCCACAACCAAACCCTGCATGCAACAACAGTTCATGGACACCCATCACAGACATGCATGGACACCCATAACCAAAGCATGTCCAACAGAGAGACTCACCCAGGCCACAAAATCATCACTCACACAAGGGCCAAGGCGATAGAGCAAGCACAATAATACAGGGAAACACACCCATTGCACAAGACGGCACACACTGATAAAATAACAATGCATTTACATCCCAACAGGACCCCTACCCAACGTCAACAGACAGGAGGTGACAGCCATATCCAGTCCCCCACAGAAGAGGCCCACAGTGATGACAGAATCTGCAAGCCTGGATCAAGATGACCAGCCTGGCCCATCAGCGACCTCTGGACAGTCGGTGACCCGGCCACAGTCCTAAACCACCACAGAACCTCCCCCGCAGGAAACACCACCACAGCATCACCCAGCGGGCCCATGCCACTGTCCTCAGGACACGTCATTCAGCAGTGTGTCCACCATTACAGGGACCCCAGGCAACCACACAAATCCAGGGCAATCAGGGACCTGGGGTCAGTGGCAGTGGGCACACGGTTCACAGGGAAGAGGCACAGGACATCAGGGAAGCTAGGAGGACTGCTGTGCAACAGGGGGAGGACAGGCCCAGGAACCGACCCTCCACGAGGCACTCTCCAACATCATGGGAGCATACCACCATTCTCAGGAGACCATGGGCACGGTACTGGCCATGTTTCAGGAGACCCAGCGGCTGAAGGAGGGACAGTACATGGGGATCAAGGAGGACCTCACCAACATATACACCATCCTGGTCACCATAGCAGGGGTGCTGGCTGACATAGGCAAGACCATGAGGGAGGCAGTGGCACAACAGAGGGCCCCTGACACTAGCCAAATCGAGGAACAGCCCTCCACCTCCACCAGCGCTAGTGGACAGGAGGCCCCGCCACAGGACCAACAGGCCACCAGCACCCTACCCCCTGCAGAAGGAGAACCAACCCACAAACGGTCCCTGCGATCCAGCCGGAAGACAGAGAAAATTGCCAAGATCCCCGCCAGGAAATAAGACTCTCCTGATTGTCACCCTTCTGTCTCACCATGTCATCCTGTCCAAACTGAACTGCCATTACTCCCATTCCTATGCCCCAGTATACAATGCACCTGTGATACCAAGAGACTGGACTCTACTATGGACCTTCCTCCACCATCACTCCAGCCCCTTGCACATACCCCAATATTCATTAGCCCCTAAATAAACACCCTTTAAGCGCAAACCAATCTGGAGTCAGTCTGATCTTTCACAAATGTATAATGACGACATTAGTAACAAATAGCAATGTAAATGTTCATTTGCTCATACCCATGTATGACAGTTTTTGGGCAGCAGTACATATAGCAGAAGACAGGATGGGGTACCCAAATCTGAAAAATGGAAATCCAAAGTGAACTGTCAGTGTCCATAGACAGAGGTTATGAGGCTGACTTAAACATTGTCCCACTGTATTCTGAAATGTGAAAAGGAGTTACAGTCTCTTACCTGTGTGTAACTGGAAGTACTGCATGATGATGTTCATTCGGTTGTCAATATCTTCTTCCTCTGCCTCCTCTTCCTCACTGTCCACAGGTTTCACCGCTGCCACAAAACCATCACCATGCTCATCCTCCTGCAGAAAAGGCACCTGGCGTCGCATTGCCAGGTTGTGTAACATGCAGCATGCCACGATTATCTGGCACACCTTCTTCGGTGAGTAGAATAGGGAGCCACCTGTTAGATGGAGGCAACGAAATCTGGCATTCAGGAGCCTGAACGTCCTCTCGGTAATACACCTAGTTCACCCATGTGCCTCATTGTAGCGGTCCTCTGCCCTTGTCCTAGCATTCCTCAATGGGGTCAGTAGCCATGATAGGCTGGGGTAACCAGAGTCACCTGCAAATGTCGAGGGATAACTGTTAGACACACACTAACCCTTAGGGACTACACCATACCCAGACACCAACTCATACTGTGTGGGGACATTGGCCTCACCTATTAGCCACACCCAGTGCCTCTGGAGTTGGCCCATCACATAAGGGATTCTGCTATTCCTCAAAATGTAGACATCATGGACAGATCTGGGATACTTGGCATTCAAATGGAAGATGTACTGGTCTGCCAAACATACCATCTGCACATTCATCGAATGGTAGCTTTTTCTGTTTCTGTAAACTTGTTCAATTCTGTGGTCGGGGACAAATGCCACATGTGTAACATCAATGGCACCAATGATGTTGGGGATATGTCCCAGGGCATAAAAGTCAGCCTTCACTGTGGGCATATCCTCCACCTGGGGAAACACGATGTAGCTGCGCATGTGTTTCAGCAGGGCAGACAACACTCTGGTCAACACGTTAGAAAACATTGGCTGATACATCCCTGATGCCATGGCCACTGTTGTTTGAAAGGAGCCACTTGCCAGGAAATGGAGCACTGACAGGACCTGCACTAGAGGGGGGATTCCTGTGGGATGGCGGATAGATGACATCAGGTCTTGGTCCAATTGGGCACACAGGTCTTGGATTGTGGCATGATCAAGTCTGTAGGTGATTATGATGTGTCTGTCTTCCATTGTCGACAGGTCCACCAGGGGTCTGTAGATCGGAGGATGCCGCCATCCCATCATCTTCCCCAGCGGTTGTGGCCTATGGAGGAGAACAGTGAGCAGAGGGTCATGTACAACATAGGTTGCACAAGTGTGTCTACAATAATGTTAGTAAATCCGTGTGTGGCGTAGTTAGTCCATATATGTGCCAAAATGTGCTGTGACATAGTTAGGTGCCATGGCATGTGCCCCCCTGAAATGGTGGCTGCCTGACTTGTGAGGAGGGACGGGGGAAATTAGGTAACTGCGCTGGCGTTGTGCTGTGTCGCGGTGGGCGGTCAAAGACGGCTGCGTAATTCAGCATTGGTTATCATTGGGCCCTATTGGTTCCAGGAGCCAATGGTGATGTATGCCGGCAGTGATGATACGCACCACCGTGGAAGTCACCACCATTTTCAATCTGTTCACTCACTTGATACCTGACCTTCAACAGGAGAGGACCTACACTGCAAGTGCTGCTGCTGACCTGTGCCTGGAAGCGACAATGGCTTGAGTGTATGGGGAAAGGGCCCCTGCCTTCACCACGGAGGAGTTGGACAAACTGGTGGATGGGGTCCTCCCCCAGTACACGCTACTCTGCGGTCCCCTAGACAAACAGGTGGGTTCACTGTGAGCATGATGTGTGGGCAATGCCTATTTTGAGTGGTGTGGATGGAAGATACATGTTGGGGGGCCCTAAGGGCTGCATGTGAGGATGGTTAGTGTATGTGCGTCAGGGCATGGTTGGGAACTGGTGGGCAATGAGTCTGACGGTCCGGACGGGTGAGTAATGTCCTTTCCTCCTGTACCTTTCCCCTAGGTCAGCGCCCACCAGAAGAAGGGTATTTGGCATGCCATCACCATGGAAGTGTGGACCCTGGTGGTCTATCATAGACGGAGCACCCACTGCCGCAAGAGATGGGAGGACCTGTGCCGCTGGAGCAGGAAGACAGCGGAGGTGCAGCTGGGGCTGGCCTCCCAAAGTGAAGGGGTGCTGTCGCACCATGACCCCCTGATGTTCCGCATCCTGGCGGTGGCCTATCCGGAGTTGGATGGGCGCTTGAGGGCATCGCAGCAGCCACAAGGGGGTGGGTACAGTGTCATAAAGCTGTCTCTGCGCACTTTAGGAAGTATCTGGGTGGGGGATGTGGGCTATGGGTGCCCCTAGGCCAGGGCGAACATGGCAGTGTAGGTTCCTTGTTGGGCAGGCTCTGAGGCACTCTGAGGCACTCTAACCCCAGTAGATGGGTTAGTAATTTATTGTGAGTGGGTTGTGTTAGTAGCTGTGTGAGTGAGTGGGTGTGCCTGCCACTAGTGTCATTAGTGTATACATGAGTGTGTGAGTGGTCATGTGTGCTTGTATGGGGGTTTGAGAGAATCTTTGACGTTTTTGTGGATGATGTCATCAGTGATGTCATTTAGATGTCATGAGTGATGTCATCAGCAATGTCAATGACCATGTCATGAGTGATGTAATGTGTGAGGTCGTAAGCAGTGCATTACGGGGGCACAAGTTATAGGTAGCTGAGGTAACTATAACTGCTGAATTTCACTGGTTTTGTACGTGTTAAGTGTGACTCTAATCATACAGTCCCTGTAACCTTTGTTTTTTTTAGTGACTCTCTAGGGTTTTTTTAATTCTATTTCACTATTTTATTAGAATGGTGTAGGGCAGGCTGCTGCGGGGTTCAGGTGTGCAGCTAATGGTGTTAGGCATTGTACCCCATGGCCTGGTGACTTTCCTAATAACTGGTAGTGCATGGCCTTTTGCATAGGGCTGCTCCCTTTGTGTTGTGTTTGCCAACGGTAGTGGTGTTGCTGGCATTGACTGTGTGGGTTGTCTGTCTCCCCTCTTCTTGTTTTGTCCCCCTGTCCTTGTGTGCATTAGCACCATCTGGCGGAGGAGCAGAGGCACCGGCGACTGAGTGACCTGCATCCCACATGGCCCAGGAGGGTGAATCCACAGAGGGTGCAGGCACCAGTGGGACGGAGGGAGAGGGGAGCTCCATGACGGGGACAGGCGGGGATACCAGTGACAGCGACTCCTCCTCTGATGGAAGCTCCCTGGCGGTGGCGGACACCTCTCTGCCCACCCGAGCAACACGTACAGCCGCCACCCCCCCACCAGCACCGCCCTCCTAGCAGCCCCTCAGCGAGTTTCCTGTGCCCGCTCACCCAGGAGGGTGGGCATCTCCTTCACCCCAGGCACCTCAGACCCTGCCCCAGTCAGCCCTGCTGCCCTCAATGAGGAGGCTATTGACCTCCTGAGATCCCTCACTGTTGGACAGTCAGCCATTCTGAATGCCATCTAGGGTGTTGAGAGGCATTTGCACCAAACAAATACATATCTGGAGGGCATTCATTCTGACGTGGCACCCCAACAGAGAGCATTTCTCTGGCCTCAGCACTGATGGCAGCCGTTGTCCCTGTGTCCAGCCTCCCCTCTCCAACTTCCACTACCCAGACCCAATCCCCTCTACCTCACCCTATCCCAAGCACACCATCAGACCAGCATGCACACACATCAACACACAAAAGTGGCTCAGGAAAACATAAGCACCACACATCCCACAGGCACTCACACAAGCACCATACCCATGGACACATACCAACATCCACTTCCTCCACTGTGTCCCCCTCCTCCACGTCCTCCACCTCCCTCCCTGTCTCATCTCCACTCACACCTGTATGCACTACATCATCAGCCACTGCCTCCATCACCAACACACCCATCACTACACACCGCTCACGTGCAATCACCACCCCTACTACCATTCACACATCCCCTGTGTCCTCTCCCAGTGTGTCTGTGAGCCCTCCTCCCAAAGTACACAAACGCAGCCACACACCCACTCAACAACCATCCACCTCACAACAGCCTCCAACCCATGCACCTTCACCCAAAGTCAGCAGACGTACACCTCCTACAACCACTACCTCTTCCTCCACTCCCACACCCCCTCCATCTTCCCATCCCAGTGTGTCTAAAAAACTATTCTTAGCTAACATTAACCTCTTCTCTAACCCTCCCCCCATCCTTCCCATAGAACCAGGATGTCTAGGTCCCAGCCCAGCACCTTGGCCACCAAATCTACATCCGCTGTGGTCCCTGCTAGTCCAGTACATTCGAATTGGGTACCTGTGAGAGCTGACAGTGTGCCACTGACAGATAAGAAGGACCACCCTATTCCACCACCTTCAAAGGTCAAAAAGGGGCGGTCTTCCAGCAGGAGAAAGTCACACCACCCACCCAGCAAGGCCTCACCCAAACACAGAGAGGACAGTACCAAGGTCCCCTCAAGGTGGGGAAGGGCCACAAGCCAAAGGGCAAGTCACCTCAGGGCATGATGTCTCCTGGTGAGGAGAGTGTGACCACCATATCATCAGGGATAACAGCCACCTGCACCACAGTCACCACCACTGCTCCGACCGCCACCTGCACCGCCGCTGCCACAACGTCAGGCTGCAGCATCCTCCCCAAGGATCAGCCATCTGAGGCTGACGGAGACTTTATTGTGTCTCCATCCACCACAACAGACACTTGCACCATGGCCAGCACTGGCAGCATCTCTGCCGCAGCCACCGCCACCTGCACCACCATTAGCAACGCCACGTGCACAGCCGATATCACTCTGTTGAGCATCAGCACCATCCCCAGTGGGCAGCTGTCCAAGTCTGCAGGTGATGTCCTGGAGTGTGTGTATGACTGCATGTATGGATAAGTGATGGAGTGCAGAATATGTGAATGGTAGCTTCAGTGAGTGCATGAGGGCATAAATGGGTGAATGACTGGTTGCATGAGTGTATGTAATGCTGAATTAGTGAGTGGTTGTGTGTATGCATGAGTGAGTTACTGACTGTATGAGTGTGTGCATGATTGACAGAGAGTATGACTGTATGTATGGGTGAGTGAGTGAATACATGTATAGGTGAGTGAGATAGTGCAGTGAGTGAGATAGTGCAGTAGTTTGTTCATGAGTGAGTAACTGGGTGTGTGTATGAGTGATTGTGTGAGAGCATGAGTATGTCAATGTGTGAGTGCCTAAGTGTATAAAAGTATATATGCCTGATTGACTGAGTGTATAATTGTCTTTTAAAAAAACTGCTTTATTGAAAGCAGTCACGAACATGGAGGTCTGCTGACGACAGCAGGCCTCCATGTTTGCGAGTGCCTAGACTCGCTATGGGGCCGCAATTAGCGACCCACCTCATGAATATTCATGAGGTGGGTCATTGCGACCCCATAGCGAGTTGCAGACGGTGTCTGAGACACCGTTCTGCATACCAATTTGCGAGTTGCAAATTGCGAGTCGGAATGACTCGCAATTTGCAACTCGCAAATTGGATTTTTCCTACATCTGGCCCTAAGTAATCTCTTTGCATGATTGTTCTTCAATTATTGTATCTGGTAGAATATCTGAAAATAATGTGAAGTGCTGTTGAATTTTACAGGTGTAACTGAAAACATCATCCTTGATTGCCAAATGATGTGTACAGTGTTGATAATACATATTTATATAAACATATACAGTGCAATTTTATGTTACATAGCATGTCCATGTTTCCTTGAAGGAACAAATGGGGACCTTTTTCTTAGTTTAGACTTAGGTGTATTTTTTCAATTTGAAGCTGCTGTAATTACAATATCCCTCCATATTGAGAATTTACTTCTCTGTTCCATTATGTTTTCACATTGACTTTTTTCTGGAAAATTAAAATGTCTTTTGCGATTTGAACATCTTTTTCAAAGACATTGGCCCTCACTATGACGTAGTGGTGGTCTCACCGCCAACAGGCTGGTGGTGAAAACCACCACATTATGAGTGTGGCGCTTTGGCCTCTGCCAAACTGACACATCTTCACTGGTACTGCCATGGTGGTAGGACAGCTGGGCCGGAGGACAGCACCTCCGGGATAGCTGTCCACTGCAGACCGCCGGCGGTATAATGAGTTGGCTTTCTGCCAGGGTTTCTGCAGCAGTAGCACCTCAACGAAAACCCTGGCGGAAAGGCTGCTTGCAACCCCTTCAGTGACAGCACCCCCTCCCTCCTTCCGTAACAGAACCCCCATCCTGCAACTCCCCTTCCATGACAGCACCTCCTCCCCCCACCCTCCCCGCATACATGCACACACACACCCACACATTCCCCGTATACACACATTCACCAACACTTACATACATGCACTCACTTCAACAATCACACACGCATACACACATGCATTCAAACATGCATGCACACACACATTTAGGCCACCAGAGCCATGGTGGTGGTGTCATCCCAACAAGTTTAGAGGTCCCGTGGGGTGACGGCCAAACTCATAATAAGGCCCTCAGTGTATCCAATGAGAAGTTGAGGTTGGGGTGTGTTCCTGGGATTGCAACTGATTCATGGTGGCATTGCAGTGGATATATTGATCCATAAAATGAATACAAAAATGAGAAACACTAGCTGCATTGTATTTATAGAATACTTAAATAAGTTACATTATGTTGATTTCTTAATTGGAACTTTTTAATGTATAATAGGAATAAGTGTGTTAATAAAATGTATTTTATAAACTTGTGAAAGTGTCCATTACAAAAAGAACATATAGGTGACATTAAAGTACAATTTATATTTAAGAAAGCAGAGAAATTCACTAAAAAATATAATTTACAGGGACATTATAGTTAGGAAATAGAATTAACAAAACCTTTGAAAATCACTAAAGAGCACAGATTGCAGGGGAGTTGTAGTTAGGAAATAGAAATAGAATTAAAAACTAAAGAAATTCAGTAAAAACACCTGAGCCAAGCACAGTGGAATGCCTCAGATACAGGGTAAAATATGATAATGTCATGTTGGCATTCCATACTCAGTACTTCCACAGTAGAAAAATCAACAGTCCGTGTTATCACATTGCAGGACCAGACCTGGTATTTGATATCCACAGCACTCAGTAATAGAAATCTGCGATCCATAGTGGAATGACCGAGATACAGAGTAAAACCTGATATTGTTGTGTTCTATACAGACAGTACATCCACAGTGGACAAATTAACAATCCATGCCATCAGATTACAGCACCAGACCTAAATATTGCCATATTACTCAGTAACAATAAAACACTCAATAATGTATAAGAGAATTTAGTACTCAGATACAGCACATCACACACATGAAATACTCAAAGGACATGCATGGCATTGGTTTGGCTGCATGTAGAGGGTTGGGCAAATGAGGCGGCATTTGGATGAATGTATGGTATTTAAATATTACTTTATGTTAAAAAAAAAACTAGAAATTCACTGACAAAAACAGGGAAATACCATTAACAAAACATTGGGGGCATTATAGTTAGGAAATAGAATTACAAAATGTTAGGAATTCACTAAAAAGATCAAAGGTTACCGGGATTCTATAGTTAGGTTCAGTCTTTGCACACACAAAATCACAGAAATTCAATAGTTCAACTATAACTTGTGCCCTTTTCCAAAATTACCCCTGGGGTGGGCCAGGGCTCAGGGGTTGGTGCATGATGGTTTTGTATAATTGATCGTTTAGGGAGAGGGCATTCATGGGACCACATCCTGTGGGCCTTATTGGCAAAAGAAGGGGCTGGGACCCCAACCCTGACCCCTGAGCACTCATGATAGGGTGAAAACTGTCACCCCCCACCTCCAGTGGTGGTGTGCCTGCCCCGCTACTTGTACCTGTGCCTGGGGGAGTGGGTGGCCACAATAAAGGGGAAGCTGATGGCTCCCAAGATCACATGTGGAGGAGTGGGCTATAGAGGAGCTGGCGAGGCAGTGAGGAGCTTGCTTCCTCAGCTGTCACAATGTTGAGGAGACAAGGGCCCTCATTACGGTTCCGGCGGGCAGCGGAGGCCGCCCGCCAGAATTCCGCCCTCCATAATACCGCTCCGCGGTCAGAAGACCGCGGAGGGTATTATGAGTTTTTCCCTGGGCTGGCGGGCGGTCTTTTGGAGACCGCCCGCCAGCCCAGGGAAAAACTCCCTTCCCACGAGGATGCCGGCTCGTAATCGAGCCGGCGGAGTGGGAAGGTGCGACGGGTGCTACTGCACCCGTCGCGTATTTCACTGTCTGCAAGGCAGACAGTGAAATACATTTTGGGGCCCTCTTATGGGGGCCCCTGCAGTGCCCATGCCGTTGGCATGGGCACTGCAGGGGCCCCCAGGGGCCCCGCGACTCCCCCTCCCGCCATCCGGTTCCCGGCGGGAGAACCGCCAGGAACTGGATGGCGGGAGGGGGAGTCGGAATCCCCAAGCCGGCGCAGCAAGCTGCGCTGGCTTGGAGGATTCCTTGGGGGCAGCGGGAAACCGGCGGGAGACCGCCGGTTTCCCTTCTCTGACCGCGGCTAAGCCGCCGCAGTCAGAATGCCCCGCGGGGCACCGCCGGCCTGTCGGCGGTGCTCCCGCGTGCCGCGGCCCTGGCGGTTACAAACCGCCAGGGTCGTAATGAGGGCCAAGATGTTGCTCAGGAGGGACTGGGCACATCCCTTCAAAGAAAGGCAAAAGATGGAGCTGAGCAGCACACATGGCAATAAAAATACCACCCATGCACATGTGACGGCCCCGGGATGGCACGCTCACCACCACCCTTGAAAAGAAGTCAATAGTGGTCCCCAAGAAAGGGCTTCCATTATCCCTCTTAAGCCATTCCTGTCATAAACAAAAGGCCCAGACACACAATTGGCACAAGTGGAAAATTGCTGGGTGGTAGGAATTTTGTGGATTTCAGTGGATTCCTAAACTTTCCAAAACAGAAATGTAAGGAAAATGTTTAATTTCAGGCAAAGTTTGAGGTTTGCAGGCATTGTGGGTATCAAAAACCTCATGGGATCCGCACATGTCACCATTTCCTGGATTTCTCTGAGTATGTCGTTTTCAATATTGTACAGGTGTGCTAGGTTTCCGTAGGTTCCAGGTAACCTAGGGTCACAGCTACCCACTGCAAAAAGCGTAAGGGAAAAATCTGATATATCCATGTTGCATTTGGGGTTGTTTCCTGTTTTGGGCACTAGGTCCACCCACACAAGTGAGGCACCATTTTTATCAGCGGCATTAGGCATATGCTGGGTGGAAGGACGTTTGTGGCTACCTGCAGATTCAAGAACTTTCCATCACAGAAATGTGAGTAAAATATGTGTTTTATAGTCAAACCTTGAGGTTTGCAAGAGATTCTGGGAAGAATAGCTAGTGCCTAGTGAGAGCCATGCAAGTCACTCCATCCTGGATTCCCCTAGGTATTTGGTTTTCAAAAATGTGAAAGTTTGCTAGGTTTCTATAAGTGCCAGCTGAGCTAGGTCCCTAAATCCATAATTGGGCACATTGCAAAAAAGGGTCAGTTTTCAGTGAAAAAAATTGATTTGTCCTTGTTGGCTTTGTGGCCTTTACTGTCACGAGTACTAACCCTACACACACGTGTGGAACCATTGTATCCGGAAACTTAGAGGAATACAGAATATTATAACTAGAGTTATTACCAATTGTATTTCCCTGCATTTGTGCCTTCCAAATGTAAGACAGTGTCTTAGAAATAAGACATTATAAGAAATGCCCTCTAATTCACATGGTATTAGAGGTATCCACAAATTTGGAGATGTGCAGTAACCACTGCTTCTAAATGCCATACCTTGTGCCCATTTCAGTTTCTTGATACCTATTTTTCACTCTTTACATTTTACCATAAGAATTGTTCTATACCCAATACACAGTAAAAACCTATTGCAAAGTGCCCAGTACACAATAAAAAAACATTTAAGGTGCAGCTCAGTTATTGTCCTGGGTATCTTAAAGTACCTCGAGTTCTTAGAAAACCCACAAACCTTTTATATCCCCACAACCAGGAGAGTCTAGCAGATGTAATGATATATTGTTTTTGTAAATCAGCCATCGTGACAAGAAGTTACAAACAAAAGTGTGGCCACAAATGACCATTTCCTTCTACTATTATTCAATATTTTTTTATTTCAACACTTTGGGGCTGATTATGAGTTTGACGGACAGTTGACACCATCCACTGAACTTCAGATGGGGAGGATGCTACCATACAGGATACCTCCCTGCCGGCCCCATTAAGAGTTTCCCGCTAGGTCAGCTGGGGTAAACCTGAGTTTCAGCCCCCTGTTCTAGAGGGAAACAGCCTACAGCATTGTCTCCGGCTTGTAATCGAGCAGGCGGCAATGCTGCAGAGCGCAGGGTGCCCCAGCAACCTCACATTGTTCACTGTCTGCAAAGCACACAGTGAATATTGTGATGGTGCTAGCCAGGGGGTCCCTGCACTGCCCATGTGTGAGAAAGTAGCCTCTTTCTAGCATGGTTACCCCCACTTTTGGCCTGTTTGTGAATGTTTGTCAGTGTGTTTTTACTGTCTCACTGGGATCCTGCTAGCCAGGACCCCAGTGCTCATAGTTAAAACCCTATTTGTCAGTGTGTTTTGCCTGTCTTACAGGGATCCTGCTAGCGAGGACCCCAGTGCTCATAGTTTGAGGCCTAATGTGTGTGTTGTCAGTACTGCTTAACTGTGTCACTGAAGTTCTGCTAACCAGAACTCCAGTGCTTATGCTCTCTCCACTTCCAAATTAGTCACTATAGTTTAGTGGCTTCATATTCCAATTTCATTTGGCACACTTAACCCCCCTTATAAGTCCCTAGTACATGGTACCTAGGTACCGTGGGCATTGGGGTTCCAGGAGATCCTTACAAGCTGCAGCATTTCTTTTGCCACCCATAAGGAGCTCAGACAAACCTTTGTTTAGGACTGCCACTGCAGCATGAGTGAAATAGTGCACACACTATTTCGCATCCATTTTCACTGCACTTAAGTAACTTATAAGTCACCTATATGTCTAACCTTCATTTACTGAAGGCTAGGTGCAACGTTACTAAGTGTGAGAGCACCCTTCCACTAGCAAAGGTGCCCCCACCCTATTCAGGGCCAATTTTCCAGACTTCGTGAGTGCGGGGATACCATTACACACATACACTACATATAGGTCAATACCTATATGTAGCTTCACAATGGGAACTCGAAATATGGCGATGTGAGGTGTCTAAGATCATGGAATTGTCCTCCCACTCCAAATATGGTATTGGGGAGCCAATCCCATGCATCCTGCGGGCTTCTTTGTCCCCATGTCCTGGGACTCCCCTGGGTGCTGCCTGGTCATCTGGCTTCCTCCAGTGTTGGAAGCCCCCTCTGCCTTCTCAGTCTGAGTTGAGGCCCCAGGTCCCTCCTGGGTCCAGGCAGCACCATTTTGACCCAAACGACAACCTTGCTTGAACCAAGGCTTGTTGGACGAATCCAGCAACGCAAACAGCCTGCATCCAACATCTCGACATGGAACATCTCCTGCACTATGCAGGAACCTGCAGCCATCTTCTTTGGTGCTCCTCTGCAGACATATTCTAACCAAAGAATCCTCTTTTGCACCATCTTCTAGGCTGGCAGGGGCTCCTGTCCTTCCTGGAATCTTCTGCGACTTCTGGACTTGGTCTCCTCTCTTCACAGGTCTTCAGGTCCAGGAATCAACCATTTGTTGATTGCAGTCTTGCTTGGTTCTTGCAATATCTTTTATCACAACTTGTAGTGTGTCCTGAGGAAACTTGCAGTACTTGACTCCTACTTTCCTGGGCTCTTGGCTGAGGTATTTTACTTACCTTTGATGTTTTCTTATACTACCAGAGCCCCTCTACACACTACACTTGCCTAGGGGGGTAATACGTGATTCACATTCCACTTTCTTAGTAAATGGTTTGTGTTGCCCCTAGGCCTATTGCATTCGATTGTATTTTCTACCGTTTGCACTCTTCTATGACTAGTTACTTACCTGACTTTGGTATCTAGTGTATATATTGTGTATTATACTTACCTCCAGAAGGAGAATTGCCTTGAAGATATTTTTGGCCTTGTTTCACTAAAATAAAGTACCTTTATTTTTGGTAACACTGAGTATTGTCTTTTATTGTGTATGAGTACAGTGTAACTATAGTGGTATTGCAGGAGCTTTGAATGTCTCCTAGATCAGCCTAAGCTGCTCTGCTACAGCTACCTCTACACAGCCTAAGCTTCTAGAACACTGCCTACATTTTACTAATAAGGGATAACAGGACCTGGTATACGGTGTAAGTACCTTAGGTACCCACTACAAACCAGCCCAGCCTCCTACATGCCAAGCGCATGGACACTGCAAGATGCACCGATGAGGCCCCCTGCACCCATTCTCTGCCAGCATTTTCATGTCAGTGGTACTGCCATGAAACCGCTGGCGGAGAAGAGGGTCGTAATCCCCAGCTGGCGGTTCCCTGGCGGCCTGACCACCGGGGTTGTGATGAGCCACTCGGACTGCCGCATTGGGGCAGCCTGACTGCCAACCGCGGGTCTGGTGGTCTAGTGACCATCAGACTCGTAATGATCCCTTAGTGTTTTTTGAGAGAACCTTGAAGAATCCTCACAAATGATGTCTTTCTTAATTTACAATTTTGTCTAGTTTTTTCAGAAATGTATAGCTTTTCAGGATTTACCATGAGCTTCATATCTGTTTCCACCACAAACTAGAAGGAGATTGAAAGCACAAAAAATGGGAAAAATGGGCTTTCTCCCAGTAAAATTCCAAAACTGTGTAATAAAAAATCAAAGAATCAAGTCTGCGTGTTCCTGAAAGCTGGGAAGATGGTGATTCTATTACCACAAAACTTTTGTTGATGCCATTTATAGGAAAAAGACCTGCCAATTTCTTCTGTAGCACTTTTTTCCCTCCCTCCCCCCCAAAAAACACCATTTAGCTATATTTTGGCAATTTCTAGGCCCCCACTGGGAAAATCCACAAACCCTGGGTACCTTTAGAATCCCCAGGATGCTGTAAAAAAAAACGATGCTAATTTAGTGTGGTTAGCATATTGTGGACATAAGGTTATGGAGGCATAAGCACAAGCTATTCCAAAATAGACAAAAAAGGCTTAGCACTGGGGGAGGGAGGGAGGCCTATCAGTAAAATAGTTAAAGATGTCTTCTGGCTAATAGGGAAGCCCAGAACATGCCACTGCTGCTCCCAGTAGATAAAAAGACAGATCAGACAGGAAACAAACTTATTGTTCCATTAGTATTAAGATTGATGTAATATATGTTCCTTGTTGCATCTGATCTGTCAATTATTGGAAGCCTTTCATTAGAGACTGGATGGTGTAATTAGTACAGGTACTCACCCTGACAGCAACGTTTGAGACAGAGTAGGAGATCTGTATTGTGGACTCTGCTTTCTTGTCTAAGTCATTTGGGCGTGCTTCCTCCTCAGATATGATTATGCCTTGTAATGGCAATCCTGTCATAAAGGAATCGTTAGCTATGTTAAAAGTAGATTTGGGCAGGACAAGTTTGTCCCTCAGATGCTTCACAGGTCTGTGAGCTCCTACAAAGTGGTCTCTCACATCCTCTTTCTCTGAGCTGCCTGCCATTTCCCATACTTGTATGGTTCCACCATAGCTGAAAGAATTTTAAGGGAGTTAAATGTGCCTGGTAAAATTATTTGTCCTCACTAACCAATAAGTATGACCAAGAAACAATCTAGATCAAGTAGGCAAAGGGAAACAACTCTTGAAACCCAAAGGTCTTGACTAATATATTCCCATTAGAGCTTTATTGTAGTCCAGACATATACACAGTTCATCACAATTCCTATATGCACATTTTCCCTAGCATGCAATGTAACAAAACTTATTGCTAGTTGTATGGGTGCTACAGACTGATGAGAACAGGTTCATCCAATATGCACATATAGCTTCTCACTCTTGTCTTGTTCACACCATTCAGATGTTTGGTGCAGAGTTTGATAATATATGTGGATTCCAGTTTTGCCCAAAGCCTTTTCTCTTTCTCTTTGTATATGTTGGGTGCCATCCTGTTAATACCAAAGAATTGTAGTTGTTCAGTGTAATGTAAAAGGATTTGTATAGCGCAGACTAATCACTTGTGAGGGTCTCTAGATGCTGACTAGGTGCGGAGTATGAGGAGCATCAATCGGAGAACCAGGTCTTTGGTTTCTTTTGGAATGTTGTGAGTGTGGTGACTTTTCTAATGTACTGGGGGAAGGCATTCCAGGTCTTTGCTGCTAGATAGGTGAATGAGCGGCCTCCTGACCTGCTTCTGTGAAAGCAGGGGATGTGTGCAAGCGATAGTATGGTAGATCAGAGGTAGCAGATTGGCTGATGAAAGTGCAGCTGACGGTTGAAGTAGGCGGATTCATTCTGATGCAGTGCTTTATAGGCAAGGGTAAGTGTCTGAAGTGGCAGTATTTCTGGATGTGTAGCCAGTGGAGTTCCCGGAGGTCAGGTGTGATGTGGGTGAGGCGGGTATGTTGAGAACTAGTCTTATAAGCATTTGGATGGTTTGGAGCTTGGGTGTGAGGTGGGTGGGTATTCTGTGGTAGTGGATGTTGCCCTAGTCTAAACTGCTCATGATCTGAGCCTGCGTGATGGTATTCCTGGTGTCCTGGGGGAGTCATTTGAAGATCTTTCTGAGACTGTAGCTTGTAGGTGCTCCTGTCTGTGGGCATTTGAGAGGATCGCCACTTTCTTTCAACTGTCTGCAGTTTCTCTTGGCATTCCTAAGGGTGTCTGTGTATCAGTTTGCATGTTTTCAGGTTCTCATGGGTTTGTTTGCCTTGAGGGAAGTGAGGCTGTTGGTGCAGGTGGTGAGCCTTTTATTGAGGCACTGGGATTTTCTATTGGTGTTGGACAGAGTGGGATGGTGTAGGTTGGAGGTGTTGATATATGCTTCTGTGTGATAGTTTTCCAGTTATAGCCCTGGGAGAGGGGTGTGTTTTCGGCATGTGCAGGGGGTAAAGATGTTGGAATGGATGATGAAGTGGTCAGTCCAACTGAGCAGGAGAGTGTGGCTGACTTTGGCTGATTTGCTGGTGGATAATATGGGGTTGAGGGTGTGGCCTGCTGTGTGTGTGGGGCTAGTCACAAGAAGCATGATACTGATGTTGAAAAGGCTGCCCACAAAGACAGTAGTGTTGTGATCAGTGGTGTCTTCAGATGGAAGGTGAAGTCACCAAGGAGGAGAAAGGTCTTGGAGCTGAGGGCAGCAGGTGTGATGACGTCAGCAAAGAGGTTGCTGAAATTCTGTCATGGGCCTGGGCCCGGTGGTGGTAAGAATTCCCTTACTGGTTGACTTGCTGTCTGTCTAGGTGCTCTATGAAGGTGGTATCCAATTCATTGGCAGCGGTGCACTTTATGTTCTCTTTGTGAATTATTGTGGTGCCTCTTCAGGCTTTGAAGTTCTGTCCTGGTGCAAGATCTTATAGCCTGTTGGGATAGCACTGTTGATGTCTGAGAAAGATAAGTAATTAAGGCATGTGTCCATGATAAAGGTGAGGTCTGGTGTACATGTGTGTATGAGGTACCAAACATCTGTGACATGTTTTTTGATGGAGTAGGTG
The DNA here is from genome assembly GCF_031143425.1 of Pleurodeles waltl. Classification (NCBI taxonomy): domain Eukaryota; kingdom Metazoa; phylum Chordata; class Amphibia; order Caudata; family Salamandridae; genus Pleurodeles; species Pleurodeles waltl. The sequence continues at coordinate 823,987,075 of NC_090442.1, read as the reverse complement.
TTTGATAGCATGCATGCTAGTGGCTGTCAGTGGATGATGGGTACGTGGGTGTGGTGCTCACGAGTGCTCACGAGTGTTTGAGTGTGACTGGGGTATGGGTGAGAAAAGAACTGGCAGTGTGAGAATGAGAAAGACCTGCCATTGTGTTGGGTGTGGTGTAGAAGCAGTGGTGTACTCTGTGTCCAGGGTCCAGAAAAGGGAGTTCTGAAGAGGAGTAGGTGTGGGTGGTGGAGGGATCAGGGTTTCTGGTGCTGGGTGCTGTCCAAGTGAGGACAAATGAAGACAGGCTGGTCTTTGGTGCACTTTATGCGCACCAGCTGCACCTGTCCACTGCAAGGTCATGCTGTGGCCACCACTAAGTAGATCCTGGGGAAAGGCAGAGCTTGCGAGGGAAGACACTGTGGAATGCGAGCAGCACTGAAAGAAAAGTAAATGTGAAAAAAGTAAAATTAAAATGTAGCAAGTGCTAAGAGTGATAGAAGGCAGGCAGCAGAGCCAAGTTGAGGTGGCTGGGGCACTGGACTTCCAGCATGAATTTCTTAAAGATGACTTGAGTTTCTTGGCTAGCACTCTGTGCAGTGTTCTGAACGGCTTTAATTATTTATTCTATCAACCCCTCATGGAAATGTTTTTTGCTGAATGCAATTTCCAAACAAAAAGCAAAACATCCAATCCCTCGTCTTGTGGACATATAAGCCTAATTACATGCCCACATTTTATTAGAAAATCTTGAGTCATCGACAACATTTTACTCTCCATTCTACTCATGAAAACTTAGAGAGGACATAAGAAAAGATGTATGCCTGCTTCATTGATTTTAGGGGGACATTTGATTACATTAACAGAGGCTATTTTAGCATAGGCTGTTGTAGCGAGGCATCCGCAGTCCAACCTATGTCTAAAATAATCTCACTGTCTGAGGAGGGAGCAGGGCCCTTGAGGGGATGGGACTTTGTGCTGTGCACAGCCTGAGTCAAGTCTGTTCATTGCCTCGCTCCTCCCAAACCCAAAAAAAGACAAAGCCTCTGACAGTGCTGCAAATCTCCTGGGGTCGTTTTAAACCCTAGAATGGAGCCTCCAAACATGAGCTGGACACATACCCTGTGCAGGGGGGTTCCAGCTCAATATGTGTTTCACTGTGTGATTTTGACTCTTCAGCGAGAGACTGCATGAAGAGAGCTGATATCGTGTGACACACAATGGTAATGTGTGCGATGCAAAGTCTCTTTCCAATATTCTTGTTATCTGCCATCAGAGAGTTGTACTCAGACATAACACACACAAAATGCATTGCTTATGGCCTCACCCTTAATAAAATAGGTGGAATTAAAAGTCTTGTAAATCTTCTGCCAGAAAAGAATGCATATCACATTACCCACACAATTTTGATAGTGACAACTATGAATGCAGTATTACTTATTGCTATTAATATAACATGAATTCATATAATTATTTGTTCTGGGGTGTTAGTTTAATTCCTAGTCTCCATTGTTTTCTATAGATGTTTTTTGTAATTCCGGTGATTGGCCCTGTATAGTATTTCATTAAGTACTGAATTTAGGAACATTTAAGGCTGATTTAACGCCAAGAGGGCTGAAATAATGTTATGTCATTTTTTTCTTTACAATGATCAAATTATTTTGTGGGTATGTGTGTTGTATTATCATGAACCCCGAAACTCCTTCTTAGTTTCTACTTAACTTCACCAATTTTTGAATACTTATTCCCTATTTTCCCACCATGCCTTCTTTTCCTTCTCACTTCTACCACAAATAATTTAGTACCCCTGTATATCATCTCTGTGACCAAATAACACGAAAGAAGCAAAAATAAAGTATAATAGATGCTTCCTGTAAATTAACATTTTGCATTTTATTCATGGATGGTTTTTTGGAACAGTTAGTGAGCACAAAAATTGAAAGTTCGTGAGAGTAAAATAAAAAGCATGAAACCCGTCAAAACAGCATAACCTGGAGGAAAAACTTCCAGAGGGAAAATATTAAAGATCAAAACCATTTTAAAGAAAAATTCTCAAGCAAAAACGTTTTCTATTTTTGCAGTAAACGTTACCCACCTGCATGGACCCAAAGTTCACAAGGACTGCAACTTCACAAATTACTAGTTGTGACCTGCATCAAAAGTTGCCTGTGGAATTTTAAAGCTGTATAAGGAGCTGGCCTTAGCTCAAAGAGTGCCCTGGATGAAACCAAATGTGGCACCTCCTTCCATGCCCTTTTTAACTGTGTGTTGAAAACATGGGAAGGGCAGGGAGAAGCTGAAGGGCCCAGAGAAAAGAGAGCCATGAGAAAAAGTATAGTCAAAGTCCAAACATGGACACCAGCTGTCCTCAGAAACAGTGTTCAAATGCACTTTTCTTGGAGCCACGTCGGAGGAAGACTGCTGCAGACAGCTCCGGCGCCCCTCTTAAGGTCTATCCCCCTGGACATGCGCCCAGCTCGCACATGCGACCGGCCCTGGTTGCACATCCCTAATGTCAATCTCCTACCTTCAATGTAATTGCTATTTTATTGCTACGTCGCGGCACCAGCATAATAGTCTTTGGTGCTAGTTTTGGTTATCTGAAATTATACACAACATTTTCTTCACATTGACATTTCCTTCTGGGTTTGTGCTCCTACTGGAAGGGAGGAAAAGAATATATATATATATATATATATATATATATATATATATATATATATATATATATATATATATATATATATATATATATATATCTGTCTCCTGGTTCCACGGTTCATAAAAGTGAGAATACTGTGAAGAGCTTTGTTTTTTTATAAACTCTGCACAGCATTTGACTGTATGCACTGGTGACATGGGTGTATCTGCAAACCAAATTATGAAAGGCACACCCAATCGGATAAATAAAGTGCTTAACTACAGTGTTTTTTGTGTGATTATCGTTAAGGGCGTTTTAGTTTAATTCCATTTCACATTATTCCCAGAGTGGTTTTGATGAGTTTAACATTCTAATTTCTAGTTGCTTTATACCAGGTTTGTTTATGTATTCGGTAAATAAAATCATTTGTGGAGCATGTTTGTTTTTATTTGTTTGTGTAGTTAATCCTTTTAAAATAGGTTATATGCTAAATTTTAGAGTTGGATGCTGGTTAGTGAATGCCCGTTTTAGATGCACACCCAATAGGATTGCTGTTCATTTTAAATAATAATAGGGGTTTCAAGTTCAATGTCAGCAAGCTGATTGTATTTTTTTAGACGTATTCTCACCCATCTTTTTAATTTGCATTGTAATATTGCTTGTTTATACGAGCAGTGTTTTAGAACAAAGTTGTAACATCAAAGAAAAGGCTGACATATTGTGCATGGTGGATTCCTCCTCGCTGAAGGTTTGTGAATCTGCATATGTGGTGCTGCCAAACAAAGCAATTATACTGCCAACCTGTTTTTAAGCGATACCAATTATACTGTATTAAGCAGATGGCTTTCGTAAAATAGCTTTTATTCCAGAAACTCCTTCAGATGTCCTAATTCTGTGTGGCTCTTATTCATAGATGAATTCAATTATCTCCTATAGTGCGAAATATTTACAAAAAGTGAACGATCCTCCTCTTTATGATCTCCGTCTTGTTGTTTTTCTAGGACCAGGTTGAAAACAGAATGGAAATAAATAGTTCCATAGGGTTTCAGTATCAGGTGGAGAGCAGCTGAGCTTTAATCGTGAAAGCATTTTCTTAAATAATAACAGACATTTGTAATAGAGTTCCTTTTATTTACCAAGTTTCCATGTACAGAGTCAGGCCAGTAGTGCTAAACTGACAGGAGGACTAAAAAGAGGCCTAATCTCGTTTCCCCCCAAGATACATTGATCAGTGAAAGCTGTCAGGGATTGGGAAAAATGTGGCTTCAAAGTTCACACCTTGCTTTGATGCTGGCTCAAGGGGGAAACGGTAAAGTGATGAGAAATGCCTGACGAAAATGTTAAGCACTCAAATGTCATGTTTTAGTAAAGGACAGATACGAATATTTGAGAACAGTCTAAAGGAAGGGTAGGATGCTACAAGAGCAAACTATTCAAAAATCTGCATCATATCCTTCAAATCAAAGGTTTTTAACTTTTAGTTCAGGTACATGCCTGTTTTGTGTCATTTTGTGTTAAAGGAGCATCACTAGAGTAGATCAGCATAAACATACATAGCTTTAGACCCAAAACTGGATCTGCTAAGAAAGGCCAACTAAGCTTTGTATCAAAGGGTAAGGTCTACTTGAAACAGGTGTTAAAAAGGGCTAATGATGCATCGTATGTGTGCTGCAGTGCCGAACATACAACCAGCGAGTGGGAATCCTTTGAGTTTCTCTAGGCACAGGAAATAGTACCGGAAGGCTATGCTTCCAGTACATTTCTTATACTAGGCAGCATACACTCCGCTGTTACCCCAAGGTTGTGCGTTGCTCATGGTATCCTGGTTGGAGCATCAGCACAGGGCTAATTTCAGTAGATATAGATCTGCTCTGATCTGCAGCACACCAAGGCCCATATTTATACTTTTTGACGCAAACCAGCGCTGGCTCTGGGTTGCTTCAAAAATGTTACCGCCGGCTAACGCCATTCCTACGCACCATACGGGCACCTTATTTAAGGAATGACGTTAGCTGGCGCTGCGGACTGGTCAGAGTAAAAAAAAATGACTCAAACCAGGCAGCGCCGGCGTAGGGGAAAATGGGGGTTGTGCGTCAAAAATGGTGCAAATCAGGTTTGAGGCAAAAAATATGCCTCAAACCGGACTTGCGCCATTTTTTGACGCACAACCACCATTGAAATGACTCCTGTCTTAGCAAAGACAGGAGTCATGCCCCCTTGGGCATGGTCATTGGGCACAGTGGCATGTAGGGGGGGCCAAATTAGGCCCCCCATGCCACTTTAAAAAATACTTACCTCAACTTACCTGTACTTACCTGGGATGGGTCCCCCCATCCAAGGCCATCCTCCAGGGGTGGGCGAGGGTGGCAGAGGGTGTCCCTTGGGGCAGGGAAGGGCACCTCTGGACTCCTTCCATGGTCAGTGAGCCCATAGATCCCTTAACGCCTGCCCTGACCCAGGAGTTAAAAAACGGCGCACATCAGACTGTGCGCCGTTTTTTATGGCCCGCCCTCTCCTGTGCATCAAAATGACGCGGGAGTATAAATAAGGCGCACAGGCCTTAAAGTCATTTTTTGGGCGGGAACACCTACCTTGCATGTCATTAACGCAAGGCAGTTTCCTGCATCCAAAAAATGACTCACACAGAGGAATTTTGACGTCCGCGGGCTCGGGCATCAAAGTTTAATTATGGGGCAAGGTTTGCACCGAATGTGCGTCAACATTTTTGACACACATTCGGCGCAAACAGAGTATAAATATGCCCCCAAATTTGGCTGCTGCGCTGCACTGTGTCAAAGATAGTAAACCTGGGACCTGATGTGTATACCTAATCTTGATGTTTTATTGAAATAATCTTGACCTATAAAATGCTATTAAAACACTTTGTGATGTCTGGATTTAATTGGGAAAATGTCAGAGGACACCCAAGCCTATGAATTTTCTGAGGGGCCTAAGTGTGTGTGCTAGAGATTGGCTCCCCCAGAGACATCATCATATTTTCTCAGGAACAGAATTTAATTTATTTAATGACTGTGCTGTTTTCTTGTGCTTGATCTGGATGACATAATGGTCCCAAATAAAGTTAGTTTTCTATGGTGCAATTGATTTATTTTTATTTGGTGACTGGTATTGAAACCCTGCTAGAGCCACATCTCTGATTATTCAAACCCAAATTAGATGACTCATGATCAACATTGTAGTACAACTTGTCACTTTTAGTCTCTATGCAAACAATAATAATACAAAGCAAAAGTAATCAATGTGGCGATTTGTGATTTTGAGGACAGTTAAAGTAACCTTGTTTTAACAGTTGATCCAATGGTGTATGTCATTGAAACTCTTGTAAAAAAATCACGAGACCTACTTATGATGCACATCTTGAAGAAGTTGACCTATTAGTCACTGCTTGTTATAGGGGACCAATAACTATTGCTGATAAGATCTTCTTTAGGTATTGCCCTAAGATTCAAAAACTTAACCGCACTGATATCAATTCCAATTCTTTCAAGGACCATGATTTTGATATGCATGGATACTTTGTAAGTACAGTTGAGGTTCTAGAAAGGAATATCAAAACTAAGGTGCTTGTGACATTTAAGGGGTGTCACATGTATGAATGTATGGATTTGGCGAGATTGGGCCTTTATCTAACACCTGCTTCGGATTATCCACTTGTTCTGCATGACATACCTGTTCTGGTTGTCATTCGTTTAAAAAACTACTCTAATCAGGTACGTGCTAGACATCTAGAGATGTATAGCAACTGTATAGGAGAAGATAAGAGCTATATGCATGATATCAAATCTAAATAAACACAATACTAATTGTACATAAAGCTAGATCAGTGTCCCTGAGTGTGAGGAATGCCCTAAAACATTACTGTACACTTTGTGAAGCTCAAACTCACCCAAACAGGTTTCACCAACTGTTTTGACAAGCTAATGGCCAGAGGCCTGCGTTTGTGTGCCGATGTGCATACATTTAAAATTATATTAAAATATATTTGTGGACTTTCATCCCTTGCCTCATGTCCATGAAATGCTTGCCAATTTAAGTGAAGTAAAATCTAGTATTTCATTATAGATTTACAGTCCACCTACCACCAGGTTCCTCTCTCAGAGATACCCAAGACTTCACCACATGTGTTGCGTCCTTTGGTGCTAATAATTACATTTAACATTTGGTCCTGCCTCTGTGGCAAGTATTTTCCAAAAATGTATGGACTTTCTGTTTGGTGAATTGCCCAATGTACAAGCTTTTCTGGGCTAATCTTAACTTGCAATGAAGATCCTGAACTACATTTATTGGTTCTTGACAAAGTTGTGAATATCCTAAAGTCGAAATGTATGACAGGGAGTTCTGTGTGCCAGTAAAGTGAACTATTTGGGGCACAAAAACTCACCCAATGGTTTCTGCCCAAAACTCTGTAACCCTGATGCTCTTCAAAAGAAACCTCTACCACTTGATAAGAATGATTTACAATTGTTCATCTGTGAATATTCTACATGTTTTGTTTCAGAGGCTGCATTTGCAGCACAACCTTTAAAGGTGCTACTGAACAAGTGCACCAAGTTTAGATGGTCACATTGAGTAAATAGTTTTTTTGAGAGTTAAAAAACAGTGCTTGAAGCACCTGCTCTTTGCCTTTTGTTGCAGGCAGTACGTTTTTTTATTAGTGTGTGTACCAGCTTGCGAGGTTTGGGAGTGGTTCTAAGCCAGTGGGTATAGAAAGAGAAGCAGTAGCCTGTGTGTGTCTGTACAAAAGTTTAAAACATACTGTTGGGGCAGAAAGTATGATATGTTCACTGATCATAAACCTTTGGTATACCTGTTAAGTGGCAACGGTCTTGGTAAGGCTTCAACTCTTTTTGTAAGACCTGTGTCAAAGTTGCTTGAATATGGTACAACTTGAGTATGCACATAGGGAAAACGCTTAAGCACTGACTGTCTGTCTAGTATGTCTTTGATGAAAGATCATTCTGACACTGAGGATAAAGATGTTCAGAAGTCTGTAGTTGCACCTATTAATTCAGTGAGTGACGGTAAGGATTTAAGGCCACGTACAAAACTTTTTAGCGGGCGCAAATGACCAATTTTGCCGCCTGCAACCAGTAAATAGCCTTTTGACATGTACCAACCCTATTTTGCAATTCGGTTAACCAATTACCCAATCATGAAATAGGGTCAGTATTAGGAATGGGAGCCTTAAGGGCATCCCTTCCCAATAACGAGTCGCAGGTGGATGTATGAATGCTTTGCGACCGGAATGCAGTCACAAAATATTGCTCTTTTACTGTACCCATGTAAGAGGTGGTAACAAATTCACAGAACCCCTTCTCCTTTGTGAATGTGCGTGTCAACATTTTCTAAGAACAGGCAGTGGTCCCACAGACCACTGCCTACTTAAAAAAAATGAAAATAACACTATTTGTTTTTATCTTTAAAATGCATCCCATTTTCCTTTAAGGAAAATGGGCTGCATCTCACTAAGTTATTGCTTTATTTGAAAAGCAATCACAGACATGGTGGTCGTCTGTCTACAGCACACCACCATCTCTGGGACTGCAGGCCATTCCCAATGGGTTGCAAATTGCGACCTGTCTCATAAATATTGAAGAGGCAAGTCCCATGAGACCCATTTAAGAATCACAAACAGTGTTTAAGACACTGTTGGACCTCACATTTTGTGAGTTCCTAATTGTGAGTCACAAAAAATTGCAATTAGGAACTCTCAAAATGTAGCAATATTACATGTGGCCCTTAATCCCTTGATCATATTAGGCTAAGGCTGAACAGCAAGACAGTGTTCTTAAATAAGTAATTCAGTATGTTAAGATGGGCTGGCCATGTAACAGATGCCTGTCTGATGGTCTTGAGGCATATGAACAGGTGGCTTCTGAACTCACATGTGAAAATGGTATCTGTTTTAGACAAGTTTTGTTTATTCTTCCAATCACTTTGTCACTGTAGGTTTTATGAAATTAGCATATTGTGGGCAGTTAGGTGTCTCAGCTGCATGCAGGAAATTGTGTTAATTTTCTGGATGAATGCAGTGATGAATGCCAAGATATATGACAAGGTGTATTCATGTCTGGAGTGTTTGGGTTTAGGCAACTACTGGAATATGCACCAGGGAAAGTTGCTTCCTGTACCTTTACCTGATGATCCAGAGGAAAAAGTAGTTTACATTTTCCGGGGCCTTTTTTTATTTGCTGCAAATGGAGATGAGATTTCCGTTACTGTTAAAAATGGGGTCTTTGGTTGGCAGTCAGGTTACCCCCTGTCCAAGCAAGGACCCTCACTCTAGTCAGGGTAAAGGAGAATCACCCTCAGCTAACCCCCGCTCACCCCGTTGGTAGCTTGGTATGAGCAGGCAGGGTTAACTTCAGAGTTCTAGGTGTAAAGTATTTGTACCAACACACACAGTAACTTAATGGAAACACTATAAAATGACACAACACAGGTTTAGAAAAATAGAAAATATTTATCTAAACAAAACAAGACCAAAACAACAAAAATCCAACACAAGTCAAGTTATTAATTTTAAAAGCAAAGGAGTCTTAAATCCTTTTGTAAAGAGGTAAAACACTGTTAGCATTGAAAAGTACCTGGGTAATGTCAAAATAACACACACGGTGAGTGTGCGTCAAAAAAGGTAAGCAGTGCATCGATTTCTCACCTGCAAGCGAGATCGTGCATCGTTTCTCCTTCTCCATTTGGGTCGGTGTGCATTAGTTTTCCTCTGTGCAGGATAGCGATGTGTCGATCCGGGCAGCACTCAGATACGGGCAGGCGTTGTGTTGTTTTTCCACGCCCAGCAAGGTTTGCGTCCAAAATCCTGCCGCACGGTGATAGCACCACTGTGCTGTGTGGGTTGCGATGTTACCAGCCTCCGTTAGCGAGGCAACGAGTCGTTTCTCCAGCCGTGAGCATCGATCTTCCAGCCGCGCTCCAAGCATGTGTCAATTTCGGCTGCAGAACCAGTGGGGCGTCATTTCTTCAGCCGTATCTCGGAGGTTACGTCAGAATTTTCCCCGCACGGCAGTCAGTGTATGGATTTTCAATTTTGATCTGCAAGCTTCACCTGTCAAGGCCCCAGGAACTGGATAGGGCACCACTTGGCAGTGCAGGAGTCTCAGCAGAGAGTCAGGTGCTGGTAGGGGTAGTCTTTGATGGCCCTGAGACTTCAACAACAGGAGGCAAACTCAGGACAAGCCCTTGGAGATTTCTTCACAAGCAGGAATGCACAACAAAGCCCAGTCTTTGTCCCCTTTCACTAGGCAGAAGCAGCAACTGCATGATAGCTCCACAAAGCATAGCCACAGGCAGGGCAGCACTTCTCCTCAGCTCTTCAGCTCTTCTCCATGCAGAGGTTCCTCTTGATGTCCAGAAGTGCTCTAAAGTCTGTCGTTTTGGGTGCCCTTCTGATACCTATTTTGGCCTTTAAAGTAGGCCTCAATCTCCTCAAAGAAAGGTCTCTCTTGTTTGTGAAATCCTGCCTTGTCCAGGCCAGGCCCCAGACACACATCAGGGGGTTGTAGAATGCATTGTGTGAGGGTAGGCACAGCCCTTTCAGGTGTGAGTGACCACTCCTCCCTCCCACCTACACAGATGGCTCATCAGGATATGCAGACTATACCCCAGCTCCCTTTGTGTCACTGTCTAGAGAGAAGTGCAAACAGCCCAACTGTCAAACTGACCCAGGCAGGGAATCTACAAACAGGCAGAGTCACAGAATAGTTTAAGCAAGAAAATGCTCACTTTCTAAAAGTGGCATTTTCAAATACACAATCTTAAAATCAACTTCACTAAAAGATGCATTTTTACATTGTGGGCTCAGGGACCCCAAACTCCACATGTTTATCCGCTCCCAAAGGCAATCTACACTTTAATCATTTTAAAGGCAGCCCCATGTTAACCTATCAGAGGGATAGGCCTTGCAACAGTGAAAAACGAAATTGGCAGTATTTCACTGCTAGGACATATAAAACACATTAGTATATGTCCTACCTTAAACATACACTGCACCCCGCCCATGGGACTACATAGGGCCTACCTTAGGGGTGTCTTACATGTAAGAAAAAGGAAGGTCTACACCTGGCAAGACGGCACGCTTGCCAAGTCGAATTGGCAGTTTAAAATTTCACACACAGACACTGCAGTGGCAGGTCTGAGACATGATTACAGAGCTACTAATGTGGGTGGCACAACCAGTGCTGCAGGCCAGCTAGTAGCATTTTATTTAAAGGCCCTGGGCACCTCTAGTGCACGGTACTAGGGACTTACTAGTAAATCAAATATGCCAATCATGGAGATCCAATTACATACACATTTTGTATAGGAGCACTTGCACTTTAGCACAGGATAGCAGTGGTAAAGTGCCCAGAGTAACAAAAACAGCAAAAACAGAGTCCACCACACATCAACAACCTGGGAAACAGAAGCAACAAGTTAGGGGAGACCACGCCAAGAGTGCCAAGTCTAACACGTGTACCCCCAGCCAAAAGTGTGGAGCAACTACCCAACCTCATGGGATTTCTCATCACTAAGGTGGAAGAATCTGGACAGAACATCAGCATTGGCATGTTCTGTGCCAGGGTGGTATTCCACCGTAAAGTCCATCCCCTGTAGGAAATTGGACCACCTCAATCGTTTTGGATTCTCACCCCTCATCTACATTAACCATCTGAGGGGCCTATAGTCAGTCTGAACCTGGAAGTGATTCATAAAGAAGTAGGGCCTTAGCTTCTTCAGCACCCAGACCACAGCAAAACCTTTTCGTTCGATGGCACTCCACCAACATTCCCTGGCAAGTAACCTCCTGCTAATGAAGTCTACAGGTTGATCTAGGCCTTCTTCATTAAGCTGTGAGTACTGCTCCAATACCATACTCTGAGGCATCTGTTTACACAACAAACTCCTTGGACTAGTCAGGTGCCTTCAGCATAGGTGTTGTGCACATGGCAGCCTTCAGGGCATCAAAAACGGTCTGGCAAGCCTCTTTCCAGATCACCTTCTTTGGTTGCTTCTTAGAAGTAAACTCAGTCAAGGGGGTAACAATGGTACCATGCCCCTTGATAAACCTCCTGTAGTAGCCAGTGAGACCTAAAAAGGCTCTCACCTCAGTCTGCGTTTTGGGAGGCTCCCAAGCCAGAATGGTGCCAATTTCGGGCTGAAGGGGTGGCATCTGGCCACTCCCAACTTGGTGCCCCAAGTACACAACAGAACCTAGCCCTATTTGGCACTTCCTTGCCTTAACAGTGAGGCCTGCCTTCTGCAGGGCCTCAAAACTCTGCAGATGTGTTGCAGATGTTCCTCCCATGTGGAACTAAAAACAGCAATGTCATCCGGGTAGGCAGCACTGAACTCATCCAGCCCAGCCAACACCTGGTTGACCAACCTCTGAAAGGTGGCAGGGGCATTCTTCATCCCAAATGGCATAACTTCAAATTGAAAGTGGCAATCTGGGGTAGAAAATGCAGACCTCTCCTTAGCCCCCTCAGTCAAGGCAATCTGCCAATACCCAGATGTTAAATCAAACGTGCTGAGGTAGGTGGCAGCCCCCAACCGATCTATGAAGCTCGGGGGATGGGGTGTGCATCAGTCTTACTGACTGCATTGAGTCCCCGGTAGTCCACACATAACCGGAGTTCTGGAGTGGCACCAGGTGCAGCAGCCTTTTGGCCCAATACCACAGGGCTGGCCCAAGGACCGCTGGAATGCTCAATAATCCCTAGTTTTAACATCTTGGATTCCTTATCTTTAATGCTAGCCCTGACCTTGTCATTCACCCTGTAAGCTTTTTGTTTAATGGATGTACTGTCCCCTGAGTCCACATCATGTGTGCACAAGTGTGTGACCCCTGGGATCAAAGAAAACAGTGAGGTGAACTGTCCCAACACCTGGCAAGAGTCCCTCTGCTGCTCTGCAGTCAGGGAGGGGGAGAGGATCACTCCCTCCACAGACCCATCTTTTTCTCCTGCAGACAGGTGGTCAGGAAGATGCTCACTCTCCTCCTTCACCCCATCACCTATTGCACGGAGCATCAACAGTTCAGTCCGCTCAAAGTGTGGCTTGAGTCGGTTAACATGCAGGATCTTAAATGGTTCCTGCGAATCTGCAAGTGCACAGGTAGGTGACTTCACTCTTGTGCTCCACCACCTCAAAAGGCCCAGTCCACTTGTCTTGGAGCACTCTAGGCTCCACTGGTGCCATCACCCACACTTTTTGACCAGGTTGAAACTAGACCAGAGTGGCATTACTGTCATACCACCATTTCATATCCTCCTGGCTTACTTCCAGGTTCTCCTGTGCGAGACTCCTGAAACCGGCAGTCTGGTTTCTTAGAGCCAGCATGTAGCTAAATACATCCTGGGGGGTTTAATAGGAGCTTTTTTCAAAGCCTCCTTCACCAGACTTAAAGGTCCCCTCACACGGTAGCCATAGATCAGCTCAAAGGAACTAAACCCTAGTCCCTTTTGAGTCTCCTCCTTGTAAGCGAACAGTAGGCATGGCAAGAGGATGTCCCACTTCCACCTTAAGGGCTCTGACAGGCCCATAATCATGCCTTTCAAGGTGCAGTTGAATCTCACAACGAGACCATTGCTTTGGGGTGGTAAGGGGTGGTGAACTTCTAGGTTACCCCACACTCCTTCCACAGAGACTTCATATATGTAGATATGAGGTTGGTACCACTATCAGATACCACTTCCTTGGGGAACCCCAAGCGGGTAAAATCCCCCATCAATGCATGACCCACCACAGGCAAAGTGATTGACCTAAGAGGAATGGCTTCTGGGTACCGGGTGGCATGATCCACCAACACCAGGATGAACCTGTTGCCCATGGCTGTCTTGGGATCCAGAGGCTCCACAATGTCAATAACAACCCTTTCAAAGGGGGTACTAACCACAGGAAAAGGTTGGAGGGGAGCCTTACAATTTTGCCTACTCTTGCCACTTGCCTGACAAGTTTGGCAAGACCTAACATGAGCATCTGAGTGCCTGTGCAGTAGGGGCCAGAAGAGGTGGGTGAAAAGCCTCTCAAAGTCTTGTCCTGCCCCAAATGTCCTGTTAAAGGCACATCATGAGCCAACCCCAGTAGGAAGGCCCTGAAGCACTGGGGTACCACCAGCACACGGGCTGACCCAGGCTCCGGAACCTTAGGCTCACTATACAGGAGGTTGTCCTCCCAGTAGATCAGGTGAGATCCTGGCTCCTTGACAGCCGCCTGGTCTGCAGCCTGCTGCCCCAAACCCTCCAGATTAAGGCATGTCTTCTGTGCTGCACAGACTGCTTCCCTGGTGGGCACCCCTTCCTGCTGCCACTGCAACAGCTCAGGGACCTTCCCCATTTCAGCCACCTCTTCCCCTGTAGGCTCCGGGGAGTAACCCTCAGGCTCTGCCTCCTCCTGAACCGTGGGAACTTCTGGGGCCGATTTCCTGCACCCCTTGCCCTTCCTCTTTTTGGCGATCCCCTGGGCCACTGTTTCAGGCTCCAGTGGCTCTTAACTACCCTGACGGGCTGTCATTGACCTGGTCGATACGCATACCCACCCAGGCCGACCCAACATCTTCAAGTGTGAACTGTGTTCCACCTCCTTTCAAGGGGAATCCTCCAGGTCATTGCCAAGCAAACAATCTACAGGCATGGTAGGACTCACAGCTACCTTCAAGGAACCTGAGACCCCCGCATTCAAAGGGAACCTGCACCACTCTACACAGGCGCTCTGAGTTGTCCACTGCAACTACTTGGTGAAGTACACGGGGATCAATCTGCTCTTCAGACACCAGCTGACTCCTCACTGTAGTCACACTGGCTCCTGTGTCTCTCAGAGCCTCCACTTTCTGTCCATTGATGGTCACCCACTGTTTGTACTTCTGAGTGTTCTCAGGCACCAGGGTTCTCTGGATCATCTCACTGTCCCCTAGAGAGACAAGGGCAGTCTCAGCTGGCTCCTACCCACCTGGAACCAACTCCACCCCAAGCGCTACACTAGCCAAACCCTGGGACGGCACACCAGTGGGTGCAGGTGTACCCTTGGGGCATTTGGGGTCCCCCCTCACTTGGCCCACTTGGTAACATGCATAACACTTACGTGGGGGACTCCCTGCCACTGGCTTCCCTTTGGACAACCATGGCTTCTTCTCACTGGGGGGCTGAGAATCTTTTCCCTGGGAATCAGATTGGGACCCTTTAGAGAACTCCACCTGTTTACCCTTACTGCCCCTTTCTTCTGAGTGGGACCCTGCCCACCCTTGGCGTGTCCCCATACCTGTTTCGGAACCTCGTGCTCTCCCAGCGGTCCGCTTCCTGTGCAAGCTTCCTGGGATCAGTCAGCTTGCTGTCAATTAGGTGCTGGCGCAGCTCTGGAAAACGTAAACTGTATACGTGCTCCCAAGCAATCAAATTGTAAAGCCCCTCATACGTTGTTACCTTACTGCCCTTCACCCAACCATCCAGTGAGCTGCAGAATGAACCAACACACTCTAACCGTGTTTGGGATACCTTCTTCTTATACAACCTGAACTTATCCTTACACTGCTCAGGGGTGAGACCATACTTGTGAGTAGGGCATCCTTCATGATAGAGTAGGTGAGCCCCTGAGAATCCCCTAAGGATGTCAGAGTGTCCCTCCCCTCTACCTCAAAGTGATTCCACAGACCCGCCCCCCAATGAGCTCCAGGGACCAGATTCATGTGGAAAGTAGACTTATACCCCTTGAACCACAAGTAAATGTCATCCTCCCTCTTGTAATCCTTCATTAAGTCTTTTGGAATGTGTACCCTTCTCTCGGGCTGCACTGTGCTGTTGCTGCCACCATCTCTAATGGGCTGGCTCCTCTGATCTAGCTCCCTTAAGCTAAGCTCATGAGCCAGCAATATCTTCTTTTCCTCAATGGCCCTCAGCTTATTTTCCGTTTTCCATGCATCTCCTCCTCTGCAGTCCCTTGTGGAGAGTTTGAACACAAACCAGGTACTTTGTGCTTGCAAGAGACACTTGTTACTCTTTAAAGACTAAAGACTTGTTTTATCATTCTCAGAAGTGATAATTCAACGTGTACTTATCAAATCTTGATCGTTTTGACCTGCATTTATCCAGATAAATATTCTATATTTTTCTAAACACTGTGTGGTGTATTTCTGTGGTGTTATACCGTGTAATTGCATGATTTATTGTACAAATACTTTACACATTGCCTTCTAAGTTAAGCCTGACTGCTCAGTGCCAAGCTACCAGAGGGTGGGCACCGGATAATTTGGATTGTGTGTGACTTACCCTGACTAGAGTGAGGGTCCTTGCTTGGACAGTGGGTAACCTGTCTGCCAACCAAAGACCCCATTTCTAACAGTAGGAATATTACGGACACTATTATGACAATATGGTGGGACTCTTCTTGTGTTTCACTCTCCTGGCCACTGCTGTGATAATGCTGTGTTACATTATCCTCATAATTGCAATTCATGCCTTTTTACGTAGAATGCAGTTTCTTCAACCAAGATGCTTCTACTGTTTGTCCATATATGTATGAGACTTGTATAACTGAGAGAAAGGGGTACAATAGGTTCCATTACGACTTCCCTGAGGAGTCTGAGTGTCATGCGATAGGTTGCTACAACTCACTCTTGCCTTTGGTATTTGTGAGGTACTGCTAGCTAGCCAGAAGTATTAGGCTGCCAGCTGTCACACAGTGCGGGATCAGACTCAGTCCACCATACTTAGTGGTACTGCTGCCCAAAATTCAGCAGTCTTGTTACCATAAAGGCAGTCTACAACATGGCGCCACCAATGTTGGTGAGGAACTGATATTACAGATCTCCCAAGTATTTCTGTCTCAAATCTTGCAAAATCACCCTAACTACTGTATACCGAGATGTCCATGGCAGTAGGGAGTATCCTCCTCAGCTAGATAGGTAGTACCTATTTGATGCTGTAAGTTGTTCAGGCTTGAACTTTGAAAAGGATTCCCCATTTGATGTTTCTACATCTGAACAATTAAATTCCACTTTAAAAATGACGGACCAAAACAGGGTCGTAACTGCAGTAAAAATGAGACTCCCTTTCATAACACATATTAAATAATGGCTTTACATATGAGGGAGGACCAGTTACATTTGTCATTGAGGATCATGATGCATACAGAACAGAAATTCTTTATTTTTGGGTCACTTTTCCAGTAGCAGATGCAAACACACACACATTTCATCACTACACTCTTGCAAATGTACCTAGACATTAAAGACAATATGCATACTTAGAAATACCACTATCTTGCCAAGAACACCTATATTGGCCTGATGGCACCCTATCCCATGTTCCACAAAATGTTAGACTAGGTCCTTTAAGTAATGACGGACCTACCTGGCCAGAGCTGACTACTTATACACCACATCCTAACATAGGTACAATGGCGGTAGCAGATGTAAGACACCTGTACACTAATTTAGTAGAGCTATGTAAACGATTAATACAATTTGTAATGCAGATTTTGAATACGGCCTCATCAAGGGCTGCTCCATAGTAACCACATGTGGCCAAAGGGGGCATCAATCCTGCTATGGTGCATTCAATTATGACTAAAGTACCCACAAAATGTGAAGAGATTCGGAATAGCACATTGGAATCAGTATTTACCCACACGGGACCCAGCGATAAACACAGGCTTCTCACAGTATGTTTGCCATTTGGGATGGTTCCCTCAGTGGACACTGCACCACTGTGCTGCATTCTACAATACTGCACATGGTACACTGACACTTGCAAATCTTTTGAAAGTATTAAAACAATTTCAGGATGAATATGGGGCTGCCCCAGCCTTGGATCTGTGGAAGCAATAATGGGCAATTTTGCCACAGTATCCTCAATCATATTAAGTAATCTTAAAGGTGAAGCAATGGTGTTGACAGTACACCAGAGGCTCTGGGATTTTCCTGTACAGGATCAGGAGCAGAAGCTGCCAAAGATTATTCTGAACCCTATTTAACTATCGGTCGGGATAGTCTGGAGGTCAGACCAAGTACACTACAACTACAAGGTGAACCCAATAAGTATTCTATCACACAGGCAGCAGATGGTTCTAAAAAACACTGCGATGAACAAAAACAAAATAAAGATAATACAAAACAAGGCGGAGAATCTCTCTGCTCAGAGTCCTCTAAGAAATGCTATAATTTGAGAAATAGAGAAAGTTTAAAAACTCCTGATAGAAAGTAATTTAAAGGAGTCACAACAATCATCTGAACCAACAATAAAAAGAAAGAGAAACCTTCATAACAGAAGACACAACTTAAAAAGAAAAAAGTAGCAGTAATTGCAGCTAGAAATACCACAGAGAACGAAAACTTTACTAAAGAACAGGATGAGGGCAAGGACTCTGCTAGGCAGCGCAACAGAGGTCACAATCTTTTGCCGAACCTTCAAGAGCTTCTGAAGGTGACAGCAGCTAACAACACTTTAGAAGATAAAACCACGGACATGTGAGTCTCCCCCAGACAAGGTTTAGAAAATGAAAATACAAATTGAGAGAGACATAGGGCGCACAATTAAGTTATATTTTGGGAAAAACTAACATTATGGTATGAAACGTTATTGTCAGAAAAAGACTGGCCACCAGAATCTGTCCTTAAACTCCCACTATGAGAAGATGTCATTATGCCATCTTTCCTGATCCTTGTTCGTGAAGAATTAAGACAAGCTTGTGCAGTAGATTGGGCATTGGCACAAGCACCAGCACTGTTTTGCATCCATGTAGGGTGGGACAAGGTCTCCCCCACCACATAATACCAGTAAGATTGACACCATTACCACAAATACAATACCACATTAAACATGAGGCTAAAGCTCCAGTGAGGGAAAGAATCACTCAACTTGAGTTCCAGGGTGTGATAGAACCCTGCATATCACCTATGTACAACCCTTTGTTCTCCCAAGCTAAGCTAGACCTTTCATACAGAATAGTCTTAGACTACAGACATTTAAACAGTCACACACACAGATTTACTATGCAAAATGGACACAGCACAGCACTCATCAACAAGTTAGTGCGCAAAAATCACAAAACAACCTTGGATATTTGCAATGTTTTTTTTCTGCCAAAATATAGTGCCTGACAGCAGGGATTTGACCATCTTCAGCGCATTAGGCTCACAAAGGAAATGTTGTCAACATGTCACAAGGGTTTAAGGACAGTCTTGGATGATTCTCAGCATGTGTAACATCAATACTATCCAACATTGACCCTTAGGCGTTGTCCTCTGTGGATGATCTCTACCTAAGAGATGACGACCTGGTCACGCACTTAAGATGGTGGACCGCATTGTGGTGAGTTTCACTGAAATAGGCTACAAGTTTAATTTTAAGGAAACCAAAATTGCCTTTCCCAGTGTCCTGTTTTTGGGATATGAGTTATCAGAAGAAGGAAAGAGCCTGGCGCCCAACTTTCTAAAAAAGTGTGCACAATTACAATCACAAAACTCCTTTAAAAATCTACAAACATTATTGGGCTTTTTCAGTTTTGGCAGAACATAAAACCACTTTATGACTTGATGCATCCAGATTTTTCAAGTAAATACTGGACAGTTGAACACAAACACATTCTTAGAGCATTACAACAGGACATGCAACACCTACAAACATGTTGGCCCTCATTATGACATTGGTGGTAAATTCCACTTACCATCATGACGACTGCCACAAACCTACCGCCGCCGCTGTGGATATCCGCTAACAATATTATGAGACACACACACACCAATCCGTCACTCTTCAAACCCACACACAAATCTGCCAGCCCAAAGGTCAGTGATAAAGTGGCAATAGCAAAACCCACACCATTACGTCAACAGAATAATGCCCATCACATTATGATCCATGAATCACCACGGCAGACATTCAATGGCGGTAAACCATTTGCAGTACACACCGCTGCGTTCAAAATACACACACCCAAACAAAACAGCACCACATTGGACAATTTCAAACTGCACACACCTGACACCCAAATACACACCACAAAAACACACCCACCCCACTACAAAACACCCCCCCACTTTACCCACAACCCTTTAAGACTACAAACCATTGCCAACAGACTGACATCATGACTACTGACAAGACCAGACCCACACACCACCATCACCTATACACCACCCATGCAACTTACAACACACACCCCAACACATCACTCTACACACCCTCACACACACCACTCACAATACACTCATGGCACCACAACGACACCCCAGATTCTCTGAGGAGCTCGGGGTCATGGTGGAGGAAATCATCCGGGTAAAGCCACAGCTATTTGGATCACAGGAGCAGCAGATATCCATTGCAAGGAAGATGGAGCTATGGCAGAGAATCGTGGACAGGGTCAACGCCGTGGGACAGCACCCCAGAACAAGGGATGATATCAGGAAGAGGTGGAATGACCTACGGGGAAAGGTACATTCCATTGCAGCAAGACACCAACTCACTGTACAGAGTACTGGTGGTGGACCCCCGCCTCCTCCCCCACAACTAACAACATGGAAGGAGCAAGTCTTGGCAATCATGCACCCTGAGGGCCTGGCAGGAGTAGTAGGAGCTCTGGACTCTGGTAAGTCAAATCTATACTACTACTACCCCTCTACCTGCATGCCATCACTTACCCTCACCCTCACTCCCATCATTCCACCACTTCCCACAAACCCCACCATCACATCTCACCCATCCCAATGCCAAGCCCTGCATGCTGTACCAATGCATGGACATCACACACAGCCCTGCATGGACATCTATCACAAAAGCATGCACACTAGAGATAATCAGCTAGCCTACCAAATAACAACTCACACAAGGAAAAGCTGCCAGGGCATAACAACCATAGAGGGCAACCCACCCATGCACAAGATGTCACACACAGAAACCATAACACTGCATTTACATCCCCACAAGTATCCCAGCCAATGTCACTGGAAAAGAGGTGCCAGCAACATCCAGTCCCCTCACAGAAGAGACCCACAGTGATGACAGCAGCTCTGCTCGCCTGGATCTGGATGACCAACCTGGCCTATCAGAGACCTCCGGACAGTCGCTTACCCAAGCACAATCTCACACCACCACAGAGCCTCCCCCTCAGGAAACACCACCACAGCACCCACCCAGTGGGCCCATACCTCTGTCCCCAGGACACGTCAATTAGCAGTGTGTCCACCACTACAGGGACCCCAAGGCACCTCCCCAAACCCAGGACTATCAGGGACCTGGGGTCAGTGGCAGTGGGCACACGGTTCAGGGGACCGAGGCACAGGACAACAGGGAAGCCGGGAGGACTGATCTGCGACAGGGGGAGGACAGGCCTAGGGAACCGACCCTCCAGGAAGCACTCACTCTGATCCTGGGAGCCTACAAACAGTCCCAGGATATGCTGGGACAGATTCTGGACAAGATGCAGGAGAACATGTGGCTGCAGAACGGACAGTACCTGGGGATCAGGGAGGACTTTAAGTCCATTAACACCACCCTGGTCTCCTTTGCAGGGGTGCTGGCAGACATGGCCAACAGTATGAGGGAGGCAGTGGCACACCACTGGGCCCCTGACACTAGCCTGACTACTGAACAGCTCTCCACCTCCGCTGCCGCTAGTGGACAGGAGGCCCCGCCACAGGACCAACAGGCCACCAGCACCACCCCCCTGCAGAAGGTGAACCACCCCATAAACGTTCACTGCAATCCAGGCAGAAGCCGGGGAACATTGCCAAGACCCCTGCCAGGAAATAAGACTCTCCTGATTGCCCCCCTTGTGACCCACTCTGTCACCCTGTCCACCTTGAACTGCCATTGCTCCCCTTCCTATGTCCCCTTGGACACTGCACCTGTGATACAAATAGACTGGCCTGTACCCTGGACTTTCCTCCATGATCAACCCAGCCCATTGCACTACCCCCTCCTCTTCAGAGCAAGTTTGGTGTATGTCAAATGATTTCAAAATGTATTCGTTTAACAAGGTCCAAATATTGAAATTCAACTGTACAGTAATGTTAACATAGGAATGACCTGTAGTTGGCTACACTAAACACACCAGAAGCAATAGTGGGGCACCAACATCTGCAAACAGAGATGCCAAAGGGTACAGTGAGTGGGCATTGAAGTAGGAATTCACAGTCTGCCAGTAACAATGTCACACATGAAACTGTAAATAAAATGTGAAATAACACTGTCTTCCCTGTATGTCATTGGAAGTTTTGACGAATGACTGCACTTTTGTTGTCCTCATCCTCTGCCTCCCTCCTCATCTCCACTGTTCACAGGGTCCACTGCTGCCACACGGCCATCTCCAGCCTCCTCCTCCTGCAGGCAAGGTTGTGCAACGTACAGCATGCCACGATGATCTGGCAGACCTTCTTAGGGAGTAGCACAGAGATCCACTAAATAGATGGAGACAAAGAAACCTGGCATTCAGGAGACCCAATGTCCTTTCTATCATCCTTTTTGTTCGCCCATGTGCCTCATTGTTACGTTCCTCTGCCCTTTCCTGGGATTTCTCACAGGGGTCAGTAGCCATGAGAGGTTGGGGTAACCAGAGTCACCTGCAAATATTGAGGGGCAGCTGTTAGCCACACACTCACCCTTAGGGCCCACAACATGCCCATCCACCAACATCCACTGGGTGGGAACCAGGGCTGACCTCTCAGCCACAGCCTGTGTCTCTGGAGTAGGGCCATCACATTTGAGATTCTGCTTTTCCTCAGGATAAAGGCATTATGCACACACCCAGGATACTTTGCATTGACGTGGGAGATATACTGGTCCGCCAGGCACACCATCTGCACATTCATTAAGTGAGAACTCTTTCAATTTCTGAATACCTGTTCATTCTGCCGGGGGGAAGGGGCAAATGCAAATGAGTTCCATCAATTGCCCCAATGATGTTGGGGATATGTCCCATTGTATAGAAGTCAGCTTTCACTGTGGCCAAATCCTCCACCTAGGGGAAAATGATGTAGCTACACATGTGTTTAATAAGGGCAACCAAAACTCTGGTCAGCACTATTGAGAACATTGGCTGTGAAATTTCTGCCCACTATCACTTGGAAAGAACCAGTTGCCAGGAAATATAGCACGGATAGCACTTGCACAAGAGGGGGAATCCCGGTGGGGTGACAGGTAGCAGATATTAGGTCAGGCTCCAATTGGGCACACAGCTCCGTGACTGTGGCCCTGTCAAGTCTAAAGGTGAGGATAATGTGCCTGTCCTCCATTGTTACCAAGTCCACCAGGGGTTGTACATCTCCTATTCATCTGCAGCGGTTGCAATCTATGTGGCAAAAGAGTGAGCAGCTGGTCATTATCTGTACATTGCAACCACTACAGTTCTATGCATATTGTGATTGTTACATTATTTAGGTGTGACAGGTCCAAAATGTGAATTTGTGTCATGTGACACAGTTAGGATCCATGGCCTGCACCCACCCTGAAATGGTGTGCACCTGTCCAGTATGGAGGGACAGATGGAAGTGAGATAATTCTGCTGACGTTGTACGCTGTTGCGAGAGGCAGTTGAGAACCTCCATGCACCTCCTCATTGGTTGTTATTGGGCACTATGGGGTACAGTGGCTAATGGTGATGTACGCCGGCGGTGACGGTACACACCGCTGCGGACGTGACCGCCATTTTCTGTTCACTCACTTACTACCTGACCTTCAACAGGAGAGGACCTACACTGCATATGCTGCTGTGACCTGTGTCTGGAACCGACCATGGCTCATATGACTGGGGAAAGGGCCCCTGCCTTCCCCTCGGTGGAGTTGGAGAGACTGGTGGATGGGGTCCAACCCCAGTACCGATTGCTGTATGGACCTCCAGACCAACAGGTGAGTACACCGTGAGTACGATGCATGGGCCATGAATGCATGGAGTGCTGAGTGTGAAGGCCTCGTGTGGGGGGGTTGGTGGATGGGCCATGGGCAGCATGCAGCATGTATGCTGGGCCATGTCTGTGCTAATGGGGATGGGAAGGGGCATGGTGGGCCATAAGTGTAACAGGCAGGATGGTCAGACTAGTACCTTTTCCTGTGTGTATTTCCCTGCAGGTCAGCGCCCATCAAAAGAAGGGTATATGGCGTGCCATCAACAAAGACGTGCGACAGATAGAGCACCCACTGTCAGAAGCGGTGGGAGGACCTGAGGCGCTAGGCACAGAAGATGGTGGAGCCCCAGCTGGGGATGGCCTCCCAACGAGGAAGGGGTGCCCGTCGAACCCTGACCGCCGTGATGGCCTGCATACTGGCGGTGCCTATCCGGCGCTAGATGGGCCCTTGGGGGCATCACAGCAACAGCAACGGGGTGAGTACAGTGCTCTTCATTACAAATTGCACCTGGTGGGGTTGTATCCGGATGGGGTTTACGGGTCTTGTGGGTGCCCCTAGGCCAGGTCTGACATTGCAGAGTAGGTCCCATGTTGGGCAGGGTTCTGATGTGAAGGTCCTCCAACCAAGCTAGTAGGCATCCACTACTGGGCAGGGGTTTGTGGGTCTCAGCCATGCTGCAATTGGCGTTAGGTGTCCCTATCCATGGGCTGGTGACTATCATTGTGACTGGTAGTGCATTGCCTAGTGTGTAGGGCTCCTCCCTGTGTGTTGTGTACACCAACAGTGGTGTTTGTGCCACCATTGACAAAGTGTATCCTTTGTCTCTCCACCCCCTTTTGTTTTGTCACCCTGTCCTTATGTACATTAGCATCATCTGGCTGAGGAGCAGAGGCACTGGCGACGGAGGGAGCTGCATCCCACAGGAACAGGAGGCCGAATCCACCGACGATGAGGGCACCAGTGGGACAGAGGGCGAGGGAAGCACCACGGCAGAGACTGGAGGGGACAGTTTGGACACAGATACCTCCTCTGATGGAAGCTCCCTGGTGGTGGCAGACTCCTCAGTGCCCACCCCAGCTACAAGTATAGCCGCCACCCTGTACCAGCACCAGCTTCCCAACAGCCCCTCAGCGAGTTTCTCGTGCCCGCTCACCCAGGAGGTTGGGCATCTCCTTCGCCCCAGGCACCTCAGACCCTGCCCCAGTGAGCCCTGCTGCCCTGAGTAAGAAGGATATTGACCTCCTGCGACCCGTCTCTCTTGTGCAGTCAGCCATTGTGAATGCCATCCTAGGGCTGGCAGCCCGAATGGAACAGACCAATGAATTTCTGGAGGACATTCACACTGGCTTGGCGGCCCAATAGCGATCAATCCAGGCTCTGGCCTCCTCTCTGATGGCAGCCATTGTCCCTCTTTTCACCCTCCTCCTCCAACTTCCTCCACCCAATCCCATTCCCCTCAACCGCAACCTATCCGAAGCACACAGGCAGACGAGCAGGCACCGAGGACAACACACAAGAGTGGACACGACAAACACAAGCACCACACTTCATCCCACAGGCACTCACACAAACACCATCCAGATGCAGACATACCAACATCCACTGCCTCCACTGTGGCCCCCTCCTCATCATCCACATCCCTCCCAGTAGAGTCTCCACTCACACCTGCATGCACTACATCCTCATTCATTACCACCATCACCAGCACACCTATCAGTACAAACCCCTCACTGGCAGTCACCACCCCCACATCCATGCACACATCCCCTGTGTCCTCTCCCACTGTGTCTGTGCCTCCTCCTCCCAAACTACACAAACACAAGCACTCAGACACCCAACAGCCACCCACCTCACAACAGCATGCAGCCCATGCACCTGCACCCAAACACAGCAGACTGACACCTCCTACAACCACTCCCTCTTCCTCCACTCCCAAACTTTCTCCCTTTTCCCGCCCCAATGTCCCTAAGTAGCTTTTCCTCTCCACCACTGACCTCTTCCCTACTCCTCCCTCCTATCCCTCACACCAGTCCAGGGTGGTCAAAACCCAGGCAACCACCTCAGCCACCCAGTCCACGGGACCAGTAGTGTCCCTAGCAACTCCAGGGAGAAATGATCCCGGCCACCATCCAGCAAGACGGAAAGGGTGCCTGCCCCAGGTGCTTCAAGGAAGGGCAAGGAGCCAGCCCCAGCTGCAGGAAGGAAGGGCAAGGAGCCAGCCCCAGCTGCAGGAAGGAAAGGCAAGGAGGCAGCCGCAGCAGCAGGAAGGATGGGCAAGGAGCCAGCCCCAGCTGCTGCCAAAAGGTGGCAAGGAGCCATCCCCAGATGCTGGCAGGAAGGGCAAGGGGCCTGCACCAGCAGCCAGTGAGGACAAGGGGCCTGGTGCTGGGAATCAGTCAGAGCCCCCACCACCAACCATGATGGTGCGGACGTCCGAGGCTGCAGGGGATGGGCTGGAGCCTTCCCACACCACTACCAGTGAGACCGCCACCACCAGAAGCAGCCCCAGTGGGCAGCTATCTGAGGCTGCAGGGGATGGGCTGGGGCCTCCCTCCACCACCACCAGCAGCACCACCACCATCAGCAGCACCAGTGGACATCCATCCAAGGCTCCAGGGGATGGGCTGGAGCCTCCTCCCACCACCACCAGCAGCACCACCACCACCACCAGCAGCCCCAGTGGGCAGCCGTCTGAAGCTGCAGGGGATGGGCTGGAGCCTCCCCTCCACCACCAGCAGCACCGCCACCACCACCAGCCCCAGTGGGAAGCCGTTTGAGGCTGCAGGGGATGGGTTGGAGCCTCCCCCACCACCATCAGCAGCACCGCCACCACCACCACCACCACCACCAGCCCCAGTGGGTAGCCGTCCGAGGCAACAGGGGATGGGCTGGAGCCTCCCCCACCACTACCAGCAGCAGAAATAGCACCACCACTGTCACCACTGAACAGCTGTCTCTGCCGGCGGACAGTGTGTAGTCCTGCATCCATGCGCTATTGTGCGGCTTGGCCCATGCAAATTCTGTGGGTAAGACACCCAGCTGAGGGACTGTGACCTGGCACTCCCCATGATCTGCATCACTGAGCACGATGCCCACTGCAGAACCAGTGGAGAAGCCATCCACTCACCCCATCCTCCCCAGGATGAAGCTCACTGGGCACAATGCCCCCTCCAGAACCAGAGGAGAAGCCATCCACTAACCCCATCCTCCCCAGGATGAAACTCACTGGGCACTGTGCCTCCTCCAGAGCCAGTGAAGAAGTCATCCACTTGAGAGACTGTGGCCTTGCACTCCCCAGGACAGAGCAATGGGCATGTTGCCCCCTTGAGGACTAGTGGGCAAGTCACCCACTCCAGAGACTGTGGCCTTGCACTCGCCAGGACAGAGCAATGGGCAGGTTGCCCCCTCCAGGACCAGTGGCGTTGTACCATCTTCCGGCTGAGGTGCCCCCCATTCATCGTCCCCCTGAGGTGCCTCCCTATTTTCAACCTGATGCCCCTGCAGTGTTCTCTCCGTGTTGTTGCAGGAGTGAGGTGGGGCCTTGGACTTTGTGATATGGCCCTGTGGCCCACGAACATTGAGGACTGGGCAGTGTCCCTTGATTTGTAAATATGTGTGTACTTTTTATTTGGATGCATGTATTCCTACAATATTCATCTTATTACACTCACTTTAATTTATTGGTGGTGTCCTTGCATTATTCCTGAGGGGTACGGGGTCAAAATGTTATGTTACTGCATCTGCTTGTGTATATGGTGTTGGGGTGGGGGTGTTGCATGTGTGTGTCACTTTCTTTTTCCTCCCCCCTCCCCTGTGTGCCAGGCGGCTGTACTCACTGTGGTCGTCTTCGCCATCATTGGTGTTCGTAGTGGAGCAGCACATAGAAGACCATGGGGAAGACATGCAACTTGGGCTGCATGGTGGCCTGGTTCTTCCCTGAGCCTCCACAGGTGAGTCATTTCCCTTCTGTGCAGTGTTTCCACAAGGCGTTTGATGTCGTTGTTACTGCCCCTGAAAAGGTGTTGGATTGGCATGTCTTAATACAGTGGGCAGAACATTGTCTTTCACCTGGCTGTAGGCGTTTACCGCCGTGGTGCCTGTTGTTTCCGCCCTGTCGGTTAGTGTGTTAAAGTGTCTGTCTGTCTGAGCTGTTTCCGCCGTGGTCATAATTTGGCAGTAATTACAGCCGGCCTATTGGCGGTATTACTGCCACTTTATCACCGACCGCCAGGGTTGTAATGAGGGCCTTTGTCTATTGATCAATATCAAATGATTACCTACAATGATGTTCAGCACAACCAGCAGTAGGCACAAAACAACAGTACTCCACTGCTTGCAAGAATGTGAGTGAATTCATGAGGGATGGTAAGTTCTACCCCGAAAACACATACATGCAGACCTTAGGGGACTGCACTGCACAGTTGGCAAAGCTTAAGGTTCTATTATTGTCACTGGAACACACAGATCCTGATCTCCCAACACTGATTGTGTGTGACTTATATTATTGTGTCCAGTCCTTTAATGAATATCTGCATTACTGGCACAAGAATGGGTTTAGAGATTCAAATGGAACACCATGAAACACAGACTCCTCTGTGGGGAAGGTAGCAGATCGAAAAGAGACCCTACCAAATACCCATGTAGTATACAATGGGCCATCAACATGTAGGAATACATGTTACAGGGAACACTTTGGCTGATGAAGCAGCCAGGTCAGCAGTGGCCTTAGCACCTGGTGTTGGGATTACTTGTTCAAAGATGAGGTTGAATGATTAAACACTGGCTGCTGTTAAAGCTTCAACTGACAACAAGCCAAAATGTTGCATTTGTAACAACATCAGGGGTGGGTGATCAGGAGATCCCTCACCAAGACCAAAGTGCAAAAAGGGACTGCTTTTGCCAATGCAGGTGTGGTGGCTACGATTACATTATTGAAGAAACGTTATGGGTGGCTAGGTGTATACAAACAGACCAAACAGTATGTCCTTTGTTGTGACATCTGTCAGCAAATAAGAGAGTCCACAGTTGACTGCCACCTGCCGACCCCCCTTCCTAATTTATGTACCTGGACCATTGAGGTCCCCTAATACCTAATGTGCATACAAATGTATCTTAGTCACTGTAGAATCTTGCTCCAGATGTCTTTGGGTATGGCAACAATAAATAGCTGATGCTCAAACTGTTATTAAAGATTTACCTACATATCCATTTGCCACTTTCCATTCAGACCAGGGCCCAGCCTTTGCCTCCAGGGCATTCAGAGACACCATGGCCCCAATGGGGGTCAAACTATATTTCTCGCCTCCATATCATTCTGTGGGAAAATCCTGTTGTGGAGCTAAATAACCCATACTTAAAGCAATACTTAACAGCTGGAGTATTAGGTTCAGGTCATAGTTGGCTTAACCACCTGTATGGAGACGGGAGAGCACTTAATAATCTGCCCAGAAGATCTTTGATTTAACCTATGTATAACCCAGTTCATGATGACCCTGCCGCAGTGGCGACAGACACACCTTTTGACATAAATGAATGTGACACTGTCTTGCAGTAATTGCAACATTTCCTAGGGAAAATTCATCTGCATGTGCCGCCACCTTGGAAATGAGGCATTCAGCAGCAATATCTACCAGCTGGATTCCAAATGTTGGGGTCTAGTATGTGAAAAGCTTGCTGTAAAGAAGGAATTAGGCCTATCATATTGAGCACTGGTTCCAGTCCTGGGAATACACTGTACCAGAACTGTCATTCTATCACCGCTGCCTGGTTCCAGAGAAAACTGCTTTGTTTCAATGGACAATGTCAAGTTACAACATGTGGCCAGTCATAAACAGTAAACCATGAGGACCCCCGAGCAGTTCCTGAACCCCTCTCACTACTAGTCAGTATGTGCCTTTCCAAAACTTAACCTACAGTGCTGAGACTTCCCCATGCTTGGGGAGGGTGTAAAATTAACAATCATTAGTCTCTATATCTAAAACAAGAAATATCCAAAGTTCTGAGCAAAATTACTAAAATTCAACACAAACAGGTGGAATCATTCACCACGAACCAGCAACTGATACAACTGCCACTTCTCCTTCTTCAACACTGGCTTCAGTGTTTGCCCCAACTGCTGCTGGATATTTTGCCGACATCAACAATTCTTTTTTAAACTCTTCAGCATCTTCAGCTGCACCTGTATCAAGAGCATGTAAGCTATTCAACTGGCTTAAAACTAACTATCTGATTTGTCCATGGAATTACCTATGGGCACTGTTAACTGTGCTTGCCTTCCTTCGTTGCACTGATTTCACCATTGTTTTCTTTCTTCTGATACATTTGTCATTCTCTTCTTCAATGCTCTGCTGTTGAACTGGTGGATGAGATTTTGAAGCCTCAACTGTCCTCACATAATGTCCGCAGAGACTTGTCCCTAGTGAACATTTTAGCTATACTGATTCCTGATGGGATTATTTGGATAAAGTATCATTTTATGTATTCGGATTGAGGGAAATTATTCAAATCCCATATATTCAAAGATTTTATGAATGATATATTAACACCTGGGTTAGTTTCTGATGATTGGGATGTGAAAACAGTTGATTCTATGCTTTCTGAGCTTGAATACTATACTGTATTTGAAAGTGAAGTTGTTTACCAAACACCAGCAAATTATGGGGGACTGTTCTGTTACCATCATTGTGGACACCATTTTTTACATAGAGCCATCACCCTGAGAAATGTCCACAATTACAAACGTGGGAACATTGTCCAACTCCACCAGTGTGGAGTTCTAAGATGTATGTAGAAAAGTCAGGGCATGATGTCACAAATGGTGAATCTTATTATTTTAAATTGCCTCCTATGAAATTTCAGCATGTCCTGTTAACAGATACCAAATTCATCTATTCTGATTCCTTTGTTTCCTAGTTGGCTATTGAAGGCTATGAATATTAGTTGAAGTCGTTTGACTTTTAATAGTGTGTGGGGAACTAGAAAGTGGCAAATACAGGGATGGGAAGCTTTGATTAGAGCATGCCTTATTCCATTTCAAATTATATTCTTAAATGAAACTGTACAACAAACAAGTTGTTTAGGCTCAGCAAAAATTAAGGAATTGAGTGTGCCCAGTAATCCGTCACCAGCTAAATATGACAAATGGTAGAAGATTTTAAATGTTACTGAAGAACAGCTTGATGTAAATGGAACTTTTAATTTGACACTTTCAGGTCCAAAGGGGTGGGTATTGTGGGCAGTTGATGCAAATGGTTGTCATGTGGATTTTATAAACTCCACAGGGGGTTTTAAAGCGAGCAGACCTGACCCTTGTCAAATATCATCCCAACACTCCAATATCATCACCACATATAGAGTGGGCAAATGATGTCAATGATGGTTGAAATCTTCTACATTAAAAGCTGTTAAAGAACACCTTAGTCTCCTGTCAGAAAACAAAGACGTACAAGATTTCATGTCGGGTCCAAGTAAACCACTCACAAAACGCTTCTTATATACAATATATAACAAAATATGGAAACTTTCTCAAAAAGAAGACGCTGCCCGGTTAAGGCAAAAAGATCAGGAAACTTACAGAAAGCTCTAGCTGTTGTAAATAATGGTATGAACACTTTATCCAGCCACATTTACACCCTAAATAACATTATTTCATCTGCAATTGACATCATGCAAAATATGTCATTTTTACAACATTGACAGAGTCAGCTTAGGTTCGTTATGCAGCTAGGTTGGGCGTTACAAGTTATGAAAAGTGGTTGCGTGCCCTGGCAACACGTCAGCTCCAGGGAATTGTTTGCTGCATTTAACCTGATGCGACAGTAGCAAATAATGGCTAAGAAAGAAGTAATATATATTTTGCTAAACATCAACAAGTTAGAAACGTTGTCTTTCACTGTGGTGGAAATACCATCTGCAGTTTGGTTAACACATGGCATTACTAATCTGCCCATGTCACCACTTCAATTTACTTTGTGTTTGAAGCACATTCCTGTTGGCAGATTTAAAAAGCTATGAGATAGTTACATCCATGAGGTGTGGGAGTTAACCTTTAGGTACAAATTTTTCAATGGCATGAAGGAGGTCTTTCTTAGCGGAAGCGAATGTGACACTCCTGTAAGTCATTCAGTGATTTGTAAACAGATGTTCGTGCACTGAGCATGTAATGCTTCAGCTGTGAATTTAGCCAATTATCTGAAGGGGGGTCCCTGTCCATTTGATTTGTCTGCCATTCCAGGTGCTCTTGAATAGGAGTTATGTGATGCTGAATACAATCAGCTGTTGTGATGTGCAAGTTGGAATTGACTATGTAGTTTCAATCTCCCAAATTGTACATGTTGTGGAAATGTGTTTTTTCCCATTACGCGAGAGATAAAAGTAGCAGAAATGTGGCCTCATATTGCTACTTCACATGTAATCTTTGACAAGCTGAGTAAAAACATGTGGTGCTTACATCTGAACACAAGACCTATGTTCTCCAAGTGGCGAGGTCAACCACAGAGATAAGGTCCCTTTTGAATATATACTTTCCAAGACATTTCGGTGTACTCATAGGACACATTTTTAATGCGTCTAACACAGCTGGGATTATACATTTCTTTAAGGCTGCAGGTTTAGGTTTTGTCAGCACCCTCTCCTTTATATTTGGCAAAATGCAATATTTTTTTTTACTGTCTTTGAGGGATTCCCTGTTACTTTGTAATTAATTGACAGCAGTTTGCTGTTGCTACTTTTCATTCCAGTGGCTGCCCCATCTCAACAAAGAGGACTGATGGCGCTTCCACCAGCCCAATTGTGTTGTGACCGCATGATGCAGTATTTTCGAGCACCACTCCTTGAAGAACTGGAGTCCAACTTATCTTTGTCATTCAGAAAGGTTCTGAATTGCATACAGCCTGTCTTTTGATGTTTGTGGTGCTCCTTCAAAACATGCAATGGAAATGTGTCTTACCATGCAAGGCTTACCTTCTTTGGATGCTGATCTGTTGGTGTTCTTGATGAGAGTTCATTACCAGACATGAACATTGAATTTACAGTTGCTATGGAAGTTTCTTATGAGCCCCCCCTTTGTGAATTAAATGGTTATTGGTGCTACATCATCTGGCACTGCCTGGAAAACTGCCACCATGGCCTGAGCTATGGCTGAGACAACAGAACATGAGTGCTCCCTTGCTTTCCTTGTCCAGGAACTGGTTACTTTGCCATCAGCTGAAGTGGGGTCTTTCTAAGAGTCCATAACAATTGATGATATTAGTGTTTTTTTTTTTAAAAGATCATGATTATTGTTGAT
This sequence comes from Pleurodeles waltl, assembly GCF_031143425.1. Taxonomy (NCBI): domain Eukaryota; kingdom Metazoa; phylum Chordata; class Amphibia; order Caudata; family Salamandridae; genus Pleurodeles; species Pleurodeles waltl. Next base: position 823,954,320 of record NC_090442.1, on the reverse strand, counting down.
TTGCTGACATTTGATCTTAACTGATATAGGTTTTAAAAATTCTCAATCAATCATTTTATTTTGGCTCAGATTTGGTCCGTTTTGCTTGTCAATATAAACATTTTATCTGATTCAATATATTTTTGGTTGTTTTTAGTGATTGTTAGACCTGGCATACTTCGATGTGGTCTAACCTGTCTTTTTTGCATATGTTTCCCTTGTTTTGACTATGTGCTGGACTCGGTTTGTGCTGTTTATGGTACTCTGGGCACTTTACCACTGCTGCCCAGTACTAAATTGCAATTGCTCCCTATGTAAATTGTATGTTTAATTGACTTTTCCATGATTGACACATTTGATTTACTAGTAAGTTCCTAGTAAAGTGCAGTAGAGGTGTCCAGGGCCTGTAAATCAAATCCTACTAGTGGGCCTGCAGCACTGATTGTGCTTCCCACATGAGTAGACCTGTGAACATAGCTCAGACCTGCCACTCCAGTGCCTGCGTGTGTGGTTTTAACCTGGGCTAGAGTGGAGGGAGGAATTGTTACTTACACCTGAATGGGCTGTGCCTGCCCTCACACAGTGAAGTCTCCAACCCCCTGGTGCATGTCTGGGGCCAGGCCTTGGCAAGGCAGGATCTTGTGAACAACAGAGACTTTCCTTTGAAGTTTGCCTACTTCAAAGGCAGAAAGGGGTATAAGTAGTAGACCCAAAAACCCAGATTTTGAGATTTACTTCTGGAACCAAGAGGACCCTCTGCCAAGGAGAAGACCTGAAGAGTTGAGGAGAAGTGCTGCTGCAGCCTGTCACTGTGCTTTGTTGGGCTATCCTGCAGTTGCTGCTTCTGCCAGAGGAAGGAGACAAAGACTGAACTTTTTGGTATGTTCCTGCTTGTGAAGAATCTCCAAAGAGCTTGGATTGAGCTTGCCTCCTCTTTTGAAGTTTCAGGGCCATAAAAGACTTCCTCTGTCAGCACCTGGACTCTCTGCTGAGACCCCTGCCCTGCCAACTGGTGCCCTATCTAGTCTCTGGGCCCTTGAAATGTGAAGCTGGTAGAACAAGGACTGAAATCTACACACAGGAAGCCGTGCATGAGAAATTTCAATGCACCACCTGCAATGAGGCTCTAAAAACAAAGTGCCACCTGCCTCCCGGCTGAAATAGATGCACTACCTGCATCGCAGCTGGGAAATCGGCACATCACCTGCATCGCTGCTGGAGAAAAGACACAAACACCTGCTTGCTTCTGCTGAAAATGACACAAACCCCATGCAGCATGGTTTTCCATCACTGTGCGTCCGGATTTCTCATGCATTGTCACTGGGCATCAAAGTCATTGTGAACCTACACGGATCTGAGGTGCCCTGTCTGGAAATCAACACATCACTCTCTTGAGGGAGAGAAAAACAAGGCATCGCCTACCCGACCGGAGGAGAAACGAAACACAGCCTCACAAGTAGGGAATCAATGCATCACTGGCTTTTCAGACACACGCTCACAAGTAGGGAATCAATGCATCACTGGCTTTTCAGGCACACGCTCACCCGCGCTCTTTATTTTTGATGCAAACCATGTACTTTGTGTAAAAACAACTTTTCCATTGTTTTCTAATGAGTAAGAAGCTATGCTTTTGAAAATTCATAACTTTACTTGTATATGTTGGATTTTTGTTGTTCTGGTCTTCTTTGATTTGGATAAATATTGCCTTTGTTTCTAAACTGGTGTGGTGCCCATTCTGTAGTGTTTTCACTGTATTATTATGTGTGTTGGTACAAAGACTTGCCTTTGAGATAAGCCTGACGTCTTGTGCCAAGCTGCCAAGGGGGTGAGCAGGGCTTATCTAAGTATGTATCTCCATTGCTCTGACTAGAGTGAGGGTCTCTGCTTGGACAGAGTGCAAACTGACTGCGAACCAGAGACCCAATTTCTAACAGTTTTCAATGTAGGAAAAGTGAATTTAGTATTAGGTTTCATTTTAGACCTCTGCACCTTCGAACCGACAATGGGGAGGGTGTTGTGAGGTAATTTTAACATTTACATGGACACATGATTTAGCCCAGGTCCTGAGGCCTGTGCCCTCTTACCTAGTTACATTTTGCTTTTATTTTTTAGCAAAGCTTTTCAGTGGCGATGTTTTTCATTCTTTTATCAGTTGCCCTTCAATGCAGAAGTTTTTGTTAATTTCGTTGCACAACATTTTCATCCTGTGTGTTTTCACGTCAGGGCAGTTCTTAGAATAACAGATATGTATTATAAAGCATCATTCTGCTCACACCAGGATAGAGGGGACATTCCAGGCAGCTTCCCATCTCATGCAAAATGTTGTCACAGTTTCTGCTGAAGACTTTTGGTTCCTCCTCCTCTACGTAGGAGGACTCCCAGCAGACTAATATACCTCTCCTTAACCTCTAAACACCAGCATGAGATTTTGGTTTCCTTCCTGGGACCAGAAGGGTGAATTGTGGCTACCACTGCTATTTGCTCTCATGTAGAAACTTAGTAGTGTAGTTAGGGATACTAAGGACAGTATTGTGACAATATTGTGGGCCTCTTCTTGTGTTTCACTTTCCTGGTCGCTGCTGTGATAACTCTGTGCTTCATTATAGTCATAATCGCAATTCATGCCTTTTTTTGTCAAACACGGTTGCTTCAATAAAATATATATTGAACCAAGGTCCTACTTCTGTTTGTCCTTGCATGTGTGAGACTTATATAACTGAGAGAAAGTGGTATGATAGGTTTTACCACAACCTCCCTAGGAGTCTGGGTGTCATGAGGTAGGCTGCCACAAATAACTCTTGCCTTTGGTATTGGTGAGATGCTGCTAGCTAAACGGAAGGGTTAGGATGACAGCTGTCAGACTCAGTCCCTCATACTCGGTGGTGCTGCCACCCAAATTCCAGCAGTCTCATTACCGTAACGAGAGTCTACGACAGTGCATGGGAGGATACATGCTATAGTTAGTGCTGCTAACTATAACTGTTGGATTTCTGTGGCTTCTTAGTTCAAAACTTTAGTGTTATCATTGACAAGTTCTCCTAAATGCAATGTCACTTTAACCTTTTTTTTCACTGAAGATATATATATATATATATATATATATATGTGCAAATGCCTTCGTTCTGATTGCAGTGCTTGGTTTTTGATTCTATCTATCTATCTATCTATCTATCTATCTATCTATCTATCTATCTATCTATCTATCTATCTATCTATCTATATATACATTTTCAATGAAAACAGGGAATGTTATAGCTAGACTCACACTTTAAACATACAAAACCAAAGAAGTTCAGCAGTTGTAGTTATTGTTGGCCCAAGTAACTATGCCCCAAGGTAACTATAACTTGTGCCCCCACCAAGCAGAGTTTTCTTCTCAATAATTTTACTGCAAATGTTAGAATGATATTATCAATGATTTTATCAAAGACGTCATGAGTGTGGCAATATGTGGAGTACCTAGCAATGCATGGTGAGGGCGCTGTTCTAGTTACCTTAGGACACGAATGATAGTTACTCGAAAAAGCTCTAACTATAACTGCTGAATTTATATGGTTTTGCAAGTTCAAAATGTGAGTCTAACTAAAACGTTTTTACATTTTATTTCCTAACTATAACGTCCCCTTAACCTTTGTTTTTTCTAGAAATGTCTGTTTAATTAAGTAATTGTATTTACTATATGTTAACCCATCCACTTCTGTGCATGGCCTTCTTCCATGTGCAATGGAGTTTGGCTGCAGGGCCTGGCTAACAACCCCATATAACCACCTAACCCCATGACATGCATTGCCTTTGGCCGTGTGTGGTTGGAGTTAGCCACAGTGGCGGCCCAAACCCAACACCACGCATGACCAAAGGGGTTTGGAGCTTAAAGGGGGCAACATTGAAAATATATATATATATTTAGGGGGGCTGCATGAACCCCCTGAGTCCCCAGGGACCACTATCTCCCTATACTACATAATATAACATAATATAAAGCTTACAGGGATCTGCACAGACCCCCTTCCAGTCCCAGGGACCATCACCTACCCAGGACAATACTAAAAGTATATGAGGGCTGCATGGACCCCCAGGCCCTGGGGACCACCCGCCTTCCTAAGGTTTCATATTTAAATAATTTAAGGGGGGCACACAAATCCTACCAAGTCCTAGGGACCACCACCTCCCTGGGACAACATTTATAAAATATATGGGGTGGCTGCACAGTCCTCCCCAGGGCCCTGAGGACCACCACCTCCCCTTAGACTACATTTTAAAAGTATGTGGGGGGCAGCGTGGACCCCCTCAGGCCCCAGGGGCTACCACTTCCCTGGTGCTACATCATAAAATATTTATAATTGGAGTGTGCAAGGACTTCCACCCCCCCAGGTCCCAGGGACACCAACTCCCTGGGATACTTAATATGGTGGGCTGCAAGGACCCCTAGAGCCCCGGGGATCACCACCTCCCCTAGTCTACAGAATGGCTACCAACACTTCCTTGTAGAAGTGGTGGCATCCAATCATATATTAGCATATCCCTGACCCTATATATTTATATATATATCATTTCCCCTTGAAAATCCCAGAAACTATTACACCAAATCACAAACAGCACAATTTGTACACGAGGATCTAGTTTCCTGCCTAATTTGGTGTCATTTGGTTCAGCAGTTTGGGCTGTAAGCATGTCAAAATATCCAATGGGAAAATGAATGGGGAAACTGGATTTTACCACCCTGTCTTTTTCTCTGTCCCCACTTGATGAATCACCCTGAAACTTTCAAGACATCAGCTGAACTGACTGTTGTATTAGTTTTGAAATTTTGAAGACTTGCCAAATGGCGCCAAAGTTATTGTCATTTCCTATAGAAACTGGGTCCTAACAATAACTATTACAGGTGACCATCAGTCCCTAAAATATATATATATATATATACATATATATATATATATACATACATATATAAATATATATATATATATGTATATATATGTATATATATATCTATATATGTATATATATATATATATATATAGATATATATATATATATATATACTAACAGTTACTATTTGAAAATTAGGGCACTGTTAAGAAACTAAAAAATGGGCAGCTTGAGTAATCCAATGTGGAAAAAGGATGTTGTGCTCATGCAGACATCTCTCTCTTTACCTATGTAAGGCCTCTTTGAGAACATTATGCCACTAATTAATTACTAAAAATCCAAAACTCACCACATTTGAAGCCAAAGATTTATGAACTCATTTGCTACCCTCTGCTCCACAGGAAAGGCACTAAATTCAACTGTTCCTATTCCAACAACATTGCATTCAGGAGTACCTCACTTTTCAATTGAATAGAAAATGTTAGTGCTATGTCATGGTGCTTCATTTGATGCTGCAGCTGATTACTAGGGATTTAACTGACAGACTGCTGCTACTCTGCATTTCAGAATGTATTATTGACATGAATCAAAAAGACATTTAGCATTCCACTTGTTCAGTGGAACACTATGGTGGAGCTGGAGTAGAAAACTGGGGAATCAACTGACAATATGCTGCTGGAGTTAGGGTTTTCTCTGAAAATCAGACTTTATTCTCACACAGCTGAGGAAGATAGTGTTTAAGAAATTGTGCTCTCATTTCAGCTTCTGGAACACCTTCAATAACCTCTCTGAGCGTGCAAGGACTTCCACCCCCCCAGGTCCCAGGGACACCAACTCCCTGGGATACTTAATATGGTGGGCTGCAAGGACCCCTAGAGCCCCGGGGATCACCACCTCCCCTAGTCTACAGAATGGCTACCAACACTTCCTTGTAGAAGTGGTGGCATCCAATCATATATTAGCATATCCCTGACCATATATATTTATATATATATCATTTCACCTTGAAAATCCCAGAAACTATTACACCAAATCACAAACAGCACAATTTGTACACGAGGATCTAGTTTCCTGCCAAATTTGGTGTAATTTGGTTCAGCAGTTTGGGCTGTAAGCATGTCAAAAGATCCAATGGGAAAATGAATGGGGAAACTGGATTTTACCACCCTGTCTTTTTCTCTGTCCCCACTTGATGGATCACCCTGAAACTTTCAAGACATCAGCTGAACTGACTGTTGTATTAGTTTTGAAAATTTTGAAGACTTGTCAAATGGCGCCAAAGTTATTGTCATTTCCTATAGAAACTAGGTCCCAACTATAACTATTACAGGTGACCATCAGTCCCTAAAATATATATATATATATATATATATATATATATATATATATATATATATATATATATATATATATATATATCTATATATATTTATATAGATATATATATAGATATATATATATACATATATTTATATATATGTATATATATATCTATATATATACATATATATAGATATATATATACTAACAGTTACTATTTGAAAATTAGGGCACTGTTAAGAAACTAAAAAATGGGCAGCTTGAGTAATCCAATGTGGAAAAAGGATGTTGTGCTCATGCAGACATCTCTCTCTTTACCTATGTTTAGCCTCTTTGAGAACATTATGCCACTAATTAATTACAAAAAATCCAAAACTCACCACATTTGAAGCCAAAGATTTATTAACTCATTTGCTACCCTCTGCTCCACAGGAAAGGCACTAAATTCAACTGTTTCTATTCCAACAACATTGCATTCAGGAGTACCTCACTTTTCAATTGAATAGAAAATGTTAGTGCTATGTCATGGTGCTTCATTTGATGCTGCAGCTGATTACTAGGGATTTAACTGACAGACTGCTGCTACTCTGCATTTCAGAATGTATTATTGACATGAATCAAAAAGACATTTAGCATTCCACTTGTTCAGTGGAACACTATGGTGGAGCTGGAGTAGAAAACTGAGGAATCAACTGACAATTTGCTGCTGGAGTTAGGGTTTTCTCTGAAAATCAGACTTTATTCTCACACAGCTGAGGAAGATAGTGTTTAAGAAATTGTGCTCTCATTTCAGCTTCTGGCACACCTTAAATAACCTCTCTGAGAAAATCATGAGAGACAACAGTTCTCTCAAACATGGCTCATCAAATCCCAGTAGATGGGCATCAATTTTCGAGGGTAAAATCATCTGAGAAATAATTCTGAAAATTAATAAAAATTTGAATACACATGATATCTATTGTGATTACAATCTGCAATCACCCTTTATATGTGATGCTTTTGGTAACTCTCAAACCTGGCATTCACTACAATATATTTCATTAGGGACTATGGCCCTCATAACAACCATGGCGGTCAGTGTTAAAGCGGCGGTAACACCACCAACAGGCCAACGGTAAAAAAAATGGAATCATGACCACGGCGGAAACCGCCAACACATACAGCCCACCGCTACGGCCGTAGCAACAAACACTGCAGCGGTAACCGCCAACAGCCAGGCGGAAGACAATGTACCGCCCACTCCATTACAACCCACCCATCTGCCAGTTTTTCTGGGGCAGTACCAGCGCCATCAAAAGCACGGCGGAAACAGTACTCTGAAGGGAAATGACTCACCTCTCGACACTCAAGGAAGAACCAGGACGCCATGAAGCCCGAGCTGCAGGTGTTCCCCATGCTATATCTTCTCATGCACCAGGAACATGAGCTCCAGCGACGACAACCACTGTGCGTACTGCACCTAGCACACAAGGGAGGGGGGAGGAAAAAGAGAGTGACACACACACACAAAACGCAACACCCCCACCCCCACCCTAACTCACAACACTATAAACACGACACATGCAACAACATTTCATATACACCCGGTAACCCTCAGGAATAACGCACGGACAAAAGGAATGGAGTCAAATGAGTGTAATATTAGTAATACTTAGAAATACGTTCATAAAGAAAAAACAGTATGTACAATATATACAATATACACAATGTATACAAAAGGCTTGACAATGCCCATTCAAAAATTGTCCGTGGCCCACTGGGCCAAAACACATTGGCCAAGGCCACACTTGACTCCTGCCTCAATACGGAGAGAACACTGCAGGGCCATCAGGTCGAAAGCACACAGGCACCTCAGGGGTACGGGAAATGGAGGGGCACCTCAGCCGGAAGATGGTACAAAGCCACTGCTCCTGGAGGGGGCTCCATGCCCACTGCTTGGTCCTGGGGAGTGCAAGGCCACAGTCTCTCAAGGGGGTGCTTTGCCCACTGATTGGTCCTGGGGAGTGCAAAGACACAGTCTCTCAAGTGGGTGGCTTGCCCACTTCTTGGTCCTGGGGAGTGCAAAGCCACAGTCTCTCTAGTGGGTGGTTTGCCCATTGCTTGGTCCTGGGGAGTGCAAAGCCACAGTCTCTCTAGTGGGTGGTTTGCCCACTGCTTGGTCCTAGGGAGTGCAAGGCCACAGTCTCTCAAGTGGATGCCTTCTTCCACTGCTTCTGGAGGGGGGCTTGTGCCCAGTGTGCTCATCCTGGCAAGGAGGGGCTGAGTGGATGCCTTCTTCCACTGGTTCTGTAGGGGGCCTTGTGCCCAGTGTGCTTCATCCTGGCAAGGAGGGGCTGAGTGGATGCCTTCTTCCACTGGTTCTGGAGGGGGCATTGTGCCCTGTGATGCAGATGTTTTGGAGTGCAAAGTGTCACAACTACATCTTTTGCAGCGGCCAGGATGCACTGCAGCCCATGTAGTCACCACTACACACTGCTCTCCGGTGGTGATGGCTGCTCAGTGAATCGAAGTTGCGCTGCAGGTGCTGGCAGTGGTGCTGCTTGCGGCGGGGCAGGTGGCGGTGCCGGTGCCGGTGGCGGTGCCAGTGCTGGACGTGGTGCAGGTGGCGATACTGGTGGTAGCCTCCAGACATTCACCTGCAGCCTCGGATGGCTGCCCACTGGGGCTGCTGCTGCTGGCAGTGGTGCTGCTTGTGGTGGTGCAGGTGGCGCTGCTGCCCGCGGTGCAGGTGGTGGTGCTGGGCGGTTGTGGTGGTAGCCTCCAGGCCTTCACCTTCAGCCTCGGATGGCTGCCCACTGGGGCTGCTGCTGCTGGCAGTGGTGCTGCTTGCGGCAGTGCAGGTGGCGGTGCTGGCCACGGTGCAGGTGGTGGTGCTGGCCGCGGTGCAGGTGGCGATACTGGCGGTTGTGGTGGTAGCCTCCAGGCCTTCACCTTCAGCCTCAGACAGCTGACGTCCTATGGCTCGTATTCTGTGCCCCTTCCTGCCCTTGGCAGATGGTGATGCCTCCTTGCTTCTGCCAGCTGGAGTCTTTGACTTGGCCTTGCTAACTGGTTGTGCCTCCTTCCCTTTGCTGGATGCTGTCCCCTTCTTGCCCTTGCCAGGTGGCAGACCCTTCTTGGCTTTGGCAGGCGTTGGTGGCACACTGGCTGGGCAGACGGGTGCCTCCTTGGAGCCTCTCATAGCTGCAGAAACCACAGCAGCCGTGGACTGGGTGGCTGAGGTGCTGGGCTGGGTTCTGGCCACCCTGGCCCGAGGTGAAGGACGGGGGGAGGGTAGGGAAGAGGTCAATGTTGGCGAGGAAAATCTTCTAAGGGACACTGGGTCGGGAAGAGGGTGAAGGTTTGGGAGTGGAGGAAGAGGGGGTAGTTGTAGGAGGTGTCAGTCTGCTGTGCTTGGGTGAAGGTGCATGAGGTGGATGCTGTTGGGTGGGTGTGTGCTTGTGTTTGTGTACTTTGGGAAGAGGGGTCACAGACACAGTGGGAGAGGACACAGGGGAGGTGTGCATGGACGTGGGGGTGGTGACTGTCAGTGAGGGGCGTGTAGTGATAGGTGTGCTGGTGATGGAGGTAGTGGATAAGGATGTAGTGCATTCAGGTGTGAGTGGAGATGTTAATGGGAGCGTGGTGGACGAGGAGGAGGAGGGGGACACAGTGCAGGCAGTGGATGTTGATGTGTCTGCATGGGGATGGTGCTTGTGTGAGTGCCTGTGAGATGAAGTATGGTGCTTGTGTTTGCCTGAGCCACTTCTGTGTGTTGATTTGGGTGATTGCTGGTCTGATGGTGTGCTTGGGATAGGTTGGGGTTGAGGGGATCCGGACTGGGTAGAGAAAGTTGGAGGGGGGAGGCCAGAGACAGGGACAATGGCTGCCATCAGTGCGGAGGCTAGAGCCTGGAATGCTCTCTGTTGGGCCGCCACGCCAGAGTGAATGTCCTCCAGGTATTCATTTGTTTGTTGCAAATGCCTTTTGACACCCTGGATGGCATTCAGTATGGTTGACTGCCCAACAGTGAAGGATCTCAGGAGGTCAATGGCCTCCTCACTGAGGGCAGCAGGGCCGACTGCGGCAGGGCCTGAGGTGCCTGGGGCGAAGGAGATGCCCACCCTCCTGGGTGAGTGGGCAAGGAAAACACGCTGAGGGGCTGCTGGGAGGGCTGTGCTGGTACGGGGGTGATGGCTGTACCTGTTGTTGGGGTGGACACAGAGGTGTCTGCCACCACCAGGGAGCTTCCATTGGAGGAGGAGTCGCTGTCGGTAGTGTCCCCTCCTGTCTCTGTCGTGGTGCTCCCCTAGCCCTCCGTCCCACTGGTGCCCTCACCATCGGTGGATTCGGCCTCCAGACCCATGTGGGATGCAGCTCCCTCTGTTGCCGGTGCCTCTGTTCCTCCACCAGATGATTCTAATGCACACAAGGACAGGGTGACAAAACAAGAAGGGGGGGAGAGACAGAGGATACACTTGGTCAGTGTCAGCAACAACACTACCATTGGCGTACACAACAACCAGAGATCAGCCCTATGCACTAGGCCATGCACTACCAGTTACAAAGCTAGTTACCAGCCCATGGGATACATTGCCTAACGCCATTAGCTGCACACCTGAAACCCAGAGGACCCTGCCCTGTACTAGATGCTCACTGACACTATTGGAGTTGGAGTTCTTCAGAGCCTGTCCAACAAGGGACCTACCCTGCCATGTTCACCCTGACCTAGGGGCACCCACAGCCCACATCCCCCACCCAGGTAAAACCTTAGCGTGCGGAAAGTCATGATTCTGAATCTGTACTCACCCCCTTGTGGCTGCTGTGATGCCTTCAAGCGCCCATCCAACTCCAGATAGGCCAACGCCAGGATGCGGAACATCAGGGTGGTCAGGGTACGATGGGCACCCCTTTCTCGCTGGGAAGCTATCCCCAGCTGGGCCTCCGCCATCTTCCTTGCCCAGAGGCGCAGGTCCTCCCACCGTTTGCGGCAGTGGGTGCTCCGCCTGTCAAAGACCCCCAGGGTCCGCACCTCCTTCGAGATAGCACACCAAATACCTTTTTCCTGATGGGCGCTGATCTGCAGGAAAATATGCACAGAAAAAGGGATTAGTCATACCGTTCAGACTGTTACAGTCATGGCCCACAATATCCCTCCCATCCCCTTCCAAACAGATATTGACCACCAGACATGCAGCACTCTGCCCAGGACCCCTCAGCCCCCCCCACACAAGGCTTACACACACAGCAATCCAAACATTCATGGCCCACGCATCATGCTCACAGTGTACTCACCTGTTTGTCTGGAGGACCATAGAGTAAAGTGTTCTGGAGTAGGACCCAATCCACCAGTCTCTCCAACTCCTCCAAAGTGAAGGCAGGGGCCCTTTCCCCAGACACTCGAGCCATTGTCGCTTCCAGACACAGGTCACAGCAGCACTTGCAGTGTAGGTCCTCTCCTGTTGAAGGTCAGGTAGCAAGTGAGTGAACAGATAGAAAATGGCGGTCACGTCCGTGGTGGGGCGTACATCACCATTGGCTCCTGGAACCCATAGGGCCCAATGATAACCACTGAGAAGTTGCGCAGAGGTCATCGACCACCGATGGCAACAGCGCACAATGCCAGCGGAATTACCTCATTTCCACTTGTCTCTCCTCATAGGTCAGGCAGCGCCATTTAAGGGGGGCACAGGCCATGGCACCTAACTGCGTCCCAGCAAACATTAACTGACTCTTGAATTCACATACTGTTTCTGTAAAGGAAGAAATGCAGTTTTATTTTCACAAATGTGTGAATATGACCCTCTGCTCACCGTTTTTCACCCTAGAGTTCAACCGCTGAGGATGAATAGGAGATGGAGACATCCCCCATGTACAGACCCCTGGTGGACCTGGCGAAAATGGAGGGCAGGCCCATCATCCTGACCTACAGACTTGATAGGGCCACAATCCAAGAACTGTGTGCCCAATTGGAGCCGGACCTGATTTCAGCTATCCGCCATCCCACAGGTATCCCCTCTCTAGTGCAGGTCCTGTCAGTGCTCCATTTCCTGGCAAGTGGTTCCTTCCAAGTGACAGTGGCAATGGCATCAGGGAAGTCTCAGCCAATGTTCTCCAATGTGCTGACCAGAGTGTTGTCTGCCCTGCTGAAACACATCCGCAGCTACATCGTATTCCTCCAGGTGAAAGAATCGGCCACAGTGAAGGCTGACTTTTATGCACTGGGAAATATTCCCAACATCATTGGTGCCATTGATGGTACACATATAGCATTTGCCCCCCCTAGAGAGATGAACAAGTGTTCAGGAATAGAAAAAGCTTTCACTCTCTGAATGTGCAGATGGTGTGATTGGTGTGCTAGTACATCTCCCATGTGTATGCCAAGTATCCTGGCTCGGTGCATGATGCCTTTATCTTGAGGAATAGCAGCATTCCATATGTGATGTCTCAACTCAAGAGGCACTGGGTGTAGCTAATAGGTGAGCCCATGGTCCCCACCCAGTTGATATAGCTATATGGTTGTGGGTTTGGCCCTAAGGGTGAGTGTGTGACTAACAGGCATCCCTCAATATTTACAGGTGACTCTGGGTACCCCAACCTCTCATGGCTACTGACCCCAGTGAGGAATGCCAGGACAAGGGCAGAGGAACGTTACAATGTGGCACATGGGCAAACAAGGAGGATAATTGAGAGAACCTTTGGCCTCCTGAAGGCCAGATTCCGGCATCTCCATCTGACAAGTGGATCCCTGTACTACTCACCCAAGAAGGTGTGCCAGATCATCGTTGCATGTTGCACGACTTGGCCTTGAGACGCCAAAGTGCCTTTTCTGATGGAGGATGGACCTGGAGATGGTCATATGGCAGCAGTGGAGCCTGTGGACAATGACGAAGAGGAGGCAGAGGAAGAAGATGTGGACAACAGAAGTACACTCATTCAACAGTATTTCCAGTGACACACAGGTAAGACACTGCAACTTCACCTTCCATTGCAGTTTTGTGTTTGACATTGAACATGGCAGCCTGATTTCCCTATGTCTATGGCCACTTACTGTACCCTTTGGCATCTCTATTTTCAGATCTCTGTGCCCCACTCTGGCTCCTGGTGTGTTTACTGCTGCCCACTAAAGGTTATACGTATGTTAATATTACAGAAGATTAGAAATGCAATGTTTACAGTTTAATAAACTAATACATGGGTCATGTCATCCACAGACTCCATTCTTGAATTTGTTCAAAGGGTGTTTATTTCGGTGCTAATAAGTGGAGGGGGTTTTGCAATGGGCTGGGTTGCTGATGGAGGAAAGTCCAGGGTAGAGTCCAGCCTATTTGTATCACAGGTGCATTGTCCAAGGGGGCATAGGAAGGGGAGCATCAGGGGATGAGGGAGGACTTGCAGGCCATTAAATAAAAACACCCTGATCTCCAAAGCAGGGATGCTGACTGACATGGCCAACATCATGAGGGAGGCAATGGCACACCAGTGGGCCCCTACATGGCGTCTGAGGGCCAGGTTGTGCAGCATGCAGCATGCCACTACTATCTGGCAGACCTTCTCGGGTGAGAAGCACAGGGATCCACCTGCCAGATGGAGGCACCTGAACCTGGCTTTCAGGAGGCCAAAGGTCCTCTCAATGATCCTTCTGGTTTGCCCATGTGCCTCATTATAATGTTCTTCAGTCCTTTTCCTTGTAGTCCTCACAGGGGTCAGCAGCCACTGTAGGTTTGGGCAGCCAGAATCACCTGCAAGTATTGAGGAACAACATTTAGCCACACACTATCCTATTTGGCTAACGGCAAAGGCATACACTAACATACACTGGGTGGGGACCAAGCCCACACCCTGTGCCTCTGTACTTGGCCCATCACATCTGAGATGCTGCTATTCCTCAGAACAAAGGCATCATGCATGAACCCATGATATTTAACATTGACGTGGGAGATGTACTGGTCCACCAGGCACACCATCTGCACAATCATGGAGTGGACAATCTTACGATTCCTGGACACCTGTTATTTCTGCCAGGGGGGGAGACAAATGCAATATGTGTTCCATCACTTGCACCAATAATATTGGGGACATGTTCCATTGCATAGAATCCATTCTTCACTGTGGCCAAATCTTCCACCTGGGGGAAAGCAGTGTAGCTGCACGTGTGTTTTACCAGGGCAGACAAGACTCTTGCCAGCATGACTGAGCACATTGGCTGTGACAATCCTGCTGCCAAGCCCACTGACACTTGGAAAGAACATGTTGCCAGGAAATGGAGCACTGATATAACCTGCACAAGAGGGGGGATTCCAGTTGGATGACGGATAGCTGAGATCAGGTCAGGCTCCAACTGGGCACACAGATCTGTGACTGTGGCCCTGTCCAGTCTATAGGCGAGTATTATGTCTCTGTCCTTCAGTGTGGCTCAGTCCACCAGGGGTCTGTGCACAGGCATATGTCTCCATCTTCTATTCATCTGCAGCGGTAGGTATCTAAGGGCCACAAGAGTGAGTAGGCTGTCAGAATTTGAACAACTATACCATAACAGCAGTCCACATCGTGCAATTATGTATTGGGACGGGGTAATTTTCAAACTATATGCCTATTTATCCTGTGATGTAGCAATTATCAATGGGCCTGTTCACCCCCCGAAATGGCGAACCACCTGTCTCGGGTGGAGGGACAGGTGGAAGTGAGGTGATTCCACTGACGTTGTGCGTCGTGGCGGCAAGTGGTCATGAGCCACTGTGCAATTCCTCATTGGGATACTAGTGGGCTCTATGGGGTACAGTGGCAATGAGGATGTACGCCGGTGGTGACGGTGTACACCTCTGTGGACATGACCTCCATTTTCTCAGTTCACGGTATTGACCCTGTCCATGATTCTCCACCATAGCTCCATCTTCCTTGCTAAAGATATCTGCTGTACCTGTGCTCCAAAGAGCTGAGGCTCTACCCCGACAACTTTCTCTACCATGACCCTTAACTCCTCCTCAGTAAAAATGGGGTGCCTTTGTGGTGCCAGAGGTGTTGTGTGATGTGTGTTGGTGAGGGTGTGTTGGGTGATGTGGTGGGGTGTGTGATGTGGAGGGCATGAGGGACGTATGGGTGTAAGTAGTGTGTGTGTCTAGTTGTCTCTGTGCTTTTCATCTCAGTCTCCTGGTGGCAATTGTTGTTTGTAAGGGGTTGCGGGTAATGTGGGTGTGCGTTTTATAGTGCTGGGGTGTGGTGTGTGTCAGGTGTGTGTTTTTCGTATTGGCCAATGTGGTGTTGTTTGTTTGTGGGTGTCCATTCTGAGGGCGGCGGTATACCGCCAATGGTTTACCGGCGTTGAATGTCCACAGTGGTGATTTGTGGGTCATAATGTGATGGGCGTTGTTTTGTTGGTGTAACGGTATGGGTTTTTGGGCCACCACCTACATTTCTGTATGTGGCTGTATTCTGTTGGATTGGTGTGTGTGTGTCATAATATGGTGAACGGATATCTACCACCGTGGCGGTATGTTGGTGGCCATCAGTGTGGCGGTAAGCGGGATTTACTGCCACTGTCATAATGAGGGCCTATATGTTAACCCAACCACTGCCGTGCAAGGTCTTCATCCATGTGCAATGGAGTTTGGCTGCAGAGCCTGGCTACCAACCCCATATAACCACCTAACCCCATGCCATGCATGGACTTTGGCGTGATGGGAGATAGCCACAGTGGCAGCCCAAACCCCACACCAAGCACGACCAAAGGGGTTTGGAGCAACATTTTATATATATATTTAGGGGGCTGCACGAGCCCCCAGTGTCCCCAGGATCCACCATCTCCTGGATACTACATAATAAAAAGCTTACAGGGAGCCTCAAAGACCTCCCCCCAGTCCCAGGGACCATCACCTACCCGGGACAATACTAAAAAGGTATATGAAGGCTTCTTGGTCCCCCAGGCCCTGGGGACCACCACCTTACTGAGGCTTCATATTTAAATAATTTAAGGGGGCCACACAAACCCCACCAAGTCCCAGCGACCAACACCTCCCTGGGGCAACATTTAAAAAATATATGGAGTGGCTGCACAGTCCTCCCCAGGGCCCTGGGGACCACCATCTCCCCTAAGGCTACATTTTAAAAGTATGTGGGGGGCAGTGTGGACCCCCTCAGGCCTCAGGGGCTACCACCTCCCTGGGGCTATATCATAAAATATTTATAATTGGAGTTTCGAAGGACCACCACCTCCCCGGGTCTCTAATGAAATATTTGTAAGGGTGGATGGCAAGGAACCCCCCCAGGCCTAGGGGACTACCACTTCACTGGGGTCAAATAATTTTATTCAAAAGGGAGGGGGTCAATGTGGTACCCTTCCCTAGACTAATTGCAGCCCCAGAGACCCATGCCCCAGGTAGTTTGTTCTTTCGCCTAGGAAACCATTATGTTCTTAGCACTCCATTCATTTCACTTCGTGCTCCCCTCCTGGCTGCTGTCAGATAGGGTTGCCGGCAAAAGTGGTATGCTGTGTATTCAACATTCACAGAAACATACATATCCTTACATGGGGACCTTTCCTTAGAACATCAGTTGGATTATTATAAAACCCTTCTCCGTCCCATAAACGTTAGAGGGAGATGCCAGTCAGATGACCACGACTGCATGCTGATTGCTGAATGTCCTTGCTACAGCTGCTTGCTTAGACTGCTGAATTCCTGGCCTTTATGGGGACAGAGTCTTTATAGGTAACAGGCTTCCTTGCTGAGGTATGGGGGATGACGCCTTCCCAGGGGGGAAAGCTGAAGGGCAGATTAGGACTTATCATGCTGTGCTATAATATATCTTAGGTAGGAAGTACCTATATTAGTCCTAGTGACAGTATGGTGGGCCTGTTTTTGTGTTTTACTCTCTTTGTCACAATTTTGCTTTTAGTGTGTTTTATCATCCTAATTATTGTGATACACACCACTTTATCTAAGATGCAGTTACTTCAATAAACCTTATTGAACTATACTCTGCTTCTGTTTATCTTTGCCTGTGTGAGACTAATGTAACTGAGAGAAAGGAAAGAGATCTGATCGACCACGATTCCCCTGAGGAGCCCTCTCTGTCATGCGCCTTGTTGCCACAGTCATCCCTGCTCTCGGGTGGAGATGAGGCACTGCTAGTTGGCTGGAAAACCCGGATTAGACTGACAGGAGTCACATGATAAAGGATTCTACTCAGTACCCCACAATTCATTTGAATCTGCCACCCATATCCAGTTGTCTCATTAGGATAATGAGAACCTACGCAACACCAGCTGGCTCTATTCTCCTGTGGGAGCAGACATTGTTACCGCAAGCAGGGAGTTGCTTTAAGTAGTAGCTCCCTGCTTGAAGGAGCAATGTTTTTCTCTCTTTTCCTACACACATGTTTTCTTGCAGATAAAGAGTTGAAAACTCTGCTTTGTGCAAGTGGGAGTTGTTTCCAGCTCCCGCTTGCTGAAAGCGGAGTACTATTATCTTTTGCTTGGTGGCAACTGTCAGCCCTGGGGTGCCAGTCCCCAGGGCAATCTATGGTTCCACAAGTGGGCCATGCACCCTCTCTCGATTGTGTCATCTAGCCCCAGGGAGGTAGTGGTCCCCGGGGCCAGGGGGCCACGATGGACCCACTAATTTAATTTATTTGAGCCCTGGGGTGGTAGTACTCCCTGGGTTGCCGGGGCAGTGAAGCCGCCCCAAACATTATGTTTATTGGCCCGGGGAGGTGGTGCACCCTGGGGCTGCATGGTGGCTGGACACCCCATACAATATGTTGATTGTCCCATGGAGGTGACTGTACCCAGGGCTGCAGGTGGGCCACATGAACCCTGTTAAGTAAACTAATTGCCCTAGGGAGGTGGTATACCTAGAGAACAAGAGGACCATGCGGACCTCTGTGTATTATATTAACATAGCC